>NW_024741901.1:14665533-14793033 GCF_018991925.1 Homarus americanus | reverse complement strand
AATTTTTCAATCCCTTTAAAACATTGTATGGCCCAATTACTCACGGTGCGGCCCCCTTCCTCACATCCGGTGGTAACTCCGTAATTGAAGACGAAGAAGGCATCCGTCAGCGCTGGAAAAAGCACTACCATTCGCCGCTCAAAACACTGATGTGGATTACCTGACTACCCATTAGGTCCCTCAGAACCCAGAGCTGACCCACCTCATCTATCCTCCATCCTCCATCAAGCAAATGAAAAATAAAGGCTCAGGACCTGGTGAAATCCCAGCCGAGGTGTATAAAGCAGGAGAAACTCTGCTCACCATACGTCTCCACTCTCCTGGAGAATATATGGGAAAAGGCGGAACCCCCCCAAGTTCTTAAAGATGCCTCCATCGTTAATATTTACAGTATAAGAGCAAGGGAGATCGGTCAGACTGTGGCAACTACCGTGAGATCGCGCTGCTGTACGTAGCTGGCAAGATTATCGCCAGAGTCCTCCTCAATAGACTTCTTCCTGAGGTGGAAAACGTCCACCCAGAATCTTAATCTGGCTTTAGACCATCACGCAGCATCACTGACATGATCTTTGCTGCCCGTCATGTTGTATATAGGTAAGGTGCGTCCCCTTCAGTAGTGCGTTTATGGAGGCTCGTCATAGAAATATTCCACAAATCCTTATCTATGAGATATTTGTTTTAATACTATTTTAATTTGATTCCATGCTATGTTTACTTTGCGAGTTTCCTTCTGTCTAATGTAAACAAACACGGGGCTGCCATACTGCACAAAACCTGACGACCCCCTATAAACCCACTAGTGATGGAGACTGCACATGGCCTTTGTCGACATTACTAAGGCCTTCGACTCGTCATCAGGGAAGGCCTCTGGCGGACCCTCAGTCGTTTTGGTTGCCCACCAAAATTCATCGCCATTATGAGGCAACTCCACCATAGCATGAACAGCAATGTCCTGCACAATGACACCCAGTCTGACTTCTTCCCCATCCAAACGGGGGTTAAACAAGGGTGCGTACTGGCACCAACTCTCTTTTCCATTTTCTTGGCTACATTCCTTACTAGTGCCAGTGCCAATTTAGCTGGCGGGGTGGACATCCAATATCGGATGAAGGGAGTTCTCAACATAAGACAACTCCAGGTAGGAACAAAGGTGTCGGCCGCTTCCACCACTGAATTTCAGTATGTAGACGACCTCACCCTCGCCGCTCACAATAAATGCGACCTACAGGAGATCCTGAACACTTATGCAAATTAGTATGCACACTTAGGCATTTAGGTGTATGTACGTACATAAGACTCGGATTCTCTTTCATCCTGCCCCCGTTTCACCCACACATCCACCATTCATCTACTGTAGGTTAACGGTACTACCCTCTCTAAAGTTGTCCACTTTCAGTATCTTGGCTCCCACCTGTCCACCACCGCAATGGAAAAGGTATAAAGAGAGTCTTGAGACAAACCTTAAAAGTGCCAAATCGACCCCACCACCTGGGAGACGACCACTCCACACCGTTACGCATGGAGGAGCAACACGCGAGGTGTCAATACTTTCGAGTTAGTCCGACTGCATACCGAGGCAGACAAGCACCAGCGCTGAAAAGATGCTGCTGCCACCCCACTTTCCGCACTACATGTAGTCCTCCACACGTACAACATCTGTGGACGGTGAAGCCGGTCCCGTATCGGCCTCAGGGTCTCCTGAGAGCTCACCAACGAAGGTGACATCCCCTATTAACTTATATCATTATCTCATAGCTGGATGATCGTCTTACTCGATTCCGAGTGGCAGGAAAGTAGTGTGTGTGTGTGTGTGTGTGTGTGTGTGTGTGTGTGTGTGTGTGCTTGTGTGTGTGTTGTGTGCGTGTGTGTGTGTTTGTGTGTGTGAGTTTGTGTGTGCGCGATCACTTTCGTACCTAATAATATTTACTCAAAGTCTGTAACTTTCTCCCATTACTCAGGTACACCACACAGATACACCATTCGCCGAGAACTGTAGAAACTATCAATAAACCAAAGAGGCACAGTGACGCCTTTCTTCCCTCACGCACAACACCGCCACCGACAGAACAAGCCAGGTACTGAAAGTCATCAGAGCGGAAGAGGACCACATTAGTGAACAGTGAACCAGGAATTTTATTTTTTTTTCTTATCTAAAAATATAAAAACCAGGTAGTTCATAAAAAAAAAACATTTACTGCAGTGTGTCTAATTTATTCACTTGATTATGAAGCTCAATAAATTTTTATTGTAAAAGATATCCTAAAACGGTTTGCTGCAATTGATAAGGCAACTCGGGTAATATTTAGACATGTATTTGTTGCACATAATTGCCCTTCATTAAACCTTCATATGGGCCCCTTTGGTAACACGTAGAATATCAATACGGTAGTTGATTTAATTTCAGGTGTTATGAAACATGTCTAGCGTAAAGATATGCATCCCCAGTGTTCTTTTAAAAAGATGAGGCACCGCCACACTGGGGCTTACAAGTGCGTGATTTCCTCAATGAAAACTTCCCTATTTGTTGGATCGGGCGTGGTGGTTCCATTCCGCGGCTACGTCAAGGACAAGGTGGGAGCGAAAAAAGGTTAATAACATCGCAGAGTTATGACATCGGATTGAAGAGGCTCTGGCTTCCATTACGCTAGACATGCTTCATAACACCTGGAATGAAATCAGCTACCCTCTTGATATTTTACGTGTTACCAAAGAGGCCCACGTGGAGGTATATTGAAGTGCAGTTAAGTGTGCCAAATACATGTCAAAATATTACCCGGTTGTCATGGGTTGCATTAGGCTTACCCACACAACCAACTCCAAAGTTTGTTTTACTAGAGATAAGGCACCCGGCGAGCAATGACTGCGACCTATTTTTTCCATTAGTAGTATGTTAGCCAATCTTTAGGGGGGGGGGGGGCATTGAGACAGTGTTGTACTGTTCATCGCCTCACGCCCCAAAACCACATTTTGAGTAGTATCCCCTAGGCCACAGGTTAGTTAAGACGTCGTCCCCACCCTCTCCCTCCTGAAGGGAACGGGACACCACACAGAGTCCTCCACCGCCACTCCGTCCTGTGGACCGTCAGTGACACGAGACTAAGTGTGCTAACCTAGGTTGTTATCCCAGTGGAAATATCACATGTGGAAGCCTGGTTGCGACAAGAGCAATCCAGGCTGGCAGTAAATGTATCACTTGAAGAATTAAGGCTCTGTTAAGTCATACCCATAGTAGAGTAATCACATGTGTCCCCAAGTTGAAAATTCCCTGTTTTAGAAGATTAATTTTATTACAGCGTGAACGTGAGTGACTCATATATCCATGCAAATTGTTAATCATTGTATGGAAGCTTGCCAAATAAATGTAAGTGCAATTATCTGCCCGTATCTGTGATCCTATCTTATTATTACTAAAGTTAATGACTGATTGGTTATGACAAAGTATAACCAATAACTTAAATGGATGTTGGAAATTAATGGAACTCATTAAATAATCATTTACCAAGTATAAATCCTGGAATGTCGGGTGGTGGAGTGAATTCTACATAGATATACCATAATCTCCTGTAAGTAACCAGTGTGAAGGTATCGAACTCTACGGTAAGAAATATAAGAAACACAATATATTACAACCTTATATAACATCCACACCTAGAACTTACACAATCCATGAAACCGAGTCGCCTTATTAATTGCAGCAAACCGTTTTATAATATCTTTTACAGTAAAATTTTTATTGATCTTCATAAGCAGGTGAATAAATTAGACACACTGGTACAGTACACTACAGCATAATGACAACAGGTCAGATAAAATCTTTGGAACTACACTTCAGCAATTATGCTAAGTAGATGCCTGTTGAAAGTGAGGAGGGGGGGTGAAAATATTCTCCTGCGCCTCCCTCGACATTAAATGGAGAAGCTACGTCGTGACTCATGACACCTCATTAAGTGGGCGTAGAGGCGAGAATGTGGGTGTGGGCTAGATAGCTGTCTCGGGGTCAAGACGTGGGGCGGTGGGTCAAAGGTTAACTTATATGGAAAGGGTCAATGATGTGGTTTGTGGTACAGTACATGAAGTCCCTTACGCCTCCCCTTGTGCACGATACAAGGGAGTGCCCAATAAACTGGCCCCCGCGTCTGTATGGAGCAAACCTGAAGAATATACCAAGGGAAGAGGGAAATTGCGAGCCCAGAGATACCAAGTGTGTGTGTGTGTGTGTGTGTGTGTGTGTGTGTGTGTGTGTGTGTGTGGTGAGGGGGGAGGGTGTTGGTGTGTGGTGTAGGTGGTGAGTGTTGGCGTGTGGTGTAGGTGAGTGAGGTGTGGTGAGGGGGAGGGTGTTGCTGTGTGGTGTAGGTGGTGAGTGTTGGCGTGGTGTAGGTGGTGAGTGTTGGTGTGTGGTGTGGGTGGTGAGGTTGGCGTGTGGTGTAGGTGGTGAGTGTTGGCGTGTGGTGTAGGGTGGTGAGTGTTGGCGTGTGGTGTAGGTGGTGAGGTTGGCTGAGGGGAGGGTGTTGGTGAGGGGAGGGTGCTGTGTGGTGTAGGTGGAGTGTTGGCGGTGGTGTAGGTGGTGATGTTGGTGTGGGTGTAGGTGGAGTGCTGACGTGGGTGTAGGTGGTGAGTGTGTGGTGTAGGTGAGAGTGTGGTGTGGTGGTGAGGTAGGTGTGGTGTGGGTGGTGAGTGCTGGCGGTGTGTAGGTGGTGAGTAGGTGTGTGGTGAGGGGAGGTGTTGTGTGTGGTGAGGGTGGTGTGGTGGTGGTGGTGAGTGTTGGCGTGTGGTGTAGGTGAGTGAGGTGTGTGGGAGGAGGAGGGTGTTGGTGTGGTTTAGGTGGTGAGTGCTGGTGTGTGGTGTAGGTGAGGCTGTGTGTGGTGTAGGTGGTGAGTGTAGGTGTGTGGTGAGGGGAGGGTGGGTGTGTGGTGTAGGTGGAGGTTGGCGTGTGGTGTAGGTGGTGAGGTGGGTGTGTGGTGGGAGGGGGGGTGGGTGTGTGGTGTAGGTGGTGAGGTTGGCGTGGTGGTGGTGAGTGTGGTGTGTGGTGAGGGGAGGTGTTGGGTGTGTGTGGAGGTGGTGAGCTTGTGTGTGTGAGGGGAGTGGGTGTGTTGGTGTGGTGTAGGTGGTGAGTGTTGGTGTGTGGTGTGGTGGGGTGTTGGTGGTGTGGTGTGGTGGGTGGTGTTGGTGTGTGGGTGTTGGGTGTTGGTGTGTGGTGTGGGTGGTGAGTGTTGATGTGTTCAGTGGTGGAGTGTTGGGTGTGGTGTAGGTGGTGAGTGTTGGTGTGGTGTGGGTGGTGTTGTGTGGTGTGGGTGTTAGTGTTGGTGTATTGTTGGTGGTGGTGTTGGTGTGTGGTGGAGTGTTGGGTGTGGTTTAGGTGGTGGTGTTGGAGTGTGGTGTAGGTGGTGAGTGTTGGTGTGTGGTGTAGGTGGTGAGTGTTGGAGTGTGGTGTGGGTGGTGGTG
Organism: Homarus americanus; assembly: GCF_018991925.1. Taxonomy (NCBI): domain Eukaryota; kingdom Metazoa; phylum Arthropoda; class Malacostraca; order Decapoda; family Nephropidae; genus Homarus; species Homarus americanus. Next base: position 14,787,591 of record NW_024741901.1, on the reverse strand, counting down.
TTGGTGTGGTGTGGGTGTGGTGTGGTGTGGTGTGTGTGGTGGGGGTGTTGGTGTGGTGTGGGTGGTGGCGTTGTAGGTGGTGAGTTTAAGTGTGTGGTGAGGGTGTTGGTGTGTGTGGTGTGAGTGGTGTTGGTGTGTGAGTGGGGGAGGGTGTTGGTGTGTGGTGTGGGTGGTGAGTGTTGGTGTGTGGTGTGGGTGGTGGTGTTGGTGTGTGGTGTGGGTGGTGGTGTTGGTTGTGGTGTGGGTGGTGGTGTTGGTGTGTGGTGTGGTGTTGGTGTGTGTGTGGTGTGGGTGGGTGAGTGTTGGGTGTGTGTGGTGTGGGTGGTGTTGGGTGTGGTGTGGGTGGTGTTGGTGTGTGGTGTGGGTGGTGGGTGTTGGTGGGTGGTTGGTGTTGGTGGTGAGGTGGTGAGTGTTGGTGTGTGGTGGTGTTGGAGTGTGGTTTAGGTGGTGAGTGTTGGAGTGTGGTGTAGGTGGTGGTGTTGGTGTGTGGTGTGGGTGGTGGTGTTGGGTGTGGTGTAGGTGGTGGTGTTGGTGTGTGGTGTGGGGAGTGTTGGTGTGGTGTGGGTGTGGTGTGTGTGTTGGTTGGGTGGTGGTGTTGGTTGGTGGGTGTTGGTGTGGTGGTGTTGGTTGTGTGGGTGGTGGATGTGGGTTGTGTGGGTGGTGTTGGTGTGTGGTGTAGGTGGTGTGTGTTGGTGTGTGGTGTAGGTGGTGGTGTTGGTGTGTGTGGGTGGTGAATGTTGGTGTGTGGTGTGGTGAGTGTTGGTGTGTGGTGTGTGGTGAGTGTTGGTGTGTGGTGTGGGGATGGTACAGTATAATGGTCAACATGCGCCTCGGAAACTAGTGGACCCAGGTTCGATCTGAGTTGAACTATGGGCAAGTTTCCTTACGGTTTCCTCTGTACCCAGCAGTAATTGGGGACCTGGTTAATCAATTTGTGGATCGTGTTCCAATGGTTAGCCATGCAGTTGGCGAGTTGTCCGTCTTCTCGGACTGTTCCTTAGCATTGGATTTAACTCGTTAAATTAGAATGTGGTTGTTGTGTTGGCACAGCAGCACACTTCAAACAAATTCACGGTGGCCTTAACGGCCATCCTCGATCTCAAGGGGCAACCATTGTGTTGGTGTGTAGTGGGGATGGGGTGGGTGTTGGTGTGTGGTGTGGGTCATCAGCTGTGATGAAAGTGTTATATGGAACAGGTGCAAAAGTTTTTCCTGACATCAACATGTCTGCTGACATCATCTTCTCCACTTACTCACAAAACCAAACTACCCTCACCATTTCTATTGTGCTTCCTGTAATTGGGTAAGCTAGAAAATTAACATTGTAATATTAACAAACTTCCTATTAGTTTCTTCGGTATAATACAATAATAATAATAATAATAATAACACAACAAATCTAACAACATAAACGATAACAGAAACGATAGCAGTGATAATACTCGTAATAATAATATAAGTTTATGGGCTATAAGTTTGAACCCCTCCTCTGTACAGTCCATCCAAGACCTTTCACTAAAACCGAATATAACCAAAATGACATATCTCGACCACATAGTAATTATTGGTTATTGTAGTAAAGAATAGCGAGAAGATAGCAAACCACAAGTGGGTGTGAAGGACGTGTGTTACGACCATATTTTCTTCCTTACTTAAAAACAAAGTCGAAACAAGTGACAAGAGGAAAATTGTTCTACTTATGTTTCCTAAGTATCATACAGTACTCTCATCTGTCATTGTAAAGACACTAAAGGTCACTATCAGGACAGGCCTACTCATTTACTCGCCTGATAATATAAAAGGTCAGCATAACCACATCATTTATCCTTTGAAATTAAATAATAATAAATAAGCTCAGTAAAATTATGGTGACAGCGAGAGGGTTATTCACTGGGGGGGGGCAGGAGACGGTGAGGGTTATAGTATAGGGTGGGAGGCGACAGGAGACAGGGTTTTTTTTAGAGAAAAGAGGGTGAAAGAAGATTAGAGAGGTACGGGTTATTCTATACGGCAGAGGGAGGGGGTGGGGGGGGGGCAAGCGACAGAGTGCGGGATATTCTATAGAGCGGAGGCGGCAGGAGATAGGGGTGTGGTTATTGTATCGGGCGGAGGGGGGGGTAGGAAACAGGGTGTGGTTATTCTCTAGGGCGGAGGCGGCAGACAGGGTGTTAAGAGACTACACGAGGACTACGCGGCCTCGGCCACCAGGTATAGGTGAGGCTCCCACTATATCATTAAATTCTCGTACATCATGAATATATTGCTGCCAGTCCGGGCCCTATCATTATACTCGAATATATCACGGATATATAGCGGCACCAGCACTTAATGTCTGGAGGTATAGTTGTAGGAGTCAGGGTATAACATTCTTAGTGTGGTTGTCTCACATCGTTAATAGAGATGGAGGGATAAACATGACTGTTTAACCTAAGTACACAGGTGTTCTGGGGGTAATGTGTCCTGATAAGCAACACACACAAACATACACACACATACTGTATATATATATATATATATATATATATATATATATATATATATATATATATATATATATATATATATATATATATATATATGGGGATATACTTGTGTGGGTGTCCGTGTTCTTGTTTGTGTGTATATTAACATTTTGGTGAAAAGAAAACAGCATTACTTTAAATTCTGCCAAATTAATATATTATAAATAGAAAAACGCATCATTACACGATCAAGTTAAAATACGGAAAATATATATTACTAATAAACAGAGAAATCATTATCCTGTAAGTAATTGTTACTAGAGAAAGAAACAATTCTAGTTAATCGTATAAATAAAATAATGCTATGGATGAACCGCTTCCGTAAGAATGAGAGCGAGAGAGATCATCCAAATGAAGACACCAGAGAAAGATAATTGGTTGTTCTCACGGTCTAATATACGTCCCGAGAGTACAATGGAGAACAGCGTCAACACGTGATAAAAATAATACCAACTGCTACTGTGAATTAGTCCACTCACTCAGGCTGAGCCAAGATGTGATGTATCACCACTGTAGCCAAGCTGGTTACTACGATTACGGCGGCGACAAAACTGACTACATGTAATTTGTACAAGAGATGTAACGCTGAGCATGAGAGAGACAGCAGTATATAGGATAATGAATTATGGTCAGTAATACATCGTTAAAGACTTTATGATAACAGGTTCTTAAACTAAAACAACGTCACGTGATGTAATAACATTAAAATGCAAACAAGAAAAAGCTATAAACATTAATTATAAACTGAGAACTATAAACAAGATAACAAAAATACAAGTCAACAAGATAATGTATAAACAAATTATACACTAACAAGAGTAAACAAGAAAATGCAAGAGTAAACAGTATCAGCAGAAAAAAATGCAAATAATAAAAATAACAGAATCTTTCACAACAGTGCAAACATGAACAACACTGACAGCGACATTCACACCCAATAATATTCCTCGACAGATTATAAAGCATAAACGTCGAACCTGATATATTATATCCAAAGACTTTTTATTTAACACTAAGCATTTTTGTGAAGATTTTGCTTTAATAGATGACAAGTATATCTAATGAATCAGATGTAATAAGATTTCAATAGTTCTAAGACAAGAGTAAAATTTGGTTACTGAATGCGGTAATAAAATGGGAGATGCAAGGTTTATTTCTGATCAACTATCGTAATATATGTAATCTTCATGACCGCAAAAGCTATCTTCAGTTCGTTAACTAAATTGTGTTTAGCTTTAACCTACAAATTCACCTATTTATATTTTTATTATTATTATTGTACTTAGTTGCTTCATTCCCCTCTGAAATAATTCGCTGAAATGTCTTTATTATCCCCCGTCATTCCGCGTAAGAAAGACGCATTCCCGATGAACTCACATAGATTACAAGCCTCCTTTTCCCTGCAGGTGTGAAGGCTGCGCTGGGTTGCGGATTCACCATTATTCCATCGTCCCGAAATAATTCTTTTAAAACCACAAACACCTGTCCCTCATAAACCAGACATACATAACCGCTAAAAAAAAAATATTAATCAAAAAAATAAATAATCCCCCAATAGAATCACTTAGTACTATTGAAGTGAAGGAAAAATATTAACAATAAACCAATTTTCTATGATATGGCAACAGTGGTGCGTCACATAGAGAATCGGATAATTGCATGTTAGTGTTGGGCGCTATATAATTTTCACACTTGCACGTCTAAGCTTGATTACCACGGACCCGTTTTATTGCATAATCGGGGATGGGTCTCTCATAAGCAGGGTCGAGGGTGTGTTAGGGACCTTTTTAGGAATTACTAAGGTATAGAGCTGGTGTGCCGGGTGGAAACTAGACACACTTTTATTTATCGGGAGAAGCACCGATAACTGACGCTATCGAGAGAAAGAAAGACAAGAATAAAGTAATATTCCACTTGCTTATATTAGCTCACGTACCAAAATACATTGATAATCGTTAAAAGAAAATAAGTCAAGAATTACATAATTTATGAACCATAGAGGTTCTAAAAATACCGATGATATTCCCCTTTTAAAAGTCAATTGGGAATATAAATAAAGCGTTCAGACACCTTCGTTCACCTCAGAGCATCACCCGCGCCCAAACACGCATCCTGCTGGAGAGTTTGGATATAAAAGGCGGCAGATTCAAGCGGAAAGCGGTCATTTATAACACGTAATTATCCGTCATGTATAGCCATATCGTTATCCATATTTATATCGGCACGTTGAGACAGTATTTCATAAGCGATGTATCCGCCGTACCCTGCTCAGGCCTCTAATTTTCTCTCTCGGGGCGAAATCTTGATAACCCATGACTCTCCATAAAGCTGGAATTCTAAAAACGCACATAATTTTAACCTTAACGTTATGTGAAGCTTGTGGCATGGTTTCATCATCGCTGTTCGGTTGTGGTGCTGTTGTGGTTGTTGCCAGAGTGATACGCTTGTCTGTATTCGTATAAGTATCTCGGCTGTAAAATATACAATAGTTTACGCATAACCGAGTGTTGAAATTGCATTTATTGCAATTCTCTATGATGAAGAAAATCTATATTTGCCTTCGAGTTGGGTTTAGAGAAGTGTAAATTAGAAACTATGACGGGGTATCACGTCACGGATCGTTGGTAATACTGCAGGTAGACGTGAAAACTGCCAAGAGTCACGACACAGTTAATAAGGCTTTTAGGGCAGGTTTAGGCTTATGTGTGTGTGTATGTGTATGTGTGTGTGTGTGTGTGTGTGTGTGTGTGTGTGTGTGTGTTTACATGTAATAGTAAGTGTAACGACATTAATAATAATAACAATAATGGATAAAAAAACAATGGTAGTAAAAATAATAATTAGGTAAAAATATTGTTTTGTTTATATTTAAGAATGTTACATAATACCAGTGGTCGCAACACACCTGTGACTTCAAAGCAAAGTAACACAACCTGGTGAAAACAAAACATAAGGTAAAAACAAAACATTAGGTAAAAAACAAAAAAACATCCTAGTAGAGTGACACGATTTGTGTCTGTGAATGGGTTGCAATGGTTGGCTTTAGGTGTTGGTAGTAGTGACGTCTTGGGGGTATATTGGCACCCATTGTAATTTCCACTAGTTATCTCTGGAAGTGCTCATTCATTAATCTGGTTCAATTCATATCCAGTTTTACTGCCGAACTTAAATCTTCATTCTTGAAATGTTTGAAGATATCTCCGAGACCGATTCGGCAGCGACCGTCTCACTAATCTTGCAATTCTAGCTCTAGAAAATAACTTGGTTAAAAAAAATAGATTCGTCGACAACCCATAAAGATGAGAAGAGTTAGCTCAGCCTAGTTGCCATAACACCATGGGTAAGAGTATTATGATTCTTGGTTTTACAGGACTGGAATAATACTCGAGGCTAATAAATTGTCAAAAATCTATGAAAAGAGAATGATAATCTGAGAGGTAAAATCTGAAATTTTCTCTGGTACACTGTTAATTGAGGACGCTCTCCCAAATAAGGTTTCTTCGTTATTTGATAAAACTTCTGTCTATCAATCTGGGAGGAGGGAAGGAGGTAGTTGACGGGGTAAGAAACTTGACAATTGTTCCGGTATTGTTCCTCAGTAACTAACAATTAATAATATATATTGGTGAAAGTCTGTTGATAGTCTCAGTGTTTGCTTTGTTATGTACGTTTTACGTTGCGTGTGCAGTGAGTGCATGCATGCGTACATACATGCTTGTGTCTGTATGTACTATATGTATATGGTGAGTGCTGTATGTCAGTGTACGCGTGTGCTGTTTGTGTTTCTACACGTCTTCATCTGCGTTAATATTTTCCAATATGATTTTCCTTACATGATACCAATAAATTAGTAGAAACTGTATATGATTAAATAAAATCAACCTAACATCTACAGTTGTACGTCACTAAGAACTTATTTCACATTACTTCCTGTAGGGGAAGAGAGTTTCCTCCCATGCAACAAGATGACTGAAGCCTTTTGTGAACTCTGTGGGGACGCTGATAAACTGTATATAAAAGAATGGGAAATGTTGTATGACTTATGACGAGGATGCGATAAAAAAGCCTTCGTAAATCTTAGGTTATCCTTCATTTTTAATATCTGGTGTGATTTCTTACTCTGAGCACTATATCTAGAAATATTATCCTATATTACACAAGTAGAAATATTTCATTTTTGTTACACTAAAGGCGTTATTCATCCGTAAAGTGAAACCCCCGCAGGTCTGACGAGCATGGAAACAATTATGTGTATATCAAGTCTTTTGTACGTAAGGAAGCAGTGTGGCTGGCAGTGCACTTACCTACCTTCACTTCAGTACCTCAACTGTAGTTATGTTTACATTCGTACAGATGGAGAGGGCTCAGGTATTCGTTCACTGCACCCTCACCCCTAATAAAGCACTTAAAAGCCAACACACACACACACATATATATATATATATATATATATATATATATATATATATATATATATATATATATATATATATATATATATATATATAATACACCGAAGTAATAAAAAGTCACCACAATAATATTAATCCCCGCTCTACCCGTCTAACAACACTCTGCAGGAAACAATATATTATGATATAATTGATAAATCAGAAAAAGTCGAGATTTACGACTTCATGGATTTAGCCTAATAATTACACTTACGGGAGAGTGACGCTTAGTAAGTACAATATAGATTTTTCCCGGGCCCGTCCATCAACTGAGCGATTATTTATAGTGAAATGATGAGAGGATTAAGTTCAATTACAATATTTCGACTTAGGATCACTTGAATGTAAGGGGTAATGTAGGAGGGAGGAGGAGGGAGGGACGGGGAGGTGAGGGGAGGAAGAGGGAATGGGGAGGGAGAGACAGAAGAGGCGAGGGTAGAACGTGCTGGATTATAGACAACACAACACAGTCCGGTTTATTGAACACAATCTTCTTGACCTACAGTTACAGAGCAAAATGTAATTTATTTGTTAACGATTTAATGAAATACATAAACCAGTGACGGTACAAAGAATTTATATATCATCGAAGAATGTGAAAGAAGACCAATAGGGAAATAAAAGAGAACAGCATAATCCCTTGGGGAGACTCGCACACCCGGGACACCAACATGTAGCAACAAAAAAAGTTGACGTTTGGAGATAAGATTTTAAACTCGTCCATTGTGAAGTGACTGACAATGGTACGCGGCGTTGACACTCAGAAATGAGCTTACGCGGGGCATTAGTGCGTATCAGGACTCTGCTTTACGCAATTTAATCCTATTTAGGAGGTGGAGTGTGAAGAACGGGACAGCGTATTGACTGTCTGTCACCGATTTAGAAACAGAGGGACGAAACAGCTGGTAATGACGCGATTGTGTCTGATTGGGAGGATTAAAAGTAAAGTAAGTTTTGAGAGAGTCTGGGATTGAGGTGGGAGGGGAGTAGATGGGGGTGGTGGAGTGGTAGGTGGGGAGGGAGTAGATGGTGGGTGTTGGTGGAGTGGTAGGATGGGAGTGAGGAGTAGATGGTGGGTGTTGGTGGAGTGGTAGGATGGAGTGAGGGAGTAGATGGTGGGTGTTGGTGGAGTGGTAGGGATGGGAGTGAGGGGTAGATGGTGGGGTGTGGGAGGGTAGGATGGGAGGAGGGTGTAGATGGTGGGTGTTGGTGGAGTGGTAGGATGGGAGTGAGGGAGTAGATGGTGGGTGTTGGTGGAGTGGTAGGGTGGGAGGAGGGATAGATGGTGGGTGTTGGTGGAGGGTAGGATGGGGAGTGAGGGAGTAGATGGTGTTGGTGGGGGGTGGGAGGAGGGAGATGAGGGTGTTGTGGAGGGAGAGGGGGAGTGGTAGGATGGGGAGGGAGGTAGATGGTGGGTGTTGGTGGAGTGGTGGGAGTGGAAGGGGGGGGAGTGGTAGGATGGGATGAGGGGGTAGATGTAGGTGGCAGGAGGGTAGGATGGGAGGGAGGGAGTAGATGGTGGGTGTGGGGGAGGGTAGGATGGGAGGTGAGGGAGTAGATGGTGGGGCAGGGAGGGTAGGATGGGGTGAGGGGTGTAGATGGTGGGTGTGGAGTGGTAGGATGGGAGAGGGAGTAGATGGTGGGTGTTGGGGAGGGAGATGGAGGAGGTGGATGGTGGTGTTGGTGGAGTGGTAGGATGGGAGTGAGGGAGTAGATGGTGGTGCAGGAGTGGTAGGATGGGAGTGAGGGTGTAGATGGTGGGTGGGGTGGAGTGGTGAGGGTGGAGTGAGGGAGATGGTGGGTGTTGGTGAGTGGTAGGATGGGAGTGAGGGAGAGATGGTGGGGGCAGGAGGGTAGGATGGGAGTGAGGTGTAGATGGTGGGTGTTGGTGGAGTGGTAGGATGGGAGTGAGGGTGTAGATGGTGGGTGCTGGTGGAGGGTAGGATGGGAGTGAGGGTGTAGATGGTGGTGTTGGTGGGAGAGGTAGATGGGGAGGAGGGTGTAGATGGGGTGTTGGTGGAGGGTAGGGTGGGAGTGAGGGTGTAGATGGTGGGTGTGCTGGAGTGGTAGGATGGGAGGAGGGGTGTGGAAGGGTGTTGGTGGAGTGGTAGGGGGGTAGATGGTGGGTAGGATGGGGAGGGGTAGATGGTGGAGAGGTAGGATGGGAGTGAGGTGTAGATGGTGGGTAGCGGAGGGTGGATGGGGAGGGGTAGATGGTAGCGGTGGAGTGGTAGGAGGGAAGTGAGGGTGTAGATGGTGGGTGCTGGTGAGTGGTAGGATGGAGTGAGGGGTAGATGGTGGGTGTTGGTGGAGAGGTAGGAGGGAGTGAGGGTGTAGATGGTGGGTAAGCAGGAGGGTAGGATGGGAGTGAGGGTGTAGATGGTGGGTGTTGGTGGAGGCAGGATGGGAGTGAGGGGTGTAGATGGTGGGTGTTGGTGGAGTGGTAGGATGGGGAGGGAGGGAGTAGATGGTGGTGTTGGTGGAGAGGTAGGAAGGAAGTGAGGGTGTAGATGGTGGGTGTTGGTGGGATGGTAGGATGGGAGGAGGTGTAGATGGTGGGTGTTGGTGGAGGGTAGGATGGGGAGAGGGTGTAGATGGGGTGTTGGTGGAGGGTAGGATGGGAGGAGGGGGATGGTGGGTGTTGGTGGAGAGGTAGGAAGGAGTGAGGGTGTAGATGGTGGGTGTTGGTGGAGAGGTAGAAGGAGTGAGGGTGTAGATGGTGGGTGTTGGTAGAGAGGTAAGAAGGAGTGAGGGTGTAGATGGTGGGTGTTGGTGGAGAGGTAAGAAGGGAGTGAGGGTGTAGATGGTGGGTGTTGGTGGAGAGGTAGGAAGGGAGTGAGGGTGTAGATGGTGGGTGTTGGTGGAGTGGTAGGATGGGAGTAAAGGTTGTTTACTTACTGATGACTGCAGCATTATACTGTCACTATGTTCTATGTGCAGTTTTGTATATTCAGTAACTCAGTTGTATTCCCTTCACATAATAATACAGTACTATAATCTCCATTTAAAGACTTATACTTTAACGCCCTGTAAACTAATCCTCATGTACTCCTCCGTCTATTAGTTCAACTTGTCGATGGTAGAACAGTCAAGTGAAATATACTAAAGTCAGATTTCCCAGGTTTTCTATTTATCGAAAGTGATAATACAAGACTAACTAGCAGAGTGAAGCGTAGCAGGACAGGTGTTGACAGACGCACCATGATGAGTGTGGAGGGGAGGGGGTGAGTTTATCTGTTTGAGGGGGTGGTGACGCTTGGCTCTGTCGGAGACGGATGTTGAGGCTCTCTCTTCTGACACCCCCATCTGTAATGCATCTGGTGGGTGTGTGTGTGTGTAGACCTCTATGACCATTTGCTTTTTTCCGTTCTTTGTGAGTGAATAAATCCTCGAGTGTGTCTGTTATTGTAAGTGTGTCTTTATATGAATCACGGGTAAGTGTAGTGCTGTGCGAGTCCGTTATCTCTCTAGGAGTCGTGCACGTAAATAAGAAAGAACCAGGTAACTGAACACATTCGAATTTGTGTATACCGGCGTCGCCTATTTTCTACGTACAATACATAAGAGATTTATCATAGTCCTGGTCAGTGCATATAAACTTCATGTTGATCTGTGTCTGTCATCATCTACGCACCTAAACACGCTGTTCTTGCACGTCTGGCTGCTGGATAACATCACCAACAACTCGGAAGATGCAAGACGCCACATGATTGCTCATCTCGGCTCCGCTGTCAATTGCAGGAGTTGAAAGACAAATTGGCGCGATCGTCCGTGCGTCATCAAGATACTGTGTGTTTGTGTAACGTCGTCTGGGTGACCTGGGAGACTCGCCTGATGCCCTCAACATGTCGCACCTTCACCACTTGTACACAACACCATTATTTATCACGTCTCGGTTTAATATGCGATAAGGAGCATTGCTATATAAACTGCAAATGCAGAACGTAATTTAGTTTAAATTTACATTCTCATGTTTCTTTAAGTATATAACATTTGTTTGGTTATTTAGAGATTAAAAAGACAAATATTTTCTTTGATTACATACCATTAATACTGTTATTATACGCAATGTCCCATGGCTGATAATACTTGCCCATCAACGGGTTCATATTGAAGAATCGGCCAAAATTTAATGTATAAAAACCCCTGATGCTCATTATACTGTACTGAACTTTCCTTTTTATATATTAATGTTTCTGTAGTACGTCTGCGGAGGTAGTGTACATCACCTGTCTTAAAGAACATGTTGTACTGGTGTGTGTTCTGTGCCACGTGTTTGCTTGATAATTTTGTTATGGATATGTAAGAAACTATTGGAAGTGAGAGAAAGATCTGATAGAGGGGATATATGTTTATCCTTAACACTTGGGGATGACGATTAAGTTAAGGAATTAATCTGGAGCCATTATATCATCGACCTTCAGTCAATCTAGTGATGCTACGACATTAGACAGAAACTTGTTTTTAATGACTTTTTCTAATTTTATGACAAATCATTTTTGACGAAAAATAGGTGACCCTACCATTAACACCAATGGTAGGAGACTTATCTCACTACTCAGTGCATATGAAGATGTTCAAATTATAGATAACAGTGGGCCAACGCACATCTATGGCGGGGCTATAGATAAGTGTGGTGGTTTTAATCTATTATAAACAACACATTGTTCTGATGTAGTCACTGATCACAAACGAATTCACGCCACTACACACGTAGATGATGTAGCTAATGCCCATCCCCCGTGGTAAGCTCAACAGACGTAGACTCAGTCAAGCAAGAATATGAAAACCAGTTCATAAGACTTCATTGTGACTAGTATAAGGAATATACGCCTGACAATAAGTCCCCATGACAATCTTGTAAGTAGGACTTATGCATACTTCAACAATGTCTCTACCCAAAAAAGGAAATATGATCAGCATAATACGAACAGACCATAACAGTGCTATGATGACTCCAAACTGAAACAAAAAATCAAGGCTATAGCCAGGATGCAAGGTAAGGGTTACAAACATATTAGAACTCCTCAATTGGTAAACATCTTACAATCCTCCCTTGCTGCCGTCAGGGAACGTGCAAACGAATTCAGACAAAATGCATGGGAAGCAGAAGTCAACAGTCTGAACCAACACACTCCCCTCAGCAAAGCTTGGAGGAACAAACACAATCAGAGGTAATAACAGTAGGCAAGTCTCCCGACCACAGGGCAGTTGTAAAAAGCGAAAGAGCTAATAACAAAGTGGACTCATGTCTCTAGCTTTATCATAATTATCACCAACCAGGACACTAGAACTCCTTGATGAGAAGTTTGTAGAGAGAATGAATCTTATTAACTTTATGTCAAGCAAACAGCACGATGAGTGTGATGTTCCATATACTGAGTGGGAGCTTGACGCCGCCCTCGCCAGAGGTAGGTCTACTGCCCCTGGATAGGACGGAGTCCCCTACAACATCGTCAGATAACTAAGGCGTGTGTCGGGCAATCCATTACTGGTATTATACAATATAAGTCATGCTGAAGGCCAACTACCCATATCATGGACAAACAGTATTGTTGTAATATCGTGCACAAAAGTCGCGGTACTACTATAGAGCGCGATCTACAAAGATATCTTCAGTCTAAACTACTCTAACTGACCTAACCTGATCTAACATCAAACTAATCTAACCTTACCTAACCTAACCTGACCTAATGTAGCCTAACCAAAACTATTACCTAACCTAACCTCAGCTAACTTAACTCAAATAGCTTGTAGACTGCACGTCATAGTAGCACCAAAGTCCCTTGCACCAATTTGCTGAAGCAAGTGCCTTGATGGCACGATGTTGGGCCATAAAGAAACTTCCTTCAGCTACTTCTCTGATTCAACCTCAGGTGATTAGGACTCCCACTGTGGCTGGTTGGTGGAAGGGACTTTAATGCACTACCATTACCGAAATCGGGACAGCCGGACGCCTTTCGTCCCATATCACTAACCAGCTGCCTGTGTAAAACCTTTGAGAGTCTGGTTCTTGGCAGGCTACTATACAGAATCAGAGAACACATAAATGGCTTCACCCATGGTAGAAATGTACATAATTGCATCACCACATTCCAAACTGTACATGGGGATGAAAGGCACAGATGCACCACATTTTTTTACCTTAAATGCCCATAGGCTACCTACAGTATATTGTACGAAATAGCTAAAATGGATATAGGAGGTCGGCTGTACCTAACCAATAGAAGGGCTGTTGCACTCTTTCAGGGTTGCAAAAGTGAAGTCAAAGCTATGCAGCATGCCAAGCAGACGAGTGTACACAGGAAATAGTCAATTTCTTGTTTACCTTGATGAGATGTATCAAGTGAAACATGCATATGGAACACTTATAACAAGATCACTAGATGTTGTAACAGCTAGACTGCTAGACTAAGGTTAGGATATATATTAAGTACAGTCCCTTCACTAGTGCGCTTACAGGGGCTCGTCATATAAATTTTCCACAAATCATTGCATTGAGATATTTGTTTTAATATTATTGTTCTTTGATTCAATAGAATGTTTACTATTGCGAGTTTCCTTCTGTCTCATTTAAAAAAAAAACACAGGACTCATACTGCACAAAACCTGACTAGCCCCTGTAAACGCATTAGTGAAGGGGACTGCTACTCTGGCAGTATATCCCTCAAGCAGATGTGAACAAAATTATATGTAAAGTATGCGGAAAGGAATATTGCCTCACACTGCGGTACTTGCGCAGTTATGAATAAGTCAACCTATATGTACAGAACTAAACAAAGTATTGGAAGTAAATTGTAACAGTCCATGCCATAATATCTTGACTACTGGGGTCTGTTATACATACACCTCTTGTAGCCTTTACTCTGTAGTACTTTTTGCGCTACCGCTCACAGAATGAGTATGGAGTGCACAATAAATTTAGTTGCTGTACGTTGCAAAATTCAAATTTAATTCTCACTCGTATAAAGTATATACTTTATATCTGTTTGCGGTGTAATTGTCCCCGTATACCTGTACTACTTTTATGTACACCCTGGGCATATTGCGAGGAAGTAGACCCTGGGTGTACAAAACAAGAATAATAATAATATACTTTGTATGGCTAAGCACAGTAAACAATTTCGGGTCAAATCTTACCTGAACACTGAATGGTTGTTCATTTCAGTAATCAGAAATGTTAAAAGGGTTTTAACATTTTCCTAATAAACCACCATCAATAGAAAGTAAAATCATTGACCTTCAGCAACTAAATTATCATCCAAAATGATTAAGCATCATCCTGTTAAGACATCTTTATTTTATTGATACACAATGGTTCTTTCAATAGTGACTAAGTGATAATTTCTATGAACACTCTGAAACCATTTCTTTTAATATACTATGCATATTGAAGTTCCCCATTAAATAACAAATAGCACAACTAATTTACACATTTAATTTCCTTCATCATTCATAAGTGCGATTATTTCTCATGTATGGCTAATGAATCACATACAACTTCCACATCAATCCATCATTACCATCCATTGTGTCGCCAACACCTGATGACTCGGCTGTCACAACAGCTACGTGTCCGGTAGGTGTGGCACGTTGGCTCCCATACAGTATGATAATAGGCACATTCTTTCAACCACATCATCATCACAATCATCACGACCTCACACAATCAAGGATTCGAACCTCGGGCACAGGAGAGGTCAGGTGGTTTCTGTGAAGGGTCAAAAGAGAGTACATAATTATGATGACATATAAACAAACGTTATGTCAGGCTGTAACTCATGTCATGTTTATTGGGTGTGCCTGCCCGTATACAGTATGTAGAGTGTTGAGATGGTTGAAGATGAGAGACCTAGAGAAGGTGAGGTGTTGGGTGGTAGTAAGGGAGCTTGTTTGTGTATAATCGCCTGACTCAGTTGCCCTCACCCATGGAGAGAGGGTTGGTGAGGCGGCTGTGTGTATCACTGTAGCTATTCAGACCACAGAGGCAACACCTAACCTGGTTTCTCTTGAGACTTTCAACACGTAAGTTTAACTGGTACTTATTGTGTACACAGGTAGACTGTGTCCATTGCATCGTTTATCATTGTGACAACATATAATATGGCAAATTAAGTACTCATTGCAAGTGTTAAGATTAGACTAATTACATAGCTATGATTGCCATGAAAATATATATTGGATTAGACATTTATGTGATTGCCTATGTATGTTTTATGTGAAATACTAAAAGGAATTGTATCCAACAGGTTTGACCAAATTATAATGTTTGAGTCCAACGTTACAAGTTTCAATAAATCCTCTAATCGCCTGATTGGCGGTTACAATATATATATATATATATATATATATATATATATATATATATATATATATATATATATATATATATATATATATATATATATATATATAATGTAGATCCATAATAAAAACGTTGATAAGATAAGCCTCTCTCAGCGGTCCATGTATTTCAGTTGCCTCTGAAGATGTCATGAATAAAGACGAAAGCTAAGGTGCTCCATGTTTCCCTTTTCCCTGTGTGAATTAAAAGAATACATAAATAAATAAATAAATAAATAAATATAATATATATATATATATATATATATATATATATATATATATATATATATATATATATATATATATATATCACATCAGTAGAGTTATTTACTCAACCTTAACAAGTTTAAGTCTTCACTTTAATGGAACAAGGCAACTCACTCGTTAATTACCCAATTAATAAATCCATTAATAATTACGCTCAAAATGGTGTGAATCTTATGGTGATTAATGAAGAAATAATCACGGGTTTACTGTCGCCTGGATCCTCAAATGAACCAAGCTGTAATGTTTCGTTCTCTCTCTGAAGCACTAGCCTGATTTAACATTTTTTTTTTAAATGATTCACAACTTGATTAATCCTTTTTCATATTATTTAGTCCTCCAGAATGCTTAATGACAACAGATTATATCGAATAAAATTAGTAAATTCTCCATATGATTCGTCCGATATACAGGGTGTCCATAAATGATTACCCTAAAACAATTTGATCTCATGCTTTTATCAGGGTAATCATTTATGGACACCCTGTATTTAGATTCTTATTATTTGGTTTATTTCTTCACGTGATCTTTTCCCTGGATTAAGGAGATTTCTTCTTTAGTTCGAATATATCAAGTATTTCAGCACTCACCACGAGTATAAGCAAAGTTACATTATATTTTCGTGGACTTTATGGAGGTGACAGTGAAGCAGAGGTTTTAGTGCATCTTGAGTCTGATAACAAACTTCAGTGGTCTAATTTTGATGAGTCGTGTACCATCTACAGCCATGAACACGTTATTACCTCCTGTAGATGTCTATCATCAACCTGTCGCTGGCAGTAACCTGTTTTCGTATAGCATGTATCACTAAGAGTACATGGCAACTATTGCACGTGGTAGTGTGGCACGTAGTAATGTAGCTCATAGGATCTACATTCTACAGCATGCTTCAGCTGTAGTAAGTGGCAGCCTGCAGTTCGTGTTAAGGTAGCACGTGGTAAGGTAACACGTGGTAAGGTAGCACGAGGTAAGGTAGCACGTGGTATGGTAGCACGTGTCGACTACAGCACGGGATAATGTAGTACCTGTCAGCTACAGCACATAAGGAGTCATTACCAGAGGTCCGGTGTCTCAGGTAAACTGCCCAAAATGAACAATTGATAGCTCGTAGCCACACCCCCTCTCCCTACCAAACCCTGCAATTAGTCTTCAATCTGGAAAATCAGCATATGGTGAGAATGAGGGAGGGAGACAACTGTGTGTGTGTGTGTGTGTGTGTGTGTGTGTGTGTGTGTGTGCGTGAGCAGGGTGGTGTAAGGCCTCCAGTGTGACAGAATTATGTGCAAGTACGGTTTGTTTCCTCTCGCTTAACGGTAGTATTCTCTCTAATGTAACCCACTTTCGGTATCTCGGCTCCCACCTGATCACCATCGCGGACATCGATGAAGAGATTCAACATCGGATCAATTGTGATTCTCAAGTCTTTGACAGACTCGTTGTAACAAATAATGATTATGTCCCTCATTTAAAGTAACATATTTTATGTACAAACTTACTCTTTCATTGTCTAATTCTTTAAGTTTATTTACTTATTTATTTATATACATATTCTTCTTTCTCTTTCGTTACACTCGTGAGAGGTGGAGAGGGAGAGAGAGGTGGAGAGGGTGAGAGGTAATTGTTTACGTTCGGGGAGAGGGGGGAGGGGGGGGTACAGGACTAACGGTTTGTGGTTAGGCTAGAAAGGCCTACACCAAAGGGCGACTCAGGGGAGCTTATATACTGTATAAGCTTTCGGTAGAGTTCCCTTTAACTTGGCTTATATATAAATAAGTTGAGGGGTTAAGTTACAAACCCAAAATGGTCTTTTTTCCATTTATTATTCAAACCATATTGGTCACATTCTATTAATAGATGCACCGTAATTAACACTGTAAGCTGTGAGTGTTAGTTAAGGACGGGGGCTCAGCTTGACTGAGTCAGGTCACCCGTCCGATTCTCGTGAGCTTCAAGTGAGGACTGGTGCCTATGAGGACTGGTGCCTGTGAAGGGAGGTGCCTCTGAAGGAGAGGTCAGGCTAACCCTACATTCTCAAGGTCGGCCTACTGATAGAGGAATTTCCCCTCACGTGAACAGCATATGGCAACTCACAGCTTATGGAAAATTACAGTGGGGTGATTGGATTGTATGAACTAAATGTATTAACCCAAATTTATATAATTGTTATTGCCATGAGACAGGAGCTATTACGTCACACCGATCTCTCAGGAGCTTCCGGTACTCAGCTGGACATAACAGGAATGGAAACATTACCACTATGTTTTTCTAGACGTGGTATATCCTTTTCTGCAGATTTTTATATAGTCCAAGACTTTAATTTACCAGCTGAAGGTTTAATAGGTCGTCCAACTCTTAAAACTAATTTGATAGATGTTCAGCCAAGCACACATACTATCACTGTTAATGGTATTTCCTTCAGTGCCATGCACACGTCTGTACCATTGCTCTCCGCAAGGGTGAATGTGTTGTCCAACGCTCCTACTACGAGGACGATGGATTATGAGTCAAAGCGAGTCCAAGACCCCACAGACTCACCTCCCCAGCGTGATTATAGCAGCAATAGTTGGACGATCGTACCTGCAGTTTTAACGGGTACTCTCCATTTTCAGAATGAGGAAATCACCAGAGCCACTGTTGTTTAACCTGACGTGTACACGGAGACGGATGTAGTCTGTCTTACGGAAACATGCAAGGCTTATCGTGCGAATCTACATTGAGCACGACTCGTCCTGGTGGTTTAACAAACGTTGTAGTTTTCAACAGAACAGGTGCATTACGAATATTGAAAGAGGGATGTTAGTTGTGTGATTTTCTAGTTTATCATAACCATGTTTCCCAACAGCCTACGCAATTCCCAATTGGTAGTGTTTCACCTTCAATTAAACAAACCAGACAGGAGAGGATAGATCAAATAACACCACATGTTCAGGTGATTGATCACCCTCAAGGCAAGACTAGGCTCCTACAGTTGCTTGCCGACTACCGAAACATTGTAGCTTTACCTGGGAAACAGCTAGGTCACACAAATTTAACCTCACATCACATATCCCTAAAACAAGGCACAAACCCAATTTACAGCTTACCGACTACCACATAGCCAGCGCGCTGTAGTCCAGGACATGGTTTCAATAGTCCACTATTTTTAGTCCCTAAGAAGGATGGAGGTTGGCGCCCAGTAATTGAGTTTAGTTGCATCAATGAAAATACTATCCCAGATAGGTACCCAATGCCTGTCTTGAGTGATATTTTACAATCCTTAGGCAAGGATAATGCTGTATTTAGCAACCTTGATTTCCTTAGCGGTTATTGGCAAATACCTCTTGATGAAAAATCTCTAGAGATTACTGTTTTTAGTACTTCTTTGGGCCAGTTTGAATTTCTGCGGATGCCTTTCGGTCTCAGAAATGCCCCACTGACTTTTCAAGGGATGATTAACACCTTGTTTGCAGGGTTGATAGAGACCACAGTATGTGCCTACTTAGATGATCTCATCGTAGTCAGTAAGTTTTCCAAAAACTTTCTACAGCAGGACTCAAAGTCAAACTTTCTAAATGTGAATTTTTAAAATCCAGAATCCAATTCCTTGGTCATGTAGGTGACGGCATTCATACAGTTGATGACAAAGTGAAGGCTGTTGCCCATTTCCCACGTCCTACAACTGTTGATAAAGTACGCAATTTTCTTGGTTTATCTGGATATTATCGATCTTTTAATAAAGGTTATGCGACATTAGCTTCACCCTTGACTAAGCTACTTAGGAAGGATGCAACTTTTGTATGGAATGCTGAGCAAGAAGATAGTTTTAGTGCATTGAAGACAGCACTTACCAATGCCCGTTTTAGCATTTCCTAACTACTGTCAAGAGTTTACTCTGTGTACCGACGCCTCAATACAGGGAATCGGCGCTGTACTTATGCAGCTGAAAGCACGAGGAAAATATAGAGTGATAGCTTTTACAAGTCGTAAACTTAATGATGCCGAAACACGTTATTCAGTAACGCATCTAGAAACGTTAGCTGTTGTTTGGGCACTGAAGACGTTTAAAGACATAATTTTTGGTTATAAAATAACCGTCTATACAGATCACGTGGCAGTGACAGAGCTGTTTCACAGTAAAAATCTTTCAGGTAGCCTAGCAGACTGGTATTTGACCATTCAAGAGCTTGAATCCGAGTTCAAGTATTTACTGGGACGAGAGAATGTGGTCGCAGACACTTTTTCCAGAAACATAGCACCAATGATGCCTCTATCACCGTTCTCCCTCGCAAGTAAGGGATGAACAACGACTCGATCCATTGTGGTCAACAGTCATTTTCGCTCTAGAGTCGGGGCAGGAGGCTAATCTTACAAAGTTACCTCTTCCGTTCAATCAATTTGAACTACGACAAGACATACTCCTTCGCTCCAAGCAGACAACTGAGGGTATTGTTACACAAATTGTCGTACCTGATACACTTCGTGAAACGACACTAACGTTGTATCACGATGCTCCCCAAGCAGGTCACACCAGACGTGACAAATGTCTGGCGGAGGTCAGAAAAAAATATTTTTGGAATACTATGAAGAAAGACATAGAATTGCATATTGCTAAGTGTTTGTCATGTGCTCAGCATAAGGGTACTACAAGGGCACCGGCTACAATTCTACAATATCCCACACCAGAATGTCCATTTGACACACTCGCGATCGACTTATTACAACTTTCGATGAGTCATCAAGGATCCTCGTACGTCGTAATGTGTGGGGATCATTTTTCTAGATTTGTGATTTTAGTCCCACTGTAGGATAAAACAGCCGAATCTGTGGCCTATGCTTTAGTTATTCACCTCATATGTCCTTTTACTACGCCCAAGGTTCTTCTCTCCGACAACGGATTAGAGTTCAAGAACCAACTTGTAGCGCAAATATGTCGACAATACAACACCCAACAAAGTCTTATCGCAGCCTATCATCCACAGGCTAATGGCCTTGTTGAAAGAACCAATCGCAAAATCCTAGCGATTCTTCGTCCAATAGCTTGTCAAATGCGCTATGCATGGGAAGATTGGTGTCCGCAAGTCGCCGCATCTATTAATGGGTCAATCAACAGCTCTACAGGTAAATCACGCTATTATAATGTTTACGGCATAGACAAACGTCTACCATATGACGAACTTACAAACAAGCCATGCCCAGTCTATAATGTGGACGATTTCGCTACCAGGCAAATCAACGTATTCACGGATATTCATGACCAAGTACGTAAACATTTAGCAGCGTCACACGCTGAAATGATATACAAGCAACATAAACAAGCTAAACCTGTCATGCTAGAAATAGGCGATGCTGTTATGGTGCAAGAACCTGAACGAAAGTCCAAGCTTTCACCCAAGTTTGACGGACCATTCTGCATTATTGCTAAAGAAGAGTTCAACAAATTAAAAAATTTGAAGCCAAACTCACATACTTCAGATTTTGTGCATGTGGACAGACTTAAAAAGGTCCATTCAGATTCATTCTCCAGGAATGATAATGATATCCTACCGCTGCCACCTTTATATATAAGCTTTGGGTAGAGTTCCCTTTAACTTGGCTTATATATAGATAAGTTGAGGAGTTAAGTTACAAACCCAAAATGATCTTTTCTCCATTTATTTGTAAAACTATATTAACACTGTAAGCTGTGAGTGTTAGTTAAGGATGGGGGCTCAGCTTGACTGAATCAGGTCACCCGTCCGATTCTCGTGAGCTTCAAGTGAGGACTAGTGCCTTTGAGGACTGGTGCCTATGAGGACTGGTTCCTCTGAAGGAGAGGTCAGGCTAACCCTACATTCTCAAGCTCGGCTTACTGATTGAGGAATTTCCCCTCACGTGAACAGCACATGGCAACTCACAGTTTATGGAAAATTACAATGGGGTCATTGGATTATATAAACTAAATGTATTAACCCAAATTTATATAATTGTTATTGCCACTAGACAGGGGCTAATACAAGCTGGTTAGAGGGAGTAAGATATCAATACTTCACAGTGGGGAAATATAGGATAGTTATTGTATATAGGATTCACTGTATTACTGCTTAATACCGAAGACATGCATAACAATGTTTTAGTCAACACAATGGAATTGAGAACTAATCATAATGGTTCTTCATTTATTAATGACGTTACTCAAATTGAACAGTTACAGTTCAAAACAATAAACCTAACTTCCTAGCTTGCTAACCAAGGGGTCCATTACTCACAATACATTTCGGGAAACGGTTCAAACGTAATAGGTACTCACGTTATAGCCGCCATATGAGGAGGTGACACCCAGGACACAA
The DNA here is from genome assembly GCF_018991925.1 of Homarus americanus. Lineage (NCBI taxonomy): Eukaryota > Metazoa > Arthropoda > Malacostraca > Decapoda > Nephropidae > Homarus > Homarus americanus. Next base: position 14,765,703 of record NW_024741901.1, on the reverse strand, counting down.
CCACACTTAACTTTTACCAAACGCAGACTCTGCTATTCAAACCGAGTGAGCCCACAAGGGACGCCAAAACTTTCATGACGTCACCTCATAGGCTTTCTTATTGGTCGAAGACAGGCCAAAGGCCTTCATACTATTGGATTAAAATTGGCAGGAACTCTCAAGTGGCGGGAAACTCATGACATTGTTACATCGTACCCGTGTCTTCAGCTGTAGGGAGCTGAAATTATCTACAAAGTTGTACGTACAGTTTATCGAACAGTGGTCCCCCCACCCTGCTATAAGGCAGGGAGGCATGGGTCACATACAGGAGGCACCTCAAGGCACTTGAAAACTTTCACCAACGTAGTCTACGTTCCATCCTGCGAGTTCGCTGTGAAGACAAAAGAACAAATGCCAGTATTCTCGCTGACAACTGTAGAAGCATTGAGGCTACCATTATCCATGAACAACTACACTGGACTGGCCATGTTACCCTCATGGACGATTGTAGACTGCTAAAGCAGCTACTTTACAGTCACTTAACGAATAGTAAACGTAATGCAGGCAGGCAACTGAAAAGGTATAAGGATAGTCTTAAGACAAACCTGAAAAGTGCCAAATCAACCACTCACCTGAGAGACGATCACTCCACACCGTAATGTTTGGAGGAGCATCACACAAGCAGGTGTCAATACTTTCAAGTTAGCCCGACTGCATACCGAGACAACCAAGCGCCAATTCCGGAAAGACGCCGCCGCCCCTCCTGCACTAGATGTAGCCCTCCACATGTGCAACATGCGTGAACGATCCTGCCGGTCCCGTATCGACTTCTTTAGTCAACTCAGAACTCACCAACGAAGGTGACATCCTTAGTAACTCATATCATTGTATCATAACTGGATGATCATCATACTCGATTCCGAGTGACAGTAAAGTAGTAGTAATAACCCTCCTTCCATTGGACGGTGAGAACCTCCATCATAGGACGTCAGTGGTCTATGATTCTGGACGCGGGGACAGCGAGCCTTTTTTGACATAAGGATTTTTCATCTCATGGCCGCATGTCACCGCAACCTAGCTCTCGATGCTGCACATAGGAGGAACGAGAACGACAAGATTAGGGCAAATGGAGAGAGAATTCAGAACGTTGATCAAGGCAGCTTCACTCCTCTGGTGTTCACAACCTCTGGCGGGATGGGACCAAGTGCAAGATGCTTCTACGCCAAACTCGCGGAGGTGTTATCTGAACGGAAGCAGCAGCCCAGAAGTTATGTTACAGCCTGGTTGAGATCTCTCCTTAGGTCTGCATTGCTTTGCCTCAGGGGAACGAGAGCATCGGCCCCAAAGCCGACAACAGTCGCAGATATCGACTTTGAGGCAACAGTCACTGAATGCCGTATAGATCTGCCGCTCAACTAACTCAACACAGCCAAGGTAGCTACTTATGTATTAGGATAATTAATTTTAAGGTAATAAAATGGCGGCGAAGGTGTGGCTATTGAGGGAGGCTGAAGTCCACGTTACAAAAAAAGTAGTAGTAGTAGTAGTAGTAGTGTGTGTGTGTGTGTGTGTGTGTGTGTGTGTGTGTGTGTGTTTGTGTGTGCGCGCGTGTGTATTAACAATAATGATTAACGGCTTGTTAAGAAATACAGCAGCCAAAGCCTGAAAATAACATATGACATAAACCGCATTTGTAATATATAATGACAAGGAAACGGTTATTTAACACGGAATTTCAGCAGTTACAATACAACAGTGAGATGGACAAGGAGTGAATACATAAGTTATCTGCGAGCTCTTAAGTAATTAAATTTTACAAAGGTTAGAATGGGGTTGTTCTTATAGCGATTAGTACGTGGTCGTATTTGCTGGATGCGGTTTTCGCATCGGGCAGCGGCTTTATTTTGCACAAAGAACAAAGTTAAAAAAGCAGTGTATGTGTGAGTGTGTGTGTGTGTAAAACCGGACCACTCTTCACCGTCCCCAACACAAACACTATTCCGACACTATTCATAATGTTGCCGCAATGGCTCACGTGATGTCTGTTTTACAGTGAAACGAAAACAATGGCTACAGTTCTCCAATGCATTATTGATGTACGGTAATAAATTAGTCAAGTAGATATTGTCAAGGTGTCCTTCATGGTGAAAGGACTTAAAAAATACAATATCTTTCTCAGGAACCATAAGGTTCTATCTTCTTGCTTCAAGATGAGTATCCCCGCACCGAGTCATTTTCTTACACTTCCGTGGTCTTAATCTTTGTTATTCGCGGCTACAGTCCATGACAGCATGACAGAAATATAGGTGTTCAGCCCAGTGTCCCCATGTTCAATGTTCAACCTCCGTGTAGGTTCTTTATTATGATATATCTACAGGATGTTGTAATAAACCAAAATTTTTAGTTTATTACCTTATTCACATATAAATACATATAAGTAATACAATTTTATTTATACAAATAATGACACGTTGTATAATACACACACTAGGGAGGTACTGCCGCCTGGGAAGATATTGGAAGCATAATGTATTGTCTAATGGTAGACCCTGCTGCCACATGGCATTGCGAAAATTGTGACCAAGTCCCAGGTTGCTCCTCTGACTTTCTGCCTCATTTACACACAATTGCAGGGTCTCAATTGTTTCTCTTACTATTGACAACACAACATATATATATTGTTTCTCACTTTTGATCTTTTTTCATTTTTGTATTTCTTTATGGTTCTTTATTATTATTATTATTATTATTATTATTATTATTATTATTATTACATTTTCGCCCATCAGGCCCCGATGTGGGTCAGTGATCTCTGCCAGGGTGGGCTAATCCCCATAAAAAAAAAGCATTGTACTGCCAAATCTTCCTCGGCCTGGCAACTATTGAAATATTCTGTTCAGACTGTTGAGGACAGTACCCGGTAAGGTGGTGTTGTTATAATGTTATTACTTCGCTTCAGCAAAAGGTCCTTAAGCACGTTACAAGGTTAGTAATACACTAGTCCAACAACATTAAACAATTATGAGAGATAGAAGGGTCTGTCCGGTAAGAGATGAGATATAATACAGGTCATTATGTATTTAGTATGTCGGTGTATAAAGAGATTCTCGATTATTAGGAATTTCTAGTTCTAGGGACGGGTTCGGCGACAACTAGTGCGGATAAGAAAGGCCTTAACTGCACTAATTCTGTTCTTAGACATTGTGAGAGGAAGTTAGCAGTAAATATGTATATAATGTGGTCGCGCGTGGCTGGTGGTGCAACAGTATTTTTTCACTGGTTCGTTAAGCTACACTTAGTTCCACGTTGTTAACAAACCACAGCACGAAAATAATAATGCAAAGTGAACATTATATAATCAGTTTCATGCTTGTGGCCACCCGACCTGAGAAAAAGTCAGTTTTAGAGGATGCTTTCTACTGCCCTTCTCTTGATTTCTGCAACTAATATGTAATTTGTAATTTAAACTTAAAGCAACAAACGCTAAACTTAAACACTTGCGTCAGGGATGATGCATGAATATAACACTTGCGTCATGTTGATAAGAATGTTTTGTGTAGTAGCTATTATTATTATTATTATTAGTGGTATTCGGAGTATCATCACTATAATTATCACACTATCATCAGCGTCCTCCAGCATTTTAACACTTCCCTCTCCTATCATAATTCCTCCCTGGACTTCAACAACTTATTACATAATCTATTTCGAAGCTGAAGAGAACAAGTGAGAGTAAACGGCCCTGAGATATTGTAGGTAGAAATGATAACCTCGAGGTGTCCATTTATCTTAGCTCCAGCCGAGTAATTTTGACATCGTAATTTTGATGTCATTTCTGTAAATTTATTCAGCGCTTGAGGTAAGTGAAAGTACCCTTTAGTCTTGTCATGTGGCTGTTGTCATAGTCCTGCCAGAAAGAAAAATATTTTTTTTTATTAGATTTCCATTTCTTTTCCTCTATTGACCTTAACAATATCAATGGCCAATGTTCCACTCCTAAATCCACTTTGTTATTTACTAAATATTCTTCTTTAATTTCATCAATATAGTTTGGTAATGTTGGTAAAATATTCTGTCCATCTAACCTTTATGTTTTTATTAGTCACAGTATGTTATAAAAACATTCAGGAATTTGATTACTATAAAATTTTATATCAAGAAGTGTTTTACATAGGAAGTAATAAGACTGTAGCTGCAGCAGTGACAGTAATGTATATCATTGGCCATTCTCATACACAACGGGTTCTTGGTCCTTGGATACGGTGAGATTTTTCAAGCACTGACAATACGAAGATAGACAGCGTATGAATTTCTCAAGCGAGGAAGTTTTAAAAAACATGGAGGAAGTAACTCACGGTGGTACTCTCTACACTGACAACTCGTCTATCATAACAATTTGCATAATGAGGTAATTTTGCTGAGGATATTTCCTTCACTGCAAGAAAATTATTCCATCTACCGAATCAGTAGAGGGAATAATGCCAAACTCTGTCCGTTTCTGGAAACAGAAACGGACAGAGTGTATTATACACTCCCTACTTAATACAAAAACAAATACCTTACTCCTTCAGGTTCCTCCTCACAACAACCACCAACGTTTTCTCCCCAGTTCCCCCTCTCTCACTTCCTCCCTCCCCGCCTCTCACGACCTCCTACTTCAGAAGCCACAAGCCTTGTTACTGGTATGAGCTTCTACTCGACTTTCGTCACTGCCAATGTAGCTTCTAGTTATTGTCCTGGTCATCACAGGGGCCGGCCAGGAGGACAAGAGATTACTTTAAATCTCATAACATTAGTGAGTATCATGAGATGTCTTGAAAAAATATACGCCTACGAAACATTCCTATCTGGGGCTCGTCAAAGAATTTGAAGTAGATATATGTATTTTATTTCAGGTGTCTTGTGTTACCGGTAAGAGTATATTCACAATTTGGATTCTTTACAATTTATTTAGATATGATGGTCATCCGTTGTTGAGCAAGATTAAAAGTCCGAGTGAAGCAGTATTGACCAGAAATGAGATAAAACAGCTCACCCGCACCAGACGATTGTCAGGGTATGTAAGTTCGGAGACTCATTCCTGTGACTTAAGTTTCACTAACTTTTGACTCTGACTATATATGATTGACTCTGTATTAAGTACAGTCAACCAAAGAGGCACTGACCCTACCCTGGGTCTCGAACTCGCAATTTTACCTGGCAATACTTGGTAAAGTGAGGCTGTATGTTATGGTGATAGTGATTGGTGGATCAATTTTCGACTGTATCACTGTCAGGATAAATATAAAACAATCTTAAGGTAGGATTTTTATAGTAATAATCTATTCATCTTTATTTTAGATCATAAGAAGTTTCAAAATGTTCGTATATTTGCTTAAATAATGAAGAAAATTGTATTTATGAATTGGCAACTTAACTATAACCACAGCTGCCATAAGATTCTCACATCAAATTTTCTTCATTATTTAAGCAAATATACGAACATTTTGAAACTTCTTATGATCTAAAATAAAGATGAATAGTTTATTACTATAAAAATCCTACCTTAAGATTGTTTTATATTTATCCTGACAGTGATACAGTCGAAAATTGATCCACCAATCACTATCACCATAACATACAGCCTCACTTTACCAGGTATTGCCAGGTAAAATTGCGAGTATGAGTGCCAGGTAAAATTGCGAGTATGAGACCCAGGGTAAGGCCAGTGTAGATTTGGTTGACTGTACATGAATGACTGTATGTATGTATATGTGTATACGCACGTGGATACTTGCGATTATTCTTCAATGTACGAGCACGTCAGTTTGCCCGTTTTGCATCATACTAGGTAATGAAATTAACTACTCAGATCATCCAAGTAACATTAGTGTTACTTAAGGAAACATTCTCACCTGGAGAACGATCCCAGGTAATATTAAATTAAAGGTCAAGGTCAAAAATTCATGACAGGGACGTGACTCCAATAATGCCGCCACAGCACAGCTGCCAGCCGCATGACACCCCAACGGACGGCTGGAGATCAAAGTAACTTGCTGAATCTAACATAACGGTAGAAGATGGTTTTTTCATCGTGTACAATAGACGTTGTAAGGATGAGGAGTTAGTAAAATGTGTGGTATTACGGGGTAATGATGTCATTTACCCACATCTTGTAGTTAATGTTGATGTGCTTGGTGGAACTAAAGACCTCCACCTCCTCCACCTCCCGCAAGCATGTCGCAAACATAAAAAAAAAAACTATATAATTGGTGACATATTCGTACACGCCACTTCCTGTTCGTTTTCATCACAACGCTCTGGCTGTGTCTGGTAATACCTCACGCGCGATTTTCTTGTCCACGACGGAGCGCTACCAGGCTCAAGTTACACCCCGGAAATTGGTAAATTGGATAAGCGCAGGAGTCGCTACTGTCCTCCCGAAGCGTGGGATATATGAAGAACTCTCAGTAAGTGGTGAAGACAGCGAACACCCAGCAGAAGTGTTAAGCAGAGTTGTAATCGGAGGAACACGCCTTACACTCGGCCATATTTTTCAAGCAACGCTCGAAGATTAAGACGAACACAATTGTATATTTTACATGTACTTTAGATCCTCCGACCACCTTACGTACGGCCTTCACAGTGTGAGTCCATCGGGTATTACAAGGAAACCTGCACAAAGTGATGGATCGACAACATTAGAAGCTTAATAGCCCTCTATACTGTGCGAGACATAAGAGCAGGGGGGGGGGGTGGTAGGGGGGGGGCTATTGGCCCATATAGGAAGCCCATTTACACCCAACCCCTATCGCTCATATATCCATCCAACCTATATTTGAAGTTATCCAACGTGTCTGAGTTAATGATGATGTTTGGTAACTTGTTCCACTCATCCACTAATCTATTTCCAAACCAATGTTTACCTATCTTGCGCCTAAATCTAAATTTATCTAATTTAAAACCATTACTACGAGATTGTTCCTGGTTGGATAGTTTAAGTACCTTTGTTATATCACCTTTGTTTAACCCGGACTTCCCTTTATATACTTCAATGATATCGCCCCTCACTCTACGTCTTTCCACGGAGTGCAAATTCAGGTGCTTTAATCTGTCCCTGTATTCAAGGTTCTTAATGCCCGGGATTAATCTTGCCATCCTCCTCTGTACTCTTTCCAGGTATTCGCATCCATTATGTAGTACGGCAACCAAAACTGAACTGTATAGTCTAAGTGAGGTCTTACTAGCCCAAGATATAGTTTTAGGATAACATAATTAGTCTTGTAATTAATATTCCTTTGTATGAACCCAAGTATTTCGTTAGCCTCGTTTCGAGCAAATACGCATTGTTGTTTTGGGTATCAGGACAATTGCCCCGCGATAACTGCCCCTTGGACAACTGCCCCACCACCATTGCCAGTGACTAACTGGCACAAAACATGGAACTAACTGAATAGAGAGGAGAAAATAACACTAAGAATTACTGCTTTATTTTCATATTTGATTTGTAGTAATAATTATATACACAAACTGCACAACTCATACAATTTTTGTTAACAATACAACTTTATAAAGATTAAGGTTAGGTTAGGGATATGAACCAGCAGGGGATTAGAGGAAGTTAATACAATTTCATATAGTACCTGGTGTTCGCTATCAGCTATAACACCCTAGAACAAGTTGTCTGTCCATTTGAAAACCAATAATGTTATTAATTAAAAACTGAAACTTACAAAAAATAAAAATAACAGATGAAGCTACAACGAGAGAAGAGAGTTGTGTTGAGTTGTGTTGCTTAGTGACTCGTCAGCTCCAGATGGTCCAAGAACAATACATTGTTTGTTAGATTAAAAATAAATAAAATCACTTGTATTCCTGTATATTTACAAACCATATTATTTACTATTGTTGTATATCCACACTAAGTACACTATGGGGGGCAATTGTCCCACGGGGGCCGGGGGCAGTTGTTGACGGGGGCAGTTGTTGCAGTTGTTGGGGGGCAGTTGTTGAGGGGGGCAGTTGTTGAGGGCAGTTGTTGAGGGGGGGCAGTTGTTGAGGGGGGGGCAGTTGTTGAGGAGGGCAGTTGTCCTAGAACCATTGTCTTGGTTTTAGATTCCTACTTCTTATTCCCCCCAATTTTTCTCATAGCCGGATTTCTCTATATCAACGTTGCTCATCTGATATCTGGTTTCTCTGTTTACATCTCCTAGGCTAATTACTTTACATTTGTTCACATTAAATTTCATCTGCCACTTTTCAGACCATGCGAAAAATTTGTTTAGATCTTCCTGTAGTTTTGCAGAGTCCTCGTCAGATTTAATTACAGGTCCTATTTTAGTGTCGCCAGCACATTTATTATGTTGCTGTCTACATCTACGTCATTTATGTATATAATAAATAGTAATGCCCAAGTACCGAGTCGAGGGGTACTCCACTAGTGACGCTACCCCAATGGGATTTATTGGCATTAATGGTGACTCTCTGTTTCCCGTCCTATAACCACGCTCTAATCCAGTTTGAACATCTCAATTTCATGAGCCTCTACTTTACGTATTAGTCTTTCGTGGGAGACCCTGTCCAAGGCTTTGCTAAAGTCGAGGTAAACAACATCATAATCGTGTCCGTCATCTACGGATTCGAAAACAGTTGAAAAGAATAATAATAGATTTGTCAGACATGAGCGCCCACTTGTGAAGCCATGCTGGGAATCATTGATCAATCTGCGTTTATCGAGGTGATTTCAAATTAAGTTTGAAATTATTGCTTCCAATAATTTGCCTACAATTGATGTTAAAATAATTTGACGGTAGTTAGAAGATAGTGATTTATCTCCCTTCTTGAAAATTAATACTCTGTCAAATATGTCGTCAGGACCCGGCAACTTATTAGGATTTAGTTCATATATTTGCTTACTAACATCGTTACTAATCATTACTATCTCGCTTAATCTATTTTCTTCACTATCTCTGTATATAGTCGGTGCCCCAAGTATCATGTTTAAATTTTCAGTTGTGAAAACCGATGAAAAATATCTGTTTAGATTATTGCTCATTTCTTTGTCGTTATAAATTAGTTCGCCGGTATGTGACTGTATTGGTCCAATCTCGTCTTATGTTTTAGTTTGATACATTTGGAAGAATCCCTTAGGGTTTTACTTCGCCTCCCTGGCTACCTTCAGTTCATTATTCCCCTTTGTTTTTCTTATCTCTGTCATAACACTTCTGGCCAACACTTTATAGTAATCTCGGAGGTAAACGTCACCAATTTTTATTCTCCTACCTATATCTTTCCTTTGTTCAATAATATGCTTTAAATAAATATTTATCCATTTGCGGTCATTGTTATTTGATCTAAGGTTTCTGCATGGTATATTCTGCCTTTGTGCATTAAGTAACTCATCATTTATATTGTTATGGAACTCGTCAACCTCATATCTCGTGGTCAGGTCGCCCTCAGTGGTCATATTTTGTGAGGTTATCGTTGTCAGGTCACCAGGTAAAGTGAGGTTACCCTGTGAGTCCATTGTGTGAGGTCACGTTATTTACCACCTCCCGTGAGGCCGTGTAAATCACCCGAAACGTAATACCCCTTCTCTCAGTTGCCTTTTCAACCTATCAAAGTTTGCGCTTCTTAAATCTTAAACTTAATGGAATTTTCCTTGTTACTGACATTAAGTTCTACTTTGAATCTCACTTCGGTATAATCTATTTGACTAAAGTTAAAGTTGCCCACTATACAGATATTGCTATGTCTGGATGCCCTCTGTACTTCATCCCAAATAAGTCGCTCATTAACCCTACCGAGATTAGGAGGTCAATACATTACTCCTACGATTAATTTATTCCCTACCATCGGTTAATTCAATCCAAATTGTTTCGGTATTGAGTTCAGTTTTTATTTCCTTATTGATTTCACACTTCAAATTATCCATGACATAGATTGCTACCCCACCTCATTTCCTAATCTGCCTATCGGTATGAAATAATTTGAATCCTGTAGTTTAGTATACGACAGGTAACTCGTGTGAGTCTAAGTTTATCCACGTTTCGGTGAATACTTCTAGTGTTTGCACAGTGGACATTTAAGTTAGTCCTGATCTGGGTCTTCTCTCTATCGTGTTTAGGTTTAACCCACTGCCTAATTTAGATTTATAATCTTTCCTAGCACGATTTCTCTTTAACCTCTCGTCTTGTTTACCCATGCCCACTGCAGTCTCCCCGACCCCCATGCTCACGTGTTCCCCTCTCCTAGCAGTTTAAAGACTTCGACATCTTTTGAACTGACTTCTCGAGAAAGCTACTGTAGCTAGGGTTGCCTCCCAATCCCTAGATAAATGTACCCCATCCGCAGCATAAGGGTCCCTTCTGCTGTAGAAAATGTCCCAGTTGTCAATGAATGGGACTGACATTGACTTGCAATATCAGTCAAGAGAGCCGTTGACAACCATTCACTGCCAACTCTCCTTCTAAGCAGAACACCACATATGATAGGGATCCCTCCCTTCCTCCTTATCCGGTCAATAGCTCCCTTGGACTTATCAAGGAGCTCCTCAACGGCCTCCTGAACTGAGGCAGATAATTGGTTTGTTTCCATTACCAGACATGATATTGTCCATCCTGCCTACTGCATCACTCACCCCAGCTCCTGGCAAACACACTCTCAATCTATTTCTATTTTTAGCACAGAACAACCAAGAATACCTCCAAGAAACACCCTAGAAATTATCTAAGGAGCAAACGTGATCATTTTAGCGAACTCTGAGACTATATTAAAGAACAATCGTATCACTAAAGAACATTCAGTAGCAAAGAACAACGGAAGTTAACATTTGGAGACCCTGGATGTGGAAGGAAGAGGAGGAAGCGGAGGCACAAGCGGAGACATCCCTCACATGTCGAATCAAACCGGAAACTCATATAAAGTTCCTTCCTGTGCTCCTTCTGACGCTACTGAAGGAAGTGGGTGTTATCTGCCTCAGTTCTGGGAATCTTCGTCAGGATTATACGATGTTTCGTCACGGCCATTTTATGTGGATTCCATAAAAACTCACCTTGCTTGAAATGAGAGATATGTAATAATTCACTTAAAGTCGAAAATTGCCTGACCAACACCGCAAGACAGTATAAAAACTCCGGTCTCGTTCCCAACTTGCCTGATACTCATAAGCTTTAGATTAACAGTTTTGGGTTTGTGGGAAACAACGGAAGCTTATATAGCTAGTTTCACTGTAATCATAGATGATGTTTTTATCTTCACTGCCAGATACTCGGAACCTTGAAAAAGTCATCTTCTAGATCTAGATGAATTAGCTGATCATGGCTAATTACTATACATCGGATTTTCACTTCTGTTCGGTGAAACATAAGGGATTAAATAATTTTTTTTGTTAGATGCGAAAAGAGACAGCTGCTGTGATATATTATATACTGATCAGTACTGGGTGTCTTCAGGGGGAACTTTACTCCCTGTGGTTGATTAGGACATATTACAGAGACGTGACGAATACACCAGCAATAGCCAATAATAGACGAAGATGATATAAGTGAAAGACGAAGGTAGCTGACCCTAATTTAGTCAGAAACAATGAAAAACATCGACGTTCGAATGGGAGATAATGAAAAATGAGAACTACTAGTGAAAGATAAGGAATACAAAAGAAACACTAGAGGGCAAAGAAAATATCCACAAGAGACAAACCAATGTAATATTATAAATTATACCCCGGTTTAGAGGTAATGATACACTGGTTAGGACATAGAAAGAGACAGTGAGAAAGAAAGATGACAGACACAGACACAACATATTATTGGATTTCAGTGCATCTCGAGCTTCGGTAAAAGACGAGGGCGATTTCAAAGCACACACAACAGAACTTCACTTTAATTCACTGGGTATCTACAATCAACAGCACATATCTTCTCTGTCTCTACAAAGTGACAGTAGCTGATAAGTTTCGTGCTGGTAAACGTATACAGTCATAAAACACTTGGAACGAAGCTCAGTGACGGGAAATAATTCTCCCGTATTTGTATTTACAACCGGAGGCTAAATTTATGAGGTCCGTTCTTACGATTCCAGGCCATAACGAGTTGATATGTGTATGTGTGAGAGTGTGAGGGGCGGGGGTGGGGGAGCGTTGGGCGTCATAACTCAAGTCACAGCTCTTCATCATCAGCCATGCCTCCACACCCCCTCATGGGCCAAACTTCCCTGAATTCCTGACAAAGGAAGACGTGTCACCTTCCTGTCCTGTAAGTGATTCGTATTTTGTGAAAAGTTCGTACCCTGGGAAAAGTTTGTACCCTTAAAGCTTCTTTCTTCGTAACAGATTCATACTCCTTGAAAGGTTCGAAGGTTCCTTTCTTTCTCATTCTATGTGAAGTGTTCGCATCATGTGACAGTTTCGTTCTCTGAAAAATTTACATACTGAAAGATTCGTACTCTGCGATACGATCTTACTCTTTTCAGGTTTCCTGGTTTGTGGCAAGGCTTTTACTTTGCTGAGGGGCTCGTAGGTAACACTGTATTAGTTTTATAGTGTTAAAGGTCCATACTCTATGAAAAAAATAGTTATTCAAGTGATTATTCTTTTGCCGCCTTTGAGGAGAGTTGAAACATTATAAGAACAGTCATGACGTGTTCACCGTCTAGCTCTAACGAATCAGTAAATGGCTTGATGGATGTCATTCAGATGGTTAATTACAAATTCTGTTGTCGACCATACTTTAATACTCTATATATATATATATATATATATATATATATATATATATATATATATATATATATATATATATATATATATATATATATATATATATATATATAGAGAGAGAGAGAGAGAGAGAGAGAGAGAGAGAGAGAGGTAAGTCATGTCAATAATTTTTCCACTATGACAATTCTCTTGCTCAAATAACTCCGCTGACGTGAGAATAAGTTCCTGTAGGATACGTCTCGGTCACTCACTCTCCTAACACGCACTGAACAATTCTTAACGCTGATTTAGAAAAGTGGAGTTAGTCATTTCTTTCACACAAAAAAAAAGAAAAAAGCTGTATAGAGATAATGAGGCCTGGGCGAGTGTATACTTGAAAACAAAATGTTTTTTTTTTCTTTCGAGTTGGTACCATATTTGTGCGACTCTTTACCTGTTAACATCAAGAGTAACTGGATGTCCTTGACTGTGTCCAGCCCGGGTCGTGAGGTAACATGTCTCTGCGTCAACCAACACAGGTTCCGAGGCCTCGTTCTTGTCTGACAAATAGCAGTAACGTCAAGCCTCCATCGTTGTTGGCCTCGACACGCACCTCTTATACAGATGAGAGGGGGGGGGGGGTGGTAGTTGAGCTCTTTCAGCGTGTCAAGGGAGGAGCCGCGGCCATGTGATCAGCAAACAAACTTCCGCAAATGATTGCAAATAATAGTCATCATAGTAATTGGTAGGTGTTATCCTCCCGTCCGCGACACACGGCAGGACTCAATTAGAGAGGAGGCGCCTCTCCCGCCGCCCTCCTCCACTAATGTCCGCCAAAAATTAATAGCAAATGAAGAGCGTCAATGATGGGCGAAATTGAACCGCCACAAAGTGAATGGCCAAAATAAACAGCCAAAATAAACAGCTAAATTGAACGTCAATATAAGGTATTGGTGATGGTGATTACGTTAATATGGTCTTAGTTCAACAGCGCAGGACTGGGAAATTGAGAGTAGAGGTGGAGGCATAAATTGATGGTCTGATTATAGATTTGGGAGTATCAGCGTGTATTGGTTCTGAGGACTGTAGTGATTAGTGAGTTGTTAACACTGTGTGTGTACGTGTGTGTGTGTGTTTTTGTGTGTGTAGTGTATATATATATATGTATATATATATATGTATATATATATATGTGTATATATATATATATATATATATATATATATATATATATATATATATATATATATATATATATATATATATATATATATATATATATATATATATATATTTATATATATATATATATATGCATGTGTGTATGTGAGTGTGTGTGCATGTATGTACACCAGCGTTGGATATTACTGATCAGTAGTGACCACTGAAACTAGTGCATATAGAAATTCTGTCGCGCGCGCGCGCACACACATATTTAAAGCAGGGTGACTCAGCTCGTCGCGCGAGTGCCTGGTGTTCAGGAGACAGACTCACAAAATAACCATCTTGGTGTATTCCATGAACGTAATCCTGATATATGTAAAAAAAAGAAGAAGACATACACGAGTGACCAACGACCGTGATATATTTCCCAGGAGCGACCAAGCTCTGTATCAGGCTGGCACAGAACGAATAAGTCATCCCTGTTGCATGATGATGATTCTTTGGTCTGTTGTGTTCTGGTGTTATGACTGAACATTAGTGTATTCTTTTATTTCTATTTTTCATCTATTTATGTCAGATTTATAATGGAAAGATGCCGAGCACATTTTCCCTGGACACTTTTGGGTAAATGTCTGGAATTCACTTGCAGGTTATATGCGTAATTGACACTTTGTTAGTGACCTTTTGTAACTTTTCTTTACAGTTGTTTTTAAATAGCAAGAAAAAGCAGACAATTTGCATGAAAAATATCTCAGCAAACAGATTATAGAATTATAATGACTACTTTCATGACTCTCAAGTAGATTCCAGATGTCGTCAAAAGTGTCCAGAAATATCGTCTGTTAATGAACATCTCACTTCAGTTCAGTACAAAACACATTATTTTCCATTTCGACAATTTTTTACCGAAAACTACAATTTAAGATTTCCCTGTATAGAACAGTATGTAAACAAAACACTAACCACTGTATATGTAATTATAAACAGACATAATATCAATGGCATCCAACTAAACAAGGTTAGAACGATTTATTGTTGCCGAAACAGTTTGGAACATGAAGTTAATGTCAGTTTGATTCACGAAACATTGTCCTGATCCTAAACCCTTATGGTGCCAATTATCTAGTAGTTCATAAAGCAGTGTTCGGGTCATGAACTACAGAAGTGGGTTCATGAGCCATTATTTGCATCTTAAGCTTTATAATATTTTTTAATGGCTTTTGTTTTTGTTTTGTGAAGGACGAGGGCAGGAATATAATATATTCTATAATATATATGACAGCGTGTCTTCCGGAAGGTAATATAACTGAAAGTGACTTACATATCAGTCCAGGTTTGTTTGGTATCCCATGAATAAGAGAGAAGATGAGCTCATACACATAGTTTTAAGTTGAATATGGGTGTAAAGATGAGAAGGGACAGGGATTTCCATAGATGATAGTTACGAGGATTGAAGGAGATGAATAATGGTGATAAATTTCAGGGAACTTATATGGAATAGGGATGTTGTAATACATAATGGCATTAGCTTTACAAGTGATGAATCTTTGTCACTCTCTCCCATTACCTCTCTCTCTCTCTCTCTCTCTCTCTCTCTCTCTCTCTCTCTCTCTCCCGACCTATAATTAGACATCGATAATGTAACGTAAGTGCTTAAAAAACAAACATGTATCATCTTACTTCTCTCGTGCATAATAAATTCTGAGAGGAATGATTGAACACGAAAACAAATACAGAAACGGTGCAATCGATAATATATATATATATATATACCACAAATAAGAAAAACAACATAAAAAGAAAACATAAATAATGTATAGAAAGAGAATGACCATAATGATAAAAATATATATAATCTTTCTTCATCCATCCTTGGTCTCAGTCCGTGGGCGAGAAAGATAAATGTATTTTGACATGAAGTGTAGAAGAACAATCACCGCATCGTTACTACTGTATTCATATTATTCTATAGGAACCATCTGTCTTCATACTTGACTGCACATCTTTTCCGGATATTAATTGTTTTCTGTTCCAGATCAACGCCCAGCAAACCACAAAAACACGCAAGCATTTCATCAACATCTTGTTCCTATAATTGAGGAGTCAGTTTGTGTTTGTCTGACACCTTCCTCGGGTTATGATGCAGGAGGAGGCAGGAGGGGTCACTATCATCACTGACATCAGCTGAGAATGACATCACGGGGGGCACTATCATTACTGTAACATCAGCTGACAATGGCATCAGAAGTGGTGGCATTAACAAATGTGTCAATAAAATGAGGAGTAATGGCATCATTAATACAGAGATAATAATAGTTTGGGCAGTGCTAGGAAGAGCAATGAGTACTGCACCAGCAGTGGCCGCTTCAGAATTACTGGTAAGGTTATTTGGTATTGAGGTACAGCAAACAACAGTAGAAGTAATAGAGATAACTGTAGTAAGAGCAGAAAATATTCAACAGCATTAGTCATGGCAACATGATCTAGTAGCAACAGCACGAGTGACAGCATAAACCGCAGAACATTAATAAGAAAACAACAAGAGCTGCAGTAACAACAATAAAATTAGCAAGAACAACGACAGAAGCAGCAGGAACAGCAGAAGCAGAGGGTAAAGCAGGCGTGACGGAGCAGGCGACAAGAGAGACCAAAAATGACAGGTTGGTGTTCCGCTGGCTGCTCCTGTCGAGGTAACAGTGATAAAAAGTTGTTTCCTCCTGGGTGAAGTCTCATGGTCTGTGTTGTGAACCAGTCTTTTATTTATATACATATTAGATATTAATTCTATGATGCTCTAACTCACTCTATCCACTATATTTTATTACTGATAAGTCTCCAGGAAAATAATATCTACACAGTATAACCTGTTTAACGTGCAAGTTTTAGTAATGCGAACATAAAGGGGACGAAGAGTTGTTTCATTTTGAGACGCGAGTTTTTACCGTATATGGTGTACTTGATGCCGTCGTCACGAGCATGTTCAGGGAGCATCAGACCTTGACGCAGTACTCAACAGTATTCTGCCTCAAGTTGTTGTGTAGTGGACCTCCTCACGACTGACCAGTTGGTGGTGAGAAGTGAGATCGTGCACAAGACACTGACACTCACAATCCCTCTTGGTAGTAACGTGACGCCTAAGAAACCAGCTGTTAGGTTACACCACTAGGTAACAAACACCTTATCTGATGATGGAAGTAAATAAAATCTACTTGTTTGTTATGTTACGAAAAACAAGAGATCAGCTGATTAGGTCAAGCAAACAAAACCAGCTGTTGGTTATGTCCATGAAAATAGAGACCAGCTGATGACGTAACTTGCAAACCAGATGTTGAGGTATGATTTGTGATGATGCCAGCCAGCCTTATATACCATACCACCCACAAACTGCTAGGGAACTAAACTGTCACATTTAGGTGACACAACGATTTATGGAACGCTGTATGAACCTTGTGACCAACCAGCCACCCCCCCCCCCACACACACGGTCACTAATGTCACACTCGGAGCCACTATGTTATCATCATCATCATCATCATCATCATCATATCGTCGTGTCTTCCTCCCTCTCTTACACCCGTGAGTTAGCGGACGTTGAAGCTATATAGGTATAATATAACGTGGATAGGTATTACTGATATAAAGTGAGACTTTCAAAGGGTAAATATGCAGTTGTAATAACGCTTCATCTTCGTAATTTCACCGATAGTCTTCCAAATTTTGCAGGGAATTTTGGGTAAAATACGTCAGAAAAACACTGTCTTGTACGCAATGTCTCCTTCATTCGTCACAATACTGTCTTGAACACCTAATAATTTAGCGTCTGGCATCACCTTGAGCTGACAGAAATGATCTGCCACCATCTGGTAATTTTCTGTGTTACACAGCAATACTCTTCATAGGTCCAGAGACACCCAAGGTTAAGTGTAACATACGTGGCTCTGAATTACCCCGACGCTTGACTTGTCGGTGTTACTTGTGCAACAGACTCGGCCACACGCAGACAGAAAATCCCTATATTTATATCCTGCAGCATGTGTGTGTGTGATTGACAAGACTCAAGAGTTATATATATATATATATATATATATATATATATATATATATATATATATATATATATATATATATATATATATATATATATATATATATATATATATATATATATATATATATATATATATATATATATATTTATATATATATATATATATATATATATATATATATATATATATATATATATATATTTTTTTTTTTTTTTTTTTTTATTTGGTGCACCTCTATCTGTGTATATATGTGTCGCTAGATCGGCTGTGTGTATTATGTGAATGTGTGAAAGTGAAAGAAAAAACATATAGACTGTGGATCCAACAAGTGTGCGTAATATGCACATGTATTGTAATGAGTCAAGCCAGGATGGAGGTGGTGAATGAAGTGCTCTTCTCTACAGTGTTGTGCTGAGAAGGTTTGTTTGACATACCGACATGAGGAGTTATTTTCAACTCAATTACTTATCAAGACTCAGGCAACACTAGTGACTATCTTGTATTAGTACGCTCATAAGAGCTATCCTGATTATAGCTGAAATTATCAGAATAAGAGACAAATTGACGTACAGAACTCTGGGTAAATAGACCATTTCCACACTTATTTAAGCTATTTGAATTTATTACCAGGAATAATTGATTTCATTCACCGGGTGTATAATTTAAAACGTGTCAGAGCTGTGTTGACCTCACAAATAACTGTGATGAATGAATTAATTGCAGTGTGAATGAGCCGGTAATGAAGTAGTCTCAGGGGTGGTTTATAAGGCATGTGTGAACCCTTGGATACTGTAAAGAGTCGTTCATTTGGGGTTTATTTACATCACCAGTTTCGAAGCTTCGTATATGGTTCCCCCGCTGAGAAATACATGGAAACTAATTTTTTTTTAAATAAATTACACCTAAAATAGCATGATTTATTTCACACAATTACTTCTGAAAGCTGACGATACAAAATAATTGGTTAAGAAATAAATCATGGTGTAATAACAGTCTGTCTATACAATATATAACTTTAAGAAGAAATACAAAAACCTACGAAATATTCAACAAGTTTTTAGAGTGATGTCATGCGGCCGACATAAGCATTAATTTTCTATACAGGACAGTATATAGTGATGCTGAATATCTAGATGCCAACCATATATTTTCTAAGCACTTTCAAATAATTACAGTGGGTTAAAGTTGTACGGAAACTACCGTCATAAAGTCGGATACGTTTTTCTCCTACGAATGGAAGAGATGAAGGGAGAAAATATGATAAATATATTTAGCAAAGAAAAAGGAACATGAAACACCTATCTGCTTGATATTCCCTTAATGAATACTATGTCCATGCTTGTAAACGTGTGTGTGTGTGTGTGTGTGTGTGTGTGAACATATGCATGTGTGTTATATTTAGTAGTTTGTATTTCTGCCTGTTTGCGAGATTTTATGCGTTACTTGTTGCTTGTTACGTGTTACTTGTTGCGTGTACGTAATGTACCAGTGAAAATCGAATCCCGTGACACAAAAAATCAAAGTAATTATATTTTTTTAAATCACGAGTATTAGTATTCATTAAGAAAGACATGCCATTAAATAATGTTTCAAAACTTACATTAATACTTAGTTCTTACTATTATTAGACAGTAAATACAGCAATACAAACGTGAGGTCAATAAACTCTGGATATATTAGGAGTTAAACACAGGGACCAGGATTACACTTGAGCGAGGTGCCAAGTCACTCCTGGGGTGACGTATCCAAAGCTGATAACTTGACCTATGATCCTTGGAACGTAAACACCGAGGGGTCGTTAGACATGTGTACCAAGTATTAACACTGTATCGCCCCTTCTCTTGTTATATCCCTGACACTGACATAGTTTGATTTATAGCTACAGATGACACAGACGACACTGATGAAACAGATGACACTGACGACACTGGAGAGCACTGATGAAACAGGTGACACTGACGGCACTGATAAAACAGATGACACTGACGACACTGAGAGCACTGATGAAACAGGTGACACTGACGACACTGATGAACAGATGACTGCCTGACGACACTGAGAGCACTGGATGAAACAGATGACACTGACGACACTGATGAAACAGATGACACTGACGACAATTGATGAAACAGATGACACTGACGACACTGAGAGCACTGATGAAACAGATGACGCAGACGACACTGATGAAACAGATGACAGACAACACTGAGAGCACTGGATGAAACAGATGACACTGACGACACTGATGAACAGAGATGACACTGACGACACTGAGAACACTGATGAAACAGATGACACTGATGACACCGGATGAAACAGATGACACTGACGACACTGATGAAACAGATGACACAGACGACACTGATGAAACAGATGACTGACGACACTGATGAACAGATGACACTGACGACACTGAGAGCACTGATGAAACAGGTGACACTGACGGCACTGATAAAACGATGACACTGACGACACTGAGAGCACTGATGAAACAGGTGACACTGACTTCCATTACTGATGAAACAGATGACACTGACGACACTGGAGAGCACTGATGAAACAGATGACACAAACGACACTGATGAAACAGATGACACTCGACGACACTGATGAAACAGATGACACTGACGACACCGATGAAACAGATGACACTGACGACACTGATGAAACAGATGACACTGACGACACTGATGAAACAGATGACACTGACGACACTGATGAAACAGATGACACTGACGACACTGATGAAACAGATGGATGACGAGACACTGAGAGCACTGATGAAACAGATGACACTGACGACACTGATGAAACAGATGACACAGGACGACACTGAGAGCACTGATGAAACAGGTGACACTGACGGGCACGGATAAAATAGATGACACTGACGACACTGAGAGCACTGATGAAACAGGTGACTTCGACGACAATTGATGGAAACAGATGACACTGACGACACGATGAAACAGATGACACTGACATAACAGAGCACTGATGAAACAGATGACACTGACGACACTGATGAAACAGATGACACTGACGACACTGAGAGCACTGATGAAACAGGTGACACTGACGGCACTGATAAAACAGATGACACTGACGACACTGAGAGCACTGATGAAACAGGTGACACCGACGGACAATTCGATGAAACAGATGACAATGACGACACTGAGAGCACTGATGAACAGATGACACAGACGACACTGATGAAACAGATGACACTCTCGACGACACTGATGAAACAGGATGACACTGACGACACTGATGAAACAGATGACACTGACGACACTTATGAAACAGATGACACCGACGACAATTCGATGAAACAGATGACACCGACGACACTGATGAAAACAGATGACACTGACGACACTGAGAGCACTGATGAAAACAGATGACACTGACGACACTGATGAAACAGATGACGGACGACACTGAGCACTGATGAAACAGATGACACTGACGACACTGATGAAACAGATGACACAGACGACACTGATGAAACAGATGACACTGACGACACCGGATGAAACAGATGACACTGACGACACTGATGAAACAGATGACACAGACGACACCGATGAAACAGATGACACTGACGACACCGGAGAGCACTGATGAAACAGATGACACTGGACGACACTGATGAAACAGATGACACTGACGACACTGAGAGCACTGATGAAACAGATGACACAGACGACACTGATGACACTGATGACACAGATGACACTGATGAAACAGATGACACAGACGACACTCGATGAAACAGATGACACTGACGACACTGAGATAATTGATGAAACAGATGACACAGACGACACCGATGAAAGTTAGACATACAGACGACACTGATGAAACAGATGGACACTGACGACACTGATGAAATGATTTATCACTCGACGATCACTGATGAAACAGATGACACTGACGACACTGATGAAACAGATGACACCGACGACAATTGATGAAACAGGATGACATTGACGACACTGATGAAACAGATGACACTGACGACACTGATGAAACAGGATGACACTGACGACACTGATGAAACAGATGATACCGGACGACACCGAGAACACTTTACGAAACAGATGACAGACGACACTGGATGACACTGATGACACAGATGACACTGATGAAACAGATGACACAGACGACACTGATGAAACAGATGACACTGACGACACTCGACAGCACTGATGAAACAGATGACACAGACGACACTGATGAAACAGATGACACAGACGACACTGATGAAACAGATGACACAGACGACACTGATGAAACAGATGACACAGACGACACTGATGAAACAGATGAAACAGACGACACTGATGAAACAGATGACACTGACGACACTGATGAAACAGATGACACTGACGACACTGATGAAACAGATGACACAGACGACACTGATGAAACAGATGACACAGACGACACTGATGAAACAGATGACGCAGACGACACTGATGAAACAGATGACACTGACGACACTGATGAAACAGATGAAACAGACGACACTGATGAAACAGATGACACTGACGACACTGATGAAACAGACGACACAGACAACACTGATGAAACAGATGACACTGACGACACGGAGAACACTGATGAAACAGATGACAGAGACAACACTGAGAACACTGATGAAACAGATGACACTGACGACACTGATGAAACAGATGACACAGACGACACTGAGAACACTGATGAAACAGACGACACTGACGACACTGATGAAACAGATGACACAGACGACACTGAGAACACTGATGAAACAGATGACACTGACGACACTGATGAAACAGATGACACAGACGACACGGAGAACACTGATGAAACAGATGACACAGACAACACTGAGAACACTGATGAAACAGATGACACTGACGACACTGATGAAACAGATGACACAGACGACACTGAGGACACTGATGAAACAGGTGACACAGACAACACTGAGAACACTGATGAAACAGGTGACACTGACGACACTGAGAACACTGATGAAACAGATGACACTGACGACACTGATGAAACAGATGACACAGACAACACTGAGAACACTGATGAAACAGACGACACTGATGAAACAGATGACACAGACAACACTGAGAACACTGATGAAACAGACGACACTGATGAAACAGATGACACAGACAACACTGAGAACACTGATGAAACAGATGACACAGACGACACTGATGAAACAGATGACACAGACAACACTGAGAACACTGATGAAACAGATGACACTGACGACACTGATGAAACAGATGACACAGACGACACTGAGAACACTGATGGAAACAGATGACGCGACGACACTGATGGAAGCAGATGACGCAGACAACACTGAGAACACTGATGAAACAGATGACACTGACGACACTGAGAGCACTGATGACGCAGACGACACTGATGACAGATGACACTGACGACACTGATGAAACAGATGACACTGACGACACTGATGAAACAGATGACACAGACGACACTGAGAACACTGATGAAACAGATGACACTGACGACACTGAGAGCACTGATGACGCAGACGACACTGATGAAACAGATGACACTGACGACACTGATGAAACAGATGACACAGACGACACTGATGAAACAGATGACACAGACGACACTGATGAAACAGATGACACAGACAACACTGAGAACACTGATGAAACAGATGACACTGACGACACTGATGAAACAGATGTCGTAGACAACACTGAGAACACTGATGAAAAAGATAACACAGACGACACTGATGAAACAGATGACACAGACAACACTGAGAACACTGATGAAACAGGTGACACTGACGACACTGATGAAACAGATGACACAGACGACATACACGACTCTACATAAACGACCTTGGTAGTGTAAGGAAAATTTCCTTAAACCTACATATATGAGAGGAGCCATGAAACAATTATTTTAAAGAAGATAATCAAAGCAAGGACGTGAAATTAATTGAAATAAATAATGAACAGAAATGACAAATAACTTTAAATATATACTATGAACTATTTAAAACGCAAAGACCATTGAAATGATGTCTGGACGGAAGTGACTCACGTGAGGCTAGCTGGTGGTGGTGTTGGCCCCTCCAGTTACTTGGTGGGTAGATGGATAAGTGAGTGAATCAGTGGGTGGGAGGATGGGTAGGTGAGTAAGTGGGGTTTTAATTGGATGGGTGGGGTGAATGGGTGAATGGGTGAATGAGTGAGTCAACAGTTGAGTAAATTAATATGTGGTTGAATGGGTGAATGTATGAGTGGATAGGTAATGGGTGAGTGGGTGTAGGATTTGGTTGGTGAGCAGGTGGATTTTGGAGTGGAGGAATTATATTAATGTGTGTGTGTGTGTGTGTGTGTGTGTGTGTGTGTGTGTGTGTGTGTGTGTGTGTGTGTGTGTGTGTGTGTGTGTGTGTGTGTGTGTGTGTGTGTGTGTGTGTGTGTGTGTGTGTGTGTGTGTGTGTGTGAGTGAGTCTGTGTGTGTGTGTGTGTGTGTGTGTGTGTGTGTGCGAGTCTGTGTGTGTGTGTGTGTGAGGATATTCTCTGCCAACACTTGAATTGACTGAGTAATGAGATATTTTTGCTATTTACCTGTTATATAACCTGACCACTCAGTGATAAACAACAGATTTGTCGTACTTCTGATTAAGATCGTAAGGTGGGTAAGTACATGCAGCCTCGCTAACACTCTCTTGCCCCGAACTAGCAGCCCATGACGGGACGCTGGACAGGTACCTACACGCATGACAAATAGCGAAGTGGTGAATAAGACCAGCAGAAACACCTCTATGTTCCTGTGATGATCAAAAGTATTTCTTAGGATCTGTAAACTTGAAGAATGAGAATCCTTGAGTCCGGCATTTACTTCCGTCATCTCTTTTGTGAGGGATTAAGTTAGGAAAATTTATGATATATATTACTAAATTACGTTAACTTAATCCTGTTTAAGTTAATGATATATTCCTCCTATGTGCAGTTAACTACATCAAACACGATTAATTGCATCGTAATTACTAATGGTATTCAACTTATATATCTGAGGAGGTTTCAGTTCATCCTGGAAAACATAAAGCATTCATGTGATTATACGACCCTGAATATAAACAATGACAGTGTGAGTCACAGTTCCAGTTGTCTTCCACACCGGTAAAAACCCTCAGGCTGCAGTAATCACGTATTAAGACTCTAACACTTGATATTCTTACAAAGTTATGAGATAGCTTTTATATCTTTTTGTTTAATCTGACTCTGACTAAATGAATACGAGACATAATATATAAAACAGAACATAAACAATTGCAATAATAATTATCTCCCACAAGGAACAATTCATTCGTTGGACAGTCAGTTCTTTACACATTATCATCAACAAGAAAATTAGTAATAATGAAGAACAAAACGGCAGTATAGAAACCTTCCCACCATGAACTCGAGTCACCGTGACAGTTATCAGGGTCAGTAATCAGTGTCTCTCTCTCTCTCTCTCTCTCTCTCTCTCTCTCTCTCTCTCTCTCTCTCTCTCTGGTGCAAAGCGACTTGTTAAATGATGTACGGGTGGCAGTGAACAAGACACACAATGTATGGGAAACACAGTGCTTGGTTGAATTGGCGTATTGGTAACATACTTGTAAGAGTGGAATACAAGTACGGGTGACACACACATAAGGGTGGCATACACGTAAGGGTGGCAATACACGTAAGGGTGGCAATACACGTAAGGGTGGCATACACGTAAGGGTGACGTGCATATAAGGGTGGCATACACGAACGGGTGACACACACACGTATATAAGGGTGACATACATATAAGGGTGGAATACAAGTACGGGTGACTACACATATAAGGGTGGCATATAAGTACGGGTGACTACACATATAAGGGTGGCATTCATGTACGGGTGACTACACATATAAGGGTGGCATACATGTAAGGGTGACACGATGTACAGAAACAAATGCACACTTCTACATAGTTGCAAATACATCAAACCTAAAAGACACACACTGAACGGCAACCAAACACAGAACGGACATTTATATAAATAAACACACATGATACACAAAGACACGCTAACTCAGACACATATAAAAACACCAAACCTCACATACATAACACACACATACAAGCGCACCTGCCAATTTATTTATGTATACATCGAGCACCACACCACACCACAAAGATAAAATAATTGAAGTTAACCTCATGATAGCCCTGAGACTTTTGTGTGGTGACCCAGATAACATTGCTTCTAAGAAACTGCTAGAATATATGAGTCATGAAACTGGGGAATCTAAATTGATCCAAACTACAGCTACACATATGAGGTTGTTTGGACTAGACCATCTGTACAAAGCCGAGACACAGCAGCGCTTCCTGCCACCCTGGCGGATAGTTTCCTTCGACCTCACAACACCCACGTCCCCGCCTAAACGACTGACCACAAATAATGTATGTATGCAGTCAGTATTCTAACTGCATACATAACCTACAGACTGAAAATAACATAATACACACCATCTACACCAGGGGTCCACAACCTTTAAACACTAGTCGGCCACTTAATGGTGCAAGTAATCAGCGATCGGCCGCAAGTGTACTAAGCCAACATAAGTCAGCACTCAGTTCCACAGAATTGAATGTGAAATCAGAAATGCAGGACTATACTTTATTGTCAGAAAATATAGCTTTGATTTTCAGCATATACATATTCTGCATTGAAATAATAGTACTAGTCACTAGCCTAGTTAAATATTCTGTAAAGAAATTAGGGAAACATAACTTTTAGCAAGCTAAAGTATGGAAATAGGAAACTTTCTTCGAGCAGTACAAAATAACGTTCTAATAACGGATTCGCTCCTGAAATACAAACATACAGGGAAAATTGCTTTATAAAGTGGTATTATGATATCCTGCAGTACACGGTACAATAACCTCCCCTTCACCCCCGCCCCTCCCCCCAAAAAAAAATAATGTGATGTTATATGAAAGTAAAAAAAAAAAAAAAATGTCCACCATGTGGTATATTCAAGTAAAATAAAGTTTATATTTGCAAAGGAAAATAAGGCTTCAATTCCAAATACAAATACACAGAGCAATACCAAAACTAATGTGAGGGTTCAAAGTGTTAGAGCAACCTTCACAATTTCTGTGGTGTGACTGCTTGTGAGCTTAGAACGGTACTTGTTCTTCGCAAAGGTAAGCACACTGAATGTCTGCTCACAGTACAATGATCCATACAGAATGATGATAGCTTTTCTTTCCAACGATGACTGATGTATACATGCTTCCATAATTCCAACATTGGCTCTGACGTTATGTGAATAATATCAGTCTTACCGGCCACATAGTCCGAAATTTTGACGCATACGTACCCCTTTCCGGCCGCAAGCGGCCAGAAAAATGGGGGTTGCGGGCCCCTAATCTACACTGACGGCTCTCTTAACACTGTCTGTGGGAGGACTGGAAGTGCTGTCATTGTGACACAGCCTAACGGTAATTTACTAGAGAAAGGAGCTAGAATTAGTAACTGGGCAGCTACTCAACAAACTGAACTATATGCCATACTCACAGCCCTGAAGCTTGTTGAAGACACTGCCACTGACAGTCTCATCATCACTGACTCCTTATCCTCATTACTTGCTCTTGATACCCCTAAACTCAGATTGTCACCCGCTTGTCTCTGAAACCAGACACAAACATATGTGTCTTGTTGACACATATGTTTGATCCTGACACATATCAGGATCTGCAAGCTGCTGTGAATCTCCTCTCACATAAGCAAAGGTGAACATGATACAGTTGATGTTTTAGTTAAACTTACGTCTAACAATGACAGTGTTGAATACAATGTAGGACTGTCAAACAGTACCTTAAAAACTGTAATCACAAATGAAGTTGTTGATGAACTTGAAGCCAGTAGACATGTGCAAACAGGCACTAGTCAATCCCTCGTTTACCATGATGAGATATATTAAGTAAAACATCCTTTGTAATATTTATATGTACGTACTTGTGACACTTGCCAGATGCTTCTGGTATTATTGTACAGGGGTACCTAGTGCCAGCACTATATAGGATCCCGGTTCCTCTATTAAAATGTGTATATAGACCAAGTAACAAGATCACTAGATTACAAGATGTAACCACTAGACTAAGGATAGGATATAAGTACCTCTGGCAGTATGCCCCGCAGGGAGATGTGAAAAAAACTAAATGTTAAGTGTGTGGCCAGTCATGTGGCCACACACTCCATCACTACGTCTTAGACCGTGAAAAAATAGAACTTTATAGGGACTGCTCCAAGTACACTGTGTAGGCAAGAGCACAGTACTTTATCTCTGATGGCAAGATAGCTGATATACTAAGGCTGTATCCACTCTTCGCATCTAGTACCTATTCCAAATTCTATATGCCAACTTAAACTGGAAATACTCTGTAACACTCAATGCCATAATATCATGATCACTGGGGTCCGATAAACACCCTTTGTGGCTTCTATAGGTTGACATTCCTTTATCCGAAATCCTTGGGGCCAGAGGCATTTCGGTTTTCGGAATTTTTCGGTTTTCAGAATGGTTAGTTTTTTTTTATGTGTATTAGCCCACCCAGGCATAGATCACTGACCCACGTTGGGGCCTGGGGGGTCGAAAATATAATAAAAATAAAAATAATAATAATAATAATAATAATAATAATAATAATAATAATAATAATAATAATAATAATAATAATAATAATAATAATAATTCATAGGTCTAGGTCGTGTTTCTCACTTTTGATCTTTTTTCATTCTTGTATTTCTTTACTGTATTATTATTTTATTATTACAGTATTATTATTATTATTATTATTAATTTTATTATTATTATTATTATTATTATTATTATTATTATTGTAATCATTATTATTTTATTTTGGTGTATTTTTATTAAAAAATTGATTTACTATGAATAATTATTATTATTATAATTATTATTACTATTACATTTTCGCCCCCCAGGCCCCGATGTGGGTCAGTGATCTGTGCCTGGGTGGGCTAATAATCCTAAAAAAAAAAAAAGTGGCCCCACCAAAAAACTTTCGGTTTTTAGAGCTTTTCGGTTTTCGGAATTTCGGATAAAGGGGTTGTCAACCTGTACTCTGTAATCCGTTTTTGCGCTACCGCTGACAGGATGAGTAATGGGTGCACAATAAACTAGCTGCTGCCTGCGGCAAAATTCAAATTACACGACACAACACAACACAACACACAACTGTCACACTGACTAACACAATGCGACTCGCCACACGTAATCTTCACCACTGACATGTGTTCAGGGACTCGTAAACAAGATGTGATTTCCTTGTTAAGTCGCTACATGAAAGTGTGTAAAAGCCTCAATACGTATAAATTTCAAGTAACCGTATATCTACATGCATACACTATATTTACGATGGAATAAATTGGAAAACTGGGGATACGGTATCCTTTTGCTTCGATATACACCTTCCGGGGCATAGTGGTGTGACAGGTGAGGGAGAATGTATCACCTGGCACAGCTAATTTGCTCCAAAATGTGTATTCAGGATATTATGCCATACTATCTGGTTATTTTTATATACTTTATTTATACTGTATAATCCCTGTATTCAACACACTAAGGAATAATACAACTATCCTCAATAATTAAAAACAAATTATAATTAACAAGTAATTTCTCTAAAAAAATAATAAATACAATATAAATCCTTCTGGGTAATATTACATTTCCTGAACCTTGAACACAATACACACTCCACAACTCCTTTATAACTGCAAGCTTCCCTCGTTCTCCTAACACAATTTTACAGCGCTGTTTCTCCTCCACCACCTTGATACTTGTTAAAGCTCCCCCCCCCCCACCTCATGACCTTGGAGATATAGAGCTAATGAATGTATCATTAACGATTTATTTACAGAAATCATCTTTTTTAATGGGAGGTACAGTAATTAGTACACAAGATAATAAAAGTGTGTATTTACGTGACTATTGTATATGCCTGTGCTCTTGTGCGTGTGTGTGTGTGTGTGTGTGTAATAATAATAATAATAATAATAATAATAATAATAATTAACGGTTTACTGAAAGAGCTTGGCAGCCAGAAGGCTGAAAATATACAGTTACATATTTGGGGAATGGGTTACGAATTACAAATAATATACAAGTAACATAAGTGACACAAATAAGATATATAATCACTAGATGGGGAAAAGCTCAAACTACAGTGCATTTCAACATAGTGACAGTGCAAGAAGTAGTATTTACTGGGAGTGAATACACTGGTTTATTACAAGTTATTGATAACTTTTACAATGGTTGGGACTGGACTGGGCTGTGTGTGTGTGTGTGTGTGTGTGTGTGTACGTGTGTGTGTGTGGGTGTGTGTGTATGTGTGGGTGTGTGTGTGGGTGTGTATGTTTGGGTGTGGGTGTGTATGTGTGGATGTGCGTGTGTGTGTGTGCGTGTACGTGTGTGTACGTGTGTTTGTTTGTAGTGTGGAACCATATGTGGTTATATGGCTTCGTGTGCATGTATGTATTTTTTTGCAAGTTTATACATTCATATTATCATTATATTACATACTGTACACCATACTACCACCCCCCTCCACCACCCTGGTCTCATGATAGAGTCGTGGGACTAAACAACGGATATCGGCACTTTACTCCGCCTATTTGTTTTCCCTAATAGCAGGCTGACTGGAAAATTGGGAGCTGTCAGAACACGCCATCCTTACCACTGTTTTGGGTGAGTTTTCCACGCTTACCTAACACCTTCACCACCTCGGCGTTTCAATACACAAACCCTTCCATTAAAATACACTATTGATACACAAAAATGATACATTGCCTCATTAGATATTCAGTAAATAAATGCAAGTTTCATTTTACCCATAATTACCAGAGAAAAGGATTTCCAATAATAAGGAGATAAGGAAGGATATAGGCCTATCTTATAATCATCCCCAGTCCCCCTCACCTGCCGCTTCCGCCGTTGCAATTAGGCTGAGGCGAACCTTCACACCTTCATCCTGTTTACCTGGCCACTTACCCTCTGACACCTCTACCAGCGACCACAGTAATAAGGCGGCCTCACGTGAGCCTCCTGCCCTGGTGTTGGTGGCAGGGGGAGGGTGTTGGTGGTAAAGGGTGGAGGAGCGTGGGGGAGTTGGTGGTAAAGGGTGGAGGAGAGTGAGGGTGTTGGTGGTAAGGTGGGGGAGGGTGAGGGTGTTGGTGGTAGGGTGGAGGAGGGTGAGGGTGCTGTTGGTAGGGTGGAGGAGTGTGGGGGTGTTGGTGGTAGGGTGGAGGAGTGTGGGGGTGTTGGTGGTAGGGTGGAGGAGGGCGAGGAATAGGGTGTATATGATAGGAATGAGAGGTGGAGTGTAGATGACAGCTGTAGGGGACGGGAGTGACTGTCAAAGATAGTTTTCAGTGATATGCCACAAATGAGGAAGGTGAAGGTGGGACGATAAACACATATGCCGGTGTTTCATTCTACATCAAGATACCTTCACGTACGGGTATTATCTACAAATTCTACAGTGTGGCTGAATAGGAAGCTGGCACATATAAAATGACATTCAGTAAACACAACGTTTCATGCATTCTTTTTAAGGAGATAAAGTGACACTCCAATATCTCACGATTGGTATTCTCATAAACAGAAAAAACTCCTTTGCAAAAATAATTTCAAAAGAATGTCACTCATTTAGCTAAATGCGTCTTCATTTTTAAGCCACGATTTGTATTCCTCCATAATTCTATGAATTATATAGAACTTTAAGGCTTTAAATGTCTCGCGGTTAGGTGAGGGAGGAGGGGAGAGGGCGAGATGGGTTGTCATGGACACGCTTCAAGTTGAGAAACAGCTGCCTAAACTACACCCTGAGTGATAAATAATATTAAGACAGTGTCATTGTCCGTTTGGAGTTAATTACTTATCTCTCGTAAAGATAATTACAGACCGGCAGATATACAAAACAATTCTACCATTGTATTGTTAGAAACCTCGTACCTACATTACTAGACTCCAGCTTTATTCACGTCGTCTAACACCACCTTATGTTTATACAGCCGCGCTGCTCTGCCACAACATTATGTCAAAGCATTTAAGTTAATTATCGATGACGAAACTACTTTCTGTGCCGTCATACATAAATACTTATATCATCCTGCTACAAAAAATATTAAAATATAAATACTTTTTATCCGCAGAGTTTGAAGGATAAATAAAAACTGAAAATTATCGAATGTCTTAAAATAGCCAATAAACGAAAGTCAATCGTGGAATCTTTAGAAAACGAAACGAAAGGTGAGTCATCGCTTTTACGTGCGAGGCAGGCAGGAGGTATGGAACCAGATTTAAGGTTCTGTATGAGGGAGGATCCACGAGTGTGTCATCTCAATTTGCCTCACCACCGTCAGTAGTCGTCCCACTCATCTCGTCTTTCGATTCCACCTTTGAGATAAGCGTTAGTGCAGGTGTTACAGGTAAGTGACCCGCGGCTGTGACTATTGATTACCGCCGTGATGTATAATGATTACAGAGCGTTTATGCTAATGACCCGTCAGGCCTGGTAGCAAATTATCTCATCCAGCTGATAACAGGAGTATCTCAACGGTAGTAAGATGCATAACCAATAATTACCAACAGCTTCAGGTGCAATCGGTAATTAATATTCATTATCAAAAAACAAGAATTAATCCCACCATCGCTAGAATTAAAAGTTAAAATCATTTTACGCGATAAAAAGTTCTCCAGTTATCTATCCATGTCGGTATATCATAATACAACGTTAATTTATGTATTGCTGAATATAGCGTGCACATGGTGAATGACGTCACACTGGTGAGCTGCCAGCAAGGAGTTTATTTACATAAAAGTGTACAGGATCTCATCCGGAAAATTGGTTCCTCGTCAGCGGTGTTCCTGGGCGCTAAAGTGTAGCGGAGGTAGCGTATATAAGTGGGGGAGGAGTGTGACCAGGTGATGGAGTATGGTGATGGAGTGTGTGTGGTGATGGAGTGTGTGTGGTGATGGAGTGTGTGTGGTGATGGAGTGTGTGTGGTGATGGAGTGTGTGTGTGGTGATGGGTGTGTGTGTGTGTGGTGATGGGTGTGTGTGTGTGTGAAGGGTGTGTGTGGTGATGGAATGTGTGTGTGGTGATGGAGTGTGTGTGTGTGTGTGTGATGGAGTGTGTGTGGTGATGGGTGTGTGGTGAAGGGTGTGTGTGGTGATGGAATGTGTGTGATGATGTGTGTGTGTGGTGTGTGTGGTGTGGTGTGTGGTGGTGTGGTGGTGTGTGGTGATGGTGTGTGTGATGATGGTGTGTGTGGTGATGGGTGTGTGGGTGTGGTGATGGTGTGTGTGTGTGGTGGTGTGTGGGTGTGTGTGTGGTGGTGTGTGTGTGTGTGTGTGTGTGATGGGTGTGTGTGATGTGTGTGTGTGTGTGGTGTGTGTGTGGGTGATGGGTGTGTGTGTGGTGATGGAGTGTGTGTGTGTGTGTGTGTGATGGGTGGTGTGTGGGATGATGTGTGGTGGTAGATGGAGTGTGTGATGTGTGTGTGGTGTGGGTGATGTGTGGTGTGGGTGTGTGTGTGTGGGTGTGGGTGGGTGTGTGTGTGTGGGTGTGTGGGTGTGTGTGTGGGTGATGTGGTGGTGATGGGTGTGTGGTGATGGTGTGTGATGTGTGTGATGGGTGTGTGTGGTGATGGGTGTGTGGTGGTGATGGGTGTGTGGTGTGTGTGGTGTGTGTGGTGATGGAGTGTGTGTGGTGTGTGTGTGTGTGGTGATGTGTGTGTGTGGTGATGGTGTGTGTGTGTGTGGTGATGGGTGTGTGTGTGTGGTGATGGTGTGTGTGTGGTGTGTGGTGATGGGTGTGTGTGGTGTGGTGGGTGTGATGGGTGTGTGTGGGTGGTGGTGGTGATGTGTGAGGTGTGTGTGGTGATGGGTGTGTGATGGAGTGTGTGTGGTGATGAGTGTGTTTGTGGTGATGGGTGTGTGGTGATGGAGGTGTGTGGTGTGTGGTGTGGTGTGTGTGTGGTGATGGGTGTGTGTGTGTGATGGGTGATGGTGTGTGTGTGGTGTGTGGGTGATGGTGTGTGTGTGTGTGGTGATGGGTGTGTGTGTGTGGTGATGGAGTGTGTGGTGTGTGTGTGTGTGATGGGCGTGTGTGGTGATGGGTGTGTGTGTGATGGGGTGTGTGACGATGGGTGTGTGTGTGTGTGTGTGATGTGTGTGTGTGTGTGTGTGTGTGTGTGGTGTGATGATAATGTGTATGTGATGATGAAGTGTGTGTAGTCCTGATGTAGTGTGTGTAGTGGTTATGAAGTGTGTGTGGTGATTATGTGTGTGTGTGTTTAATGGTGATGGGAGTGTGTGTGTGTAGTGGCAATGGAGTATGTGTAGTGGTGATAGGGTGTGTGTAGTGAGGATGATGTGGGTGTGTGGGTGTGTGTAATTGTGTACCCAATACTCACCCTGTGACCGGTATCGCAAAAGGATTACAGATTAGAGGCTACAAAGGGTGTTTATAACAGAGCCCAGTGGTCAGGATATTATGGCACTGAATGTTACAGAGTATTTCAAATACACTGTTTGTTTAGTTCTGTACATAGAGGATGACTTATTCACAACTACGGGAGCACAGCAGCGTCAGGTAATATATCTGGCCACACGCTTTGTTATTTACATTTGCATGAGAAGTATTCAAGAACATTGTGTTTGGTTCTATACTTGGGAAATTGCATAGCTACTGAGTGCAGAAAGTAGATATACTGTAGTCTTAATATGTCAGCTATCTTGCACTTAGAGATAAAGTGTTTTCTGAGGCCTATGTGAGAGATGATCCACCCCGGTCAACAAGGTACGCATATTTGTGTCTAGATTCAGAGACAAGCGCGTGACAACTTGAGTTGAGGGTGTCAAGGGCAAGTAGTGTGCATAGAGAATCAGTGATGATGAAACTGTGTGTGGTGATGCAGTGTGTGTGTGTTGAAGAATTGTGTGGTGTGGTAATGGAGTGTGCGTGTCTGTGTGTGTGTTGAAGGATTGTGTGCGAGTGGTGATGGAGTGTGAGTGGTTTAAGGAGTGTGTGTGATGGTAGCCAGGTAGAGTCTGTGATGGAAAAGTGAGGGATACTGTGTGTATGTGGTGATGGTGAAGTGAGGGATAGTGTGTGAGTGGTGAAGTGAGGGATAGTGTGTGATGGTAGAGTGTGTGATGGTGAAGTGATGGAGCAGTGTACTAGACATGGCAGGTGCGTGGTGTACCTTAGGTATTTTAAACTGCTATTATGATGAGGATATCAGTCACCTTGTACCTTACCTGCTGTATGTTCGTGGCCGTCTTGTGTACTTAAATGTGCACATCATTACATCTGCGGTGAAAAGGTTGACGATAAATCTGAGCAATTATTGAAATCAATAAAATAAGAAATAAAAGTTTTATTTCTGATTTAAAACTTATTCCCTTCAGCATTAACTTGTAAGGCACACGGATGATAGTTATAGACCGAAGGACTTATATAATTACACATACGAACAACAACAAAAATATACCTTGATATATGTATAGGAAATTACTGGTTATTATTCCCATTTATTAGGACGTTTACTGACTGGTATATGATTATGACCAAGCTGATAGAATCATCAAGACGCCTCTGTAACTCTTTCTCCCCCTCCACACTCATAGAATTATACGACAGGGCTGTTACAGTTATGGAAGTTGCTATTCACGGAAATACGCAAGACTATGGCCCCTAAACCTTCGCTATTAACTTCTTTATATATCCAAGGGAGAAAAGTTGCCTCGTCAGCCGCCAGTGAAGTTATCATTAGCGGAGGACAAACGTGAGATTACGTCTTACAGAGTGACTCTTTATGCCCCTCCTCAGTCTTTATGGTTTGGGTTTGTTTGCACAGAATACTTTTTTTTTGTATTACAACACGTGTAAGTTTGTTTATGTTGCCACAGGTATATGTTGTGTGAGCCATCAAGACATACTGAGTGATGTCTGACACGCTCACACGGTAAAGAAATGTTTCCCGCTTTGGTCGTACACAGATGGATAAAGGTTGTACCTTTTTTCTACTTCGGTTTTACAAAGACAAATAATGACATTAGTTTATGAATGTTTGAAGTGCACAAGATATCCAGGAGCTGCTGTTGTGAAACTTGAATGAGATGGAGAACTTTGATATGGCTGCCTTGTTGTTATACTAAGTGTCTTCACAGATAAACTGAAGGTATTTACTCCCCGCGTATCATATCCATCCGCGACTACAACTATGTAATCATTGGTTGGGAGCGATGTACTCGTGTTAAAACATGGAGGCTTCATTTTTGGTAATCACTCGGAGATATGATGGAACTTGGTTATTTTTGAGGTCTCTAGGTAACTAGTGATTTATTCTGACACCTCAAAATAAGTTACTCAACTATTGTTTACATTACAGTACGCGTGACTGTCGTGTCTTGGGACAGCCTGGGCTACAAACTTAGTTATGGTTGAGTGGTGGTATCATATCTTGCACTGGAATGATAGTTACTTCAGTTTGATGAGTAAATAACTAATTAGTTGATAGTGTCTTCTCTGCCGTGAAATCATATTGATACAACTATTGCTTCTAATTATAAGCTAATGGTCTAAAGTACAGGTGATAGTAAACACAGCTCATAGTTATCATTAACAGGCAGGTAGTTATGTGCAGCGACAGATATAATGAGAAAATATTTGACATATATGGATGTGTTGAAGTGATGTGAGTAATGTTAGAATGTTCGTGTCAGCTGTACATTAATGATAAGTACCTAACCTAGCCTAGCCTAGCCTAGCCTAGCCTAACCTAACCTAACCTAACCTAACCTAACCTAACCTACCGTAGAAGGAGTTAATGTACCTAGCAGATGAATACCGTTTATCAGTCTAAGCGTGTAGTGACTGATCCCCAGAGAAATTATTTTCCGTTTTAAAAAGACCAACATTCACAAGTAGATGATCCAACTAACTCCCTCAGAAAGACTCCCACATGACTCACTTGGGGCTATAATGGACCAAGATGGTGAGGATGGTGGGGAGGGGTGAGGATGGTGGTGGGGAAGGGTGAGGATGGTGGGGAGGTGTGAGGATGGTGGGGAGGGGTGAGGATGGTGGGGAGGGTGAGGATGGTGGGGGGGTGAGGATGGTGGTGGGGAGGATGGTGGGGAGGTGAGGATGGTGGGGAGGTGGGGAGGGGGGAGGATGGGAGGGTGAGGGGAGGAGGGTGAGGAGGGTGGTGGGAGGAGGGGGGGGGGAGATGGAGGAGGGGGGGATGGGGAGGGTGGGGATGATGGTGGGGGTGAGGGATGATGGTGGGGGTGATGGGGAAGATGGCGTGAGGGTGGGGGAGGGGGTGGGGGGGGAGGGGGGGATGGTGGGGAGGGGTGAGGATGGTGGGGGGGGGGGGGTGGGGGTGAGGATGGTGGTGGTGAGGGGTGAGGATGGTGGAGGGGTGAGTGAGGTGAGGGTGAGGGTGAGGATGGTGGGGGGTGAGGATGGTGGTGGGGATGGTGGTGGGGGAGGATGGTGGTGGGGGTGAGGATGGTGGTGGGGTGAGGGATGGTGGGGAGGGTGAGGGATGGTGGGGAGGGTGAGGGATGGTGGTGAGGGTGAGGATGGTGGTGGGGTGGGGGATGGTGGTGGTGGAGGGATGGTGGTGGTGGGGGTGAGGATGGTGGTCAGGGTGGAAGGTGAGGGTTGTGGGGTGGGGATGATGGTGGGGGTGAGGATGATGGTGGGGGTGAGGATGGTGATGGGGTGAGGATGTTGGTGGGGGTGAGGATGTTGGTGGGGGTGAGGATGTTGGTGGGGGTGAGGATGTTGGTGGGGGTGAGGATGAAGGTGAGGGTGATTGTGGGGGTGGGGATGGGGGTGAGGATGGTGGGGTTGGGAGGGAGGTGTAAAGGTGTGATGTCCGGCCGGGAACAGTGTACAAATTACACCTGGCCTAGTGACGTATTAGGCCTATTGGCGATGATGGACGAGGGCTAAGTATAGGTGTGAGGCCTGACTGTCTTCCACCCTCCAACCTCATGTATGTGTCTCCCCACTTCTGTTTCCCACAACCGAAAATACATCCCCCCCCTTACTCCCGCCCTCGACAACAACCTCCCTTCCTATCACGTTTTCTCTTCCTTAATCTTGTTCATTTAATGATATTTTTCAACTTTTGTTTCACACCATCAAATCCCTCTCACTCCCCCACCTCGTTTTCCCACTGCTTGCGTATCACACCTCTCATCTCCCCATTTCATTCATTGTCTCCTCATCTTGCCTGTCTGAGACACTATCAATCATATTGTTTTGGGTTGGACGAGTATTTTCTTTTCTTTCATACCTCATTATATCAGCAGACATATCCTACAAGTAAATGAGTACTGCTGGCATTGTTTCTTTGTCTGGCTTTTTCGGCATTATTCATTCATTCGTAAGGATGAAACTACTTGTTCTGTTTCTTTTCATTTTCACGTATTTTATCTAGTCGCTAATCCAGGAATCCAGCCACATTTTCAGCCTGGAGCACCCCCCCACCTCCACCTCCTCCTCCTATCCGAGGTCTATGTTTTAATAAAGAAAATTGATTTTTGTAATTAAAAGGGAGACAGACTTTAACGTTACTGCCACATGTGTGTCTGATATATGTATGAGAAGACAGTCTAATATTTGGCTATGATCTATTCTGTGATTTATACTTTAAATTAATTCAACATTCAGGCCAGTTTCTTAATAGTAACAATAAATAATAGTATGAGACAAGGGTCACCTGTACTGTGTTCCTAAGCACCCAACCTGATGATATTTATCACAGCTCTCGGTCAGTGTGTGGACCTCCTGTGCGAGGCCTACAGGTGTTGCCGGCCATTTCGGTTTCACAAATTACCTGTTGTTATGACGGATGGCGATGGCGGCCACTGTCCACCACGCCGGGACAGGAGAGAAACAGGGACGAGGGTGAGGCAGGAGTGTGTTATTGGTTACCCTCTGTTGTCAGGAAGTAAATAAAAGTTTACCAGAGTTTACATTATTCGAGTTATATCTTAGTGTATAATGATAGTTCCTTATTATTAAAACGAAGGTGTAACTGTTTGGTGTGAAGATTAGAAATAAGGATCGTAAAGAACCTTTGTTTTGTTTACGGCCTAACAACAACAGGGTAGACCAATGACACTAAGGACAAGTAGTGATACGTTCAATGTACCGTACCATGAATAATATTAATAAAAAAAATGAAAAGGTAAAAAATCTATAAAAGAAATACGTGTTTTTGCGATAGAAATTGATCCCTGTTCTATCCAAATTTCAACTTCTTGGTTAAGAAAGTGGCTGAGACATTACCAGAACAACCAACTGACGAACCAAGATCCGTGACAAACAAACAGGTTAACCACTAATTACCCCCTGGAGCTTCACCCGGCACCTGGGGACGGGGTGAGGCAGGATGGGGTGGGTGGTGTACAATACCACTAAGGGAGGATCATTAAAAGTATTTTTGGTGGCTTATTTCAGTCGTTCCATCAGTACTGGCCTGAGTGTGTAACACAATGACTGTTCCTTCTCTTAGATGAATAATAATCTGCATGGCAATACAAGGAAGATACAGAGCACCAAACAAAGAAAATGAAGCTTCGAGTTTTCGGTCACTGAACAATGTTAAAACTTACTGAAACAATTTAAGACAAAGTTGATTATATTCATAGTCACTACCAAGTCAAGGAACTAACTTTATCATACATTCACTATTTGGAAACTTAAACAACTCAAGCATGCGTTCTTTAAAACCAAACACACGACGCGATATATCCCCGCTCACCCTCATCAGGCCCTGAAACTAATATCGCCAATTTTAGCCGGTTTATGCCTAAAGTCATGGATCTTAAAGCAACAATGTCTTGGTCAAGTTTCAAAACAATCTGTTTGAAGTGTTTCGCGGTCATACGGCTGACCTTGTGATGTGTAATAGTTCAAGAAGTCCTTCAGGGAAATAAGTACTGTACCAAGACTTAAGGATCATCATATATAATCATCATCCTCCATCAGTTATAACGCTGACGGAGATAAACGAAGGGCAACATAACACCGAGAAATGTTTCTGCTGAGCCCCAGACAATGGACTCGCTATAACACCTGCAGGGAGCACCAGAACACCCCTGAAGAGTCGCCACGTGTGCCCTTCACCAACTGAGCTTTAGAACACAGTACCTGTATGGTAGTGATGTAAGCTTCGCTTCTTCTCCCCATCATTGGTCTCCTCATCATGGAAGCACAAATCCTGGAAAGCAGATTAGTCAATGATAAATGATGAATGACTTTAATAACTCACTAACTGAAAATTATTGGATATTGTCCACTGAAACATATTTGTTATTGTCAATGTAGTTGATGACAGCAATTAACTATCTTGTGAAAAGGTTTATTTTGATTTTGAAGTTATAATTTTAACCAAAATCTGAGACGAAAGAGAAAAAAAAACTTAATGAAAGCCCGCAGAATTTTACCATGTAGCTGACCTGAACCTTGATCTTCTAGTTGATGTTATGGTTGACAGATATTTTACTCTTCGTTATAAAGTGTAGATAAGCAGACAAAGATAAACTGACAAGAATTATAAATGAACTATGTCTGACTTTAGTAGACACGAGCCACTGAGCTATATATAAATTAAGTCTAGCAGTTGTCAGTGTTCCTCATTAAATCAGATATTGTTCCGCGATGGTTTGTGTTACATCGGGGAGGCGGAAGTCGTTCACGGGCTATTTGCCACGTTATAAATACTGAACTGTACAGTAGTTATTTAAAACTTCTCTTCCATTTTTGTCCTACATGACTTACACTCTAGTCCTAAAAACAAACAGTATAATGAAAATTCAAAAGTAAACATCATTATGGATGCATAATATAAAAAGAGACATTTATATTTAAGTATTTAGTTCAGTGGAATGATATTTAACACTACACAGTATCCTAACTATTGATAATCTATATAATTCTTCTTATTTTTAGTTAAGTGAACAGTGTTATTGAGCTTACCTGATGTATGGGTGGTTCGTGTCATTCAGTCCTGCCTATCTACTGTATATTAACACTCGTAATATCATAACAAATTGTAGTTCCAGTATATTATAGTCATTAACACAGCTGTAATATCATTAACACACTTGTAATATTAACACACTTTCAATGTCATTAACACGTGTGGTATTTTTAATTCACTTGTAATGCTAACACTTTTATAATATCATTAACACTCGTAACATCGCCAGTATTACTGAATGCACCTCACTCTGCACCGCCTCACACTCGTGTCTTTGAGCCACTACCGGCAGGAGGTGGGAGTGTGGAGCCTTCCTCAGGTCGTCTCGCAGTAATGACCTCTCCCTAGTTACTGCAAGTAGTTTGTGACAGCTGCTTATAGTTCTACAATTTTCAACAAATATTAAAGACAATAGTAATAGTATAATGGTTAGCTGATAATAAATCGCCTTGTTAATAACTGATACTGTTACTAGATATTGTAGAGAAGTATTACAGAGCCATCCAGTCAAATATGGTGTTAACAGTAGGCGTTCTCATTGTTGTTGCCTTAACTCTTATGTTTCTTATGGTGGAATTATACGTGTTTTAATAAAACTATACTCTATTTAGATAAATAATTGAAAGCTGAGTTCTAAAAGTATTGTATGGTAGCTACTGCTCGCCCTAAACCACACAGGTCGGTTCCCTCACACCTCACCACGTCGGTTCCCTCACACCTCACCACGTCCGTTCCTTCACACATCACACTAATCATATCACTTATTACTCTCTCTCTGTTTCAATTTCGAGATCTGTATTGATTTAGTTTATTTTATTTTGATTGGACAATATTTATAATGTTTTTACTGCGAGTCGTTACGATGAGTGTTTGATAATAATAGATTGGAATATTTAAGTTAAGACAAATGAAGTAAAAATAAAGAATAGTATAATACAATAATTAGTAAATAAAAATAGAACAATTGGTAAACGAGAAGTAAATAGACTGCTGTTTAGTGGTATTAACTGTTTCTTATGTAAACCAAATTAATGATACGCTGTCATAACTTCTACAGTTATATAAATCAGGTAATGCCTTGCAGGTCACGAATCTTTTTTATGGATTCATTAGTAGACCCGAAAGGAGTACAAGTAGTGTTAATGAATACAGGTCATGATACTGTTTATACTATATTGTAAGTATCAAGTGGCTTGGTGAAGATTACTTGTGGGGGCCATTTCGCAGCGTCCATGTAATCATCTGTGGCAGGGAAGGAGGAGGAGGAGGATGGTGCCTTGACTCTCACACTCGTTAATCAATAGTTACCACGTCCCACGGCTCAGTGCTCCTGCTGGCGTAAGTCTGAGGTACACCAGGACCTCACCTTGTAGACAAACAGGCAAGTAGTTGTAGTGGACTTCTCCCCTACAACTGCGTAGCCGCAGCCACCAGCTGCTACCATCTTCCCGAGCAACCAAACTAGCGGCAAGCGAGCGGCGTCACCAGATGCCACCGTATCCTAGCAACGGAACCAAAGACCGGCGACTTTCTCTGGTTTTCCCAACATGACTCATAGGTGACTCACGGCTGCTGGGTATATAAGCTCTGTCTCTCCATTGAGATTCATTCTGGCCCATCTTCCTGAACACGCAACACCTACTCCAGCAAGCTCCTCGCTGTCCAGCTTTCATTCAACCAGGAGGCCAGCAACAGGCAACATCTTCTCTAACGAAGCTCCTGCACATCTACCTCCTTCAACACGCTACTCACCGAACGTC
Organism: Homarus americanus; assembly: GCF_018991925.1. Classification (NCBI taxonomy): domain Eukaryota; kingdom Metazoa; phylum Arthropoda; class Malacostraca; order Decapoda; family Nephropidae; genus Homarus; species Homarus americanus. The sequence continues at coordinate 14,722,938 of NW_024741901.1, read as the reverse complement.
TCTACTGAGCAGCTCCTCACCACACGGCACCTCCAGCACCAGACTGTCTATCATATAACTTATATTATACAAGAAAACCACCTTAGAGTTTCCATCCATCCTGAGTGCTAGACAACATTATATCACGAAAACCCTACAAATGGTGACCCCAGGAAAAAAGCACTCACACAGGATGGAGGACGGACGGATCTCTCTGCCGACTTTCAACCACAACGTCGAGGACTGGCTAGACCATGTGGAAGCAGCCCTCGCCGGCTCACAAGCGACCGACGAGCAAAAGTATGGCGCCCTGCTCTGTGCCTTGCCCACGGAAGTGGCCACGCGGGTCTCACAAACCATTTCCAACCCTCCAGATGACAACAAATTCGCTACCCTGCAGGATGCCTTGAATACGTGTTATCAACAGACCAGCCCCAATCTCCTGCAAGATCTATCCTCTATCTCCCTCGGGAACTCAACCCCGGGACGTCTCTGGGAGGAGATGTGTCGGCTGAACTCCCGTCACACAGACAGACTCCCCGACTCTATCCTGCGCCAGCTTCACGCACAAAAGCTACCCACAGAAGTACGCAACATCCTGTCCGCAGTAGATTACTCTACGACACCAGAACTATATGCAACCGCGGCAGATAGAATTTTCAACGAGTGCGCTGCTGCACCCCTTGCCGCCACGGTCACACCAGTACCTACCATCGAACTTGTAAGCCGGGTCAACACCCCTCAGCCGAGCAATACCTCACAAGACATCAAGGACCTGTTGCAAACTTTGAACCGCAGGATGGACACCATTGAGCAGTTCTGCTCCTCCATACCCGCTGCTGCGCCAGTTCCTGACTCACACACCACGCCCTACAAGTTCCGACACACAGCAGCCAACCCCCAGCACAACAAATTTACCCTCTGCTGGTATCACCAGACTTTCGGCCGCAATGCTCGAAACTGTGAGCCCTATTGCACCTATTCGGGAAACGGCAACACCGGAGGCTGGTAGACGCCTCAGCCTCCGTCCCTCCAGGCGTCTCATTACTGCGCGTCACCGACCGCACCTCCGGCAAGAAGTTCCTCATCGACACAGGTTCATCGGTCAGCCTCATCCCTCCCTCACTACGAGACAAGTCAAAGCAACCCTCGTATGACGCTGCCAACGGTACCTCCATCGCCTCCTACGGCGTACGCACCCTCGCCTTAGACCTCGGTCTGCCCAAGACTCTGCGTTGGTTATTCGTGATAGCAGACGTGTCTCAACCCATCCTTGGTTTCGACTTCCTCACCTTCCACAAGCTCGGCGTCAAACCAAGTCATCTATGCCTCATCCATGAGCCTACAGCACGCAAGATCCAGGGTTCTCGTGCCAGACACACCGACACTATCACCTGTCTTGCGCCTTCCAACGAGTTCTCCTCCCTGCTCGACGAATTCAAGGAGCTTTTCTCACCCCGAGTCTCCCTACCCCCACCACCTACATCGGGAATTTTCCACCACATCGAAACCAAAGGACCACCAGTCTTTTCACGCCCTCGCCGCCTGCGCCCTGAGCTCCTGAACACAGCCAAAGTAGAATTCAACAAACTACTGCAAGACGGCATCATTCGCCCTTCAAGGAGTCCCTGGGCATCGCCTCTTCACATGGTTCCTAAGCAAACACCCGGCGAGTGGAGGGTGTGTGGCGACTACAGAGCCCTGAATCTCGTCACCAAACCTGACAGGTACCCTATTCCGCATGTCCAGGACTTTCACCACAAACTTCATGGCAAGACTATCTTCTCGAAGATCGACTTGGAGCGTGCCTTCCACCAGATCCCAGTAGCACCGGCAGATACCCAGAAGACAGCCATCACCACTCCGTTTGGACTCTTCGAGTACACTTTCATGAGTTTTGGCTTACGCAATGCAGCACAGACTTTCCAGAGGTTCATGGACCATATGCTTCGCGACCTCGATTTTGTCACCGTCTACATTGACGACATCCTCGTCGCATCTTCGACGCCTGCCGAGCACCGCCACCACCTACAACTCCTTCTCCAACGCCTGCAGAACAACAACATGAAAGTTCATCCTGCTAAGTGCGTCTTTGGAACCTCGGCCATCGATTTCCTCGGTCACAGAGTCTCGCCCAGTGGCATACAACCCCTACCACAGAAGATAACCGCGATTAGGGAGTTCCCCAAACCTGAAACGGCGAAGAAACTCCGAGAATTCCTGGGTTTAGTCAACTACTACCACCGCTTCATTGACAAAGCTGCCACCGTCCTAGCCCCCCTACACGACCTTCTCAAGGGACGCCCAAAGAAGTCTCACAAGTCTCTCGTGTGGACTCAAGAGGCTACTACGGCATTCACCACTATCAAACAGCACATTACACGCCTCACCCTCCTGGCCCACCCCGCACCTAACGCCCGGACCACTCTCACAACAGACGCTTCTTCTACTGCAGTGGGCGCCGTCTTACAGCAGGAGATCAACGGAATTTTCATGCCCGTTGCTTTCTTCTCACAACGGCTTCAACCACCACACCTCAAGTACAGCGCTTTTGATCGAGAACTCCTGGCCATATACCTGGCTGTCAAACATTTCCAGCACTTCCTCGAGGCCCGTCAGTTCACCATCTTCACTGATCACAAGCCCCTCGTCCACGCCTTCGCTTCAGCTTCCCAGTCACATACACCTCGTGTCCTGCGCCACTTGGCTTACATCTCGGAGTTCTCCAGCGACGTCCAACACATTAAAGGCAGCCACAACGAGATCGCCGACGCCCTCTCTCGTTGTATATCCACCATTCTTCCCTCATCTCCACCCATTGATTATGGGCAGCTAGCCGCGGCTCAAGAGAAAGACGAAGACCTGGCAGCATACAAGACATCCCCCTCAGGCCTCATACTCCAAGAACTCCCTGTTCCTGGCACAAAGATAAAATTGTGGTGCGACGTATCCTGTGGACAGCCTAGACCGTTCGTGCCTCACGTCCACCGCCGCGCTGTTTTCGACCGCATCCATGGTCTCAGCCACCCGGGTGTGCGGGCCTCCCAGCGCCTCCTCACGCAACGTGTCGTCTGGCCCGGCATCAAGTCTGATACTAAGAAATGGGCTGCCCAGTGCCTGGCCTGCCAGTCCTCCAAAATACATCGTCACATACGGGCCCCCTTACAAACCTTCCCTATTCCCAAAGGACGTTTTCAAGTAGTACACCTCGACATCGTGGGACCTCTACCATCATCCTACGGTAGCACCTACATCTTCACCTGCATCGACCGTTTCACCAGGTGGACAGAAGCAATTCCCATGCCCAACGCTACAGCAGAGACTACTGTCCGCGCCTTCATGTCCGGTTGGGTTTCCCGTTTTGGCCCCCCCGCAACCGTAATCACTGACCGAGGAGTACAGTTTGAGTCACAACTCTGGCAGCACCTCCTACAGTTCCTCGGCACGTCTAGACAACGCACTACAGCATACCACCCTCAAGCCAACGGCATGGTAGAGCGTTTTCACCGGCAGCTGAAGGACGCACTCAAGGCACAGCACGACCCTTACAGCTGGACTGATGCGCTTCCCTTAGTGCTCCTCGGCATCCGTGCGTCACACAAGGAGGATATGGACTGTAGCCCAGCAGATCTGACACTAGGCGAGCCCCTTCGGCTACCCGGGGATTTCTCACTTCCTCCTGATCCCAACCAAACCACTCCAGCCGTTCGTCACGACTTACTCCAAAAGCTACGACAAGCAGTTTCTGCATTCAGAGCTACTGCTCCACGCCAGCCTACTCGGCGCCCTGAACACATCCCTCCTGCACTACTCACAGCCGAGTATGTTTTCGTCAGGCATGATGCTCACCGCAACCCGTTACAACGCCCCTACGATGGACCCTTCCAGGTGGTTACCCGTTCAGCAAAGTTCCTGACAATTATCCGGAATGGCAGACATGACACCGTCAGCATAGACCGAGTCAAACCGGCCACCTTACCCGTCGGGCCCCCAGCCCAGCAGCACCATCAACAAACTACGCCTGCACCAGTCTACCCGCAGTTACCACCGGCAGCAACACCACGCCCACGACATTTCTGGGCACCCTCTTTTCACCCTCATGTACACCCTGTTCCTGCTGTAGAACCTGCTCCTGTCATAGACCCTCCTCCTGTCATAGAACCTGAACCTGTAATAGACCTCCCTTCTATCATAGAACCTGCTCCTGCCATGGACCCTCCTCCTGACGTAGCCCCTGCAGCAGCAGGAGCACAACAACCATTGCTTGTACAACCTCCTCTAATCCCAAACCCTCTTTCTCCTCCTAATTCTCCCACAGGTTTTGTGTCACTAGACGGAGTTGTTACACAATATCCAGCCTCCCGCCGCTACAACTGCGTAGCCGCAGCCACCAGCTGCTACCATCTTCCCTAGCAACCAAACTAGCGGCAGGCAAGCGGCGTCACCAGATGCCACCGTATCCTAGCAACGGAACCAAAGACCGGCGACTTTCTCTGGTTTTCCCAACATGACTCATAGGTGACTCACGGCTGCTGGGTATATAAGCTCTGCCTCTCCATTGAGATTCATTCTGGCCCATCTTCCTGAACACGCAACACCTACTCCAGCAAGCTCCTCGCTGTCCAGCTTTCATTCAACCAGGAGGCCAGCAACAGGCAACATCTTCTCTAACGAAGCTCCTGCACATCTACCTCCTTCAGCACGCTACTCACCGAACGTGTCTACTGAGCAGCTCCTCACCACACGGCACCTCCAGCACCAGAATGTCTATCATATAACTTATATTATACAAGAAAACCACCTTAGAGTTTCCATCCATCCTGAGTGCTAGACAACATTATATCACGAAAACCCTACATAGTGGTAGGAAGGCCTTAGATTTTACAGTTAAAAAATATTCAAGATATGAACAAATCTACAAAGCTTCAGTACAGTCCATCGTGAAAAGTATTTCAACGTCCTGGTTAACCAGAGGAAGCCGGTGATGAGTCATACTTAACCCGGGGTAGTTTGTTACATTGTGGGAGACGCCTGTCAGCTGACAAACAAGGTGAGGATGCGGTCAGTGGTCACGACATGTAGGTAAAGAAGAATATTTTACCGCATTTGTAAATTCAGGAAAACTTGACGATCCAAAGAGCCATTATCCTAAACTTCAATGTTTATTGTCGATTTGCGGATCGTGTTCCGGGGGGCAACCATTATTATTATTCATGCAGCTTATTCCTAAAAAAAAAGGTTATTGTACGTTCTATCAGGTGAAGTAGACTTCCCCCTATTTAGAGTTTACTTAACCTAAGTTACTAGAATAATAAACAACATTTGAAAAGCCCACAAATTAAGTATGAATATTAAATAATATTTTTTACTTTACAGTAAGTAAATGTAATATTATTTAAGATGTATTGTAAGAGAGAAAGGGTGCGGTGGCTGAGCAAATAAACCTTCGCCGCCTGTTCTAAGAGTTGCTGGTTCGTATCTGAAGTATCCCCAGTCCGCATAGTTTTGAATGAGCATCCAATTTTATAGTTAGGGAAGTGAAGCCGATCACGTGAAATGCCGGCCACACTACCTCCTTGTGTATTGAGTCTTAGTATACAGTGTGCCATATCCGCACAGCCCTTAACTGGTTGTCAGGCAGATGGGACCGCTGTCACTGTTAGAAAATGATGCCTTTATTTTTATCTATTTTTTTAATAATTGGCCAATATAAAGCATCTTCTCTTCCCTCACCTCCTGACGAATCCCTCACGTTGGTAACTCCCCTCCCCCTCCCCCTTCTGGTTCGGTTTATTCTAGGCAGGGGTTGTAAGTAACCCACGGGCAACTGAGAGTACTTTGTATTAATTAGTTGGGGACCCCTTACACTGGCTAAACACGCGCAGAGCCAATTTTTGGTTGTAAATGATGTCTGCAGGACCACCCCGAGAATGTAAACAGCTTGAGAAAGTGGGGTTCTTTATGAGCCTCTCTGGTAAGTGACTGTCTGAAGAGTGTGTGGCCTCCAGCGAGTGTGTTGCGGTATAGTACTTACACTCACACTAGCTAGGATGTGGATGTCATCACTGCGCCTCTCTCTGACGCACATAAATATAACCCCTCAAATGTTCCTGAAGATTTATTGTACGACTTAAAATATACAATTATATATAAATCTGTTCTTCATAAGCTCCTCCATCATGACCAACATCCAATTAGCAGAATAAGAAGCCGTCCTACTCCTCGAGGACTGAAGTTTTTACCATCTGTCTCACTTGTTCCCTTCTTAGTAAAAGTCAGCTTAAGGACACGACTCCCAGTGAATGATCCACCACACACACACGCACACACACACACACACACACAGTATTCGAAATTTTAGATATTAGATCAAATAACAATGTTTTGCATATACAAATCTTACTTTCTGCTTTATTAAGTTCAATAAAAGGAAAACATTGTATTTGTGGACAGACACTGGCAGTAGGTGAAACAGCAAAAAGTTAAGTGATAAGGATCACAGATACTTATTAAAACAGAGAGGTTAAACTAAATGTAATACCGCAATATAGAGGCAAATATATATATATATATATATATATATATATATATATATATATATATATATATATATATATATATATATATATATATATATATATATATATATATATATATAGATAGATAGAGGAAGGTTGAAATAATCAGACATTCATAAAGGAATAAGAAGAAATAGCTTGGGTCCTGATAGTCACAGGTCTCCTACAGTTTCCCCAACAAGCCGTTTCCTTGTCATAATGAGAGTGGAGGGCAGTTTGTCCCGCTGGCCCTCATAAGTATCGAACCAGCACGCCCCGACGGCTATAACCGCCCCCACGACGGCCGTTTAATGAGCAATTTATGGCCGTGAGAGCACTTGTTTGGTTAATTGTCCGGGTGGATGGGCGGGGCCTCCTGTTCTCCGCCAATCAAAGCCCACGAAAACCACACCCGTCCGTGACGTCATTATATTGTAGCCAGTAGACGTTTATTTACTTCCGCCTAGGAGGAAGATGGATAACTCTATCAGGATCAATGTATTATGGTTTGCTGTTCATCTGGATATGGGTTTTTGTGTAGCTGTACTTGTGTATTAGTATCTATGTGATCTGATGAATTTTTAAAAGTGGACTATATAATTATGAGTTCTAGGGAAGAGGCGTTGCTCGGTCTACAACACTGAGGAAAACTGTAGTGTAAAAATCTGAGCCGTCTATTTCTTTTCTTTTTAAGGGGATTAGCCCAACCGGGCACAGGTACCCGACCCACATCGGGGCTTGGAGGGCGAAAAAAATGGAACCAAAAATAAATACAGAAATGGAAAGAAATAAAACAAATCAAGAGTGAAAAACGATATATACTTTGTGTTATGAAAGTAAGAGAAACAATTGAGACCCTGCAATTGTGTGTCAATGAGGCAGAAAGTCAGTCAGTTCAGCAACAATTTTTGTGATGCCATATGGCAGGAGGGTCGACCATTAGACAACTCATTCTGTTTCCAATATCTTCTCAGGCGTTAGTACCTCCCTGTTTGAAAGCTGCCTACTACCTAAATAGTTGTAACAGTGGGTTTAATTGTTCAAGTTTTCTCGTGTCAAAAGGTGCGTTATTACATATACTAAGATTCTTCATTGAACAACATGTTTATTTAATGAAATCAAGCAAGAGATAAAACGCTCTATTTGATTACCTTTTATCTTCTTTTTAAGTTGGCCACAATATAATTAATAAATATGAATATGTATTATAAATACACACATTTTTGCACATATCAGTGTTGAACAGTACCTCCACCCAGGTTTGGGACGATAAAGCCATTACACCACCGACCGTTGATAACTACCGCTAGTGGGAGGGAATAATACCAATGTAACATTACACTGAGAATGTGGATCTAATTATTGTATACAATTGTGTTCAGGCAAGTTGAATTAAAGATTTCCACTAAACCCAGATGACTGTGGCTACGATATCAAGTGACCTTCATTACCTAGGTATTGTCTAGTGGTATAATGACTATGGTCTCAGACTCGAGTTCCTAAGTACAAGAGTTCGAAAATGGGATGAAATATGTTGCACTATATTGTGTATCTATAAACACGAAGAAGCATAAAAAACAAAACAAAGGGAAGTGACTATAGCGATGAGAGGAGGGGTAACAAAAGAAAGAGTTACCATGACAACACACACACACACACACACACAGACACCTACAGACACGCATACGTGCAGCTTTGTAGATAATTTCAGCTCTCTACAGCTGAAGACACGGTTTCGGAGTCTGCCAAAGGCTTGAGATGCACATCTGATACTATGCTGAATCTCTTCATCAATGTCTGCGGGGGTGGACAGGTGGAAGCCGAGATACCGAAAGTGGGTAACATTAGAGAGGGTAGTTCAGGTGTGTCTGAACTAGGGGCAGGTTGAAAGAAAATTGAGTCTTACGTACATTCACCTCAAGGCCGAAGTGTGCATGCGCATCTGCGTTGGTGTTTAGGATCTCCTGTAGGCCGTGCTCAGTGTGAGCAACAAGGATGAGGTCGTCTGCATACTGAAGTTCAGTAATGGAAGCTGCCGACACCCTTGTTCTTGCCTGGAGTCGTCTTATGTTCAAAAGACCCCCCTTCACCCGGTACTCGATGTCCACCCCGCCGACTAAATTGGCACTGGCACGAGTAAGGAAGGCAGCCAAGAAAATCGAAAAAGAGATTTGGTGCCAGCACACACCTTTGTTTAACCCCTGTTTGGATGGGGAAGAACTCAAATTGGGTGACGTTGTGCAGGACACTGCCGTTCATACCATCGTGGAGTTGCCTCACAATGGCGATGAATTTTGGTGGGCAGCCAAAACGGCTGAGGGTTCACCAGAGGTCTTCCCTGTTGACCGAGTCGAAGACCTTGGTTAGGTCGTTGAAAGTCATCTCTGCACGTTTCTTGTATGTAGCGGGCAGCAAAGATCATGTCAGTGGTGCCACGTGATGGTCTAAAACCACATCGAGATTCAGGGAGGAAGTTTTCCTCCTCAGGAGGGAGTCTGTTTAGGAGAACTCGGGCGATAATCTTGCCAGCAACGGAGAGCAGCGAGATCCCACGGTAGTTGCCACAGTCTGACCGATCTCCCTTATTATTATAAATATTGACAATGGAGGCGTCTTTAAGAGCTGGGGGGATTCTCCAGGAGAGAGTGGAGACGGCTGGTAAGCAGAGGTCCTCCTGTTTTATGCACCTAGGCTGGGATTCCATCAGGCCCTGAGGCCTGATGGATGGAGGATAGCTGAGGGATGGAGGATAGCTGAGGGATGGAGGATAGCTGAAGGATGGAGGATAGCTGAGGTGGGTCAGCTCTGGATGCTGAGGGATCTGCTGGGTAGCAGTGAATAGTTGTGCTCTTTCCAGCGCTGAAGGAGGCCTTTATCATCTTTAATTATAAAGTTACCGTCAGATGAGCGGAGGGGGAGTGCGCCAAAAGTGATTGGCCCATAAAATGTTTTTATGGAATTTACAAATTCACGCATATTGTGTTGATCTGCATTTTTTTTATTTCACATGCTTTATTTTTAAGCCAGCCATTCTTTAGATTACGAAGTTCCCACTTGGCAGCCGCTTTCTTCTTGCGGAAGGTATCAGTTTGGTCCGAGACTGAGGGTTTATCTTCAATGAGTACTTTGATTGCCGAGTCATTTTCATCAAACCAGTCCTGGTGTATTCTTTTGATCTGGCCGAGGGTCGCTCTGCAGGTTTTTGTCATACCAGTGTTGAGGGTATCCCATTTGGCACTGGGATTCGGGTTGTTTGCTGTTGGGTTGTTTATAAGCCCATGTTCGAGCTGCTCTCAGAAAGCATGTGCTACCGCTGGATCCTCCAGATGCTTAGTATTAAAACCTCATCTAGAGGCTTGCTGCATTCGCCGTTTTGGTGCGACTTGAAGACAAGTGAGAGCTTGGCTCTGACAAGTCAATGATCAGTGTCACAGTGGTCTGAGCCACACATACCACGGGTGATGAGGACATCTCGGCGATCTCTTTCTCTGACAATGATGTAGTCAATGAGATGCCAGTGTTTGGATCGTGGGTGTTGCTATGAACCCTTGAACTTGTCGGCCTGCCTAAACAAGGTATTGGTGTGAGTAAGGTTGTGCCCAGCACACGTGCTGAGGAGGTGTAGGCCGTTGGGATTACACTTGCCTAGTGCATTTCTCCCTATGGTTCCCTGCCAAATGTTGGCATCTCTGCCATCTCTGGCTTTGAAGTCGCCAAGGAGCACAACCTTGTCTTCTCGGGGGATAGAGGTTAGCACTCTGTCGAGGTAGGAGTAAAAGGCCTCCTTGATGTCATCCTCTGCATCCAGTGTTGGGGCGTATGCACTGATGAAAAAGGCATGACGTGAGTGATTCCGTGGGACTCGAAGCGTCATGAGGCGCTCGCTGATCCCAACAGGCATTTCAGTTAGACTGTGTAGGATGCATTGGCGGATGGCAAAACCAACTCCATAAATGCGGCTTCTCTCCGCAACAGGCTTACCCTTCCAGAAGACGGTTTAACCCCGTTTTCTGAGTTGGCCCTCATCTGGGAGCCGGGACTCACTAATGGCTGCTATGTCGATTTTATACCTAGCCAGCTCTTTTGCCACAAGGGCAGTTCTTCTTCCAGGACGCTCATTTGTGCCAGTTTCCAGTAGGGTCCTGACATTCCATGCAGCGACCATAAGAGATTGCATGATTTTTTTTGTTTTTTTATCTGTGATTTTCATTGTGTTTTGGACCGCATAAGGATGACCTTACTGGGTGTGGTTGCCCAGTTAGGTTGGGTTTTTAGGCAGGCTATGTTTAAGGCACCTTTTCTAGCCCCTCCCTGTGTGGGGTGAGCAGAGTGGCTCCTCGAGAGGACTGCTCAGTCTCACAGACAGGACCGGATTGCACTGCTGCCTAGATCCCAGTGCATAGACGACCATCTTATCTGTGCCGCCCAGGTGCAGAGTTGTGACTAGAGACTTCCGGCAGTCATCTCTGCCTGTCCCCGTCGCCACTCGTCCGTCGCCATAGGACTTTTGGGGGTTATAAGGGGTTTTGATGATGATAAGAGGTATAATGAGCTGGATGATGACTGTGCCTGAGTTGATTTATGTGGTGAGGCAGGAGCACAGGCTGCAACCACACATCTTGGCTCTCCCTTTTCCTGATCCAGTGGTGCAAGTGTTGCAACGACTAGGGAGAGGGTGAGTTGCGATGGAATGCCGATGGCCCAGTTTGCTGGGTTTCGCCTAAGTAGCCTGTCCATCAGGCATTGCCTTCGTCCGTCGGTGTAGTCGTTGGGTTTCCTTGGTAGTCACCTCTTCCGCCTATACTGCCGTTGGGGTCTTGTTGGAGCCCTGTAAGCATGTCTGCCTGATGCAGGGCTCCACCGCAGATTTTTTGTTTGGGGTTTACTCCCGTAGCCCTATACCTACCAAGGTTAATCCGCAAGATAGCGGGGGTTAATGGCTGGTATAGGCGCCAGAACGTGTCCATATGCCAGTGGGCCTATGCGCCGTCCTTCTTGGGCCCACTGCTACTCAGAGATCCCTGATGGTCTAGCCTGGGCCCACGAGGCACCCAGTTACCGTGTGTTGCCACGAGGAGGCACAGCTGGAGTCTTGATGGTGAAGAGGCTGTGTACTGGCAGGGGAAAACTTATGCAAGTTGCTTTCCTATTCGCCACGAGGGCTAGCCAGCGGCGGCAGCTGAATGCGAGAGGGAGCAAGCAGTGCTTGCACCTCAACGCTAACATAATGCTGCCACACTAGACGCATTTCACCACCCTGTGTGTGACACACACACACACGCACACACACACACACACGCACACACAAATACAAATGGTGTTAAATAAAACTAACACCTCCCCATAACCTATAAACTAGAGTGCGTATATTACCAATTGGCTGACGTATTAATTGTTCCAAATTATATACCACGTTATAGCGACCCTAAGTCTCGCCGTATATCACAGTATAGGAACACGGTCGTAATATTATACTGCCATACAAATCCGTTTAAAAAAAGTAAAATTAATCGCACTTGATGAGAGTCAACACAAAAGTATATATATTTTGTCTTAAAAAAACAGATTATAGTTTATCACCACGGCCCTGTAATGTTGTGCGAGTCCCTCATAAGTCACTATTACGGCGCAGTATAACGATAGTTTTCTCTCCTGACGACTTGAATTATTACCTGTGTGAAGATTGACTGTGTTCCTTACATACCGCCTCAACTTAGCAAGAAATAAAAATAGATTTGTGGTTCTAGTGTTACCTCAATGTACATGTGTGTGAAGTTAATGAACACATAAACAAAACGTAATATTTCGTCTCTCTCACCACTTATACCAGACTCAAACTTGTGTCTTCTCTGGGGGCTATAATTGCACAATACATAATGCGATTTCCAGTCTAAAACTTCTTAAGTATAAAAAAAATGCTTGATCCAAGACACAGACGAGATAAAGAATAACCAAAGAAAACCATAGAAATAAGCGAATTTATTATATTTTGGACACAAAAACATAAGCTTACTTTAAAAATTATCCTACAATGCTAAAATAAACGCAAAAAAAAATTGATCACGGTATAAACCTGATCTACACGTACCCTCTCCTCCATAAATCCGGGTTGTGTGATCAGCCTCTACTTACCCCCACTTAGTGATAGCCAACAACCATTAAAATCGGGTTATTCAAAGATTCTCTGCCCCGGTACTTATGTCATGAATAAACCTTAAAATACAAGGCCATGAATCAACCGAGCCAAATAGTGGTCGGGATAATGACATTATTATAAAGGCAAGGGTCCCAGACTTTACTTCCAGCGATATTATAGGTCTGAGTTGTCATAATGTACGCCGCTGAGGCTACCCTTCTTATCGATGGGAAGCGGAGGAAAACGTGTAATTTCCTGAACTATGATGAACAGGTGGTGGCGCCGTGTTACTAAAGTTTGAATTGTAACTTAGAATTCTGCGTAAGGGAAGGAATATAATCTAACCTAACCCAACTTAATTTAACTTAACCTAACCTAATCTAGCCCGATATTCTATAATATTTCCCAAAATAACAATATAAGTAACCTAATCTAATCAAACATAGTCTAACATAACAAAGCATAATCTAACCTAGTCTAGCTTAACCTAATCTAACCAGACGTAACCTAACCTAATATTATCTTAACACAACCCAACCAATCCTAACCTAACCTAACCTAACCTAACCTAACCTAACCTAACCTAACCCAACCTAACTTAACCTAATCTAACCTAACACACGGCAGTAGCTCAAACCTATCATTGAACAAGTAATGACTCACAGACCAGCAACAAGACAGCAGCTCATAAGTATTTACTCACATAGCACGAACTTCCAGGCCACTTACTCATAACTCAATAACTCAAAAATCATATGCACAAGGTTATAAGTAAACTAAACATCATTTGCTGACTAGAAAGGACTCACACACCAGTTACTCACCAAGAATAAATCACAAACAAGATACTCACAAGCCATTACCTCACAGACCAGTTACTCACGAGGTAGCTACGCACACTCGGTTACAAGGAAATAACTTAGTACTCAGTTTATAACCAGGTATAAATTATATTTTATAGACTATACCTCACTCGGTAAAGACTCCTGGATCAGTTACTCACGGGCTACTGACTCATAAACGAGTAGGTCATGTATCAGCTACTCAGAAGACTGTAACTCTTACAAGCAATTTGCCGATAAACAAGATGCTCATAAGTTATTCATATATCAGTCACTCACTATCAAGTTACTCATTAGCATCTCACAAAGAAGTTACTCACAAGCCAGTTACTTATTCATTAACTTGTGTATTAACAGACCAAGAACAACTCAAATTACTTGCTCAGAAACCAGTCAATTAATGACCAATATCTCATACACCAGTTACTCACAAAATTATTACTGTATTCCCAGATTCAACAACCAAATTATATTCACAAACTAGTATGTCCAAAAACCGGTCTTTTACAAACTGGTCCTTGACTCACGAATATCTCACAAACCAGTAACTCATTAAAAGTGACACTTATAAAGCAAATTCACCAACTCATAATTTTATTACTCACATATCTGACGCTAAAATACCTCGTTGATAACAAACCCGGCACCAATGAGTAATAATCTCTCACAAACTGCTAACTCACAAGAAAATATGACTCAAAATCCAGCTTCTAACAATTGAGTCATTCACAAAATAAACTAGTGTACAGTATAACAAATAATATGTATTAAGATTGTGTAATATTTGTGTCATTTTTACATGGATGGTTAAATTCGCCCTGAGTCAGTCGATATAGTAAATGGCATGGTGGGGGTGATATCAGATTGCATAAATATTACAATTATTTATCGTAACTCTTACAACTAATAAGCGGAACGAGAGCTATTGGCAACAACCTTATGCCCTGAATCTGTTCATAGTCCCTGATTGTTATATATTTTGTTTTTGTTTTGTTTTATGGTTTGATACAACTAACATTTTCATTTCTAAGGTTGTGCTGATAAACATTTATTCTTTGTTAAGATTGAGGGGAAGAAATCGTTTTTAATTCGCATATTATGTACCGATGAAAAATTATAGTAAAAACAAATATTCATCTTTTTTTTTCAAGTTTTATCTTTACAAATAAGGTTCCATTCACAGATAGCTGTCCGGATCTATGGGTTTGTAGAATGGTGTGAGACTTTCTTCTTAAAGAGTTTTATTTGTTTGTAAAGACTCTTGGGTGTAAGACGCTCTGAAGTTTAGCATCATAGGAATGGGGAGAAACTTTTATCTATAGACTAGAGACAGAGACGGAGGGAGAATGGGTCAAGCTTTGAAGTTAGGAGAGAATTAATAATATCGATTGATTTGCACCCAAGTTTGTCACAAGTAGCAGGTATATGAAACTAGAGTCTTCCCAGGTGTGGGAGGAAGATTTTAGTGGTTACATTGATATTAAGTGTATTTACTGTGTTCGCTGACTTAATTTAAAAACAAACATGATCCACACTATACCATACCATACCATACCATACCATACCATACCATACCATACCATGAGATTCCCCCAAACAAATTACGGGTTAGTGATATATAGGTAAGAACGTTACTAGTGAATCTTGCTTAACAGAAACCACACAAGTGATCATGAAGAAGACTGTGAGACTCAAGATGCTTATGGATATGAGAGTTAGGAGTCACGTGAAGAATATAGAGACAGTTCAGAGACAGTTCATATTGTATTGATTCAACGATGATTAGATATTCATTCCCTCAAGAGTATCGTGCCATCCGTAGTCTACACCACGGCTGACTCCCTGTCCCGCCACAACCCTTTAATTTCTTCTACCCTTCTCCTTCACGCCACTTATCCCTATTTCCCTCCCATGCCATTTACTTCCCTCCTCCCCCCTCCCCTCCTCCTCCGGCATGCCTCTTACAGCTCAATTACTGCCGAGGTGGTGAAGCAACACTGAACCTGCTGATCACATGCGGCTAAATTGCCTTCATATTATTATGATCATGTGTTCCAAAAACTTTATAGAATCAGGAGAATCACAGAACGCGTTTATGTTGAAACTGCCCGAGGGTGTTGGCCATGAAGATGTCTTATCGTAACATATTTAACAAAATTGATATTATAACGATATCGTGTCTTTATGTCGAAAGATTGTGTTATCAGGATAATTTGTGATGATGATGCCGGGTGATGATATAATGTTAGTGTGGTGAGCCGCGGTGTAATAAGGTCAAATCCAGCATCTAATCGCCTCACCAGACACCCTGGTTTTACAGCCCAAGTTTTTGTTCCTTACAAGCACAAGTAACTCGCATTATTAAGAAGCTGGTATGTGTTTGTCTTATTAGGAAGACTCATGACATGCCATACATACTGTGTCTTCAGCCGGGTAACTAAGTGTATCTCGCAAAAAAAAAGTAATTAATGTATCTATGATATATTATCTATAACCACAAGTGAACATATACCATCAGCAACATTGCGTGTGCTTGCAGAATAAGAAATAATATAATATGTGTTTATTTAATCTTAATTAGAGACAACTAACTCCACAACGAATAGTGAACACAGGATCACAGCCTAATGATAGGGTGATGCATCATATCTCACGCTGCTGTGTTGCAAGACTCACTGATGTTTCTCAATAGAGATATTAGCGTGAATTAATGTATGAATGTATAGCGACAAGACAGACTGATGCTTTAGTCTGTGGGGATTATTTTATAAACAATAAATCAAGTATAATCAGGGAAAATAATACTATAAAGTTTTGTTTCTGTTTGCAATCATCTTACTCCAACAAAAATAATAACACAAATAACATCTAACAACGGTAGCAGCAGATGCCTGTCTGTGCGTGTGGTGCTTCCCCTAAAACAAACGTGTACTCCAGTTAGTGTCAAGATCATGGTATATGGCTGCCATGTCTTGAACACAACTTATACATTCTTCCTAATAATTACAAGAACATTCTCCAAGTACAATAATAGGTCTTGCAACAACAGGAATATGTTCCACGTCTCTCTACAGTATAGTCTTTCCCTTACTACAACAACCAATAACCTTTATATCTCGTAAGGGAAACAGCCACCTTTTAACCCTAAGAGTCATGACAACAACATACACCAAGAGAGAGTTAAGCTTCAGGCCTTGTACTTCAAGAGGCGGCTGGGAGACCCCATCCCCCCCATGATCCTGGTGCAGTCTGACAGAAGCAAACACAAGAGCCTCTCGTCATCACTGTCTGCTGCTGACGGTCCACAACTACTCGCAAATACTAGCTCCCTGAACCACCATGTGTGACCATACATTAAGGCTCCTTCATCATTCTGAATTTGCATAATAACATTTAACGTGAGGCTGTCGGAGTCATTGCTCTCACACTAAAACCTCGACCTTAATGCCTTGGCCAATTATCTCACAAGTAAACACTCTGTAGATGTGACTTAGTGCAAAAATTAATGAGAACGCCATGTGAGTGTCGAGAGATACTTGATCATCTTGGTGTGGCCTTGACTCACAACAGTAACAAAAAGTAGCAATACCATAACTAGCACAACACGTAATTAGTGTTATCAGGTACTTGAGTGGGCTCACAGAAGTGCCTCGAGTCTCGTAGCTGATGATGGGTACCAGGTGGGTGATGGTGGGTACCAGGTGGGTGATGGTGGGTACCAGGTGGGATGATGGTGGGTACCAGGCGGGGGTGATGGTGGGTACCAGGTGGGTGATGGTGGGTACCAGGTGGGATGATGATAGGTACCAGGTGGGTTGATGGTGGGATACCAGGTGGGGTGAAGGTGGGTACCAGGTGGGTGATGGTGAATACCAGGTGGGGTGATGATAGGTACAGGTGGGTTGATGGGTGGTACCAGGTGGGGTGATGATAGGTACCAGGTGGGTTGATGGTGGGATACCAGGTGGGGTGAAGGTGGGTACCAGGTGGGTGATGGTGGATACCAGGTGGGGTGATGGTGGGTATCAGGTGGGGTGATGATAGGTACCAGGTGGGTTGATGGTGGGTACCAGGTGGGGTGATGATAGGGTACCAGGTGGGTTGATGGTGGGATACCAGGTGGGGTGATGATGGGTACCAGGTGGGTTGATGGTGGTACAGGTGGGGTGATGGTGGGTATCAGGTGGGTGATGTGGTACCAGGTGGGTTGATGGTGTGGTGGGGTGTTGAGGTACCAGGTGGGTTGATGGTGGGTGCCAGTGGGGTGATGGCTGTGATGGAAGGTACCAGGTGGGTTGGTGGGTGCCATGTGGGTTGATGGTGGGGGTAGGGTGTTGATAGGTACCAGATGGGTTGATGGGTGAGGATGGTGGGTACCAGGTGGGGTGATGATAAGTACCAGGTGGGTTGATGGTGGTTTGTGGATGGTGGGTACCAGGGGTGATGGTGGGTGAGGTGGGTGATGTAGGGTACCGGGTGGGTTGATGGTGGGCCCAGGTGGGTGATGATACCAGGTGGGGTGATTGGGCACCAGGGGGTGATGGTGGGTACCAGGTGGGTTGGGCACCAGGTGGGTTGATGGTGGGCACCAGAGGGGTGATGGTGGGTACCAGGGGTGATGATAGGTACCAGGTGGGGTGATCCAGGTGGGGTGATGTGGGACCCAGGGGGCTGATGGGGGTACCAGGGGGGATGGTGGGTACCAGGTGGGGTGATGGTGTACCAGGTGGGGTGATGGTGGGTACCAGGTGGGTGATGGGGGTCACCAGGGGGTGATGGTGGGTACCAGGTGGGGTGATGGTGGGTACCAGGTGAGTTGATGGTGGGTACCAGGTGGGGTGATGGTGGGTACCAGGTGGGTTGATGGTGGGTACCAGGTGGGGGTGATGGTGGGTATCAGGTGGGTTGATGGTACCAGGTGGGGTGATGGTGGGTACCAGGTGGTGATGGTGGTGGGATGGTGGGTACCAGGTGGGTTGATGGTGGGTGGGTGGGTTGATGGTGGGTACCAGGTGGGTTGATGGTGGGTACCAGGTGGGTTGATGGTGGGTACCAGGGGTTGATGGTGGGTACCAGGTGATGCACCAGGTGGGTGATGGTGGGTACCAGGTGGGTTGATGGTGGGTACCAGGTGGGGTGGTGGGTACCAGGTGGTGGGTATCAGGTGAGGATACAGGTGGGCCAGGTGGGTTGATGGTGGCACCAGTATCTTCATAAGTCGTCAGTCGACCTGGGCACACCCACAGATGTTGGGAAGGGTTGAGAGTTTCGAAGCTTCTGGCATTAACCCCCACCCTGGCCGAGGACCACACAGGTGAGTTGATGGTGGGTACCAGGTGGGTTGATGGTGGGTACCAGGTGGGTTGATGGTGGGTACCAGGTGGGTTGATGGTGGGTACCAGTATCTTCATAAGTCGTCAGTCGACCTGGGCACACCCACAGATGTTGGGAAGGGTTGAGAGTTTCGAAGCTTCTAATTGGCCGAGGATGTGATCACACATTAAGTGACTCAGTTAAAGCTACCATGAAAAGATTGTGGCTTAATTGGAGTCGAAGCTGTGGTGTGGCTTGACCATTAGCTTGACGTGTGCTTTGTTCTTAGGTTTGGGGGAGGGGGAGAGGGGGAATTACCATACGAACTTGGAGACTTCAGGTGATTGTTAACTGTAGGTGTCATTATTGTTTGTAATATACACGCGGCAGGTTTCCATTACAGTCTGATCTATAGTACACCCAAGACAGCCTTGACTACTACACCAAAGAATATATACAAGTCAAGCCAAAGGGTCTGGTGTCATACATCACAGACTGGTCGACATAAGGTAAGTATATCTACTTCTGTGGTCTGGATATTAGTGAATCGGATGAGTTTTAACGATAAGCCGGCGGAAATATTGCTGCATTACAGATGATGGTTACACTGAATACCAATCACAAGTTGCTGCCTCAAATGAGTATCGAACCTGGGACTAAATGGACTGTTAGCTCTGGGCGATAACCACACCAGCTGATACCCGTTTCTGTCACCGTTGGTCTATTTGTTATCAGATTATTTTGTTGTGGTATTTGGTGGGGTTAATTGACGTGTAGGCCTATATACATATGTGTTAATATTAGTGTATGTCCGTATATGCTTCGTGTAAGAGTGTGCATTTTCATCAATGCGTGTGTATGCTTGTCTGTGCATGTATGAGGGCATATGTTATAGTTTTTGTGTCAGATTTTATTTTCTTAAAAAACTCTCTTTAATTAATATTGTTTACAATCTATGAAATATTCCAGAAAATGAAAGAGAAAGAGAAACGAAAAAAATTAAAACCTCGTGGCACACAAGGGAAGAAACTACCAACGTGGTCATCCCCGTGTGTGTGTGTGTGTGTCCTGACAATCTAAACTAACTATCACTTACTGTACAGAGCTCACGAGTCCGGCTCACCCCACAAGCAAGATGCTCTCCTCATCCCCAGCCAGAAGAGATCACCAGCATCTCGACGCCCTCCTTCCCACGGGAATTATTCAGCAGGACGGTGCAAACTAATTACAGTAATGTGAAGGAGGTTAATTACTACTGTTAGGAGTTCTGAAATAGACGGTGAAGATTTGTCACCGAGGAAACGTTGAGATAGTTTTAACAAGGAATATTTCTAAGATGATGTTAAGCCTTTTATGATTAGGTATTTTAATATCAACGAAAATGTCAAGACAGTAAAAGTTGTTGTTGTTTCTTTACGTCTGCTTATATAATAAGGTGAATGAAATTAATATATTAATTCCACTAAAGTTTTATGTTGTACTATTATGAGTGACGTCTAAGTAATGGACTGTTTACTGTGAGGTGACCAAAACAATTATTATCCATAATACGTTTAACCTCGTCTTACAACCAAGATCCCGTGTGCAGTACGTCATATTGCCCCTCTACCTTCCAGTCGCCTTCATATATTTGAACATGAAAGCTTTTTATCTTTATGGTGTATAATTTTCTCTAATGATCTTTCTAACACTTTGACCAAACTAATGCTTTATAGCTTCTTAACTACTCGCCTCTATCTACTTATGGGTCATGTATGTGATTTGTCTGATAGTTGATGAACGCTGACCCTAGTGTAAGTTATGTCAGGATCACAAGATTAGTAACACTCCAATATGTAAGGAATAAATAAAGTTTGAAAAAATAAATGTTAAAATTCCAGTTTCATTCACCTACAGGACCCTCAACAAGATGCCAGATATTGCCAAGTGTCGAGAGGATTATGGTCACCCGTCGTGTGAGGTCCTCAGTCATGCTGGCCAGAATACAGTAAAATAAATATTGTATTAACCGCCTTAATTTACTCGTTATTCTTGCTATGTATTCCTTCTTAAAATATCTCACTACTCTGATGATAAAACAGCAAGGCAGTAAATTCCACATGAATATATAAGACAATATAATTTACTTCTAAATATAACCGACTATACAATACATTCCACCAAAGATGTTCACACACTGTCATAGTCGGTGTCTGCATCACGATGACCACTCTGAGTCCAACCCCAATTATTTTGCTGACATCGAATGGAAAATCTTATGTTAATAGAGGAACATATTATAGTTTATGTTAATTATTTAACGGTACCTCCATGCCCGTGAAAGTAATCAGACTAAATCAAGACACCGTAGCGGGCCAGAGTCAACATGTATACCTGAAGGAGTAATGAAGGTGTCACAGGAAAGGGAATTGACGTGACTAATATTCATGGTGATCAGTGACGATGTTGATGCTGTGTGTGTGTCTTGTTCCAATGCCGTGTGCCGTTTAGTTGAAAAATGGTATACATGTGTGTGTTAAGAGGAGGGTGTAAGGGGTAGATATTGACCAGATGATAAGACCTTCTTTAATACTTCACCAGAAAGTTAAACCTAGAGGCTTAGCTAGGAGGTTTGACCTGGAGGGTTAGCCAGGAGGCCCGCCACGTTGTCCTCCACTATTAGCGTCCATAAAAAAAGCGAGTCCCCCCCACTGTATTATTAACCCGGGTCGATAAGAAGCTCTTTAGTGTAACAGCGTGGCGTCTCTGTCGACTTATAAAAATATGAAACTTAGTACTCGACAAACTGCTTTTAATTTTATGGTTGCGTGTAGCACCACGTCTTTACATCATGGCACTAAGTCTGCTTTAATACTTAACTCTAATTTCACTTGGTAGGAAATTACATCCTCGAAAGTGATTTAACGTCAATGAGGGTATAATATCGTTAATATCCCCTCGAGACTATGTTTTGACGTTGTGACGACGAATGATGTAGAGGGCGAATGTTTCCAGCGACCTTCTGTCATTCTCGGTGTTATGAACGCGCGGTTACATTTCATTTAAGTAAGTTAACTCCATCATAATGGTTTCCTGGATGCATTAGATGTAATTTAACTCAACTGTTAGTCCGTTTGTGCCGTGAGAAGTATCCCAGATTACATAACTCCATGGTATTTATTGTCAAAATATCACTGTGATTCAACCATTGATGGAATGAGTTTACAACCATGGGTGTTATTACGCGGAGCACAGCGTTACCCGACCCACGCCTCTGTTATACACTCCTGTGTTTACCTACCCGTTTATACACCTCGATAGTTTGACAATTACTGTGTCTCTTCCTTTACAGACGCCACATGAACCGTAAAAACGTGGACTGGACTCAAGCGTCTATTGTTACCGGGTATTATTAGTGTGTATCCTGCAGGTGAGAGGCAGGGAACAAGAGTTAAGTGTTAATGGCTGTGTTGAGTCAATACTTTAAAAATGATAGTTTTAATCTCTTATATTAAACAATATTCTCACATAAGGATAGGATACTATCTTACATTTATTACATCACAACTAAATATTACCAAGATAATATGTACTGGAAACAAAACAACTCACTTCTTCAGTTATTCGATGATTTTCTAAAAATATATTCATTAGACCCTAATTTTCGCACAGTGGACCGCATTGATTGTACTCCTCTGTGTAATAGTTCAACAACAGCTGCACCAGTTAGGATGATAGTGTTTAGATGTGCACAATACTAAACTCCAAAACGTCTGAACTACCAAAATACAACTTGTTCATATTAGAATATGTACAAAATTGGACTACGTGTGATACGTATGTATAAGTATGTATGGTAAGTATGTATATCATTATATTATAAAGTTAAATTGTATGCAGAACTGTACATAGAGATGAAAGGGGAGACATTGCGTAAAAATTCACCTACAGTAAGTATTATTGACTAAGTTTAAATAGAATTGGCTTGCTCTAAATTATTTTATCTTCGAAATGGTTTATTAGTATTCTGGTGTATTCTGACTATGTAACAGACAGCCATGAGGAAATAATTATGACTTACTCGGTGTTTGGGGTCAAGAAGGAGCGTTTGTTAGTGTATAAAGTACAGTAGCTAAAACAACTATCTGTGCATAATTTGTGGAAAACAATATGAGACCATTGATGATAAATTTTGGTATATGAGGGCTGTCACTAGTCACACGTAAAATTTCGGAGCATATCGACACTCACCTGCACAGTAGTTGTTTTAGCTACTGTACATGTGAAATTCTACTAAACGGTTCAGTCGGAAATGAGAATGAGCTGCAAAATATCGCCCCGGTCGGTACCTTGTAACTCACCGCGACATCCTGCCTCTATGTTCATCCTGTGCAAGACATTGCCTGTACCAGAAACTGTCTGTACCATATACTGCCTGTACTAAATACTGTCTGTATCAGCTACTGTCTGTACCAGACACAATCTGTTCCTGATACTGTCTGTACCAGATACTGTCTGTACCAGATACTGTCTGTACCAGATACTGTCTGTACGAGCTACTGTCTGCACCATATACTGTCTGAACTACCTACTGTCTGTACCAACTACTGTTTGTACCAGCTACTGTCTCTACCAGATACTGTCTCTACCAGATACTGTCTCTACCAGATACTGTCTGTACGAGCTACTGTCTGCACCAGATGCTGTCTGTACCGTATACTCCTCTGTACTAAATACTGTCTGTATCAGCTACTGTCTGTACTGCCTGCACCAGCTACTGTCTGTACCAGCTACTGCCTGCACTACCAGTTTGTACCAGCTACTGTCTCTACCAGATACTGTCTCTACCAGATACTGTCTCTACCAGATACTGTCTGTACGAGCTACTGTCTGCACCAGATGCTGTCTGAACTACTTACTGTCTGTACCAGCTGCTGTCTGTACCGTATGCTCCTCTATACTAAATACTGTCTGTATCAGCTACTGTCTGTACCAGCTACTGCCTGCACCAGCTACTATCTGTACCAGCTACTGCCTGTACCAGCTACTGCCTATACCAGCTCCTGTATACCAGCTATTGTCTGTACCAGCTACTGCCTGCACCAGCTACTGTGTGTACTAAAAATTATCCATACATAACACTGTGTGTACTAAACATTATCCATACATAACACTGTGTGTACTAAACATTATCCATACATAACACTGTGTGTACTAAACATTATCCATACATAATACTGTGTGTACTAAACATTATCCATACATAATACTGTGTGTACTAAACATTATCCATACATAACACTGTGTGTATGGAGCATTATCCATACATAACACTGTGTGTACTAAACATTATCCATACATAATACTGTGTGTACTAAACATTATCCATACATAACACTGTGTGTACTAAACATTATCCATACATAACACTGTGTGTACTAAACATTATCCATACATAATACTGTGTGTACTAAACATTATCCATACATAACACTGTGTGTACTAAACATTACCCACACATAACACTGTGTGTACTAAACATTATCCATACATAACACTGTGTGTATTGAGCATTATCCATACATAACACTGTGTGTACTTAACATTATCCATACGTATCACAGTATGAACTAAACAATATCCTTACATAACACTGTGTGTATTGAGCATTATCCATATATAACACTGTGTGTACTAAACATTATCCATACATAACACTGTGTGTACTAAACATTATTCATACATAACACTGTATGTACTAAACATTATCCATACATAACACTGTGTGTATTGAACATTATCCATATATAACACTGTGTGTACTAAACATTATCCATACATAACACTGTGTGTACTAAACATTATCCATACATAACACTGTGTGTACTAAACATTATCCATACATAACACTGTGTGTATTGAACATTATCCATATATAACACTGTGTGTACTAAACATTATCCATACATAACACTGTGTGTACTAAACATTATCCATACATAACACTGTGTGTACTAAACATTATCCATACATAACACTATGTGTATTGAGCATTATCCATACATAACACTGTGTGTACTTAACATTATCCATACATAACACTGTATGTACTAAACATTATCCATACATAACACTGTGTGTACTAAACATTATCCATACATACTTAACATTATCCATACATAACACTGTGTGTAGCATTATCCATACATAACACTGTGTGTACTAAACATTATCCATACATAACACTGTGTGTATTGAGCATTATCCATACATAACACTGTGTGTACTAAACATTATCCATACATAACACTGTCTGTACTAAACATTATCCATACATAACACTGTATGCACTAAACATTATCCATACATAACACTGTGTATTGAGCATTATCCATATATAACACTGTGTGTACTAAACATTATCCATACATAACACTGTCTGTACTAAACATTATCCATTCATAACACTGTGTGTATTGAGCATTATCCATACATAACACTGTGTGTACTAAACATTATCCATTCATAACACTGTCTGTACTAAACATTATCCATACATAACACTGTGTGTATTGAGCATTATCCATACATAACACTGTGTGTACTAAACATTATCCATACATAACACTGTCTGTACTAAACATTATCCATTCATAACACTGTCTGGTTAGCAATACTTTCCTTTAATATTTCCATAACCAGTTCATACCTTCGTCACTGACAGTAAATCTAAACATATCAAGGTGATTTACCCCAGCGTTGTCTCTTATAGATGGCCTCGAAAATATTTTATAGGATGTAAAGCCAAAATTAAGTGACTTATGTGACTGAGTGTCTGAGTGTGTGTCATGTACCTGGAACACAACATGAGTAACTGAACGAATGTACATTTTTCTATTGAGTCTCGTAATTTTGGGGGGCATCAGTTTCCATTGATAAGGAAATTATTAATGGAAGCATTTAGCAAAATAAAATTATTGTTTAAAAATTATTATCATTCTCTCCATCAACTTCAATAACTCGTGATATTAAACTATCTATCTAAAAAGTTATATTTCATTCATTTACCTGATTCGTACCTGTGAAGTAAATATATTAACCAGCGGAGTTCAGTTAGTCCTTGAAAGGCTAGATACTCCTACAACTAACATATACTACAGGGGAATGACTGAAAAAAAGTGGCAAAAAAATTTGTGAGATATTTTGTGGTTGTTTATATCACCACAAAGTCCATTGGAGTATTGAAAAGTTCCTCCCCCTGACAATAATCTTCACCACCCAACACCGGCGGCCCTGCTCTGTTCCCCCCAGTAACCCCTCCTGAAGCACACCTTCGTTTTAGATTAAAAATTCGGGCACCTGAAGGCTGCATAAACTTATAAAGAAATGTCCTATCAAGTTATGAAGGAGAGTTATCGACTTGCAGGATATAATACCAAGTGTAGTATAGCGTAACATATTCTCTGGAGGGGGAATTAGCCATTGCTTATGCTTTTATAAAATATCAAGAAATGATGATTATGTTGTGGAATGGATGGCCTTCATGTGAGGTTTAATCCTGCCACAATTTTCCACAAAATTAATCGTTGCCGCACCACGTCCAGCACAATATGTTTGGCTAAACGGTCTTCATCTTACTCGTTCTTGGTGTAAGATATTCTATACCCTGAGCTGCTTACTAAGGATTGATGACTCTTATAAACACAAACTTGTCACGCCATTTAGTCCGTGTCACCAGCCAGGCTCAGCCGCAGGAGAAGACAAGAAACCAACCAGATATAGTGCTGCTCCTTTACACAATGAACATGGTGTAACAGGTAATTATATACACGTGTTTACTTGTAAACATCCTTGTTACTTATTAATACGAACAACAGACATTCATCGTTCATTTGCATTTATAATTTCTTAATTACTGCAAATGACTGTAATTGACAGAGACAAGTGTCATTTCACCTAAATGATTCAGACTTTAAACGGATACAACATGTATGACACAAAAAACGAAAAAATCCAATTTGTGAAAGGAAGAATAATTCGTGTATAATCACAACTAAATGACGGGTTCAGTAGCCCAAGACGCACTCAGTCTCGCCGTCCCCAACCAGGAGAGTAAATTAACATGCTCTCTTTGCTAACACGTAATTCACAGTCCCGGAGTCCTTACGGGTCCTGCATGAAATTGGTAAGTAACACCTAGACGTTAGAAATGACATTATGGATTTGTAAAACCTTGCCGGAGAGGTGTTATTGTGCTGAGGTCCATATATCCAGGCGGATTTATAGGTGTATTACAGTGCTTTCACCAAGACGGACTGGACCGCAGCCTTCTTCTTGTGGCGGTGGTTACTACTGGTTGGCGGCTCAGACCTCCCTCACTCACCCTCAGGCAAGTTTCTCACACAAAACACCACCACCAACACCTTGGGAATATCTCTCAGGTGTATCCTAACCAAAACACATTCAGCAAGTGTGACAAAATGTATCTTGGGCATTTTTTTTCACTATTCTACACGTAAAGAATTTCATGGTTAAATAAGACTGTCCCATGAACGAAGAATTTTAAGTAATAGGTATTTGAGGAGTGTTATTTCGTCTTGACCTACACCTCTATTTACCGAAACGCTCGATAATTCCCAAGAAGAGAGGAGTGCTTATGTTTCAAGGTATTCGCGGACCCAGGCACCGGAGCCACGATAAACCAAGTGGTAATCCCCCGGGTGAGAATAATGGTGACTAAAGTGTATAATCTGAGGCGGCAGGTGTCAGGAGTGCGGGGCCGTGGCCGTCAGTGGCTCCGCTCAACCAACAATTGTGTAGCGGAGGACCTTGATGGACGGCTGGTGACCCTCCTCCTCCTCCTCCTCCTTCTTCTTCGTCTTCTTCTTCTTCTTCTTCTTTTTCCTCCTCCCCTCCCCCTCCTTGATAAATTTGAAACTCATCTTTTGACTCATATGTTCTTCTTTAACACCCTTTTCATTAAATTTCCATTACTTCATCTTTTTTTCCCTCAGGTAATTACGTCCCATTTCCCTATCATTGTTCTTTCTATTATTTTCCTCCTATTTCCCAACTGATTAATGTGAGATTTTGTTTTTTCCATCATACCTAATATCTAATTCTAACCAATTGTCCCTATTCAGTCCAAGCAGCAATGGCTATAAACATCTGGAACACAGGTCAACTAAGAGCATTACACACACCTATGGTAACAGATGTCAGGTAAGAACTCCCTCCATCCCAAACTCTCATCATTATAAAGAGACATGATTACTTGACTCGTTCTGTATTTTTACAACTGAGTTATGGTGATATAGAGAGTCCGTCCCATCAGGTAGAACAGCTTGACTCCCGTATGAATGGAACTTACTATCATCATAAAAAATTCCATGGAGTTAATAAACTAAAAAAAAAAAAAAAGCCACGAATTATAGAGGAGCAATGAGACCAGACATTAAGGGTGTGTAGAGACGTCATGCCCTGGAGGTGTTGAGAGAGTGATGACAGACTGGAGTTGTTTGTGGTCAAATGTTCCATCACGTTCCTGCCCCCTTAAACGTCTGTGTCCAGGAGATGGTATTTGTTTTTTCATATCTATTTGTTATTTGGCTGAATCTTATGTTACACTGTTAACGCTAATACATCAACAGACACAAGTTAACGTTAACACTGCATCCACACACAACTGTTAAACACTAAATACAAAACCACAGCAACAACACTAACGCAACATGAGTGGCCCACAATGTGTTATCAAGAACTCACTCCTAGCAAAACAGAGCCGGGCATCACTACAACACCTTTAACTAACTAATGGCGTTGTGTTAGTTTCGGTAACTCACAGGACAACACAACACTCTTCACTCGAATAAATAATGTTGATTTGGTCATTAATACATCTCCCGGCAGATCATTTAAATACGACCCCGTACTCTCACTGTGGCCACATCCTCACTCACCAGTCACCTTCAGGCATTCAAACTTGCATATACATCACCTCCTGCCCTTAATATGTTACTATGCCTTAACATTAGTACTAGACAAGTGAAACTGTACTTTTATAGAGTACATTGTTAGCTGTGTTACTCAGATGGCTATAATGTGAGCTGAAAGAATTAATTGCTTGTGTTATATTATGTATACATTTGTATTAGCCCCTTTCTTATAGGCAGAAGTAATTATATAAATGGGTTAATTACATTAGACTTGTATAACTATCATTCCCTGTAACTTTCCACTAGCTATGAGGCTCATGTTCAGAGCACGTGATCAGGTGTGCCCACGGGAAGTCTCGTCACTTGGTGCTGAGCTAAGGATCCGGCTTTCTGGCCACCTATTGCGGGCAGTAGTATTATATCACTCACTAGAGGAAGACGTTATTTAGAGTCATCGTTGAGGTGACCCGTCTTCCTCGAGAGAGGACGACGGACATATTTCCGTTCTCCCTCGAGAAGTCTCTACGCATTCTCACTCAAACTCTCACATCGACAGGACGTACTTATCAGAGCTATTTAAGATAGCCTCCGTCCTCATTTAACACTCATAACTACAGTGATTAAGTTACGGTGATATACACTTGGAATTGTATAAAATATATTTTCCAAATAAATGAAGAAAAGACAGTAGGGTTTTCGCTACTAAAACCCCTATAAACTTTTACATGTCCAGCCCCATTAACTTATCAAGGATCAACGGTTAAGGGCCACTTCACATTTATAGCCTAATTAGAAAATGTGTCACACCTTATTGACCATTTTGACATACAGTAAATGAATTGTAATTAAAAAGCTGCATTGTTCACTAAAAAAATGTGTTGTACAAAATTAAAAAACTTATGTCCACAAGAAACATAAATAAACAGAGACATATCGAACATCATAAATAAACAAGTAATGCCAGACGCAACTTGAGGGAATAACAAGATCAAATAATGAAAGGCGAGGCTGGTCATAGCTGCTCGTTCGCCATAGGAGTAATGTGGAAAATATTTAATGCAACAATAACTGAAGGAAATTAAAGGTAACATGGGAAATCAAGGCTAATAGTTACGACATGTATACAACCCCAACCTAAGTATGACGTTAAAGTTATGTTCCTGGAACTTGTCCATAAAAATATCGAGTATTTTTTACCTATAATTTGTATATGATTTAGTGGAGTAATACCTGGAGGGACACCAACACACACACACACAAGCAAACACACACACACACAAGCACACACACACACACACACACACACACACACACACACACACACACACACACACACACACACACAAGCACACACACACACACACACACACACACACACACACACACACACACACACACACACACACACACACACACACACACACACACACACACACACACACACACACACACACACACCTGTACCAGCATGATGGAGGGCTTGTGATAAATCCTGGGTAATAAGTTTGGTATACACGGCTGAGGGGAATTGTCTGCATCATCCATCACCCCTCGACTGAAACTTCTACCCTCTGTTTGTCTCACTCTTTGTCTCTCTATCTCTCCTCTTTTCTTTTCTTTTGTTAATTTTCTCTCTTGCCCTTTTTTTTCCTTTCCTCTATATATTAAATATCTTTATTTATTATTTTTCTTCTTTTTTCTCTGTTTATGCTATTTTCCCCCTTCCTCTTTTTTTTACTCCTACCCTCTTTATTTTTTTTCATATCATCCTCTAATTTCCTTCTCCTCTCTTTCATTCTTCCTTTTCTACCTCATCTGTTAGTTCTATGCATTTATTTACTATTGTCTCCTCGTTATCTCCTCTTTCTCTCCTCGTTATCTCCTCTTTCTCTCCCCTCTCATGGCCTCTTGTCTCCTATATCCTTATCACCTTCACCCTTGTTTTTTTCCCTCAACTTTGTTTATTTTTTTCTCTCACCATCCTCCTCCCACCTTACCACTTATCCTGTCCCCTTTCATTCACCTGTTTATCTCTTCCTTTCTCCCCTCATTACCCTCGCTTCCTCTCTCCCTCTTTCTTTTTTCCTTTAGTTTCCTTTCCCTCCCTACATTAACATCCTGTTCCTTTACCCCATCCCCCATTTTAACCTCCCCCACTGTGTCACCTTCTCTTCTTCACCCCTCCTCTCCCCATTCCCTTACTCCTCCCACAGTACAGGTGTTAGATCATGATTATTTCTCTTCGGTGTTAACACGATGACGACTTTGTGATCGTAAGGGGACGGAGCCATCGGGTGGGGGTGGGGTAGGAAGGGTCGGGAGGGGCTTTGGCTGGCATCTACTGGTGATGAAAAGTAAAGAGGCCAAAAAATTGGACAACTGACGCACCCACCTACACTTTCGATCCCCTTGCCAGGTATTTCTGACTATATAGACCTCGCAAGACTTCCCAACTCAGGAACTGGTGTACAGTATATTGTGAGGGAATGGTCCGAGAGGTTAAGATAGAAGAGGATTAGTTTCTCTTTGTTTGTGATTACTGCTGACTTGTTCTTCAGATGTGACACGTAAGAGGAACAAGTATATGTGAATTCTATCTAAAAAAAAAACACAGAACATGAAAGGGGTTCTAACCTCCCCTTAACTCACCTATCCTCCCACCTCCTCCCATCTTTACCACCTTCATGTCATCCACAAGACCGTACGAAGGATTGGCAGTCGATGCGTCTCTTCCACGAAAAAGTGTGAGTTCTTTGGGACACGTAATGAGTGTTGTTGACAATGTGAGCAATAATTTTAATGCACAGAATGGGGCCACTGTAATGTTGCGTCACTCGACTGTCAGGGTCTGAAATCAAGTATATGACTTCTAGGAGAAAAACTCATCTAGGGAAAAATTGGACTGTTGAGATATATCGTTGGACAGGTCATGTCAGAAAGACCTCAAATATATTTATATGGCGCTTATACTTGTAAAATACGTAAAAACTAGTTTAAAGTATCTTAATGCCAGTAAGTCTGTCACCAATTAGTAAAAAGAGTATTGTTTTTTTTTTCAATTATAAGGTGAACTTTTCTCAAACGTAACCTAAAGGTATGTGCTGGTGAATGATAGTTAGAGGCGTTGATGGTCAAGAATAGATATAGTGGAACCTAGGAAGTGGATTCCAATATAACAAGGAAAGAGGCGATGCGGGTGGAAGGAATCTCGTGTTTGCTCGCGGGCGATGGCTTATGTAGGGATACAACTGTGTCAAGTATTATACTCTCTCTCTCTCTCTCTCTCTCTCTGTCTCTCTTATTCTCTACTGTTCTCATTTTCTTTCTCCACCACTCTTCTTTCTACCCTTGTCTTTACATCTCTCTATCTATCTGTACCATTCTATAACACCTCTTCTTCTTTACCCTTATCTCTCGCTCTTTATCACCTTTTCTAGCTACAGCTCATTTTTACCATTTCCACTTTCTATCACTTTCTCTCTCTCTCCTCCACTTACTGCCTCATGTCCTCTTTATGTAATGATATGCATTATGAATGGTATATTATATGCAATACAACATGACATGAGTAGCTGTAATATATAATACTCAAATTACATATCTAATACGTAATATGATATTAAACTTAATACTGTATATTTGTTACATGTACTTGTATTGTGTAGTTCAAATGTTATGTGATATGTAATGCGTAATTGTGACGTAATTATGTGTGATGATAATAGTTATGTAATATGAAACTCAGTGGGGGAGAAGGCTAGGGTGGTGGTGAGGAGGAGGAGGGTGGGGTGGTGGGGAGAAGGTTGGGTGGTGGTGGGGTGGAGGGTTGGGTGGTGGTGGAGGAAGGAGGGTGGGGTGGTGGGGAGGAGGGTGGAGTTGTGGTGGGGGAGAAGGTTGGAGTGGTGGTGGGGTGAGGGTTGGGTGGGTGAGGGAGGAGGGCGGAGTTGTGGTGGGGAGAAGGTTGGAGTGGTGGTGGCTGAGAGTTGGGTGTGTGGTGGGGCTGAGGGTTGGGTGGTGGTAAGGAAGGAGGGGTGGGGTGGTGGGAGAGGAGGTGGGTGGGTGGGGAGGAGGGTGGAGGGTGGTGGGGTTGAGGGTTGGGTGGTGGTGGAAAGGAAGGAGGGTGGGGTGGGGTGGGAGAGGAGGGTGGGGGTGGGGGAGGAGGTGGAGTGGTGGTGGGGTTGAGGTTGGGTGGTGGGAGAGGAGGGTGGGAGTGGTGGGGAGGAGGGTGGGGATGGTGGGAGAGGAGGGGTGGGGTGGTGGTGGGGGAGGAGGGAAGGGTGGTGGTGGGGAGGAGGAAGGTGTTGATGGAGGAGGAGGGTGGGGTAATGGTGGGGGAGACGGTGGGGTGATGGTGGTGGAGGAGGAGGGTGGAGTGGTGGTGGGGGAGGAGGGAAGGGTGGTGGTGGGGAAGGAGGATGGAGTGGCGGTGGAGAAGGAGGGAGGTGAAAGAATAAGAGAGAGGGAAGGGTGGACGTGTGAGCTGCGGTTGACAAGCCTACACACACACACACACACACACACACACACACACACACACACACACACACACACACACACAGTTCAATTTCGAATCGTGAACGTAATTCATGACCTCACAACGTTTGCTTTCAAGAAGATAGAAAAATGAACAGCACTAGAGATCAACTAACCATAATAACA
The DNA here is from genome assembly GCF_018991925.1 of Homarus americanus. Lineage (NCBI taxonomy): Eukaryota > Metazoa > Arthropoda > Malacostraca > Decapoda > Nephropidae > Homarus > Homarus americanus. The sequence goes on along the minus strand of NW_024741901.1, from coordinate 14,689,538 downwards.
TGGTATATTAGGGACATGATATGCAAACATAAAAACATTCATCCATGGTTGATCTGCTTGAAATGTTACAAATGTTAAATATTTAAACAGTTTACACCAATATAATGAAATTAATATATATCTTCTTTAAGTCATTATATAATTATGTTCCTATATTTCGTAAAGCTATTCTTCCTGATACTTCTATAATGGACTTGGTAGCTCTAGAATATACAGAATAACACCCAATAATGGTACACCTACGAACTTCTTCATATCATAACTCTCCCTGGGTGGTTTTCTACTAAAATTAGAAACTGAAAATTATCACCCCAACATCGTGATCTTCAACAGGGAGGAGATCAGCCTCTACATCCTTTATGATAATACGTCATCACAAACTTTAGGGTGAAGGAACTTCGCTGGACATTAGGGTGTGTCATAGGAGGGAAGATCAGCTAAAACTAATGGCCCATCACTTTTTGGTAGATTTAGTGTATATAAACAGAAAATAATTTCAGTTTCAATATTTTGCAACCTTGCTAGGTAAATTTTTAGCGTGAAATTTATCGAAAATCTAACGTATAGCTGCATTAGTGCATTACAATTAAATAGTGAACATTGCTTTCTGACTTCATTCTTAACAACCCAACTAACAATATTTTTTTCTGTTTCAGATTCTGATGCATTTATAAGTTGATAATATTTGCGATGGCTGCCAAAGCCAGGACGAGGAACCAAAATCCAGCCATCTCAGCCACTATCTTGGGTCTGGGAGAGCTCCCTGAAGTCGGAGTTGCCTACATTGGAGAGATGCTTTGAGATACGGTATTTTAATCAGGCAAATTAGTGAAAAGAACCAAAGAACTTACACAAACAAAGACATTGCCAGATATGACCAAAGCTGTCTTGGCATAGCACACTCTGGCTAACGCCTGTCTAAGCCCAAGGTCATGGACAAGTCAGAAGAAGATTAGTGAGGAGACTGCTAGCCAGTTGGGAAAAAGGCAAGAGATATCCTCTTGGGAGAGGAAAACTTGCAGTTAAGGATTAGCTTTTACAGGCAACTGGACCAGTTATTTGACATAATTACTTGCAAGTGCCCAATTGTTCTCTGTCCTGAGTTTGATGCGACGACTGTAAACTGAAAAGGCCCACATCTCCTGTATTTGCAAGCGTGAACTGAAGATTCCTGTGATCGAACTGGCATTTGTCAAAGCACAGAGAGAGAAGACTGGCAGTATAGGGCTCTCATGATTTCTAGCCAAGATATTCCGGAGTCCAAGAGACAGGAGGCTGCCACAGAGAGACAGAAGAGAAGAAGAGTTACCGAGGAAAAGAGACTTGAGAAGGCCCAGGGTGAGGTAAAAAAGGCCGATGATTGGAGTCAAGTTGATTCAGAGTTTAATGACTTCCCCATGGCTGATCCGAGTGCTGACCAGGAGAATGGTGACTTTGTCCCTAACCCAGAAAATAATGATCCCAAACCTTCCAGGCATAAGATTCGAAATGGGAAAGATATCCTGAGCATAGCTCTGGCCAGCATGTGACACCACACTGGTCTCAGAGAAACTGCAGAGATAGCAACAGCTGCCTGGATTGACGGTGGTTTGATAACACCTGATGATGTTCACCTGGTGATAGATCATAACAAAGTAAGGAGAGCTCAGGAGAAACTTGTCAGTAACCTAGAAGAGGAGTCGATAAGGGATAAGAGAAAATGGGAATCAATTTGCTTGCCTTGATGGGAGAAGGGATGACACTAAAGTGTTCATGAAAGTTGGAGATTCTGACAAGTTGTTCCCTGCCATGGTGAAGGAGGAACACTACTCCTGCTGCAGTGAACCAGGAGGGAAGTATTTGTGGCATTTCACTCCAGAGAAAGATGACATCAGGAAACCAGCTGAGATAGTGGCAGATAACATTGTGAACTGGCTCAGAGAGAGGAACGTAGACCAGACCCTGCAGGCCATTGGAGGGGACAGCACCAACACGAACACAGGGTGGCAAGGGGGGGTCATACAGTGGATAGAGCGGAAGATTGGGAGGAAGCTGGTCTGGATTGTTTGTGACCTCCACACCAACGAGTTGCCACTCAGACATCTGATCCAGGAGCTGGATGGCAAGACTCTTTCAAACAACAGATGGTCTGGTCCTCTTGGCAAGATGCTGGACTCTGCCACTGAGTTAGAAATAAATCCGAGCTTTGAAAAAATCACAATTGGCCCTCCACTCGTTGAGCTTGCACATACTGTCATTGACGACCTGAGTACTGACCAGTACTATGGTTGCATGATTTGCAGTGCCATCAAAACTGGGGTCATGCCTGATAGACTTGCTTTCCTGCAGATAGGTCCAGTCTCACATTCTAGGTGGCTCACAACGGCTCTCAGGTTCTGCAGAATTTGGGTCGCTCATCATAAACTGAAAGGGAACCCGCTTCACAACCTTAGACTTATTGTCCAATTCATCGTGAGGGTCTACTTGCCAAATTGGTTCAACACCAAGGTCAAGTCATCGTTCTCCGAAGGTCCGAGGCATGTTCTCTTCCAGCTTGAGCTCGTGAGGAGTCAGCCAAGGAAGGTTGTTCAGATTGTGGAGCAGACTGTGAGGAGATCTTCCTGGTATGCTCATCCCGAGGCAGTTCTGCAGACAATGCTCTGCAGTAAGGATGAGGAGGAGAGAAGAGTGGCAGTCAAAAAGATCTTGGATATGAGACTTATGAGAGGATCTGGGCATGACGAATCAGTTGGTGACGATTCCTTCAGGGTCAGGAAGACTCCTGAAGTCAATCTAGGTGCCAAGACCCTCACTGATCTCATAGATCTGGATAACATCCAGGCTGGCAGTGAGCCCCCTCTTACCTGCAGCCTCACCAATGTTCAAGTCAGAGCTTTCCTGGACAACCCCATGCATGCCCCTGCCTGGCCCTCGCACACCCAGAGTATAGAGCGTTGTGTACAGCAAGTGAGCGAGGCCAGCAGTCACGTGTACAGCCAGGAGAGGAGGGAAGGCTACATCCGAGCTCAGGTGGTCAGCAGGGAGGTGATGAGTAGAAACAGAAGCAAGAAAGACATGTTCTCTATGGTGTGCAGCAACACCGGGTCGTAGTAGTAAAACCGGTTTTGTATTTGATGATTTTGTTTTCTAAAGGAATATTAAATTTAATAAATGTGTCAAGATCATTCGTTTCACTATTCTGGATCATTTTCATCCTAATAAATTAACCTGATACATTTACTTTACTTTAAATAAGCTATTTAGTGGTGTTGGTAAAAGGGTGGGAATACTGAATTTTCATAAGATTTCAAGTTAAAATTTACCTAGCAAAAAATGAAAACTTTTCAAATCTGAAGATATCACATGATTCTGCACATAGAACTACATCATTAATACCATGGGCCGATTTTTCAAACTCAAACAAAAAAAATTCGCCTCCGTATGACACACCCTACTGGACATATCCTTCAATGATCCGATCGCATCTTTTTGTTTTTAATTAAAATAAAACACAAATGAATATTTTTACAGTGGAGTGTATGTATGAATAATGTTAAAACTTATTTCATGTAACACAAAATAAAACCACTAAATAAAGTTGTAGCGATTATAATTTCTGAAGACTGACGCGTATATAATAACACGGGTCGGCCAGTCCAACTTTGTCAGGATTAGCTCCGAGCCTATCATCATGCGCTATTTACCTCTTAACATTAAATGCAGTCACTTATAAAGCCACATAAATAATACTTATGAGAAAGAACATTTTCTGTGATAGATGAAAATTCAGAAATATTCTTCACTTGTTTAGTTTTAGTATAAGAAAATTAGGTGACCTCTGTGAGTTGCTAGAACACGAATATTATGTAAAATTTCGGCATATGAAGTAAAGAAAGTCATTGTTATAAGTAAGAAAATATTTCATGTAAGTCGCTAATAGCATTATAACTAAAATAATGATGAAATATTTCTTGATAGACAGAACTGAGTAAAGCTGAAATAATGGCAACAGGAACTGCCTGCTCGTACCGTCAACACATTTTGCCTATTTGTGACCAATTTGAAAGACGTGGAATACTGTATCTCTTACCATGCAGTAACTAGCTGTACCAAATAACGTGAGGCTTTATACTGATGTTCAGCTGTTACTCACTTTAATACGCGTGAGACCCGCGATTATGTATAGGAAGAGATTAAAGGTAGATCAAAGTGAAACTCTTATACAGTACTATTACCACCTAATAAAAATAAACAAATCCTTTATGGTAGTTTGTATAGCTGCAAGTAGATCAGTGATAAATAAACAGACACTACTACAGTAAAATAATAATAATAACAGTAATAATATAATAATAATAATAATAATAATAATAATAATAATAATAATAATAATAATAATAATAGTAATAATAATAATAATAATAGTAATAATAATAATAATAGTAATAATAATAATAATAATAATAATAATAATAATAATAATAATAATAATAATAATAATAATACAGAACTTACAAAATGGTCACACACACACACACACACACACACACACACACATAGACTAAAAATTCTGAGACAAACGTTTCCGATCCGATCTATTATATACTATACCCAGCTCTGTCTTATAAGAAAACTCTAAAAATTATTTTATTTACAACACTCTCCGTTAACTGATAAGAAATCCTTTAATTTCATATCCACTATAACAGATAGTCTTGGGCAACGGCAGAAGGCACCCAGGTACTGTTATGACTTGCCGTTGACGCAAAAATTACGATTATGACTCTGTGGAAATTTTGTTTGGGACTTAGAGGCTGCCGTAAGGAAAATAACTGAGATCACGAGGCTCATAAGAAAACAACACACACACACACACACACACACACCCACACACACACACACACACACACACACACACACACACACACACACACACACACACACACACACACACACACTCAATGGGTATTATCAGAAACCATATGTTTAGATTTAAATTTTTTGTAGGAAAAAATCAAATCAGTAGCTACTGACTTGTCTCGCTCGTAATGACCCACTTAAGGCCTTCTAGTAAACGGTGTAATCCCACGTTTCTTCTCTTCATTAGACAGATCATGGTGTGTTAGTTCCTACAGTTGACACGATAATGCACACACACACAGACACAAATCCGACGCTGCACACATTCATAACACACAGACCTGCAAAACATATGTACCTGTGCATATAACAAAAATACATAAACACACACATATACTGTACACACTTCCATAAACATATACAAACAAACAACCTCAACACACACATATGAGATGTACACAACACAGTGAAACAAAGGCAACATGTCACACAGGTACACGTGGTGGTGTGGTCAATGATTTCTGCACAAACAAATTCCGACTTAACCCTTAATACTTATCACTGGAGTCCATCATCAAGAAGAAGCAGTACACACCTGAATAAGGCGTAAATTAAAGAAATATCGCTACTGTATATTATATAAACGGTATATACTACACAGATGGTGAATGCATCAAATTCAGGAACAATCTAAAGAAACTGGTCAAAATTAGCGGCAATAAAGTCTTACCCTGCAAATTATAGCCTGAGGAAAACGGTCAAAGAAGATAACATCACGACCAGTAATTCCTCAGAGCCATTTAATCAGCAAGACAAAATACGAACACTGACACCCCTCTTTGTCGCGCCTAACAAGGACATTATCTCACCTTTAAACGGTGGCAACTGCCGCTAACCACTATGATAGCAACCCGTGGAATCTGTCAAGAGGTGTCATCGTCAACACAATCGTGATCACTCATCATACTAACCATCATGATCACTGTTGATACAAGAGAGTCACCACCAGTGATCGACACGCGTGACCCGTAATTTCCTCCCGCAGATTCACACCCCATCAAGATATAAGGCCCTGTCCGATCTGTTGATACCAAAGTGATACAAACATGTGTGTGTGTGTGTGTGTGTGTGTGTGTGTGTGTGTGTGTGTGTGTGTGTGTGTGTGTGTGTGTGTGTGTGGATCTCCTAGGTGGTGGGAAGACTTGTTTAGAATCTTGATAAGGGAGGATATGATGGGGGCCTGAGGGTTGTGAATATAATAAACATAGGTTGTATTAGTGAATGGTGATACCTAATGCTTGGATTTCCTGTCAGTTGATTATACCCGGGTTGTGAGAATATCCTGGAGCCTCGGGACTGTCAGTACATCCAAATGTGTCTCTCGTTTGGGTTATGTGAGGGAGAGGAGGGTGTTCTGGCCATCACAGATATAACTGCTGTTCAAACACACTGGGTGCTTTGTATCGAGTGAGAAAGTAGCTAAGGTTACTTTCCTTTCTGGACTGTTTCATCAGTTATATCAGGTCGTCTTGGTGCTACAGGCTGTAGATATACTCATACACAACAAATTGTATTCGTAGGTCTCACACACACACACACACACACACACACACACACACATTTTTGCACTTTACTCCCACGGAAATTCATAATATATTCCGCATTATACCACTGCGTCATAACCTTTGCCATCATCTCATTATAAATCGACATCCCATCAGATTACTTCGACAAACTTGCAGATATTACACCGACAGGTCACCAAAATCATAGTCATATTAAATTATCCAGGACAATCAGACACATAATATCAAAAAGCAGTGTCATATATTTAATCCAACAAGGTAAGTAACATAGTAACCTTAAGTTGAAGAGCTTGGTACATGGGTGTCTAACGGCATTCGAACCCATAAAGCTCTCAAACAGTCTTCTAAAAAACGGCCTCCCGTTTTCGATAATGTTACCGTGTATATGTTTTTTTTTTGTTTTTTTGCGAAATCAGTTATTTTGCAAAATTCCCGGCATACAAACAGACAACCTAAACTAACCTTACCTTATGGTTAGGTTAAGTGAGAGGTTAGGTTATGTTAGATTAGGTTAGGGTTAGTTTAGGTTAGGTTGGCTCTTGGAGATTGATACACAGTTAAGTGGTCCTATTCTTTTTTTTTTAACTTTGGTTAGCCTGTTTGCAAAATAAACGATTTCACAAAAAAAACGTAACATATATATTGTAATAGTATTAGTGTTATTAATATTTGCCCTATTGACTCATATTTTTAAAAATGTCTGTACAGACTCACTTTGTCTAACTGTTGTGAAGCGTGTCTCTAGTATTGTTTTAATGATATTCTCTTTATGAAACAGACTCGAGTCATACTTAATTGTTTCGAGTTTTGAAATCTGTTCAAAATAAACTGAAACTTTGTGGGAGTAAAGTACAAAAAGGGATATTGTATTATAAATCAAGATCATGTATACTGCGAACAGAAAGTTAAATTAAAGACGCTCGACATATTATCATTTGATTATATAGATTATAAGTATCGTGCTTTGATAATTAATAAATACATTAGATTTAATAGATGAATAAGTAATAATTAAGAAATGAATAAATAAAAGAAACCGCAGGAGTCTTTTGTTTCGTAGAGGAATTGTTTACTACCTAGTGATAACAGAGCCAGGTGCACAAATTACTAGAGTAGTGATATAGAGAATGACACACGGGACGCAGTGACCCGGGGTGTTGGGGAAGTTTATCAAAGGTTACAAAGTCGGAGCAAAGAACATAATGTGAGTGTTAAAAATATCTGGTGAATGTTGTAAATCATACCTAAAGGAGGTTATAAATTACTCTATTATTACACAAAATATAGAGCTGGGTGGTCATAGTGGATGTAAACACCGAAGAATATGTATAGATTAAACCTCAAACATGGAATATAACGTCTATGAAATAAAAGAGGATTATAGTTAAAAACCATTATTTTCAACAGAACTACAAGGAAATTATGAATTCAGAAATTATGATAAGTTACAGAAGGTCATCAGAAATAACGACGACTGCAGAGTACAGTATATGTAACAAACTTTTTTTTTTTTTTTTTTTTTTTTATTGGGCACTCCCCTACATCCTTGTGTAAGGTGAAGCGCAGAAGCGTTTACAGTGCCCAACAGGGAAGCATGCTAAGTTCATGCTTGCCTTTATGTCTCATGAGTTAAGGGCGTAGAAGCCTGATGAGTCAAGGGCGTAGAAGCCTGAAGAGTCAGTGGTTTATGTTATCAAGTTATTGGAAGCTCCAACAACTCCCTGAATACGAATTCGCAACTTTCGACTTACAACAGGTACCTACTTTACTGCTAGGTGAACAGGGACTAATGGGGGCTAGGAGTATGTCCAAACAACTTCCACCGGCCCGGGAATCGATCTTGAGTGTTTTGAGGACGGTGGAGGTCAAGGGTCAGATCAGGAAAAGCTCAACTAGGGATCACATATACTCGAGACCAGCTGAGGTATGATTCCCCGTGAACCAGCGGTGATAGAACTCTTTGAACCAACTGTAATAAGACACTCACTGGACCAGCTGAAGTAGGACACTGTAAACCTGCTGTGATTGAACACTCAGAACCTGCTGTAATTGGATACTCACTGAACCAGATGTGGTAGGACACTCATTGAACCAGCTGTGGTAGATCACTCTGAACCAGCGTAAATAGAACACTCTGAACCAGCTACGGTAGGACACTCTGAACCAGCTGTGATTGGACACTCACTGAACCAGCTGTGGTAGGACACACTGAACCAGCTGTGATAAATATCATATCTTGGCTTACTGTGCCAAGCAGGTCCTAGAGACCTAGACCGACTAATTCAACGGTTTAGATTAGTTTAGTTTGGTTTAGCTTAGCTTAGTTTAGCTTAGCTTAGCTTAGGTAGAAACAATAAAAATTACTTTTCATATGTCCAACTACTTGTAATGCATTTGAACACTGGCGTGTAGTTTACTTGTTGATGAACATAATGAACAGAGTTTTAGTTTATGCCGTTTATGACGTCAACAACGTAACTAGTCCATAAGGAAACACATTATACAATATATCTCTCAGGTGTTAGACCTGACAACAGTTACTGTATATAGTAACAGTGTGTTAACAAACTGTGTTAACAAACCGACCAATTACCGAACTTTAGAGAGCGCGTGTACCAAAGGTTTAGTGCTAGTTAACCCCAGGGGGGATAGTTAACACCAGGAGTGTTAGTTAATACCAGGAATATCTTGTCACTTAACACCGGGATGCTCAGTTATCAACAGGATTGTCTGTTAACACCAGAATTGTCAGTTGACATCAAGAGTATCAGTCAACATCAGCAGTAGAGTCAGTTAACAAAAGGAGTGTCAGTTAACATCAGGAGAGTCAGTCAACATCAGCAGTAGAGTCAGTTAATAAAAGGAGTGTCAGTTAACATCAGGAGTGTCAGTTAATATCAGGAGTGTCAGTTAATATGAGGAGTGTCAGTTAATATCAGGAATGTCAGTTAATAACAGGAGTGTCAGTTTATATCAGGAGAGTAAGTTAATATTAATATCAGGAGTGTCAGTTTATATCAGGAGTGTCAGTCAACATCAGCAGTAGAGTCAGTTAACAAAAGGAGTGTCAGTTAACATCAGGAGTGTCAGTTAATATCAGGAGTGTCAGTTTATATCAGGAGTGTCAGTTAATATCAGGAATGTCAGTTAATAACAGGAGTGTCAGTTTATATCAGGAGAGTAAGTTAATATCAGGAGTGTCAGTTTATATCAGGAGTGTCAGTCAACATCAGCAGTAGAGTCAGTTAACAAAAGGAGTGTCAGTTAATATCAGGAGTGTCAGTTAATATGAGGAGTGTCAGTTAATATCAGGAATGTCAGTTAATAACAGGAGTGTCAGTTTATATCAGGAGAGTAAGTTAATATCAGGAGTGTCAGTTTATATCAGGAGTGTCAGTCAACATCAGCAGTAGAGTCAGTTAACAAAAGGAGTGTCAGTTAATATCAGGAGTGTCAGTTAATATGAGGAGTGTCAGTTAATATCAGGAGTGTCAGTTAATATCAGGAATGTCAGTTAATAACAGGAGTGTCAGTTTATATCAGGAGAGTAAGTTAATATCAGGAGTGTCAGTTTATATCAGGAGTGTCAGTCAACATCAGTAGTAGAGTCAGTTAATATCAGGAGTGTCAGTTAATATCAGGAGTGTCAGTTAATATCAGGAGTGTCAGTTAATATCAGGAGTGTCAGTTAATATCAGGAGTGTCAGTTTATATCATGAGTGTCAGTTAATATCAGGAGTGTCAGTTAATATCAGGAGTGTCAGTTTATATCAGGAGTGTCAGTTAATATCAGGAGTGTCAGTTTATATCAGAAGTGTCAGTTGATATCAGGAGTGTCAGTTAATATCAGGAGTGTCAGTTAATATCAGGAGTGTCAGTTAATATCAGGAGTGTCAGTTAATATCAGGAGTGCACAACTTCAGCAGTAGAGTCAGTTAACATAAGGAATGCCAATTAGCATCAGGAGTGTCAGTTAACACCAGAGTGCAAGTTAAAGCCAGTTATAAGCCAACGTTAGGGGTGTCAATTATCACCAGAGAGCCAATCACCACACAAGTGAATGAATTAACACCAGGGATGCAACCCAACAGTAGATGAACCAGTTAATGCAAGGTTACAAGTGAATCCCAGGGTAGCCAAACATACCATGGATGCCATTTAACAGCAGGTATTTCATTCAGCATCACCAGCGGTAACAGCTATCACCAGGGATACCTAGTAACTCCACCAGTGCCAACTATACGTGAAAGGTGAACCAGATTAGGAGTGTCAACCGAAGCAGAGGCATTAATTAAGCCAGGTGTGCCAATTATCATGAGGGTGAAAAGTAGCACCATGCGTACCAACAGAATCAAGTGATGCTAACCTAACCACAGATGCCACCTAGACCAATAGTGTCAACAACCATGGATGTACAAACCAGACCAGGAATTTCAACCTAACCAGAGTGCCAACTAAAATAAAGTGAAGTGCCAACCACTATGGAAGTGCCAACCAGCAGCGGGTGCCACTAACACAAGAGTGAGGTAGACCGGTGCCAGGCCAACATGTGCTAAGGATAATGAAGGTGATGACTGAGGCTTGAACAAACAATGGCGCTACCCATTAATCTTGGCGAGATTGACGCCTCTCACCCCTTCTCCCTCCTTCCCAGCCTCCGCCCTCCATACCATCCCTTCCGTACCTCCATCTCCTCCTCCCTCCCTCCATCCCTTCGCCCCTTCTTACTAAGACCTAAACTGGTGTTTGTCTTACGACTAAACACCTCCAGTTTGGTATAAGGGTAGATGATGGTGGTGGTTGATAGAATGGGTGCATAATGGTGGTGGTGAAGGGCTAGTTAACAGGAGTGGTGGTTTGTGGTGAATTGCAGTAGTTGATGGTGTTGGTTGGTGGTGGAAGGGTAGATGATGGTGGTGGTTGATGGTGGATGGTAGTTAATGGTGGTGGTTGTGCTGGAAGGGCAGTTAATGATGGTGGTTGGTGGTGAAGGGTAGTTAATGATGGTGGCTGGTGCTGGAAGGGTAGTTAATGATGGTGGCTGGTGGTAGCACGCCAAATGGTGGTGCTGGTGCTGGGGGCAGTTAATGTGGTTGGTATTGAAGGCAGTTAATGATGGTGGCTGGTGCTGGAATGGGCAGTTAACGATGGTGGCTGGTGGTAAATACGCAAAAACGGTGGTGGCTGGTGCTGGAAGGGCAGAACACGGTGGCGGCTGGCATTGAAGCGGCAGTTAACGATGGTAGTTGGTGTTGAAGCGGGTAGTTAATGATGGTGGCTGGAAGCGAAATGCAGTTAACGATGGTGGTTGCGGTGCAGCCAAATGCAGGTGGCTGGTGCTGAATGGCAGTTAATGGTGGCTTGGTACTGGAAGGGAAGTTAACGATGGTGGCTGGTGCTGGGGCCGGAAGAAGCTAACGAGGTGGTGGTTGGTGCGGGAAGCACGACAAAATGGTGGTGGTTGGTGCTGGGGGCTAAGGCAGTTAACGGTGGTGGTACTGGAATGGCAGTTAACGATGGCAGCTGGTGCTGGAAGCCGGCAGTTAACGATGGTGGTTGGATAGCGAAGGCAGTTAATGATGGTGGCTGGTGGTGGAAGCCACAAAATGGTGGTGGTTGGTGCTGGCCGGGTGCAGTTAATGCTGTGGTCGGTGCTGGAATGGCAGTTAACGAGGCGGTTGCGTGTTGGAAGAGTGAAGTTAATTGCGGTGGCTGGTGTTGAAGCCGATATTTAATGATGGTGTCGGTGCTGGAAGGGGTAGTTGGCGATGGTGGTTGGTGGTGGAAGCCACCCGTAAAAATGGTGGTGGTTGGTTGGAAGGCAGTTAACGATGGTGGCTGGTGTGAATGACAGTTAATGATGGTGGTCGGTGCTGGAGCGGCAGTTAATGATGGTGGTTGGTGGTGGATGGTGGTTAACGGTGCGGGTGGGTGGAGGTTAGTTGATGATGGTGCTTGGTGGTGAAGGGCAGTTAATGGTGGTGGGTAGATTTCAGCGGTTAAAGATGGTGGTGGTTGGTGTGCTAAGGGCAGTTAAGAGTCAGGCTGGTGGGGAGGGTAGTTAATGGTGTGGCGGCAGTGGTGGAGGCACTGATGGTGAGGGCAGCTAACGGTGATGCTGGTGGTGGAGGTTGAGTTGATGGTGGTGCTTGGTGGTGGCCGACAGTTAACGGTGGTGGTTGGTGCTGGAAGCAGAAGAATGATGGTGGTTGGTGCTGATGATGAAGTCAACGATGGTGGCTGGTGCTGGAAGGGTAAGAACGATGGTGGCTGGTGTTCGGAAGGCAGTTAACGACGGTGGTTGCGGTGAAACAACAAACAGGTGGTTGGTGCTGGAATAAGAGTTAACGGTGGTGGCTGGTGCTGGATGGCAGTTAATGATGGTGAAGCTGGTGCTGGAATGGGCAGTTAACGATGGTGGTCGGTGTTGGAAGGGTAGTTAACGATGGTGGTTGGTGCTGGAAGGAAGCTAATGATGCAGGTTGGTGTGAAGCCACACAAAATGGTGGTGGTTGGTGTTGAAGGGGCAGTTAATGGCAGGTTGTGCTGGAAGGCAGTTAATGATGTAGTTGGTGCTGAAGGGTAGTTAATGATGGTGGTTGGTGCTGGAAGGGTAGTTAACGATGGTGGTCGGAGCTGGAAGGGTAAAGCTAACGATGCTGGCTGGTGGTGGGGCTTAAAGTAACGGTGGTGGTTGGTGCTGGAAGTAAAGTTAACGATGGCGGCTGGTGCTGGGCGTAAAGTTAATGATGGTGGCTGGTGATGGAAGGGCAGTTAATGATGGTGGCTGGTGCTGGCAGTTAACGATGGTGGCTGGTGCTGGAAGGGTAGTTAACGATGGTGGCTGGCGGTAACAATAATGCGGTGGCTGGGGCTGTACGGGCATTTAATGGTGGTGGCTCGGTGAAAGGCAGTTAACGGCTGGTGGTTGCGTTGGAAATGCGTTAACGATGGTGGCTGGTGGTGGAAGCCACAGTTAACGATGGGTGGCTGGTGCTGAAGGGTAGTTAATGATGGTGGGTGGTGTGCTGGAAGCTGGGCAGTTAACGATGGTGGCTTGCGGCGGAGGTTAAGCTGATGGTGGTGCTGGTGGTGGAAATGATAAAGCACGGTGGTGGTTGGTGCTGGGCGAGGTTAACGATGGTGGTGGTGCTGATGAAGTTAATGATGGTGGTTGGTGCTGGAAGGGCAGTTAACGACGGCGGCTGGTGTTCAATGTCAGTTAACGATGGTGGCTGGTGGGAACACAAAACGGTGGTGGCTGGTGCTGAAGGGCAGTTAACGGTGGTGCTGGTGCTGAAGGGCAGTTAACGACGGTAGCTGGTGCTGGGCGGCAGTTAATGATGGTCTGTGCTGGAATGGGTAGTTAACGATGGTGGCTGGTGCTGGAATGGGGCATTAACGATGGCTGGTCGCGGTGAAGCCACGCCAAATGGCGGTGGCTGGTGCTGGAAGGGTAGTTAATGGTGGTTGGTGTTGAATGGCAGCGTTAACGATGGCATGGTGCTGGAAGTGGCAGTTAACGATGGTGGTTGGTGCTGAAGCCGGTAGTAACGATGGTGGCTGGTGCGGAAGCCACCAAAACAGTGGTGGTTGGTGCTGGAAGGGCAGTTAATGGTGGTACGGTGTTGCAGCCGGTGCTAATGATGGCTGGTGCTGGAAGGGGAAGCACGATGGTGGCTGGTGGTGGAAATACGTCAAAACGGTGGTGGCTGGTGTTGAAGGCACTAATGCGGTGGTTGTGCTGGAAGCGCAGTTAACGATGGTGGTTGGTGGTGAAGGGCAGTTTTAACGGTGGTTGGTGCAGAAGGCAGTTAATGATGGTGGCTGGTGGTGAAGGCAGCCAATGACGGCTGGCGGTGAAGGGCAGTTAATGATGGTGGCTGGTGCTGGAAGGCAGTTAACGAGGACGCATGCTGGTGCTGGGTAGTTAACGATGGTGGCTGGTGCTGGAAGGGCATTAATGATGGTGGTTGGTGCTGAAGGAAGTTAACAGACAGAAGCTGGTGCTGGGCGGGAGTTAACGATGGTGGCTGGTGCTGGAAGGGCAGGCCACGATGGTGGCTGGTGGTGAAAACGCCAAAATGGCGGTGGTTGGTGCTGGAAGGGTAGTTAATGGTGGTTGGTGCTGGAAGGTAGTTGATGATGGTAGCTGGTGCTGGAAAGGTAGCTAATGATGGTGATCGGTGTTGAAGGGTAAGTTAATGACGGTGGCTGGTGCTGGAAGGTAGTTAACGATGGTGTTGGTGGTGGAAGCCACGCCAAAATGGTGGTGATTGGTGCTGAAGGGCAGTTAATGTGGTGGTTGGTACTGGAAGGCAGTTAATGATGGTAGCTGGTGCTGGAATGAGAAGTTAACGGATGGTGGCTGGTGGTGGAACACAAAACGGCGGTGGCTGGTGCTGGAATGGCAGTTAACGGTATATTGGAATGGCAGTTAATGATGGTAGCTGGTGCTGAATGGGCGAAGTTAACGACGGTGGCTGGTGCTGGGCCGGGTGTTAACGATGGTGGTTGGCGGTGAAAACGGCGCAATGGTGGCTGGTGCTGAAGCCGGTGAAAGCCAATTTGCGGTGGCTGGCATGAAGTCGGCAGTTAACGACGGTAGCTGGTGCTGGAATGGGCAGTAACGATGGTGGTTGCGGAAGCTACGCCAAAAATGCAGGTGGCTGGTGCTGGAATGGGTAGTTAACGGTGGTAATAGTATTGGAAGCTGCAGTTAACGATGCGGTAGTTTTGCTGGCCGACAGTTAATGATGGTGGCCGGTGCTGGAGCGCAGCTAACGACGGTGGCTGGTGGTAAGCCACACAAAATGGTGGTGGCTGGTGCTGGAAGGCAGTTACGTATGTGGCTGGTGTCAAGGGGTAGTTAATGAGGGTGGTTGGTGCTGGGAGAAGTTACCATGGTGGCTGGTGGAAGCCACAAAAGTGGTGGTTGGTGCTGGAAGGGCAGTTAATGGTGGTGGTTGGTGTTGGGCGGTAGTTAATGATGGTGGTCGCTGGTAAGGGCAGTTAATGATGGTGGTTGGTGGTGATTGGTGGTTAATGGTGCCGGGTGGTGGTGAGGTTAGCTGATGATGGTGCTTGGTGGTGAAGGCAGTTAACGGTGGTGGGTGATTTCGAAGCGGGCAGTTAAGCGGTGGTTGGCTGGAAGGCATAAGAGTGAGGTTTGGTGGGGGAGGCAGTTAATGCAGTGAGGCAGTGGTGGAGGGAACTGACGGTGGAGGGCAGCTAACGGTGGAGGCTGGTGGTGAAGTGTAGCTATGGCGGTGGTTGGTGGTGTGAGGAAGTTAATGATGGTGGTTGGTGAGGAAACGTGAAAGCTAACGATGGTGGCTGGCGCTGGAGGGGTAAATCACGGTGACGCTGGTTGGGAAGGGCAGTTAATGATGGTGCTGGTGCTGGGGCTGCAGTTAACGATGGTGGTTGGTGCTGGGCAGGGTAGTTAATGATGGTGGTTGCTGGTGGCTGAAGGCAGTTAACGATGGTGGCTGGTCTGGAAGGCAGTTAATGGTGGAGTGCTGGACGGAGGGTAGTTAACGATGGTGGTTGGTGGTGAAGCGGAAGTAACGACAGTGGCTGGTGCTGGAAGGGTAGTTAATGATGGTGGCTGGTGGTGAAGGCAGTTAACGATGGTGGTTGGTGGGGAAGGGGAAGCTAATGATGGTGGCTGGTGCTGGGAAGGCAGTTAACGATGGTGGCTGGTACAAGTGATAGCTTAACGGTGGCTGGTGCTGGAAGGGCAGTTAACGACGGTGGCTGGTGGTGGGAAGCGACAGTAACGGCGGTGGCTGGTGCTGGGCTGCAGTTAATCAGGTGGCTGGTGCTGGAAGGGCAGCCACGGTGGTGGCTGGCGCTGAAGCTGGGCAGTTAACGACGGTGGTTGGCAGCGGAAGGTTAACGATGGTGGTTGGCAGGGTAATGATAAGCCAAGTTGGTGGGTTGAAGCTGGAAGGCAGTTAACGGTGGTGGCTGGTGCTGAAGGGCAGTTAACGGTGGTGGCTGGTGCTGAAGGGTGAAGTTAACGATGGTGGTTGGTGGTGGAATGACAGTTAATGGTGGTGGTTGGTGCTGGAAGGGTAGTTAACTGTGGTGGCTGGTGCTGGCGGCAGTTAATGGTGGTGGCTGGTGTTGCCGGGCAGTTAACGATGGTGGCTGGCGGTGAAGCGGAAGTTAACGATGGTGGTTGCGGTGGAAGCCACGCAAAACGGTGGTGGCTGGTGCTGGACAGGCAGTTAACGGTGGAGGCTGGTATTGGAACAGCAGTTAATGACGGTAGCTGGTGCAAGCGGCAGTTAACGACGGTGGTTGCGGTGGACTTGACAACAAAACGGTGGTGGCTGGCGTTGGGGCCGTAGAAATAACGGTGGTGGTTAGCATTGAATGGGTAGTTAACGATGCAGCTGGTGCTGGAAGCCGATAGTTAACGATGGAGGCTGGTGCTGAATGGGCAGTTAACGATGGTGGCTGGTGGTGGAAGCACACAAAATGGTGGTGGTTGGTGCTGGAAGGCAGTTAGGGCTGCGGGTCGGTGCTGAAAGCAGTTAACGAGGGTGGTTGGTGCTGAAAGAGTAGTTACCGATGGTGGCTGGTGGTGAAGCTACGACAAATGGCGGTGGCTGGTGCTGGAAGGGTAGTTAATGGTGGTGGTTGGTGTTGAAGCCGGTAGTAATGATGGTGGTCGGTGCTGAAGGCGGGTAGTTAATGATGGTGGCTGGTGGTGACTGGTGGTTAATGGTGCGCGGTGGTGGAGGTTGGCGGACGACGGCGCTTGGGAATGGCAGTTAATGCGGGTGATTTCGGAAGGCAGTTAACGGTGGTGGCTGTGCTGGAAGGGCAGTTAAGAGCGTTTGCGGGGAGGGCAGTTAACGGTGAGGCAGGTGAGGGCAATTGATGGTGGAGGGCAGCTAATGCAGGAGGCTGGTGCAGGAAGTGTAGTTAATGGTGGTGGTTGGTGGAAGGGTGAAGTTAATGATGGTGGTTGCGTGAACGGAAGTTAACGATGGTGGCTGGTGCTGGAAGCGGGCAGTTAATGGTGACGTTGGTTTTGGAAGGGCAGTTAACGATGGTGGCTTGGTGCTGGAAGGGCAGTTAACGATGGTGAGCTGGTGCTGAAGGCAGTTAATGATGGTGGTTGGTGCGTGAAGGTAGTTAATGACGGTGGCAGAAGGCAGTAGTTAACGGTGAGGCCGACGAGGGGCAGTTAACGATGGTGGTTGGTGGTGAAGCGCAGTTAACGATAGTGGCTGGTGCTGGAAGGGCAGTTAACGACGGTGGCTGGTGGTGAAGGGCAAGCTAATGATGGTGGTTGGTGGTGAAGGGCAGTTAACGACGGTGGTTGGTGCTGGAAGGATCGTTGGCTATCAGTTTGGTGGAGGGCATTAACGGTGATGTTAGTGGTGAAGGCAGTTAATGTGGCGGCTGGTGCTGGAAGGAAGCCAATTTGCAGGTTGGTGCTGGAATGACAGTTAACGGTGGTGGCTGGTGCTGAAGCGTAGTTAATGATGGTGGCTGGTGGTAATGACAGTTAACGGTGGTGGTTGGTGCTGGAAGGCAGTTACTTGGAGGTTGTGCTGGAGCGGCAGTTAATGGTGGTGGCGCGGAAGGCAGTTAACGATGGTGGTTGGTGGTGAAGGAAGCACGATGGTGGTTGGTGGTGGCCGACAGTTAATGGCGGTGGCTGGTGCTGGAATGACAGTTGGCAGCAGTTTGGTGGTGAAGGGCGGTTAATGGTGAGGGCAATTGACGGTGAAGGACAGCCAACGGTGAAGGCTGGCGGTGAAAGTTGGTTAACGATGTGGCTGGTGTTGAAGCGGGTAGTTAACGATGGTGGTTGGTGTGAAGGGAGCACGATAGTGGTTGGTCAGAGGGTAGTTAATGGTTGGCTGGTGGAGGGGCAGTTAACGATGGTGGTTGGTCGCGAAGGGTAAAGGTGGTGGTTGGTGGAGGAGGGGTAGTGGATAGTAGTAGATTGAGGTGGAGGGAGTTGATGGTGGAGGGTAGGTAATGGGTGGGTTGGTGGTGGAGGGGAAGTTTATAGGAGAATGTGTGGAAGAATGATGGGGGTGGTTGTTAGTGGAGGGAAGTTGATGGGGTGGTTGGTGGGAGGGGTAGCTGATGGTTGTTGGTGGTGTGACGGTAGTTGATGGTGGTGGTGGTGGTGGAGGGGAAGTTGATGGTGGTGGCTGGTAGTGGAGTGCAGTTGCTGGTGGTGGCTGGTGGTGGCTGGTGGTGAAGGTGGCTGATGGTGGCTGGTTAGTGTGGAGGGAAGCTGACGGTGGTGGCTTGGTGGTGAGGGTAAAGATGGAGGAGGTGGTTGGTGGAGAGGAAGCTGGATGCTGGTGGTTGGTGGTGGAGGGGAAGTTGATGGCGGTGGTGCGGTGGAGGATAGCTGGTGGCGGTGGTTGGTGGTGAGTGGGTGGTTGATGGGGTGGTTGGTGGGAGGGCAGTTGATGGCGGTGGTTGGTGAGTGAAGGTGGTTGTTGTTGGTGGTGGTTAGCAGTGAGGGGCAGCTGAAGGTGGCGGTTGGTGGTGAAGGTGGTTGATGGTGGCTGGTGCTGATGGCACTGATGGGGGTGGGTTGAAGAAGGGCAGTTGATGGGGTGGTTGGTGGTGAGTGGAAGCCGATGGTGGTGCTAGTAGTGGAGGAAGTGCCGGCAGGTAATGGTGGTGCAGGAAGCAGGTGTGGTGGTTGGTGGTGAGGGTGGCTGGTGGTGAGTGGACAGTTGATGGTGGCTGGTGGTGAGTGTAGCCGACGGGGGTGGCTGGCAGGAGGGCAGTTGATGGTAAAGCTGGTGGTGGAGGCAATTGATGGGGGTGGTTGGTGGTGAGTGTAGCTGATGGGGTGGATGGTGGAGGGTGAAGCCGGATGGCGGTTGGTGGCAGAGGGGAAGCTGATGGGGTGGTTGGTGATGGAGCAAAGCTGATGGGGGTGGATTGGCGGCGAGGGTAGTGATGGTGGTAGAGGGTGGAGGTTGATGATGGAGGCTGGCAGCGAGGGTAGTTGATGCGGTGGTTGGTGGGAGGGGAAGTTGATGGGGGTGGTTGGTGGTGAGGGCAGTTGATGGTGGTGGTTGCAGGAGGGTAGCCGACAGGTGGTGTGGTGGAGGGCATGATGGGTGGTGGTGGTGGAGGGTAAAGTTGATGGTGGTGGCTGGTGGTGAGTGGTAGTTGCTGGTGGAGGATGGTGGTGGAGGGCAGTAGACGGTGGCGGTAAGCGGTGGAGAGGGCAGCTGATGGTGGTGGCTTGGTGGCAGACGGGTGGCTGATGGTGCAGGTTGGTGGGTGACCAGCTGATGGGTGGCTGGTGCGTGGAGGGCAGTTGATTGGTGGCTGGTGGAGCGCAGTTGCTGGTGGTGGTTGCGTGGAGTGGACAGCCGATGGTGGTGGCTGGTAAGAGGGCAGTTGATGGGTGGCTGGCGGTGGAGGGAGCCGATGGTGGTGGTTGGTGATGTGCAGCTGATGGTGGCGGAGGTGGCGGTGGTTGGGTGATGATGGCTGATGGTGGGTGGTGGTGAGGGCAGTTGGTGGTGGTGGAGGGTAGCTGATGGCGGCGTAGTATGGCGGTGGTGGTGGTGGTGGAGGGCAGCTGGTGGTGGGAGTGGGCAGGCTGGTGGGTGGTGGTGATGGGCAGCTGGTGGTGGCAGGCGGTGGCAGTGGTGGTGAGTGCAGCTGGTGGTGGTGAGTGGGAGTGGCAGTCGATGGCATGTATCAGGCAGGCGGCAGGTGGTGGTGGTGGAAGGCGGTGATGGGTGACAGTTGCGGGTGGTGATGAAGCTGGACGGTGGTGATGCGCAGCCGATGGCATGGCAGGCAGGCTGGTGGAGTGGATGGCTGATGGTGGTGGGTGGTGGTGAGGGGTGGCAGGTGGTGGTGGTGGAGGGGTATGGATGGCAGGGGCAGGTATGGTGGTGGTGGTGGTGGTGGTGGTGGTGGTGGTGGAGGGAAGCTGGTGGTGGTGAGGGCAGCTGGTGGTGGTGGTGGTGGCGGTGGGTGGAGGGCAGTTGGCAGGTGGTGGAGTGTGGGTGAAGTAGATGGTGGCGGCGCCAGGTGGTGGCAGGTGGTGAAGGTGGTGGTGATGGGATGGACGGCAGGGAGGTGATGCAAGCTGGCAGGTGGTGGTGAGGGCAGCTGATGGCAAAGCAGCAGGCAGGCAGGTGCAGGTGGTGCAGGTGATGGCAGTCGGCAGGTGGTGAGGGCAATGACGGCATGGAGGCAGGGTGGCGGCGGTCGAGGATGACGGTCGATGGCGGCGGCGGCGGGTGATGGGCAGCCGGAGGCAGGCGGAGGGCACGATGCAGCAGGCGTGCATGGTAGGCGGCAGCAGCGGTGGCGGCGATAAGAAATGGCAGGCGGTGAGTGGGCAGGCCGATCGGTGGCGGCGGCAGGCAGGCAGGCAGGTGGTGGTGAGCAAGAAGCTGCGGCGGTGACGTGATGAGCCGACGGTGGCGGCGGGCAGGAGGCAGCAGGCAGGCAGGTGGAGGGCAGCTGACGGCATGGCTGGCGGCAGGCGGCAGGCAGGCGGTGGTGGTGGTGATGGGCAGCTGGTGCGGTGGTGATGGGTGGCCGACGGGATGCCAGGTGGCGCGGCAGGTGCAGGCGGTGGCGGTGGTGGCGATCGGCAGCCGGCGGCGGAGGTGATGTGGGCAGCCATTGACGGCTACAGCAGGCAGGTGGTGGCGGTGAGGACGGTCGATCGGTGGCAGCAGGGCAGTTGGTGGTGGTGGTGATGGGCAGATTGATGGTGGCGGCAAGAGGCAGGCAGCAGGTGGTAGTGGTGGAGGAAGGTGAGGGGGCAGCTGGGGTGGTGGGCGAGGGGCAGTCAGATGGCATGGCGGCATGTGCAGGTAGGTGGTGGTGGTGGTGGTGGTGGTGGGCAGTTGGCGCAGGTGGTGATGGGAGGGCAGCTGATGGTGGCGCAGTAGGTGGCGGTGGTTGCGGTGAGGATGGTTGATGGCAGGCAGTGGAGGCAGGCTGTGGTGGTGGTGATAAGAAGCCGATATGGCGGTTGCAGGTGCAGGCGGCAGGCAGTGGTGGAGGTGGAGGGGCAGCTGGCAGGTGATGGGCAGCCTGACGGATGGCGGCATGCAGTGGTAGGTGGTGGTGGTGGTGGTGGTGGTGGAGGGGTGCAGCTGGTGGTGGTGATGGAGGGTGTTGATGGTGGCGGCAGCAGGTGGTGGCGGTAGGTGGTGGTGGTGGTGGAGGGGCAGATGATGGTATGGCGGTAGGTGGTGGCGGTAGGTGGTGGTGGTGGTGGTGGTGGGAGGGCAGTTGGTGGTGGTGGTGGTGGTGGTGGGTGGTGGCGGTGGAGTGCAGTTGGTGGTGGAGTGGGCAGTGGATGGTGGCGCGACAGGCGGTGGCGGTAGGCAGGTGGTGGTGGTGGTGGAGGGGTAGCTGGTGGTGGTGGTGAGTGGGGTAGTTGATGGTGGCGGCGGCCAGGTGGTGGCAGTAGGTGGTGGTGGTGGTGGATGCAGGAGGGCAGTGGATGGCGGCGGTAGGGGTGGTGGTGGTGGTGGTGGTGACCGGCAGTTGGTGGTGGCTCGAAGGGCAGTTGATGGCACAAGGTAGGTGGGGCGGTAGGTGGTGGTGGTGGTGGTGAATGCACAGGTTGGTGGTGATGGATGGTTGATGGCAGGTGGAGGTGCAGTTGGAGGTGGTGGTGGCGGAGGGCAGTTGGTGGTGAGGGCAGCTGATGGTGGCGGCCCAGGTGGCGGCAGGTGGTGGTGGCGGTGGTGGAGATGATGGTGGTGGTGGTGGTGGAGGGTAACAGTTGGCAGGAGGGCAGTTGAAGCTGACGGCGGTAGGTGGTGGCAGTGGTGGTGGTGTGGTGGGTGCAGGAGTTGGAAGTTGGAACGATGGTGGTGGTGGTGGTGAGGGGTAGCTGGTGGTGGTGGTTGGAGGCACGTAAAGTCGCAGGTGGCGGCGTCAGGTGGTGGTGGTGGTGTGGTGACAGGGTAGTGGTTAAGCTGAGGATACAAAGTGGGAGAGAGAAGATTATTAGGTGTGGTATGCAAGACAGAAAGACAGATACAAGCACATAGAAGGAAAGCCTGACAGCAACGTTTCACGAATGAGAGATAAAGTAAGAAGTTAAAAAGCACTGAATACTTTTATTGTACACACCTATATAATGCACACTAGGTGACAATATAAGAAAGCAACAATAAGCACATTTTGAAAAAAAACAAAACAAAAACACACACACACACACACACACACACAACATACACACACACACACACACACAACATACACACAACGAAATGATAAGAAATAACGATGAATGTAAAAGAGAAAGATTTTGAAACATAAAGGACAATTAACAAGGAGCTACAACATTAAAGCAATGTATTTCCAACTGCGACAACACCAGGCTGAGACCACCAACACAGAAAGTCGTAAATAATAAAGCTGATAATAAAAGCCAATTAAAATATTTTTAACTAAAAAAATGTACTACAAAACAAGTGAAGGTTTCACAAAATAATAATGATAAATATTTCAATATACATATATTCAAATATACAACACAAACAATATATTTACTGAAGACGAACATGATGTACACTACCACTTGTCAACATCGTTTTTGCAGAAATACCTATTCATATAACAATAACACACAAACACATTATTTTACAAATACATAAATTTTAATAAAACAATATACCCAAATGACAAAATGGACACAATTATCACCATATAACTGAGACATGTGCTGGAAATTATTCGATGTTAATAATAATATCAGCAAATTAACTAGAGATGAAGTACTATATGGGACAGAAACAAGTGAGCAGAAAGGAAAGAAATAGAGAAAATGAGTAAGAATGAAATGAGAGCAGAAAGAGGAAGTAAGAAGAAGGAAGAAATGGAAGAGTAAAAAGCAGAGAAGAAATAATAAAAGAAAAAGATAAGTTTAAGGGAAGAATGGAGAAAGAAAGAGGAAATGGTTAAGGAAAGAGAGAAAGAGATTGCAAGAATGCACAGAGAGGGAAAATGGGAAGGATGGAGGTAGAGAGAGAATAGGGATGGAGGTATAGCAGAGAGGGAGAGGGGAGGAGGAGGTTGAAAGGAAGATGAGGAGGGGAAGGTGGAGGGTAGCAGAGAGGTAAAGAGGGAGGGAGGGAGGGCAGCGGAGGAGGAAAGAGAAGGTTTAGTTTTGTAAATTTATTGGACGTGCTTGTAGCACACTCTCATCATTCTGAGTAATTCAGTCAGGTCTTGGACACTGAGTGGTGTGGTGTTGTCACGTCTCACTGCTACGCAGGACAGAGTGTTCATATACAAAGAAATACACCATATTCACATAACAGTATACAGTTTGCAGTCAGACTATGGGTGGTGTTTGTTTACTGACATGGTGATGGTGTTTCATATACAATGTGACGTTGTATTTACTGAAGACTACCAGTGGGCTAGCAATGGGATAAACAGCAAGACATGTACTTCTGACTTCAATGTAGTACTACAAAGCCTGATGACAATAAGCCAGGTGGGTTTGGAAGTTTTTGACAGTGTCACATCTAACAATATAAAAGCCCAAGTGTAGCACTGCACCGGAACGAAGCTACAATTGAG
>NW_024741901.1:14467717-14665433 GCF_018991925.1 Homarus americanus | reverse complement strand
TAGGGGTTACGGCATTGGTTATAAAAGACCACTATGTGCTAAGACTCTCTATTTCTATACCACGTACCTTATGTTACTTGAGACAAAGGTTAAGACACACATGTTTATACAGACACACAACCATACAACAGATGTAGAGACACAGAAAGGGCTGTAGAGTAAAATATAGTGACAGAGGCTCAGTATATTTAATGATGATTTTATACTAGCATAAAGGTGTTTTCAACAATGTAGGTTTGCAGCAAACATTGCAAATATTTTAGTATTAGCGTTTGGTTTTTATTTTTACACACAAACACTGATTGTTATTGTTAAGGATACTCAAATTATTCCAGATTAAAGCGAGACTAGTGACCAGAAATGGAGCAAGTCTGTGTGAGTATATATAAAACATATGGTGCCTGAGAGGAAAGATGATATAAGAGTCGGTGAAGGGAAAGAGGCTTAAGCGTGTTTTTACAGGTAGGACAAAGATGGAGTAAAGCTCAGAAACAAGAGGACGGTTGACTAAGAAAATGTTTCAGAAACAACATGTTTTTGCAAAGCGAGAAGACGTACCATAAGTAAGATGATGATGATTTAATAATGACCAGAGAAAGGTGAAATTGTACATTTCATGGGAGGAGAGTAAAGGCACAGAAAGTAATGGGAGACAGGAAATGAGTGAAGCAGAAGGGACAAAGATGGGTGGGAGGTAAAGGCCTTGCCACAAAGGGGTGAGGGAGAAGGATGGGTGAGAATGAAGGATTGTGTTTAACCGTGTCACTTTAAGGGCAAAATGTGCGGTAATTAGCAGTGAGTGCAACTGAGACTCAGAGGATTGTGTTTATGTGTGTGTGTGTGTGTGTGTGTGTGTGTGTGTGTGTGTGTGTGTGTGTGTGTGTGTGTGTGTGTGTGTGTGTGTGTGTGTGTGTGTGTGTGTGTGTGTGTGTTTTAGGAGAGAAGGTTTCAGGAAAGGAGAGGAGACTGTCAGGGCTTCCCAACATGAGATGATAAAGATGTGAGGAATACAAGAGGAGGGAAGTCATTGGGAACAGCTATAAGAGGGAAGAGTGAGGGAAGAGGAGGGAAGGCTGGGAAGAGGAAGGCTGGGAAGAGGAGGAAGAGCGAGGGAAGAGAGGACAATATGAGGAGGAGGAAGAGTGAGAAGAGGAGAAGACAGAAGAGTGAAGAAGAGCAGAGAGGGAAGAGTGAGGGAGTGAGGAAGGAAGAGGAGGAAGGCCAAAAGAGCGAGGGGTTGCTGGGAAGAGTTGAGAAGAGGAGGAAGGCTGGGAAGAAAGGAGGGAAGGAAGAGGAGGGGCTGGGAAGAGCTTGATGAGGAAGAGGAGGAAAAATATAACAAACATGAGGAAGATATATTTGATAAAAACATGAGGATATAAATAAAACAAATGATAGATAACACAATATATGTTTTAAATACCGGGGAAATATGATATATGATGAATAAATATTTTATATATTTATACCGGAAGAGTGGATAATGTCAAAGAGTGAGGAATAAAGATAGATAAATACCAAATATGGAGGAAATAACAAACATGATCAAAGATGAGGAAATATTTGAAATATAATGATGAGTGAAATATGGAGGGGAAGAGCAAATATGATGTACACAGAGCGAGGGAAGAGAGTGGGAAGAAAGAGGGAAGAGTGAGGTATGTACACAAAGAGTGAGATGGAGGAGGACACAAAGAGTGATGGAAGAGTGAGGGAATACAAATATTTAGGAAGGGGCTGGGGAAGAGGAGGGAAGCTGGCAGAGTGAGGGAAGAGTGAAGGAGTGAGAAGGCTGGAAGAGGAGGGAAGGCTGGGAAGATGAAGGCTGTAATATGAGAATAATAATGAGCGGAGGAAGTCATTGGAAGTTATGAGGGAAATACCAAAATGCTGAGCAGGAATAATGGGAAGAGTGAGGATGGAGGAATAATTGATGGAATGGAGTGAGGAGGGAGGGAAGAGTGAGGGGAAGAGTGAGGGAATGAGGGAAGGCTGGGAAGAGGAGGGAAGGCTGGGAAGAGTGAGGGAAGGCTGAAGAGTGAGAGGGAAGGCTGGGAAGAGGAGGGAAGGCTGGGGAAGAGTGAGGAAGGGGAAGAGTAGGGAAGGCTGGGAAGAGTGAGGGAGTGAGGAAGGCTGGGAAGAGTGAGGGTGGGGAGAGTGAGGGAAGGCTGGGGAGGAGGGGAGGAGGTGGGGAAGAGGAGGGAAGGCTGAAGAGAGAGTGAGGGAAGGCTAAAGAGGAGGGAAGGCTGGGAAGAGTAGGAAGGCCGGGAGGAGAGAAGGCTGGAGGGGGAAGAGTTAGGAGTGAGGAAGGTTGGAAGAGTGAGGAAGGCTAGGAAGAGTGAGGGAAGGCTGGGAAGAGTGAGGAAACGAGAGTGGAGAGAAGGAAGACTGAGGAATAAATGAGGAAGAGTGAGGAGGGAAGAGGAGGAAGGGGAGGAGGAGGGAAGGCTGGGAAGAGTGAGGAAGGAAGAGGAGGGAAGGAAGAGGGAGAGGGAGTGAGGAAGGAAGAGGAGGGAAGGTTGGGAAGAGTGAGGGAAGGCTGGGGAAAGAGTGAGGAAGGCTGGGAGGAGAGCGTGGAGGAAGGCTGGGAAGAGGAGGAAGGCTGGGAAGAGTGAGGAAGGTGAGGGGCTGGGAAGAGTGAGGGAAGGCTGGGAAGAGTGAGGGAAATAAGGAAGAGTGGGAAGGCTGGGAAGAGGAGGGAAGGAAGTGAGGGAAGGCTGGGAAGAAGGAGGAAGAAGCTGGAAGAGTGAGGGAAAAAGGGAGGGAGGGAAGAGTGAGGAGGGAAGAGTGAGGGGAGGAGGGAAGGCTAAAGAGGAGGTAAGGCTAAAGAGGAGGGGAGGAAGGCTAAAGAGTGAGGGGAGGAGGGAAGGCTGGGAATAGTGAGGGGAGGAAGAGGGAGGGGAGGAAGAGGAGGCTAAAGAGGAGAGGAGGAAGGCTGGGAAGAGGAGAGTGAGGGAAGGCTGGGAAGAGGGAGGAGGGAGGAAGAGTGAGGGAGTGAGGAAGGGAAGAGTGAGGAAGGCTGGGAAGAGGAGGGAAGATAGAGGAGTGAGTGGAAGGCCAAAATATGGAGGAGGAGGAAATATCAAAGATGAGGAAGATGAGAACACAAAGATGAGCAAAGGTCAAGTGGAGGACAAATGTAAGCTTTGAGATGATGGTGTATGATAAATATGAGATGAGGGGTGTGATGAGACAGAGGAAGGGGACGAGGAGGAGGGGAGGGAAGAGTGAGCGAGGAAGGCTGGGGAGGAGGAGGGGAGGGAAGGAAACAAACATGAGTATGAGGAAGGCTGGAAGAGTGAGGGAGGGAGAAATACAAGAGAGAAAGGAGTGAGGGAAGGCTGGGGAAGAAAGAGGAGTGAGGGAAGAGCAGGAGGAGGAAGGCTGGAAGAGTGAGGGAAGGCTGGGAAGAGAGGGAGGAGGAAGGCTGGGAAGAGGAGGAGGAGGGAAGGCTGGAAGAGTGAGGAGGAGGGAAATAACAAATATGGGAGGAATAAAATATTTGAGGGGAAGAGTGAGGAAGAGGAGGAAGAGCGAGGAAGAGTGAGGGGAGGAGGCACAAAGAGGAGGAAGGGAAGAGTGAGGGAAGGCTGGGAAGAGCGAGGGAAGGCTGGGAAGAGTGAGGAGGAGGAAGGAAGAGGAGGAAGGGGAAGAGTGAGGGAAGGCTGGGAAGAGTGAGGGAAGAGGAGGGGAGGAAGAGCGAGGAAGGAAGAGGGAGGGAGGGATGAGGAGGGAAGGGTGAGAGGAGGAGTGGGAAGGCTGGGGAAGAGGAGGAAGGCTGGAAGAGTGAGGAAGGCTGGAAGAGTGAGGAAGGAGGTGGGGAAGAGGGAGGAGGGAAGGCTGGGAAGAGGAGGGAGGAGTGGAAGGCTGAAGAGGAGGAGGAGGGGAAGGGGATGGGAAGAGTGAGGGAAGCTGGGGGGGGGAAGAGTGAGGGATGGGAAGGAGAGGGTGAGGAGGGTGCAAATTTTGTGAGTGAGTGGGAGGGAGGGAAGAGTGAGGGGAAGGCTGGGAAGAGTGAGGGGAAGGGAAGAGTGGGGGAAGGCTGGGAAGAGTGAGGGGGGGGGGGGGGGGGGGAAGGGGAAGAGTGAGGGAAGGAAGAGGGGGGAAGTCTGGGAAGAGGGAGGAGGAGGTAAGGACAAGAGGAGGAGGAGTGAGGGGAAGAGGAGGAAGGAAGAGGAGGAGGAGGAAGGAGGAGGAAGGAAGAGGAGGGAATTTGGAGGGATAAATGATGGGAATTTTTTGAGAGGAATTGAGTTGAGTGTAGTAAGAGTGTAAATATGAGGAATGAAGAGGAGTGAGGCTGGGTAATTGAGTGGGAAGAGTGAGTGAATGCTGGGGAAGGTGAAGGAGGAGGAGGGCTGGGAAGAGTGAGGGAAGGCTGGGGAAGAGGAAGGGAGGGTGGGGAAGAGGGAGGAAGAGCGAGGGAAGAGGAGGGCTGGGGAAGAGTGAGGGAAGGCTGGGAAGAGGAGGAGGAGGAAGGAAGAGGAGGAGGAGGGGAAGAGGAGGGCTGGGAAGATGAGGAAGGCTGGGGAAGAGGAGGGAAGGCTGGGAAGATGAGGAAGGCTAAGAGTGAGGAAGCTCTGGAGAGGAGGGTCTGGGAATAGAATGATGGAAGTTTGGGAAGATGAAGGTCAGGAGGAGGGACGGGGAAGAGTGAGGGAGAGGAAGAAAGAGGGGAGGAAGGAGGGAAGAGTGAGGGGAGGCTGGGAAGAGGGAAGGTTGAAGAGGAGGAGGGGGAAGAGGAGGAAGAGGAAGAGGAGAGAAGGAAGAGATGAGGAGGGAAGGTAAGAGTGAGGAAGGGAAGAGTGAGGAAGGCTGGGAAGAGGAGAGTGAGGGAAGGCTGGGAAGAGGAGGGGAAGGAGTATGAGGAGGGAGGGAAGAGGAATGAGGAGGGAAAGTGTGGGGAAAAAGGAAGAGACAAAATATGAGGGAAGAGTGAGAGGAAGGTGAGGAAGAGTGGGGGAGGGAAGAGTGAGGAAGAGAGTGAGGGAAGAAAGAGTGAGGGAAGGCTGGGAAGAGTGAGGGAGTAAGAGGGAAGGCTGGGAAGAGGAGGGAAGGCTGGGAAGAGTGAGGGAAGGCTGGGAAGAGGAGGGAAGGCTGGGGAAGAGAGGGAAGGCTGGGAAGAGGAGGGAAGGGAAGAGTGAGGGAGGAGGGAAGGCTGGGAAGAGTGAGGGAAGGAAGAGGAGGGAAGGCTGAGGAGGAGGGAGGAGGGAAGGCTGGGAAGAGGAGGAAGGAAGAGGAGGAAGGGCTGGGAAGAGGAGGGAAGGGCTGGGAAGAGTGAGGAAGGCTGGAAGAGGAGGAGTGAGGAAGGCTGGGAAGAGTGAGGAAGGCTGGGAAGAGTGGAGGTGGGAAGAGTGAGGGAAGAGGGGAAGAGGGAGGAAGGCTGGGAAGAGGAGGGAAGGCTGGGAAGAAGAGTGAGGGAGAGGGAAGAGGGAGGTGGAAGAGGAGGGAGGAGGAAAGAGGTAAGGCTAAGAGGAGGGAGGGAGGGAAGGCTAAAGAGGAGAGGGAAGGCTGGGAAGAGTGAGGAGGAAGGAAGAGGAGGAGGAGGAAGAGGAGGAAGGCTGGAAGAGTGAGGGGAGGAGGGAAGGCTGGGAAGAGGAGGAGGAGGGAAGCTGGAAGATGAGGAGGAGAAGCTGGGAAGAGTGAGGAGGAGGGAAGGCTGAAGAGGAGGAAGGCTGGGGAAGAGGAGGGAATAGTGGGAAGAGTGGAGGATGAGGAAGGGAAGAGGAGGAGGAAGAGGGAAGATGAGGTGGGGAAGAGCGAGGGAAGAGGAGGGGGGAGGGGAGGAGGAAGGATGAAGAGGTGTGAGGAAGTGGGGGGGGGAAGGTGGGAGGAGGAAGGCTGGGAAGAGGAGGGAAGGTAGAGGGAGGGAGGAGGCTGGGATGAGGAGGGGGGAAGGCTGGGAAGAGGAGGAAGGCTAAGAGCGAGGGAAGGCTGGGAGGAGTGAGGAGGAGGGAAGTTGTGGGAAGAGGAGGAGGAGGGAAGGCTGGGAAGAGGAGGGGGAAGGCTGGGAAGAGGAAGGAGGAGGAATATGGGAAGATGAGGGTGATATTGGGGAATAGTGATTTGATGTGTAATTGTGAGGGAAGAGGAGGGAAGGGTGGGGAAGGAGGGAGGAGGGGAGGCTGGGAAGAGTGAGGGGAGGGAGGAGGGAAGAGTGAGGTAAACAAAGAGTGAGGAAGAGGGAGGAAGGAAGAGTGAGGAGGAGGAGAGGAGGAAGAGTGAGGAAGGCCAAGAGGAGGAAGGAATAAAGGAGGAAGGTCAAGAGGAGGAAATATGAGAAGGAGTGAGGGGAAGGGAAGATGAGGACAAAGAGTGAGGAATAAATGATGGAAGGGAAGAGTGGAATACTGGGGAGGGGAAGAAGGAGGAGGAGGGAAGATCGAGTGAGGAATAAGAGTGAGGGAAGGCTGGGAAGAGTGAGGGGAGTGAGGGAAGATGAGGAAGAGGAGGAAGGCTGGAAGAGGAGGAAGGGTAAGAAAGGGAGGAGGATGAAGGAAGAGGAGGAAGAGCTATAGGCTGGGAAGAGTGAGGAAGGAAGAGGAGGGAAGGCTGTGGAAGAGGAAGGCAAGAGTGAGGGAAGGGAAGAATGAGGGAAGGTCAAAGAGTTATAAGAGGGAGGACACAAGAAGATGAGGAAGGCCAAAGAGGAGGAAGAGTGAGACAAAGAGTGAGGAAGAACATGAGGAGGAGGAATAATGAAGAGGAGGAATTGGGGAAGATGAGATGAGAAATATGAGTAATAAATATGAGGGAATATGAGAAGTCAAAGATGAGGGGAGATATAAAATATGAGATATAAAGAGTGAGGAAGAGTGAGGAAGAGTGAGGAAGAGTGAGGAGAGTGAGTAATAAATATGAACAAAGAGTGAAGGAGGGAAGAGGAGGATGGGAAGAGTGAAGGAAGGCTGGGGAAGAGTGATGGAAGGTGGGAAGAGCGAGGAATGCTGGGAAGAGGAGAGGGAAGGTGGGAAGAGGAGGAAGGGTGGGAAGAGTGAGGAGTGAGGGAAGAGTGGAGGAATAATAATGAGGAATAGTGGGAATTATGAGGGGGAAAGATGGGAAGAGGAGGAAGGGATGAGGGAAGAGAGGGAAGGGAAGAGTGAGGGAGGGAAGGGAAGAGAGTGAGGAAGGCTGGAAGAGTGAAGGAAGGAAGAGTGAGGAAGGAAGAGTGAAGGAAGAGTGAGGGAAGGCTGGGAAGAGTGAGGGAAGGGAGCTGAGGGGAGGAGGAAGGCTGGGAAGAGGAGGGAAGAGGAAGGTAAGAGTGTAGGAAGGAAGAGTGAGGGAAGGCTAAATATAGAGGGGAGTGAGGCTGGGAAGAGTGAGGAAGGAAGAGGAGGAGGAGGAAGGCTGAAGAGGAGTGAAGGGAAGAGTGAGGAGGAGGAAGGTGAAATATGAGGAAGACTGAGGAAATGTAGGGAAGAGTGAGTGGAAGAGGAGGATGAGGAGGAGTGAGGGCTGAGTGAGGAAGAAGGAGAAGAGATGGAAGAGAGAGGAAGAGTGGAGTGAGGGGAAGGCTGGAAGAGTGAGGGGAAGGCAGAAAGAAGGAAGAGAGGAAGGTTGGGAAGAGAGGGAAGGCTGGGAAGAGGAGAGGAAGGAAGAGTGAGGAGGAGGAAGGCTATGAAGAGTGAGGGGAAGGCTAAGAGGGAGGGAAGGTTGGGAAGAGGGAGGGGATTGAGGGAAGACTGGGGAAGAGGAGGGAAGGCTGGAAGAGTGAGGGAATAAGGAAGAATGAGGAAGGGAAGAGGAGGGAGGTCAAATATGAGGAGTGAGGGGAGGGGAGGTCAAATATGAGGAGGAGAAAGGAGGGAGAAAGGAGGGAAGGAGGAGGAGGAGGAGGAAGGCTAAGGAGAGGCAAAGAGTGGGAAGGCTGGGAAGAGGAGGAAGGCTAAAGAGAGGAGGAGGAAGGCCAAGAGTAGGAGGGAAGGCTGGGAAGAGGAGGTTAGGAAGAGGAGGAGGAGGGAAGGCTGGGAAGAGGAGGTAAGGCTGGGAAGTGAGTGAGGAGGGAAGGCTGGGAAGAGGAGGGAGGAGGGAAGGCTGGGAATAGTGAGGAGGACGAGAAGAGTGAGGAGGTGAAGGATGGGAAGAGGAGGTACACAAGAGGAGGAGGAGGAATAATGATGAGGAGGGAGGAGGAATCTGAAGAGTGAGTGATGACAAAGAATATGAGGCAACAATAAATATGATAAATATTGAGGAAGAGCGACAAGAGTGAGGGAAGGCTGGGAAAGGAGGAGAGAAGAGTGAGGAGGAGAGGAAGAGGGAGGAGTGAGGGAAGGCCAAGAGGAGGAAGGCTGGGAAGAGGAGGAAGGTAGCAGAGGAGGAGGAGGAAGGCTGGGATGAGGAGGGAGGAGAGTGAGGGAGAAGGCTGGAAGAGGAGGGAAGGCTGGAAGAGTGAGGGAGGAGGAAGGCTGGGAAGAGGAGGAGGAGGGAAGCTGGAAGATGAGGAGGATAAGGGGAAGAGGAGGAGGAGGGAAGGCTGAAGAGGAGGAAGGACGGAAGAGGAGGGAATGATGGGAAGAGTGGAAGATGATGAAGGGAAGAGGAGGAGGAAGAAGGTATATGAGGAAGGGAAGAGAGAAAGAGGAGGGAAAATGATGTGAGGAGGGAGGAGGAAGAGGAGTGAGGAAGTGAGGGAGGGATGAGTGTTAAGAGAAGGCTGGGAAGAGGAGGGAAGGTTGGAGGAAGGGAGGAAGGGTGGTATGAGGAGAAGGGAGATGGTGGGAATAGGAGGAGGAGGAGGAAGGCTGTAAGATGATGATGTGTGAAGAGTGGGATGATGTAACTGGGAAGAGGAGGAGGAGAAAAGTTGGGAAGGTGAAGTAGGAGGAAGGTTGGGAAGAGGAGGAGTGATAATATAGTATAATATGATGATGGATGAGGGAAGATGAGAGAAGATTGGAGGAATGAGGAGAGGAGAGGTGGGAAGAGTAAGGGTGAGGGAGTGAAGATGAGGAATACAAAGAGTGAGGAAGAGGGAGGAAGGAAGAGTGAGGAGGAGGAAGAGGAGGAAGAGTGAGGAAGGGAGGGGGAAGAGGAGGAAGGAAGAAAGGAGGAAGGGAGGAGGAGGGAATAGAAGAGTGAGGGGAAGGTAAGATGAGGATAACAAGAGTGAGGAATAAAAGATGGAGGGGAAGAGAGGAATCTGGGGAAGGTAAGAAGGATGAGGAGGGAAGAGCGATGAGGAATAATAGGGAGGGAAGGCTGGGAAGAGTGAGGTGAGTGAGGGAAGAGTGAGGAGAGGAGGAAGGTAAGAGAGGAAGTGAGGGAAGAGGAGGAAGGAAGAGGAGGAAGAGATGGTGGGAAGAGTGAGGAAGGAAGAGGAGGAAGGCTGGGAAGAGTGAGGAGAGGAGAGGAGTGGGAGGAAGTGAGGAGGAGGTGAGAGGGTGAGTAAGAAGAGGGGAAGAGTGAGGAAGGAGGGGGATGGGGAGGAGGAGGAAAGATGAGGAATGGGGGGGGGGTTGGGTAGTATGAGTGGGGGGGGGTGTGGGGGGGGGGGTGGTGGGTGAGGAGGAGTGAGGGAGTGTGGGGAAGAGTGAGGGAGAGTGGTAGAGATGAGGGAAGAGTGAGGAGGTAAGAGGAGGGGGGAAGAGGGAGGGAGGATGGGGAAGAGTGAGGGAAGGATGGGAAGAGCGAGGAAGGATGGGAGGAGGGAGGGAAGGGTGGGAAGAGGAGGGAGGGGGGGTGGGTGGGGGGGGGGGGGGTGGGGGGTGGGGGGAAGTGGGAGGATGAGTAAGGATGAGGGAGTGAGGGATGGGAAGAGTGAAGGGTGGGGGAAGAGTGAGGAAGGCTGGGAAGAGTGAGGGAAGGAGGAGAGGAAGGAGGAGGGAAGGAAGAGCGAGGGAAGGCTGGGAGGAGTGAGGGGAGGGGGAGGGGAGGAGGAAGAGTGGAAGAGGAGGGAAGGGGGGTGAAGAGTGAGGTTAGGAAGAGTGAGGGAAGGGTAAATAGAGGGGGTAGGCTGGGAAGAGGAGGGAATGAAGAGGAGGAGGAGGAAGGGTGGGAAGAGGAGGAAGTGAAGAGTGAGGAGGGATGGGGAAGGGAGGAGGTGAAGGGGTTGAAGAGTGAGGGATGGATGGTGTAGAGTGATGGTAGTGAGGTAAGGATGGGATGAGAGGGAAGGCTGGGATGATTGAGAGTGAGGGGAAGGCTGAAGAGGGGGGATGTTGGGAATATGGAGGTGAGGTGGGAAGAGGGGGAAGGCTGGGAAGAGCGAGGAGGAAGAGTGAGGTGGGAAGGGGGGTGAGGGTAGGGCTGGGAAGAGGAGGGAGGAGGGAAGGGAGAGGAGTGGGGAAGGGAAGAGGAGGGAAGGCTGGGAAGAGTGAGGGAATGGAGTGGAGGAAGGTCAAGAGGATGAGGGTGAAATATGAGGAGGGAGGAATAGGAATTGTAAGGAGTTAGTAGGAAGAGAGGAGGTAAGGTGAAGTATGAGGATGAAGATGGAGGGAAGAGGAGGGAAGGATGTGAGGAGGATGGAAGGCTGGGAGGATGAGGAGGGAGAGGGAAGGAAGAGGAGGGGTAAGAGAGGAGGGGGGCTGGGAGGAGGAGTGAAGGATGGGAAGAGGAGGTAAGGAAGAGGAGGATGAGGGAATGCTGGGAAGAGGAGGGAAGGAAGGAAGAGGAAGGAGGGAAGGCTAAGAGGAGTGAGTAGGGAAGGCTGGGAATAGTGAGGAGGTTGGGAAGAGTGAGGAGGTGAGGAGAGAGGAGGTAGGAAGATGAGGAGGAGGAAGATGAGGGAGTGATGAGGGGAAGAGGAGGGAGGATAAATAATATGAGGAAGCGATGAAGATGTAATGTGAGTAAGATTACAAAGAGTGAGTAGGTGGGAGTGAGGAGAGGGATGAGTGAGGAGTGAGACAGAAGAGGGAGGAGTGAGGGAAGGTGGGAAGAGTGAGGGAAGGATGGGAGAGTGAGGAAGGACGAAGAGGAGGTAAGGAAGAGTGAGGGAAGGCTGTGAAGAGTGAGGAGGGAAGGCAAAGAGGAGAAGGTGGGGAAGAGGAGGGAAGGTTGGGAAGAGTGAGGTAAGAGTGACGGAAGGAAGAGTGAGGAAGGCTGGGAAGAGGAGGAGGGAGGAAGGCTGAAGAGTAAGGAAGAGGAGGAAGGTGGAAGAGGAGGAAGGTTGGGAAGAGAGGACAATATGAGGAAGAGGAGCAGGAAGAGTGAGGAAGAGGAAGGGGAAGAGTGAGGAGTGAGGGAAGACTGGGAAGAGTGAGGAAGAGTGAGGAAGGGTAAGAGTGAGGAAGAGGAAGAAGAAAGGAGGGAGGGGAGGGAAGGCTAAGAGGAGGGAAGGAAGAGGAGAAGGAAGAGGAGGAAGAGTGAGAAGAGTGAGGGAAGGACAGGGAAGAGGAGGAAGGAAGAGTGAGGAAGGAAGAGGAGGAGGAGGAAGAGTGAGGGAAGGCTGGGAAGAGTGGGGGAAGGGGAAGAGTGAGGGGAAGAGGAGGATGAGGGAATAAATATGGAGTGAACAAGATGAAATATGAGGGAGGAGGAACAAAAAGGAGGAAGAGCGAGGCAAGGAAGAGTGAGGAAGGCCGGGGAAAGTGGAGATGAGGGAAGGCCGAGAAGATGAGGATGGAGTAACACAAGAAGGAGATGAGGACACAGAAGAGCAAGGAGGAGGAGGGGAAGAAAGAGGGAAGGAAGAGTGAGGACACAAGAGAGTGAGGAGGAGAATGATGAGTGGAGGAGGAGGGAAGAGTGAGGAAGGGAAGAGCGAGGAAGGAAGAGTGAGGGAGTGAGGGACACAAAGAGGAGGGAGTGAAGGTCAGAAGAGTGAGGAGTGAGGGCTGGGAAGAGAGAAGGAGTGAGGAAGGGAAGAAAGAGGAGCGAGGAAGGAAGAGGAGAGGACACAAAGAGTGGCGGAAAGCAGGAAGGAAGAGCGGAGGTAACAATGGGGAAGAGGAGGAAGAGTGAGGGCGAGGAAGGTTGAAGAGAGGCAAGGCCAAGAGGATAAAAATGACGAGGAAATGGGAATGAGTGAGGAACAGAAATATATGATATAAAATAAAATGATTATGAATAACAAATATTGATAAACAAATACAGATAGTCATCAAATATGATGGAAAATGTCAAATATGATAAAATACCAAAATATTTTTATAAATGTTTATAACGTTATGCAGTTTATGATGGATGATGAATACCGTAAATATTTATTTTTTATGTCACCAAACATGATGAATGTTTATGATGTTATCCAAATACGATAAATACCAAAATACGATAAGTCGTCAAAGATGATGTTCCGCAACATGATATCGCAAGATGATGAAATATCGTAAGATGATGGAACAACCGTAACATGATAACAAAAATGAGCAGGTAAAAGGCTGAAGAGTGAGGGAAGGCTGAGAGGAGGTAAGTCTCGCATTTCTCAACACTGCGCTAATTGTCGTTCTGGTTTACAATTGTACCTCAGTCCTTATATACTTAAAAATAAAATCGTTTTATTAATTACAATATTATATGTAATTGTTTATGTTATTTGGTCGATATAAAACATCTTGGTAAATACATGAAGGGATGAAATGCGTTATACCTAAAGAAAGATATTTATGTAATGTGTGTATCCCGGAGGCAGGGGAGAGAGTCACATTGGTGAGGTTTTGGACTGTAGTGATAGGATACCTGACATTAGCATATGTTCAGATTCATGGAAATTCTTAATATATAATGCTAATGTTTATTTCGGTAACTTTTTGACATTAAATGTATTGAATGCTCGGTTGATTAATAGATTTTATGTAACGCGGAAATTAACATTTACGACATTACCTAGTTTAACTCTATATATATTGAATATCATCAGTCCAGTTAGTAATTTGCTGTAATGAGAAATAATTAGATAATATAGCCCAATAGGACTTTAAATGTAGTATAGACCCTGAGAGTTGGGTGTCATCCAGAGGTTGTCCTAATTTAGCAACAGAGTAAAGGTTGTTTATAAGTGTGGGGATAGTAACCAAATTAGCGATGTGTGTACTATTATGTGTCTATAATGTACAGTATACACATGTCTGGCAGCAGCAGTAGATGAACCTTGGAAATCATACAGAAGAGGGATGGTTAGGTGAATTGTAAGATGTGATTAAATTGAAGTATAATTTGGTATCATTGTTTATAACATATATTTGCTTTGTCATCGCTCCCATACACTGAGTCCCACACTGTATTGATATAATTATGTTTACGGCCGTAAGGATTCTGTGTTACATCACCTGCTGCCCAGGTGTTTGTTAAAAAAAAAAAAAAGGTCCCAGGTGTCACTTTACCATTTATTAGTAAGGAATAAAATGGGAGAGCACAAGCCATATACACACATGTACAATTTAACAAACAGAAGCCACAGTCCATTTTTTAACTTCTTGTTGGATGAGAAGAGGCCATAGGTACAATATGGTAGTAATGTACAAAAACATTAAATGGCAGGTATTTAGACAAGCTTCAGGTAAACTGTCCATAAAACTTGTGGGAGTCGTGACACGCGGGTAGACTGGTGGCGGGGGAGAGACTGTTGATGAGGCAGAGTGGAGCTAATACTGTGGTACTGACGAAGATGAGGTCAAAACACACGAAAAAAGACGAAATCCATTTTTCTGCTATGGTCTTATCGTCACTTTCACCACTAGACTTCTTTCTCTATATACAATAATAAGCGAGCGTTGATAGAACAAAGAATTTCTCGACAAAAATAGAATCAAGAGCCAAAATCCCTGGCCCTCTCCGTCTCTCGCGTCCTTTGTTTCTTGTATAAACACAACTGTTTGTGCTCATTGTAAACTAATGGACAGACGCCACACTTACTCCTCTATGGCTTCATAAACTATTTATAGACACAATAATAAACCACAAAAGGAGAAGCCAAAACGACCAGTACGAGGACACTAACCAACAGCCAGACAGAGTTACTGAGCCAACATTAAGATGACACACACACACAAGAGTAGGAAAAACTGCTACAACTGTATTTCGTTTCCTCAGAAGGTGTAGAGGCCCGGTGTTCTTCCTCCCTTGTGCACACCCGGGCACTCTCTGGGTACTGGTGATCATGGGCGCCTAACCTAACGTAACGTAACGTAACGTAACGTAACGTAACCTTTTAGATGGCATAACTTTATTTTACTCAAACTCACCCCTAAAGATGTGAATTACACGAAAGCGCTTGGGAACTTCGTGTTTTCTTCTTTCCTTGCGGTTATCAGCATATACCTAGATCACGCGCACCTACAGTGATTTACTTGCATATATATATATATATATATATATATATATATATATATATATATATATATATATATATATATATATATATATATATATACTCACATGTACACGCCCACGCATGCTAAACTTGATAAAATTAGCATTATCTACAATATCCGGCATCTTCGAGGTGCAGATTAATATAATCTTTTTCTTTTCAATTTTTATTTTATTTTTACTCTTACTTTTTCGTCCCCCAGGCCCCGTTGTCGGTCGATGACCTGTGCCCGGGTGGACTATTCCCCGTAAAAAAAACCCCCACCTAATAACTAATGCTATATTTTAAATAAATTCTCAGTTGGTTTGGTCTGAGTGTTTGTTTCTCTGGTGTTTTTTTCTCTTCAGTATTAGTTGTAGGAATACGAGCTATAGGCGGCCAACCTCTCTATCACACTATTTTCTCTGTTTAAATGTCATGTTCTACCACCCTGTAACGTATACTTGCCCACAGAAGCCATAACCCATTCAAGTCTTATATAAACTCAAAAGAGACTCAGATAAGAAATTCGCTTGTTAGCCATATCGTCGACTTGTTGTGACTGCCTAAGAACACCTGACGATCACAAACAGTAACCTTTAAAATTAGAGACCACTTCTCTCTCGCCTTCCCAACAGCATTTAGTTCCGCCTATTTCTTGCTCAAATTAAAGCAAATATCGTCGCGTTTCGCTCTGCTTGTGACACACAGCGATTCCCTGTTTACGGAAAGTCGTTTGGCGAGAGAAGTGATGCAGAGAGAGACAGATAAAGACAGAGACAGAGAAAGACAGATAAATGAGAGATAGAGACAGATGGAGACAGAGAGAAAGGAAAAGACAGACAGAAAGACAGATAAAGAAGGCGAGAGAGAGAGAGAGAGAGAGAGAGAGAGAGAGAGAGAGAGAGAGAGAGAGAGAGAGAGAGATACAGACAGACAGACAGACAGACAGGGAAAGAGAAAGAGGGAGAGAGATCTAAACAGAGAGTGAAGTAGAAATACTGTGGCGACATCAGCACATTAAAATCGAATTACATTTCAGTATTTAAACACAGTAAATTATTGCGCTCCTCCGTGAAGTCTAATGCCGTGACGCCCTTTATGATGTGAGGGGATGAGGGGTGAGGAGGGAGAGGTGAGGGGGAAGGTGAGGAGATGAGAAGGGAGAGGTGTGGGGAGGCGAGGAGGGGGAGGTGAAGACAGGGTGATGAGGGAGAGGCGAGAACGGGGTATGGGGGAAGGTGAGGGGAGATGAGGGGAGGTCGGAATGGGGGAAGAAGATGAGAAGGCGGGAGAGGATAATGAAGGAAAAAATTAAGATATATGAGATGGAAATAAGGAAATTAATATTGAATGGGAGAAAGGAAGAATGATGCAAATGATAAAAGGAGAACACTTAAAACGAAAAGAAGGGGAAGAATTAAAGAAAAAAGAGGTTGACAGAGCTGCGTTTGGGGGAGAGAAAGAGAGAGAGAGAGAGAGAGAGAGAGAGAGAGAGAGAGAGAGAGAGAGAGAGGTGATGTAGTGGAGGGTGGAGGAGTGTCACAGTCGCTCTCTCTTAACTTATTGGTTCCAAATGTCGTCTTGGTTTAATGTCAGGGTGTAAACACGTTCTTATAAACACAAGGCCACTAACATACAATTCAAACACAGGGCTTTATATATACATATACATATACATATATATATATATATATATATATATATATATATATATATATATATATATATATATATATATATATATATATATATATATATATATATATATATATATATATATAATTTTTTGTTTTTTTTATTTTTAATTTTTTTTAGATGAATTACTCAGAGGTTTGTGCACTTCATTAAAATCAACACTTCATGGCAATGCTACTTTTCAGAAATACGGACTTCATTCGCTCTGAAGCCTTAATACGGGCAAGATACCTGCACTCGTCGACTGGAAATAAACTTTTCGACAAGATTCATATTATTGTTACATCACGTTAAAATGCGTTAAGTTACTCGTGAATGACAAAGTGAACCTAATAAAGAAAAACTGAAACTTTCTATGAATCTAAATTTGAGATGTTATAAAATGTTGTAGATTAGTCTACCACTCTATCCCTGACTGACTACACCAAATACAAGCAGCATCTGGATCGCTACATTTGTGATGATAAGTGAAGCTTTAATCTATCAACACTTAATAACTAGAAAATTCTCAAGCAGGAACTGACAGGATATATTTTTTGCTAAAACAACACATGGATATGATTACCAGACAACATGACATAACATTCAGGGGTGTTAAAGGGAAGAGATAAAACAGAGACAAGATCGATGATATGACATTAAAATAAAGTACATTCAGCAGTTATCATGTAAACTAGCAAAGAAATTAAGATAAAAGTCATAATCTACAACACCTTACAAATGACCTCGAGTTCATTTACACCTAAAATCAGCACCTCATTTCTTGATGTTGACCTCCCCTCCCCTTCCCCATACTACCAGAGGCCAATTACACAAGGTAGAGGAACAGCTTCTGCACGAGATGGTAAAACCTCTCAAATCAAGAGTGACTCCACGCGTTCACCGACCTCGTTCTCGATATGGAAGATCGTAAGACACGAGACATATGACAACTAACATAGTATATATCTTAAGAATTATAACATCATTAGTGATATACTCTTCCAAGTTTTTCTCAAAGTGTGAATATGCTTTCCACGACTACAGATATGTATTTAAGAAATGACGTTGCTGGCCAGGTGGAGAAGGTCTCAGCGTTGAGTTAGATTCATCATAACCCAGTTGATTATCTTTTAGGTACAGAGAGGGATAATCATTCATTAGTATAAAGAAACTATCTTTACAATGAGCGGATATATAGACTGAACAGCTTTAAAACTATGAAAAAGAAGGAACAGAAACACATTCTTCTCTCTGTGACATCCAGCTAAACTTCACAAAGAGAGGCGGTGTGACTATGTTTACTGACAGTGGCAAAATAGTGTAGGGTGCGTTGCTCCCTCCCGTGCTTAACACCTGCAAATTAGTAAGGAGGGGAGAGGGAGTAGCTGGAGGGGGGTAGAGAAATAGTGACAAAGTAGGTAGGTAAGATAGGAAGTGGAATGTGAAGCTTGTCTGTTAGTTCATCGTTAAGGCATTTAGTTTGATGTTCAGGTTTTTAATGTCTGATGAATTTGTTGTTTAAGTTGATTTATCTAAAACAGAAGACAAAAATTCACTCTTTTTCCCGACTGTTTGTTTGGCTGCTTTGTATTGCATTTATTCAAGTGACTTAACGAGTGAGTCCAAATTTGGAGTGCGTCTAGTTTGAGAACAACAAGTATTTTATAAGATATCCCGAGATTTACTCACACTTAATTAAACATTCTATTTTATGTCTAGAGTTCCTAAGACGCATTATAAGGCTCAGAAGCAGTGCGATATTTAACTGTGACAGCCTCTCCGGTCTGCCATGGGGTGTATGTCACCCCAGACAGCTGTATAAATAAAGAGTAAAAAACAATTAAGTCGTCTTTATGCCTCTTTCAAACGGTTCGCTCGTCTCTATTTGTCAGTGAGTAAGTGACATTTTTCACCATTTTATCTCTCTGTCATCTTTACTTTGAAGATGGTCTAAGAAACTCGAGATACTAAGGTCGTAGTTCAGATTTGGGATGAGTCAGCATTCGACCTTTTAGCCTCCTATGTGTAGAATTATCTTGCATTCATCTCGTTATTTAGAGTCGGCACATTAAACTGTCAACAGGTTAGTAAGTTTGTCTGGAGTCACTATACTGCTTACAACAGGGTGTTCTGATTACTCACTTAAGGGCTCGGTGTATACCTTCTGTAGTTCCTTTATTTCTTTTTTGTTTTATTGTATTTCCGGTCGCGCTATGGTTACGTAGGCAGAAGTCAGGAGGATATGATAGATGTAAAGTAATGAGGAGAGTGGATGGATACCTCTCTCTCTCTCTCTCTCTCTCTCTCTCTCTCGCACACACACACACACAATTACACTACACTACAGGATAAATTGTGTATTTAGCCGCCGTTGGTAATGACTGAATCCGCTAACTTTGACTAATTCTGTGTGAAACACCAAGACTAATGTATGCACACAGTAATGGGCTGCTGCTTCTCTTTACTTTGTAGACAGACTTAACTTACAAGCGATAATATCAAATGCGAAATGTGGAGACGGGCGAGGCGAGGGTAGCATACGGAGAAAAAAATATATATGATAAATAGGAAAAGTCGAACCTTTGGCTACAGAAATATGTTGATGGTCGACGAGGAAACTCTTACAGCCAGATAGCGATCAGCGGCTTCTCTGTTAGCAATAAAATTACTTCTCTCTCATCTGTGTCTCCACGGTTACCGCAGGAAGGATGAATCTTAATCCTTTCAAACTTTCCGACTGACATATTTTTCCTTTCTCCTTTATCCTCAAGCTATTATCACCTTCCTGTAATTTTATCTATTATTCCCGGTTATTTGTATCTACCAGCAAAACTTTCGTGTCCTGCTCGTGTCCTCTTCACCATCACTGTCACACGATGAGTCCTCTTCGGGTTTGTCTGCCTGTTAAACTTTGTTCGCAAACTGCTCAGCTTCTCTTGCATGAGTGTTTAATATCTTTCACTCTCCTCCAAACACTCAGTCACTAAGTGAATCTTACAGTCGGGATATAATGCACTCCTTAATAAGTTTCCCCTTACAGGATCAACACGGCCCATGTCTTATTAACTGTTTCATGGGGGGACGGCCTCCTGCTCACCCCTACACCACATCCTTTACACCCGTTTTTTATGTAATCCAAGGTCATCACCTTCCGCAGTGGCCAAAGTGTTTGTAGA
The DNA here is from genome assembly GCF_018991925.1 of Homarus americanus. NCBI lineage: Eukaryota > Metazoa > Arthropoda > Malacostraca > Decapoda > Nephropidae > Homarus > Homarus americanus. Next base: position 14,646,338 of record NW_024741901.1, on the reverse strand, counting down.
AGAGGTGCGGTGATGTGTCTAATAGGTGTGTAGAGGAGTGTTGAATGGGAGGGAGTGTGAGCGATATTCAGCCCCTTTGTGCCGGGCGGCTGGGCTGCCTTGACCCACGACTGACTTGCCTGAACCCGGCTTCGCTAGGGTCATCTGCTGTTTCATCCGACGGTTTGAAGTACAGGAGACGAGTTGTACGATGGTGATTCATATAAGAAAGTGTGTGTTGTTTTTTATTATCCTGGTGTTTTGTGACAAAAAGCTCCCCTTATGTGCAATGCGCGTATCAAAATTATATTAAATTTGACTTTTACATATACTGTATTGTAGTTGGTCTCTACTTTTAATACGATACATAACTCAACAAATCCAGAGTTCTATATGTAATTAAATATAAGTAAACAGCATCTACACAAGCTGAAATAATGCGTATATGGCATATAAAAAGTTCACCACATCCACGTTTGTACGAATTAAAACTTAAAGTTGGATATGGACGAGTGTGTGTGTGTGTGTGTGTGTGTGTGTGTGTGTGTGTGTGTGTTGACTCATAACCAGTCACATGCTTGTCCACGTAAATCTATGTGAATATATATTTACCGGGGCCGGAAAGCGTCTAGGAGGAGGTACAGTATATGCGAGCTCCCGGCTGCCAATAGATCTGTTTACGCAAGGGGAAGAGATTACAGTGAGCATAATTATGTCTCCTTGGTTAAAATTCAACGACCCTCTTTTGAGAAATTTTGGTCACCATATATTCATATATTGTATTTATTTTATGTATTTACTATATATATATATATATATATATATATATATATATATATATATATATATATATATATATATATATATATATATATATATATATATATATATATATATATATATATATATATATATATAATGTACATAAATTTACCAAGACGTTGTTAAATGGAAAAAATACAATTATTCTTAATGTTATACTCAGGTGTAAGCAATGTGTCTGCAGAACAAAATAGCCACACTTACTCTACCCGTAAACGTTACTTTCGACCCCTTATAATAGCTGTCATGGTGACACACCTATTAAATGATCATAAGTTATGACCGTAAGTTATTTAGCCAAGACTGTTATAAAGTCTTAAGACGAGCTAAAACAATACTCGCCTACGCTAGTACGTGTTCCTTTGCTCTAAAACACTTATATAATGCACACCTCAAGATGCCAAGCAGAAAACAAAAGGTGTTCATTTGATTACATTTTAAATTATTAAGCCACCACTCAAGCTGACAGGGACGACTCAAGCTGGTGCTCCCACGGACACACACCTCCGTCACGTGCGATGGAGGAGGTATTGACTGCAGAGATGTATTAATGAATGTAAGAGTATGACCATGAGTGTGAGAGTGTGGCCATGAGTGTGAGAGTGTGGCCATGAGTATGAGTGTGCCCATGAGTGTGAGAGTGTGGCCATAGGTGTGAGTGTTGCCCTAAGTGTGAGTGTGAAATGAGCGTGAGAGTATTACCATAAGTGTGAGAGTATGAACACGAGTGCGAGAGTATGACAATGAGTGCGAAAGAAACAAAAACTTCCGATGAGTGCGTAAGTCTTTAGTGATGAGCTCAATGATTATCACACATGTACATTTACTATTTTGAGTGTGAGTGAGTGATATAAATCTAACGCGTAAATGTAATACTGGGGAGTGTGAGAATGTATGAGTGAATGTGAGTGAGATCGAGTGTGAGGAAGTATGAGTGTGTATGACTGTGACCGTGAGTGATTTTAAGGTAATGTGAGGGATTGAGCATGCGTATGATTGAGTGTGAATGAGTAAGAGTGAGTGTGAGTGTGATTTGCCGGAGAGGGAGGGTTATAGCGAGTGAGTGTGAGTAGTAGTTATGTGAGGGAGTGTGAAGGAGTGTCAGTGAGTATATGAGAAAGAATATGATTGAGAGTGCGTGAGTATGATTGTGAGTAAGTGTGAGCTGATGTGAGTGACAGAGTGGCCGGGGAGGGAAGGAGGAAGGGGTTGCAGTGGAACAGTAAGGCTCCTGAGGACAGATTAACGACTGTACATTTTTCCGCAGCACTTGCCAACTCCCTGACACAGTGTTGCCAGGTCGAAGTCTCCCTGTCCATGGAGGGGGATTATTTAACTAAGGTGGTGAGCCCGACATGGTAATGATTTTCTATTACTTGGCGATTACTGGAAAGAAATGTGTGTGTGTGTGTGAGCACACAGGGTAGTGTAATTCGTCTAGTGTGGCAGTATTAGGTTAGTGTTAAAGTGCAGTCACTGTGTGTTTCCTTTCGCTTTCAGCTACTGCCACTGGTGAACAGGGAAGCAACCTTGCATAAGTCTTCCCGTGCCAGTACACAGCCTCGTCACCATCGAGAATCCTGCTGTGCCTCCTCATGGCAACACACAGTAACTGGGTACCTGGAGGCCACAAGCTAAAGCAGCAGGGAATCTCGGAGCAGCAGTGGGCTCCAAAGGGACGGCATATAGGCCCACTGGCATGTGGACACGCCCGGGCGCCTACCAACCACTGCCCCGCTGCCTTGCAGATTAACCTTGGTAGGTATAAGGCTACGGGAGTAAACCTCGAACGAAAAATCTGCGGTGGAGCCTCACATCAGGCAAACATGCTTACAGAGCTCCAGTAAGACCCAAACGGCGGTATAGGCGGAAGAGGTGACCAACATGGGAACCCAACGACTACACCGGCGGATGAAGGTAATGCAAAATGGACAGGCTACTAAGGCGGAACCCAACAAACTGGGCTATCGGCAGTCCATTGCAACTCTCCCTTTCCCCAGTCTTTGCAACTACCTGCACCACTGGATCAGGAAAAGGGAAAGCCAAGATGTGTGGTTACAATCTGCACTCCTGCCTCACCACATAAATCAACTCACGTGCAGCCATCATCCAGCTTTTCATACTTTTCATCTTCATCAAATCCCTATGCCCCCAAAAGTCCTTCGGCGACAAAAGAGTGGCTAAGGGGACAGGCAGAGATGACTGCCGAGAGTCTCTAGTCACAACTTGTAAGCCCGGACCTACGGCCTAGAAAACAGTGCGTTAATGTTCGAAATAAGGCAAACAGAGTATTGGGTTTTATATCTAGAAGTGTAAGTAACAAGAGTGCAGAGGTCTTATTGCAACTATATCTTGCGCTAGTCAGGCCGCACCTCGATTATGCGGTTCAGTTCTGGTGCCCCTATTATAGAATAGATATAAATTCACTAGAGTCGGTGCAGCGAAGAATGACAAAAATGATTCCGGGACTTAGAAACCTTCCATATCAGGATAGGTTAAAGAAACTTAACTTGCATTCCCTAGAAAGACGAAGAGTGCGGGGAGATATGATAGAAGTATTTAAGTGGGTGAAAGGAATCAATAAAGGGATATAGATAAAGTTCTTATAATATCCGAGCAGGATAGGACTCGGAGTAACGGATAAGTTGGATATAGGAAGAAACTGGTTCACAAATAGGGTGGTGGACGAGTGGAACAAGCTTAGCAACTTTGTAGTAAGTGCGGGAACTCTGGAAAGTTTCAAAAGGAAGCTAGATAGATTCATGGATGATAGAGAGTGGTAGTAACTCTCGACAGGAGCTGCCATGCACAGGCCAACCGGCCTATTGCAGACTCCTTATTTTCTTATGTTCTTATGTTCATAAATAAGATGGTCGTTTATGCAATTGGATCTAAGCAGCAGTGCAATCTGGTCCTGTCTTTGCGACTGAGCAGTCCTTACCAGGAGCCACTCTGCTCACCCCACATGGGGAAGGAACTAGAAAAGGTGTCCTAAACATAGCCTGCCTAAAAACCCAACCTGATTAGGCCACCGCACCGATTAAGGTCATCCTTATGCGGTCGAAAACATAATCATAATCACAGATCCAAACAAAAACAAACTAAACAACCTCTTATGGTTACTGCAAGGAAGGTCAGGACCCTTCTGGATACTGGCACAAATGTGCGTCCCGAAAGAAGAACTGCCCTTGTGGCAAAAGAGCTGTCTGATAGGAATAACATCGACAATGCAGCCATCAGTGAGTCCCGGCTTCCAGACGATGGTCGACTCACAGAATGGGGGCCCGGCTATACCTTCCTTTGGAAAGGTAAGCATGCTGCAGAGAGAAACTGCATTTAAGGAGTTGGCTTTGCCATTCGTCAATCTATCCTACATACGCTAACTGATATGCCTGTTGGGATCAATAAGCCCCTCATGGCGCTCCGAGTCCTACTGAATCACTCACGCAATGCCTTCTTCATCAGTGCATACTCCAACACTGGATGCAGAGGATGAACTTGATAGAGTGCTAACCTCTATCCCCAGAGAAGATATGGTTGTGCTCCTTGTCGATTTCAAAGCTAGAATTGGCAGAGATGCTGACATATTGCAAGGAACCATAGGGTGAATTGGAGTAGGCAAGTGTAATCCCAATGGTCTACTCCTCTTCAGCAAGTATGCTGAACACAACCTCACTATCACCAAAATCTTGTTAGGCAGGCCACAAGTTCAAGGGTTCGTGGCAACAGCGACGATCAAAACATTGGCATCTCATTGACTACATCATTGTCAGAGAAAGAGATCGCAGAGATGTTCTCATCACCTGACCCATGTTTGGCTCAGACTAAGGTGATACAGATCATCGGCTCGACAGAGCCAAACTCTTTCTTCATGTCGCCCCAAAACGGCGAAGGCAATAAGCTTTTAGAAGAGACTTTAACACTAAGCGACTGGAAGATCCAGGGGTAGCTCATGCTTCAAGAGAGCAGTTCAACGATGGACTGATAAACAACCCAGCAATAAACATCTAAAATCAGAGTGCAGAATGGGGGTCCCATGAAAGCGGCGGCCCAGGGCAAACTTCGCAAACTACTGTAATAAGCGAATGGTGCAAAAATATAGAGTGTGAAATGCAAAAAATTGTGGATCAACACAAGATGCGTTATTTTTTTAATTCCTTTGAAACAATATATGGCCTAACTACTCATTGCGCGGCCCTCCTTCTCTCATCCGACGGTAACTCCCTAATTAAAGACGAAGAAAGCATCCGTCAGAACTGGAAAGAGCACTGCCATTCACTGCTCAACCGAAACACCGATGTGGATGATCTGGCTACCCAGCGTGACTCCTGTTGTCTCGGTAGGGTTGTCATAATCCTTCGTCTGTTGTGTCATACTGTCTCACACAACATCGTAAAGATACTTTTTTTAGAGTGAGTGTACTTTTCGCCGAGATCATTTTACAGCAAACGTATTAATTACATTGGTACCTGACAACCTTCTGATAGAGTGTAGGTATAATTCTATTCCATATAGGTAAAAGTAAGAAATTTATGCTTTTATTACCGTTCTGAAATCTTTTACCTAGTTTACGTGTACACAAACCCGTACTTGTATCGATGTGTGGGATAAGTGTCTTATAAGGGAGTCTTATGGGCGTTTGGAGGTGGAGAGAGAGAGAGAGAGAGAGAGAGAGAGAGAGAGAGATTATAAAGACAATGACTGGTAATAAAGGGTAGAAGAGGAAGTGGAATAAGGTTGGAAGGATACAGAGGGAGAAAGAGAGGGGGAGAAATATATGGAGGACAAAGAAGAAAGGATGCAGGAATAGGAGGATGAAGAAGAAATTGGATAAAGGATGTAGCCAGAGCAAGAGACGTTACAGGTGAAGATAATGACAGGAAATAGAGAAAGAGTAAAAGGAAAACTACTGAAACACAGAAAACTGAAAGAGGATGTAAAAGAAAACACAATAAAAATGAGGATAAGAGTTATAAGGTTAATGAAATAATACAGAGTTAATGATAATAAAAAAAAACAGAGAAAGGAAGTGGAAGTGAAAGAAAAACAACAGAAAGGAGTCAAAAGCAATGGAAGAAGACGTAAAGGGAATGACTTAATAGATACAATGAAAAAGAGAGAGAAAATGATAACAAGTGGAAAGAGAGAATGTGTGTAGTAACCAAGGCAGAGGAATCACACGCACACACACACACACACACACACACACACACACACACACACACACACACACACACACCTCGCCACTTTTCACTTTAGTAAACAATTACTTCTCCACACTAGAAGACAGCAAATCTCTACGTACAGAAATAAACAAAAAATTTTCCCGGATTTTAATGTCATTACAGAATTGTGCACCAGTACAATTTACGGCCAGGACCGGTAGCCCACAATTTCCCATCATATACAAGAATAATATTACTCATTTTCTCGTAATAATAACCAAGGCATAATTACGTAATGCTCTCAATTCTGCACTCAGTAGTCTCAAGCTATTATTTGACAATGAACTTTGCACTGGAGAATGACATGTGTGGAACCTTGAAAGTGTTACTCGTGTCGTAATATTGCGGGATTACTGGTTACTTCATCACTCGCTGCATCTTTCAGTGACTCACTCCCTCTAAATGTTGGATTACACCCGGGACGAGAACCAACAAACGTTTGCTGGTATTTGTGGTGTAAATATGAGGACAGGGGGTGGGTGGTGGGTGGTGGCGGGGGTTGGCTGTCGGTGGGGTGGGTGGTAGCAGGGGGTGGATGGTCGGTGGGGTGGGTGGTAGCGGGGGGTGGTGGCTTTGGGGAATGGAACATAAAACAGGTATATATTTGCTTCTGGTAACTCTAAGAAACTAATTTTATTAATTATATTATTCGTTCATTCATTTAATTACTTTTCTACCATAAAGACGAAAAAAATGCTTAATTTTTTCTTTATTCTCATCTTCTTCGCTGCAAGAAAAAAATTGTAAGCTGAATATTAATCCTCTGAATTGACTCCTCGATAGTTCAGATTTCAGTATGGCGGAATTCCGTAGATCTCAGACCAACTCTGTTCATATTGTTGTTTTATTTTAACCCATTTCTTATCAGTTTTTTTCTCTGTTGGTTTTTGTGTCGGGTGATGATTCAAGTGTTCCCTCTAGCCTTGTTTCTCCTTCATGATACATTACTGCCATGACACTCCGCCACATCGCACAGTACAACAAACATTCCGTTGATGTGAACCTACAACACTATATGCATCATCTTAATTACTAATAACAAAAACAACACATTCCATTACGTCACTTTTTTCATAATTATCGCTAAATACGTTATTTTTATAGGTTATTTTTCGTTTTTTTTTTTGTTTTCTGAGGATGTTTGTTCAGGACATGATTGTTAGAATGTTATTACTGTTCTTCGACTACATAGTTTTTTTACGTGCGCAACAAGGTTAGTAATTACACTCGTCCAACAACATTTAAAAAAATTATGAGATAAAATTTTTGTAAACAGAAGTCACTGTGAGACGTAGTAAGGTCACACGATAGAAGTCCTTGAAACATTAAAGTAGCATTAATGTTAGGAAAACTGTGCTCCAGGTATTGAGGGAATGGAAGGATAAGTACTTTTTTATTCATGGCAATCTTACCTGAGCTCAGTGTTTCCTAAACTGAGGGGCGCGAAGGTGGTGTGGGTGGGGAGTGGGGGGTGGGGGTGGGGGGGTGGGGGGGGTCGTGATCCCGTGTGAAAAATATATATACTTTTTTATTCATTAGGAAATTTTCAATAAAAGTGGTTACTATTTTTTTCTTAGAATATTTCAACCTTCCCCATAGACATGAGATACACAGATAAAATAATTACAAGTTAGTTGATCTTTAAAGTAATATAAATACGAATTCAAGGAGTAACATAGAATAAAAGTTGAAAGTTGTTTAAACTAATTCAAAATGTAAGGGAGAGCTTGAACCACTACCTTAAATAATCTTAAACGTTAGCCTTATTGATTTTATATAGATCCAGATTTAACCAACGAAACAAAACGACAACACATGTATGGTTTTATTTTACTGAATAAATAGATACATAACGTATAGAAGGAGTAAGCCATGGAGAAGGTTATTCTTTAGAGAATGAATCACAAAGCAGGTGTAAAAACCTACCGAGAAAAAGTGTACAGCAAGGAACAGACTCTAACCTGAACTTTGAATGCAATATCTTATAGCCCAGGCAGGTGAATTTCGTCTCCGTGACCTGAACTTTTATCTAATCTGCGACACACACACACGTACCCAACAACAACCAGCGATGTGTCAATCCGTCTACGATAGTAAGGCCTGGGACCACACCTCACTCATATAACACCATCTGTGAGGGAATTACTACACCACGTGAGGTCCCTCATAACACCATCTGTGAGGGAATTACTTCACCACGTGAGGTCCCTCATAACACCATCTGTGAGGGAATTACTACACCACGTCAGGCTCCTCATAACACCGTCTGTGAGGGAATTCATACACCACGTGAGGTCCCTCATAACACCATCTGTGAGGGAATTACTACACCACGTGAGGTCCCTCATAACACCATCTGTGAGGGAATTACTACACCACGTGAGGTCCCTCATAACACAATCTGTGAGGGAATTACTACACCACGTGAGGCCCCTCATAACACCATCTGTGAGGGAATTATTACACCACGTGAGGCCCCTCATAACAACAACTGTGAGAGAATTACTACACCACGTGAGGTCCCTCATAACACCATCTGTGAGGGAATTACTACACCACGCGAGGTCTCTCATAACACCATCTGTGAGGGAATTACTAAATCGCGTCAGGTCCCTCATAACACCATCTGTGAGGGAACTACTACACCACGTGAGGTCCCTCCTAATACCGCCTGGGAGGGAGTTACTACACTACGTGTTTGCTGTTCAACACCCATATTTTTTTTTCTTTTTTTATTATTTTATTGGGCACTCCCCTACATCCTTGTGTAAGGTGAAGCGCAGAAGCGTTTACAGTGCCCAACAGGGAAGCATGCTAAGTTATGCTTGCCTTTATGTCTCATGAGTTAAGGGCGTAGAAGCCTGAAGAGTCAATGGTTTATGTCATGAAGTTATTGGAAGCTCCAACAACTTGTCCCTGAATACGAATTCGCAACTTTCGACTTACACCTGGTACCTACTTTACTGCTAGGTGAACAGGGACTAATGGGGGCTAGGAAGTATGTCCAAACAACTTCCACCGGCCCGGGAATCGAACCCGTGACATCTCGCTTGCGAAGGCAAGAGCGGTACCACTCTACCACCAGCATCCGAACACCTACATTAATCTGTATGTTCACTGTATGTTCTCTAATGAAGGCTTTTGTTAAACCACTATTGTATATAATATGTCATTCATGTCCAAAGTATATTTTCAGCCTTCGGCTGCAGAACTTTTTCAATAAACCGTTAATTATTAGTAATATTATTAATATTATTTCTCGTACACACACACACACACACACACATATACAAACGCACGCGCGCGCACACACACACTCACACACACACACACACACACACACACACACACACACACACACACACACACACACACACACACACACACACACACACACACACACACACACACACACACACACACACACAGACCTTTGAAGATAAATTTTGAAATTTTAATCTAAAAAGTCAGGAAAATCTAAAATGAACGTTTGAAAATTACTGAGAGGTAGAAAGTCTGTCTTCTTGTGTAAGTATGTTATCCCTATGTTAGGTGATCATGTTTTGTGAGATGCTGCCTTAACCCTTGACCCTTGACCAACACTAGTTTATAAATGATCGGTAATTAGCAATGACCCTCCAGAAATTAATTTTAAAGTTAAAGGTTTGAAGCATTTGAAAGTTTAAGTACAAAGGAATAGATATGTAGAGACAAGTGGACAGGCAGACATATCGATAGACAGACAGGTAGATAACTAGACAGGAGGACAAGCAGACATATCGATAGACAGACAGGTAGATAACTAAACAAGAGGATAAACAGGCAGGCAGACACGTTGGTATTAGAAAACGACAAGTCGACAGACAGATATATACAGAAATAAGGATAAACAAACAGGTTGATAAACAGGCCATTGTATCGCCGCTCATATGACAATACTTGGAAAACTCTCACTTTTTCACACCGTCAGCGACTGTGATAACTCGACGTAGATCTGTTATTGATGGTAGATAAACATCCATCAACTGAATCAATCAACGGAGGAGTAACTAGAAATTACTACCATTATAGACCCTTGTCCATACCACTTTTCAATAAAACTATATGGCGATAATTAGTTCAGTGTTTGTCTGTAGAGAATAAAATGTTTATCGAGAGTTCAAATTCGACCTCAGTTTAGTTTTGTAGCAAGTCTCCACCATCAGTCTCCACAGTCACCAGAATACTCACTGAAATCGTTTCTCATTCCTAGATACTAGTTGCCCTAAGCCTCGACTTGTCCATGGAAATTTATATGGGAAGTTATTATATTTACTGCATATGCAAATTTGTAATCATGCCAGTATGTTGGTGGCACCTACGAATTCTTCGCAGTCGGCTCTCTAACTCCCATATCTCTTCCACTGGATCTCGCTTATCTTATCATCTTTATTATTTTACTTTATTTTTTCAAGATTACTGCAATACCGGAGACAATAATACTCGATGAAAAGTTTAGCTTTTCTGCCTTTTGTGTAATGTTCTCAATGTAGGGGGAAGGTTGACCGATACAAATGAGTTTCTGTATTATTTTACTATCCATATATATATATATATATATATATATATATCTTTTTTTTTTTTTTTTTTCAAGGTGTTGGCATTGACTCAGTGTACAGCCGGCAAATATAATTATGCAGAAAACTCACAGTTGTATCGGTCGACTTTCATCTCATACTGAGCACATTGCACCGAAGGCCGCAGTGTTCCCTCCTCATACACCCTCCATCTTATGCCCTGACCTGACACGTTTGTACCTCAGCCACTAGTTAAAGAATAGAGTTTATCTACACGGAAGCGCTTTGGGGCAACTGTTTCAAGTCACGAGACCCATTGAGGCCACACACTGACAGCTGATGAACAGAACATAAATTGTTTACTTCATTACTTCCTTAAGCAAACTGAATGAACAAGACAATTCTAGTCGCCAGTGACAGTTGTTGCTGTCGACTGATATATCCACAATTTCAGATGAGCAAACACACAACTGCCGTGGCACTAGCAAGAGAGTCACACCCTTAGCGCTCGGATTCTGGCACTGTTGCAGGTGTGCCCTTTGTGGATGAGAGTTTTGGGAGAAAGAGAGAGAGGGGGGCAAAGGGGACGAGTGGGAGATAGAAAGGGGGGTGAGAGAAAGAAAGGAGGCGAAAGAGAGAAAGAGGGGTGTGAAGGTGAGAGAAAGAAGGGGGCGAGAGAGAGAAATAGGGGGCTAAAGAGAGAGGGAGAAAAAAGGGGGCGATAAAGAGAGGGAGAAAGCATATACAGTTTCATAAATACATATATTGAGGAAGCTGTAAGCACTTATTGGATTAAACCCCTGCTGGTACAGTATATCCCTGGTAATAGTTGACAATGGGACATTTAAGAGCGAGGTGGCAGGAGTACTGTACACCTGGGTTACACAGTGGTACACCTCACAGTCTTAGCTCTGATACTCTGTCTCAAGTCCACTCACAGAACGTACAATTAACCAGTATATTATTAATGAGATAATTCTACTATAAAAAAATCCGCTTAAATGTTATAAGAATTTCGAGTGTAATGGAAGTTAGTTTTCGATATTCACAAGTTATCTCGAGACATGTTAAAAGCTTCAACTGAACATTCTGTGAAAAATACAAATATTCAGTCATATTAATGATAACTAGATTTTGCATTGGACAGCTAAAAAAATTAGAGACGGAAACAGCGACGAGATACGATTATGAAAACTACTGAAAGAAAACCATATTGTGTATTATTTTGCAGTAGCGACAACGGTTTCACGACTGTTAAACACCCATGACTAAAACCTATAATAGACAACATAAGCTTATATCTTGAAACTAAGGACTGGTGCAGAAAATGTACATTACCTTATTTCCGTGGAGGTCAAGTGGATACAGGGTTCGTCTCCTTTCGTTGGGTCAGTGGTTCGATCCTCGACACTCCCAGTTGATCGAGCTGTAAATGCGTACCTGTTATGCTGCCTCCTTGTGTTTAGTGTACAGTGTGCTGTATCCACACTGTCTCTAACGAGCAGCCATGCTTATAGGACCCACATTCATTTTATCTCTGAGTTTCTTGACCATGTTGCTAGTGATGCCATGACTGCCATCACTGAAAAAGCGAAGACTTATTTCAATAAATTTTGTAAAGAGATACTGTTTTACTGAATAATGCTACAGTTTTTGCCTCAGATGCTGCTGTAGAAAGAAATAATTAAAAAAAAATAAGTGTCGGAACAGTTGATAAGTAAAATGGAGGAATAAAGAAATATCATAAATACTGCCATTATCACTAATATCACCCAATTAAAAAAATACATCTAATAAACTTTATATAATGTTTACGTTATAGTTATTAATAATTTCTAAAGTCTGCTTTATTTTCACACCAGAAGCAGCAAGTAAGGTAAGACATACAATCAAACATCAAATTGACTAACTAAAGCACAAAACAATGCACAATAGTTAATTATGATCCCAGGTGTAATAAAATAATACAATAGAAATATGAAAGAAATGGAAATATATCAAATTTGAAGATGGTGATCGAGTTGCCACAGCATCTCATCCCACAAATACTGTAGTGAAGATAATTGCAATGCTTCCATGAACACCTGTACAGTAGTTCTCGTAATGGGTTTATATGCACTTAACATGACACTAGAACAACTCCCACATTACAACAATAACAGAAAGGACTTCAACAAAATGGTCATTCGTTTAATGCTAAAAGAATTAAGTAACCGACTTTGAATTATTACAATGTCTTGGATTTAACATTAAGACCCAAGAGGAAAGTAATATCTATGACTTGTTAAGAAAGGTAATGAGATTTGTATTTATTTGGAACTGTTACTTGGTTATGTAGTGTTAAAGGCAATCAAGATTTATTTGTTAAGTTTTCTTCAGTCATCTATGTTTTCTGACATGATTTTTCTACTTGGAAACATATGGGTTGAGATTTTCAAGACCTCGATTAACTTTTAATTCGGAAAATTCGTGCGAGGACAACATCCCAAACACTATTACCGGAGTTCATTTGGCTGAGCGTACTAAGCTGCCAATTTCTGGTAATTATTTTCCTCTGCAGATCTGCAAATATAAGAGCGTATCGAGACGGACATCCCTGTGACCACTGATTATAATCCTACAACACATGACGCCACCACGCATGCGCAGTCGCCCCCCACACGATGAAGGCTCACTGTCAACGAATTACCCGAGCAAAATATATGTATTTCCCGCATTAATAAGCAATAAACCGCACCTGACGCCAGAGAATTTTTGTCCTTACTGGGCAGATATTAGCCTTAACTAACACCTCCAGCTCAAATGCATCGCCCATTACATTAGGAGCGAGTCAGATTACCCGGGTTACTGAGGGACCAAGTGCAGCCACCGCCACCCACATAAACTACGTCTTTCTCCTGTTGCAAATTACCACTCGCGGTCACTCTCAATTCCTAAGCACCGACTCTGAGACTAAGACATCAACAACCCGTGACAACTTAGCGTCTTTTACGGGTTGGAGACCTAACAGGAACCCGCTGGAGGCGAGAGACTCCCAGCAGACACTCCGGTGGGTCGCCGGTAAATATGGTTATTATCAACCTGGAATGAGAGACTCGGAGGAATTAGTGCACATATCCGGTGAGGTTTTTTTACATGCAACGCTATTACTGATGAAAAGGTGAGAGTGGTATTGCACGAGGGACCCGGGGAGGGGAGAGGAGGGGGTTGGGGAGACACGGTAGCAGGGGAGTTGAAGAAAAAGAGCATAGAAAAATAGAATGACACACACACACACACTGTGTATGAATGTATATATATATATATATATATATATATATATATATATATATATATATATATATATATATATATATATATATATACCTGTATACATATTTATAGAGAAAGAGAGAGAGAGAGAGAGAGAGAGAGAGAGAGAGAGAGAGTCACTTCAATTGTGGTCACACAATAACAAATAAATAAGACATCATATCTAGTATGATATGGACCAATGAATCCAAGGTTACTCACTGACACGTAGTAAGGGAGACAGACACAACCCGTATATAGGAGGAGAGCGGACAGGTAAGTTAGCGTGTTGAGTCACTTTAAATCAGTTTTACCAAACTTTTTTCACGTGCCGCCCTTCTTTTGCTTTTTAATCCCCCCTATTTTTTTAAAATAAATTTAATCAAATTTTAATCACCTTTTACCTAATATTCGTATTTATATTACTTTCAAGATTAACTAATTCGCAATTATTTTATCCATGTATCCAGCACATGTAGGGAAGGTTGAAATATAATATGAAAATAGTGTTACACAGTCTTATTGAAAATTTCTTAATAAAGAAAAACTGTCAATATATATTTTTTCACATGGCCTCACGAGGGATGCCCCCCAGAGGGATACGCCCCCCAGTTTAGGAGCCACTGCTTTAAATAGACCGGAGTGATCTTCACCATCCACCTGACCAGACCTGTGCCACTGTGTGTCCTTTGTGGCTGTTTCTTAGTTATCATTCCACATTTCTCTCCTTCACTCCTCCCTCCTTCCTTCCTTCCTTCCATCTGAATCGCTCTTCTCTCCCTTCCAGTCTTATGTCCCCTTTTTGTCCTCATCCTCTTACTTTCTCTTCTCCTTTTATTGTCTTTATTCCTTTATCTCTTTCTCCCCTTGTCTCTCTCTCACTCTTTCTCCTCATTCCCCCCTTTTTCTCCTTCTTTACTCCCTTCATCTTCATCTCTTCTCCCCTTTTTTCCCACCCGTACTCCCTCCCACCCTCCCTCCTTGTCTCCTCCACCGTTCTCTCCCGTTCCCTCCCTCTTTCTTTTCCTTCCCCACCGTTCCCTCCCTCCTTGTCTCCTTCTACCTACCTCCCCACCCCCCTTCCTTCCTCCCTCCCTCTGGACTGAGTGATACAGAGCAAACAGGTAATATTTATTCCCACACCTGAGCACATCGGTCCCGGGCAAGTTATGCACTGAAGCGTTCGGTAATCACACGATAAGCTCTGCTGAATGTGCACCGTAATTGATCTAATGAGGAAAAAATATGCTTAAACATTTCGGCCGGAGGTGAATCACGATTAGTCATTGGTGGAGAGGAGAGGAGAGGTAGGGAGGTGGGCAGGGAGGGAAGGGAGGGAGAGAGAGGGGTGGAGAAGGAAGGAGGAGGGGAAGGGAGGGGAGATGGAGGGAAGGGAGGGAGGGGAGAGGGGTGAAGAAGGAAGGAGAAGAAGGAGGGAGGGGGGGATGGAGGGAAGGGGAGGAAGGTGGGTAGTGAATAGGGAGGTAATAACAGAGGAGGGAAGGGGAGGGAAGAAAGATAGGTTGGAGGGTTGTGGAAAGAGGAGTATAGGGGGGGTGATGGAGGGTAGTAAGGGGGAGAGAGGAGAATGACTGGAGGGAAGTTATGGACTGCTGGGAGGAGGATGGGACTGTGAGATGGAGAGAGAGGAGGAAGGAGGGAATAAAAGGCCTGGGGAAGAGGAGGAAGAATCAGAAGACGGAACAAAAAGTGAAAAAAAGGTAAAGATGGATGAGCAAAAATAATAAAGATGAAAGAGAATAGAGAAAAGTATGATAATGGAACAGAATAAATAAAGTGATAGAGATATAGGAAGAAAAACAAAATAGAGGATGGAGATAAAGAAAAATAAATACAACAAAACAGAGTGAGGGACAATTAGCAGAGAAAGTGATGGAGAATGACAAACGGAATGGAGGTCATGGAGAAGTAAATGAGAAGGAAAGAACACGAAGAGAGTTACGCCCGTATTATTAAACAACATCTTCCCGATAATATTGGAATTAGTTAATCTTACCGGCACACCACCCCGTTAAGTACTGTACTGCGGTGTCCCTCAGGACTCATTTAGTTTAAAACCCGGGTTGAAACACGACGACCCTCTTCAAGGGAAGATGTTGTTTAATAATACGGGCGTAAGACAAGTAGTGTGTGTGTGTGTGGTCATTATTCATCATCTTTATAAAAGTAAACGGATCACAAGAAAATTGACCCCCTTAGCTTATTCCATCTGATGATTAAACACCTTAACGATACCTGGTGGAGGTAGGATTAGATTAGGGTAAATTAGCGACAGGTGTTTAATTATCAGGTGAATAAAGCTAAAGTGGGGTAAAGTTCACGTAATCCAAAAATAAACTACTGTATTCCCTCGGATATAATGATAGAAATAACTCCAGATTAAAATAACTGACTAATTCCCCCAAAACAATGGAGGGATCTTGCCCAGGAATTACGCCGGGTATTTAATCTGCGTAAAAAATAAAGGCGTAACACAAACCTCCTGGCCGCCACCTCCGGGAAAACCAACCACACTGACTTGTGTCTATACTACCCGGATGGTGGGATTATTCTGTAGTGGCTTTACCTCCCTCCTAACCCACCTCTCCTCACTCCCTACCTCCTAACCCACCTCTCCCTCACTTAGCTCCCCTCTCCCCCTCCCTCCACCCTCCCACCCCCTCTCCCTCCCTCCTACCCACCCCCTTCCTCACTTCTACCTCCTCTCCTCCCTCCTCCTACCTCCTTCTTTCCTAACTCCTTCCCATCTTCCGCCTCACTCTTTCTCCCTCCTCCATCCTTCTCTTCATTCACTCCGCCTTCCTCCTTACTTTCACTCCACTTTTCTTCACCTTCTCTCCTTTACCTCCCCCTCCCTCCCTCCCTCCCTCCTCCCTCCCTACCTCACTCTAACCTAACCTAACCTCACTCTAACCTAACCTAACCTAACCTAACCTAACCTAACCTAACCTAACCTAACCTCCAGGGAAAACAAGTGGAGGTGTAATATTCATGAGATTTCCTTTTTTTTGTCATATACCATCATCATAATCTGTCCTTTTTCTCTCTTCTTCGTCTCTTTCAGTAGGCCTACCCCTCAGTAGGCCTACCTGTCATTACCTCTTTCATCCTGCCTGCTGTCATTACATTTTTAAATGATTATTACAGTTGTGTCATTTACCTTTCTTCTTCGTCTGTTTCTCCTTCTTCCTTTCATTAAATGTTTCCTTCCACCCATCTTTTAGTTATCATCCATTACCTGGTCTCCTTTTTCCTTCCTTCCTTCATTCATTCATTCCTTCCTTTATACCCAAGATGCCCTCCTTTCTTCCTTCTCCTCCTCCTCTTCTCCCTGTCCTCTGCTTCCCCTGGTTCACTCTCCTCTTCTTTCTCTAATTTCTTTTCCTCTCTCCTCTTCCTTCCTCCTCTGTCTCCGTCCCTCCCCTGTCTCCCCTCCCACTACCCTTCTCTCCTCCCTCTATAGTCTCCTCCCCACCTGTCTTCCTCCTCATGGTCTCCGTCCCCTCTCCCTGGGTCTCCCTCCCCCACCTCTTCTCCCTCTCTCTCTCTGTCTCCCCCACCTGTCTTCCTCCTCCCTCCCTCTGTCTCCGTCCCTCTCCTCTCCTCTACCCTCTCTCCCCCCCCTGTCTCCCTCCTCTCTGTCTCCGTCCCTCTCCCCTGTTCTCCTCCCCTCTTCTCCCTCCCTCTCTCTGTCTCCCTCCCTCTACCTGTCTTCCTCCCTCACCCTGTCTCTCTCCCTCACCCCCCTTCTCCCTCCCCTCTCTGTCTCCCTCCCTCTACCTGTCTTCCTCCCTCACCCTGTCTCTCTCCCTCACCCCTGCCTACCTCCTGCCTGTGGCCCGTCGCCCTGGCCCGGCTCGGTAAACCATCACGGCCGTCACAAATCTGTCTGCGAGGTGACAAGGTAAGCAAATTAAAGACTAGATGCAAACAGCTTCATCGGACATAACCCAACAGCTGAACGTGCTCTTCGGGGTTCTTTTCCTGCACTCACAAAATAGAGAGCTCATTTCCTACGTCACGGCCGCTGGGCACAGACACGCTGCGTTTTGGCCATTTTTTCCTTTCTTTTTTGTTTTATTTTATTTTTTTTTTATCTTGTATTGTATTTTTTTCCCCTTGATTCTATTGGGGTAGAATGTGTGATAGTGGTGGGCGGGTGACGGTGGCAGGATGGTGGGAGTGATGGGAGGGTGGTGGTAGTGATAGTAGGTGCGGTGGTGGTGGTGGTGGTGGGATGGGGGTAGTGATGGGAGAGTGGTGGTGATGGTGGTGGGAGGCTGATGTTAGTGATGGAAGAGTGGCGGTAGTGGTAGGAGGATGGTGGTAGAGATGGGGGGCGGTGGTAGTGATGGGAAGAGGGTGGTAGTAGTGGTGGTGGGAAAGTATTGGTGGTGGTGGTGGGAAGGTATTGGTGGTGGTGATGGTGGTTAGGTGTTTCTCCTTTAGAGTATAACACAGACTATGGAGGTTCCTACGACTAAGATATTAGAGGGAAGGTGTTGCTTTGTCAGAGTCACAAGGTTTGGGAAGGGATGCTGGGATCCTTGCACGGATGGTCTAGGCTACAAGTGGGCCTTTGTTTGGGTGTGTTGTTCACTTGTTTTAACCCAGAGATGAAGCTTATAAGCACAAACTGTTGAAGTATTTGGTGCTCTTGTAATTTTTTTCTCCGCAGTAAGTTGTATCTCTTTAGGTGCTTCACTGGGAATCAGAGAGAGTCTTCGCCTCTAGATCGCCTATTGAACGCTATGAGAATTAGGGCACTGGTGTATGTGGATGTACTACTGTACTGGGAGCTGTTGGTCAAGGCTTCAATCATGACTAAGGTGTGTGTGTTGAGGATCAGCTCGGTTGCATTGTCACACTCAGTAGGTTTGCACGACTCATAAGGACTGACCATCACGAAAGAGGCAAAATTAATCTCTTGGTAGACAATCCTGGATGATTTAGCATTATAATTCCCTCCTTCAGATTTGCGTTGACTTACCATAGAATATAGCTTTAGGAATGATTAGTATCGAAGAACGAGAGTTTGCCTTGTATCGGATAGACTTTTGCAGCGCCTGAAGTTGTTAAAAATGCTGTGTTATTTTCCCCAACTTGAAATATATTATACGTGTTAAGATGATTAACAATGACTTGGACAAAATAACGATGATCATTGAAACATAGGATGGACACAGTGCATGTAACCCATGCAATGAGATTGTATATCATGTGGTAATAAAGATTCAGATACAAACTAGTAAATTTGACTGGTAAATTGGTGTCCTAAGGGAGTCGATCCTGAGTACCAAGTTGCCTTTAGTGACCCTCGTGCTGACCTCTTAGGTTCTCTTGACTCAGATCTTACCATAACTTTCTTCGACATATATTATCTACGAAGTTCTTTTAATTAGTTAATATCATGTACCTGTACAAGGTAAGTCATTCAGGAATATTAAATTTCTGTTTATGTTAATATGGAATAAATAATGATGCAAATAATTATATGGTCTATTGTTTCTCTAAGTGTTGATTTGTTTGGTAAATAACTTTAAGCAATTTGTTTTATAATATGATATACTGTAATCTATATGGTCGTCCGCTCCATCACCTTGTGGGGTGGTCGTTCCTCGTAAGTGTTAGCTTCTGTCACCTTTTTATAACAGCGTATTATTCAAATATACTTTACAATACCTCTCTCGTCGGCTTCGTCTATGCGCATATTTCTTTTATAAACCTTCTCTGGTTAACCTTTTCCAATGACATTATTAAACCTTCCTAACAGGTTCCCATATACTGTATATTTATAGTTAAACAGCTGTTGTCCCGTAACGTTCTAGACTTACACCTTTTATCAGACATTTGATATCATATAATTATCCGATACTTTACATGCTTATCCTCATTACAATCGTTTCCTTTACCATTCATTTTTGCGTTAATTAATTTCCCTATCAGCTGCTTCTATAATCCAACTCATCTTGATTAACATCTAAGATTCCTTTCAGATCGAGTACAGTACATGTATAATCCCGTCTATATCAAGGACGTGCATCACCTGTTATGTAATAATCCGACAAACATATTATGCAACTATAAAAAAAGAATAATTACAGCAACTAGCCTTTCTTATAGTCTTAATTTCCTGTTTTTTTTCAATAAAAATCTGAGTCCTGTTTGATATTTACTCAACTGAATAATCGTATTTAATCGCCTGGATGACTTACTGTTTGTTATACTGAATGAATATTTAACAATTGAACTGATATCTATTTACCTAATATTGGCTTAAGTTTTATTACACGGTCGGCTGGGAAGCCTTGCACCGGTCCAGTAGAGACCCAGCCTCCAGATAAGTCCATTTTTTCAGTGAGAAGAATTTGTCCACATGTGTGTAATATTCTCAGTTTATTGTTCCCTCTAGATCTGGAGTAACAATCAGCAGGTCACCATTCACGCAGGTGATAACATACTGTACACCTTGCATATATTCTCCGTGTATCAGTACCACAACCTATCTCACGTCTTAGAGGATGGATTCCCTTTATCAGTTGGTGGGTTCAGTGGCAAGAAGATACGTAACAGTAGGGGGGGGGGGGCAGTCGTGGAAACACATGTAACTCCTCACAGCCCATTGGTTAGTCTACTCACTTGTGTCACTACAATATCTATAATTTAGTTGTTTGGACATGCCAGACAGATAGTGATGGCGATCTATAACACAGTTGTATCTAAACAAACTGACCTTCCACCTCCATAATAATTCCTCTCTCTTACCTTTCCATGTCAGTTCTCACGAGGTCCTCAACCCATCCAGTCAACATCTTATCCTACATTACCAGCTAACGTCTCCTATGACTACCTCTCTCTTCCATATCCTCTCTTGGCTACTCAACTTAAAATGATCTTCAATAGCACAAAGAATTTCTCACTGATTAGAAAATATAGTTTCCACTTTCATCCTTCCGTATCTTAATAATTTCTCACTTCTTGGACCTGAGGAGCCGCAGAGGGGTTATGAAAGTTGTGTAATCTTTAGGAAAAATATTTACAGCTAAGATATCATTGAGAAGAGAACAAGTGAATATCCAATAGAAGGAATAATTTGGTGCTGAGTTGCCAAGTACGAAGATTTATAGTATTTTAAATATGGTGTTATGACTCAACACTTCATAGTGTTGTGGCTCTTGTCGTTTAGAGAAAAAAAGAAACTCCTTTTTTGGACAAAATAAAATAATATAAGATGTCTCTAAGCGATTCACTTCAATACAGAGGATTTCAGTTGAGTTGTCCGAAAGTGCCTCACGTAAGAATATTTTATTATAATTCGTACTTTTTACGCTCATCTACGAAAGCAACTGCATCATACTACCTTGCCAGACAACTTAAGATCATAAGTAACCCTCAATGGAACGTCCAGGCAGGTTATAAGTACAAGTAGACACCTCTTGTGTGATCTCCCCCGCAGCTGGGCATCAGACTATAGTGTAGGTAAACTGTTCAGCCTCTACAGCTCCCTCGACACTCCAAGCAGTCTGTTATCATATGAGTGACTGAGGAGATTCCAGACCTTCACCTGGAAATCTTGCCGAGGGATAACTTCATTTTTTATTTTTTTGGATGAATCATCAGTAATATTTCCACTCTGTTGACTCTAACTTGACTTTGAGTGGCTCCGTGTCTTCTGGATGTGAAGACCCTGAGGGCTTTGTCCACATCTGTCCTGCACATTTTGATAACTCGTGGTTTTCGCAGCTCAAGTCTCCAGCCCTTAGTAGCCCAGGCTAAAGATTGTTCAAGGGTAAAATAAACCTCAAATTCAACACCTTACAGCACTCATGAACTATAGTAGACTTGACAATTTATTCAGATAATGGTAAACTCAATCGTGATCAGGGATTGTACTGTATATCCTGAAGCCACCTGTAGGATTTGTTTAAAGTGTAGAAGCTGCAGACAACACAAGTCAACAATAGCACTGGGTTAACCATTACACTAGAATACGACTAACTATTCGACTAACATCCAGGTTGCCAATCATTGCTGGGTCGAATAAAGCAAAAGGCTCAAAGGAATTTGTTCATAGCTACACTTTGCCCAGAAATCGAACTTTCGCCTGTGTTACGAGTTGGGGATTTAGAATATAGTTATACGTCTACCCAGATCCCAACAGGTAACAAAAAAAAAAAAAACAAAGACAATCGGACTATAAAAGGGTAGACAAAGGATGAGAGTTTTCGTTGTATATAATAAAGTACCATAAATCCCTTAACAAAATATTCAGCTTATAAATTACCCTTAACCAAACTTAACCTAAACATTAACAGTATATACATATTAATACAACATAAACAATCTTGAAGCAAGTGGACGTGGGGGAGTTAATACAAAATACAAGTACTTAAGTGAGGAGCTGAGATGGCTGACGAGTAAGGCTGAGTATTGTAGAAGACGGTAGGTAGTCACTGCACGTAGGTTTAGAGGATAGATGATCCTGTGGTCACTTCCCAGAGCCAAGTGCTCTTTCCTCGAATTGGAGCTGACAAAGAAGACTTTGAGGAGGTGACGCAACAACCAGGATAGGAAGAAGGGAAACCTCGGAGTGGTAACTAAGACGAGTCATACGTGTCTCGTCCTAGATGGCGTTGCTCGTGGTGCTGGGTAGGTAGATCAGGACAATAGATGGCGTGGTTCGTAGTGCTGGGTGGAGGGTTCGTAACACCTGCAAGATGAGAATGCTAACCACAGAAAACCAAAGCCTAAAAAACACTACGTCAGTGTGATTGTTTTGTTATATTTGTTCATTTAATCTATCTACAGTATATATCTATATATAAAACAAAGAAGTCTGTCTGTCTGTTTGTTTTTGTTTGTTTTGATTATTTGTTTGTGTGTTCCCCGAGAATCTCGGAAATTATTTTACCGATCTGTAGTGATGGATAGTGTATATGTAGTGATGATGGATGGTGTTATATGTAGTGATGATGGATGGTGTTATATGTAGTGATGATGGGTGGTGTTATATGTAGTGATGATGGGTGGTGTTATATGTAGTGATGATGGGTGGTGTTATATGTAGTGATGATTAGACAATAAAATAATAGCAGTTTCATGCTAAAAAAATATACTTTGTTGTACCATTGTAGTGAAAAATATGGTGGAACTTACATACACCGTTATTGAACTATTGATGGAAGAAGAAATTTTGGGGACTGAACAGTGAAACTACAGTATGTGGAGCCTCCCGGAGGGGGCGTCCTACCGTGGCCAAGGGAATGAGCTGCCCGGAGGGCGGCGTTTCAGCTAGTTATTTATAAAGACAACATTTTAAAGTAATTTTGTTCTAAGACTTTTAGATACCGAACTGTGTATAAAAATAATTCTGAGGTAGAGGTAAGTGAAGGTACTGTACCTGGAGGCACCTCAGTCAGCACCTGGTATTGAGGTGATCCAGGTGACAGTAAGCCATTTTCTTGTGAATAGTCTTCACAAGATACCATATATATTTTGGTATCTTGTGCTAAATTTATTCATTCCCCCCCCCCAAAAAAGTTGACTAACTGTTTTAATAACTATTGGTCACCGCACTTAAGGTGTTCTCGTGTCTGAAGGGCTGCTCTTAATCCTTTTCGCTAGTCTTTGAATACAATGTAACTACTTTCCAAAATTAGAAAAATAAGAAAGTAATGCTATAACATTAATTGTAAGCCTGAAGTCTAGTTTTAAAACAATGTGTGAAGAAACTTTTAATTTGGTCTCAAGCGCCAGGGGTCAGAGTTCAGGTAATTACGAACAACGATCACAAGACATTAACCTCTCCCTGAGACAGAAAATGTTGCCGTCTGTCAAGCTGTGAAAAGTGACCATCCAGGAACGTTACAGCAAGTTCCGTCCAAATTGAGTCAAAAATATTTCAGAAGGCGACGATAATGAAAAATATCTGCGGGTGGAAAGCTGACCAAAGTAAAGGTCTAGACTGACAACCATAATGATCATTAAAGCATTAAGCACTCTTTAACATTTTCGCCATTAACAAACAGACCATGAAAAACAGTCGAGGTGATCCCCAAACGAGAAAAGCTCCATGATTATTTTGACATGGAAATACATCAATAACATCAGATTTTTAACTAGTGGAAGGGAATTAGAAAGAAATATGTCTTTACTTAAATTCTTTGTCTAGTCGCTAAGGAATGGGGATCGTTCGCGCCTAAACTACTGTACAGTAACTCAAAAAAGTATCTGCCAGGATGGGTCTGATGACTTCCGAAATGTTACATGCAACTCGTGATGTCCCGGGCGGGACAGTATCTGTCCTCACTCTGTGTGAAGCATTATGCGCGTTTTTGCTCTGTATAGTTGAACATAAGTAATACAAGATGTTTAATTCGACGCAACTAATATGATGTTCGGTTACCAAATGTAATACTGTAGGATCAGTGTGGCACAGGGAAAATTCTTCTGAAGAAAATAAATTGTATTCTGTCATAACTGACAAATTAGTCAACGATTTTTTGCTCAAATTTCAGGAATGAAGTCCATTAATATCACCTTCAGTGAGCTGAATCAATACTGGATCTGTGTCATTTTCTTCGTTTCATGGTAACTGTATCCCTAAAAGCTAATTGGTTAGTTTCAGACAACTACAGCTACAAAATATGTGCTCATAAAGCCAATGGTGATTTGACTCATTACTAGAATTGTTTTTTTCATCCTCTTCAATGACCTCATTTCTCCCTGATCGAGGCTGGGTCAGTGATACAGCCACAAGTAATTATGTTGAGGGATTCAGATTAACCGAGTGGCTCCTCAGAGGTTCCTGCTTATGGTCATACTCCAGCTGAGTGATACACACCCTCGGTATTCCTCGTTTTTTTCTGCCTTTGTCCCTGAAGCGGACGCCACTCACGCATGCAAGACTGTGTGTGTACAGTACATATGGGTGTGTAAGTGAGTTTGTGCGAATTATTTTATGCTCGCGCGCGCGCGCGCGCGTGTGTGTGTGTGTGTGTGTGAATTTACCGTACATGCATAAATAATAATAATAATAATAATTAACGGTTTATTGAAAAAGTTCTGCAGCCCGAAGGCTGAAAATATACATTGGACATAAATGACTTATTACATACATTGGTGGTTTAACAAAAGCCTTCATTAGAGAAAGGTAAAGGAACATACAGTGAACATTCAGATTAATGTAGGTGTTGAACAGCAAACACGTAGTGTAGTAACTCTCTCCCAGATGGTGTTAGGAGGGACCTGATGTGGTGTAGTAATTCCCTCACAGATGGTGTTATGAGGGGCCTCACGTGTAGTAATTCCCTCACAGATGGTGTTATGAGGGGCCTCACGTGGTGTAGTAGTTCCCTCATAGATGGTGTTACGAGGGGCCTCACGTGGTGTAGTAACTCCCTCACAGATGGTGTTATGAGGGGCATCACGTGGTGTACGAATTCCCTCACAGATGGTGTTATGAGGGACCTGACGTGGTGTAGTAATTCCCTCACAGATGGTGTTATGAGGGGCCTGACGTGGTGTAGTAATTCCCTCACAGATGGTGTTATGAGGGACCTGAAGTGGTGTAGTAATTCCCTCACAGATGGTGTTATGAGGGACTTGACTTGGTGTAGTAATTCCCTCACAGATGGTGTTATATGAGTGAGGTGTGGCCCCAGGCCTTCCTATCGTAGACGGATTAACACATCGCCGGTTGTTGGGTCTCACGGGCTGTTATCACTGGGTACCTGGGACCTCACTGTGTGAAGGTTAACTTGAATACGACTTTTACTGTTGAGTTGTTCTCACTGACTCAAGCACTGTTCACCAATGTTCACCTCTGTTTAACACTGGTTCCATTCCTTTCCCAAATGAAATTGTAACTTCTGGCGAGAACCTGTTGATACTCCGGTGGGGAGAAGTGGTTCAGGGGAGGGGGTTGGTATGGGCCAACTTAACAGTTGACCTGGCTCCTCCGAGAGGAGCGCCAGGTACGTCTTGACCCTTCGGTGCATGTCTGTGTTTGTAAGCATGTGTGGATGTGTATCTGCGTCTGTACGTACAGGGGGGGGGGGGTATATGTACGTGTACGTGTGAGCTTGCGCATGAAGGTGTGCACATTGTCAACCGTCGGTGAGACAAGACGTGCCCCGAAGGCGCTCCCGGTTTTAGCAGCCAGGCCGAGTCTGTTTGGCCCTGCCCCCTCCCCCTGCTATATCCCAACGCCCTACCAGCCTTACTACACCGGGATCTATTCAGCAAAACATTCTAGTGATTAGTGAACGATTGATTACCGAGCAGTGTTCCTATAGTGCACTTAAGGAAAAGCACAAAAGCACAGCAGTGTAATACTGAGTGTGACTGGACCCGACCTAACCTGACCGGGACTTTCTCAGCAAAACATTCAAGTCATCAGTGCAATAAGTGATTATCATACAGTGCTCCTATAGTGCACCCCAAGGAAAAGTCAGACAGTGGGCACTTTATCGGTCACCTTCAAAGAGCCAGTGACAAGGACCACCGCCCTGGACTGAAGTACTTAGCGTGGATGATGTGGAAACCAAATGGATAAATTATACCAACACCACCACGGAAGCTCACCACCACTTCTTCCCCGAGAAGTCCGTCAGATCTCACCTAGCTGACTTGCCCTGGATCACACCTCGGATCAAAAGACTTATGCAACAGAGAGACAGAGCCTTTCATCTCAATGACCACATCCGCTACAGGTCCCTTCGCAACCGAGTCATTCGCGAAATACGCACTACAAAGAAGTCCCACTACCCAACCAAATTACAACACCTGAAGCAGACCAACATCAGTCAATGGTATGGTAAGCTTAAAGAACTCTGTGGACTAAACAATAAGACACACCCCCTCCCCTTCCTTAGCCATCTCGCTAATGTTGACGCAGCTGAGCAAACAAATAACCATTTCGCTACTATATGCCAGACGCTCCCCCGGCTTGACACAACCACTCTCCCTGCTTACCTACCAGCCCCCCTTCCCACTGACTTAGTAGAAGAATTTGAAGTAGCAAAACGCCTGGACAAACTAAAATTAAAACGCTCTACCACCCCCATTGACTTACCAATGAAACTCTTCAAGGAGTTCTCCCCGGAGCTTGCTAAACCCCTATGCTCCATCATCAATGCTTCTCTCAGTCAAGCCAGATGCCCAGCTGACTGGAAGACCTCTTATGTGTCACCAGTGCCCAAGTCAACCAGCCCACAATCCTTAAATCAGCTACGACCTATTGCAATCACCCCAATACCCAGCCTAATCTGCGAAAGTTTTGTGTTCGACTGGGCTTATGCTGATATTGCAGGAGTCGTAGACCCTCAGCAATTTGGCAATATGAAAACTTCCTCCACCACTCACTGTCTTGTCAGCTTTCTCGATTACATATACCGCCATCTCGAGTAACGAAAAACGTCTGTAGCTGTCGCCTTCATTGATTTCACTAAAGCATTCTACCTAGTCGACCACAATATAATCATCAACAAAGCTATTGACCTCGGGCTTCGGAGAAGTCTTATACCATAGCTTACAGACTTCCTCAGTGACCGACGCCAAGCTGTACGCTTCCGAGGGGCTGTCTCCACCTTTCAGTCACTCACCTGTGGCGTCCCCAAAGGCACCAAGATGGGACCACTTTGCTTCCTTATGCTCATCAATGATGCTCTAAGAGAAACCCCCGCTCGCTGGAAATATGTCGACGACTCCACCATTGGGATCAGCGTCAACAATTCTGCTCCCGACTATACCGCCCTTCAGGATTTATTGAACAGTCTTCAAAACTGGGCCACCAACAACCATGTCACCATCAACCATACTAAGACCATGGTTATGCACATCAACCTCTCCTCCGACATTGTCCCACCTCCTTCCATTACTTTAGGTCCGAACACACTCCAGGTTGTAGATTCCACGAAGCTCCTCGGCGTCACCATAGACAACAAACTAAATTGGAAACCACACGTCAGTAAAGTTGTCAAATCCTCCAGTTCCGTCTCCACCTCCTCCGCCGACTCAAGTCCCTCGGAGTTCCTGCACCCGAGCTCCTCAGTGTTTACACAACATTCATACTTCCCAAGCTCACCTATGCCTCCCCTACCTGGTCTTCCTCCTAAATGCCCACACAACGTAAACACCTAGAAAAAAGTGCAAAAGAGGGCATGCAAGATTATTCTCTCCCCTTCCCTGCTCCACATATCAAGCGCTCAACACACTGACCCTTTCGACTCACTGACCATCACCACGACCTCATCTGCAAATTTGGTAGAAGCTTCCTACACCATCCTCGACACCACGGCTCTACTACCACCTGAGATCCTAGCCCGAGGTGCTGTTCGACACCACAACCGCATCCAGCCCCATACATTTTTTGAACAGTCATATAAGAACAACCCCGGCCAGTCCCAGCCATTGTAAAGTTATCAATAACTTGTAATAAACCAGTGTATTCACTCCCAGTAAATCTTCACTTCTTGCACTGTCACTATGTTGAAATGCACTGTAGTTTGAGCTTTTCCCCATCTAGTTATTATATATCTTATTTGTATCACTTATGTTACTTGTATATTATTTGTAATTCGAAACCCATTCCCCAAATATGTAACTGTATATTTTCAGCCTTCTGGCTGCCAAGCTCTTTCAATAAACCGTTAATTATTATTATTATTATTATTATTATTATGCTTGGAGCAGCCTGTGCTAGGCTTCCGTCCCAGCTACCGCCCTGCTTCACATGGCTTCACCTCCAGGAACCGTCAATACCAAGGCAGTTCTTGTGTCTTCAGTACCTCTACGCATCTATGTTATTGTACCAAGCTAAATAACTCACCGTATTCATAAAATAATCGTTTTTTTGCTATGCTATATAATATGTTTTATTGATTATTATTTCGTCATAGTTTCAAGTGCTTCTGGTCTAAACTTTGTTTCTTTTTACAGTTTTAAGTTTTTGTTTATATTGAATTTACAATACTTGTCTTCTGCTTTTGCAGGAGCTATCACACGCACGCACACACGCACGCACGAACGCATGCACATACATACATGCATTCATACAAATATACATACACAAAATTCATGCTTTGTGCTACTTTTTAATTTAATGATTGAAAAGATGCTTGTGTTTACTCATTGCAGAGCAAATATCTTCTCTGTGACAGAAGGACCCAGTTCACATCGCTGGCTCCATGACACTTGTAATTATTCTTGAACGTTTTAGTTCTTCCTCAGATTCCCATTGTTAACAATGTTTATTTCTCTGATTTGTTAACATCCCTTGGCCATCGACCTTCATAAACCACACACTTTGTCTTTTACATACGCCATTAATACTGGTTCTTTAGTCTTTTATTTCCTCTTCATATGTATGTTTTGTTGAAAACTCACAGGAGAATTGGGAAACACTGGAGCACCTTAGTTATCGATTTTAATTAAGACATCTTCAGTTAGGTGCTCCAGTGTTTCCCTATGTTTCAATATATGAAAAAAGCTCCAGTATTAACGTATAAAACAAAATGTGATTATGAATCGATAACCAGAAGAAATAAATAAAGAAATAGATAAATATATATATAAATATATATATATATATATATATATATATATATATATATATATATATATATATATATATATATATATATATATATATATATATATATATATATATATATATATATATATATATATATATATATATATATATATATAACTTCAACAATGGACTTGTTCATGGAAAGCGTAGTTATATAACCAAGAGGAGAACCAGAGAAAACACAAGATCTTAACTAAGTTGGGCTTCTTTTTAATCGCTAACGTTTCGGAAATAATCATTTCTGCATCATCAGAGCCTAAACAAAGTTTTGAAAAAAAAGTTTTAGAAATACAGGTGATATACCAATAAAACATAACATTATGCGAAAATTTACCTTCGGTAAAATTTAAAAAAAGAGCAATAATCCAATTTAAAACCGACAAAAATGACGAGAGACCTAAATACAAAGCTAAAATCCAAGGAGATAAAAATTAATGTCCTCAGTTTATATGATCCAGTATCAAAAGGTTTGCATTATTTCATTAACTCTTTCGCCACTTCGTTTGGTCCTTTTTAATCATACAACTCATTTCAGCACCAAACAAGCTCTTCTGAGAAGAATTTCTCGCACTTAAACTTAGCATCCAACGACAATATTATCATCACTAAAACCAGATAAGGGTAATGGGGTTATTGTGCTCAATAAAATAATCTACGTTGAGAGAAAATGATGAATATGTAACGACCGAACTAAATTTGCCCCCATTCTAGACGATTTATTCAGGATAATTCTTTAAGTATGAGGAACCAAGACCTTAGATTTCTTATTAAACTTAGAAAAATAATGTCATTAATGACTCCTCCTTTTTAAACTCTTTGTTAGCGGATCTAAACCAGGGTATCCTGTACGGTCTACCAAAGGTACACAAGGATAAGGTGTACCCGCCCTATATTGTCTGCCCTGGGCACCTTCAACTATAATCTGCTCTAAATTCCTCGTTCCCATACTGTCACCAATCACCATTAATCAATACTCTGTTAAAGACTCTTTTAGTTTTGTTAAGGAGCTCATTAGCATCTCGTTCCTTAACTGTGTTGTGGCTAGCTTTGATATACGGTCTCTCTGTTTACCCAACATCCTCTTGCCGAAACTATTGACGTATGTACAGATGAACTGTTCTCAAATGCTGATATAATTGATGGATTCAATGAAACATAATTTAAAAAATTTTTTTAAAACTGGCTGTAAAATGATTGTTTTTGTTTTTGATTGTATAAAGCTTGTAAACAATTTAATTAATTATTTGCTATAGGTTTCACCTTTAGAGTCACAACCTTTCCTCTATCACCACGAAGCTTTGGCCTAACCAAAAATCTCTAATTTAAGCCTTTGTTCTATCGTCGGTATGTTGATGACACTTTTTTAATTTTCAGATCCTTGATCACGTCTATGTTCCTAAATTATTTAAAATCGAAACATATGTGGCACAAATTTACTTGTAGATTGGAAAGAGGAAAATATTCTTCCATTCCTAGATGTTAATATCCTGCATCTTTCATAATAGTTTCAGGAACAGCCTTGTAAGAAAAACCAACTTTCACTGGTTTTGAGTTCAAAATTTTCGTCTTTTATTCCTTACAAACGTAATCCTGGTACGTACTCCTTACCAGCAGAGCCTTTAATATATGTTCAAGCTAACTTTTGCATGGACATTGGACTAAAATGCATAAAGAACTACTCTTTAACAATGGTTTACCTAAGGGTTACAGACACTTATTGGCAATACCCTTAGTAGGTTTTAGTCCCACAGCTTCAAATCACGTCCTAAATATTCTATCTATTTCCACCATCCCGTACACAGGCCCATTCAGTTTCACCATAGAAATAAACAAGAAGCTTTTCAATGAATTCTATCCACAAATCTCTCTTGAATAATCTTCTAAAACCCAGAGTTCAATTAAAAATTCTTTACAATTAAAGACACCATACCCACACACCTGCAATCCTCGGTTGTTTTATCAACTTACATTGTGCTAGCTGTAGGGCAGCATATATAAATTAAAACTAAAGACATTTGATAACTCGCATCCATGAACACTTGGGCCGTTCCGTTCCGAACAGGCCAGTTAATCCACTTCACCACATTCAGCTATTCATAACCCGCCCACCAACATGACCACCGTTCTCTGCGTCTGATTTCTCAGTTCTCGGCAAAACCGACTGTGAAACCGGACAGCCTCCTCGTGCCGACCTTGCACCAATGTAAAAAAAGCCATCCATTTGTGATATGGCTACTGTGGTGTTGTTTTTTCGCACTGGCTCGTCTGAATTAAGGTAATACCCCCCTGTATATTTTATTTCCATTTTTATTCCTGATTTGGCTTTGTATGTGAGTCTCTCATCATTTTTAAATTTATTGAAGTAAATTTTTTTGTATAATGTGTTTTTATTATATATCACCTGCATTTTAAAACTTTTTCAAAACTTTTTGTTTTCTTCTAGGCTCTGATGAAGGAAATGATTATTTCCTAAAGGTAGCGATTAAAAGAAGCTCAACTCAGTCAAGATTTTTGTGTTTTCTGATTCTCCTCTTCATTATATATATATATATATATATATATATATATATATATATATATATATATATATATATATATATATATATATATATATATACACACGAAGAGTTCTATTGAGGTACTGGAGAAGATGTCATCAGGGAGGAGCTGACACGGTCTGACGTCAACGATCATCTGTTACAAGAGCCTTGTGAATGTCACACAACTCTCCATCCTTAGGAACTTGGGGGATATTCACTTAATTTTTACATCGGTGTATATTAAAAGTTTTAGTTCATTAGTTTCTCTTAAACTTCTTTTTCAGAAAGTGAATTTTCTGAAAAATTAATTGTTAGCAGTATTTGTTTCTAATCTTCGTTACAGTATTTTCATTATCATCAAGAAAAATACGTTACAGATTACGTGATGCTACAATACTTAGGGTCAAACTTTATCAAGCGTCTCTTTTTTTTCTTTGGAAGTCTCAACATACAATAGACATTTAAAACAAAATACAGGAATTCGTCGGACCCAGCAAAGACTAAAACAATCTAAGTCTATCAAACAGGAAAAAAGAAAAACGATTCACTCCCAAATCTCTTTTCTCAGAGCAAAAATAAGAGAAAAAATACTCAGTACGTGCAAAATCCTGCAACAGAGTGAGGCCATATCCAGATAATCTTTACAGGGGTCACGTCGAAAAGGTGGTGAACTCAGAACCAACTCCTGGTGGAGAAACTGAAGGTAAGTCAACTAAAAGTCACATAAATTTCCCTAGGAGGTCGCCCCAGGTAACAGATCTGTTTAGATGGCGTCTGGAGGGGAATTAAGCGTGAGTATCCGTGAAGTTGTTGGGCTAGAGGCAGAATTTTAAGAAAAAGTTGGGATGTAATTGCCGAAGTTGGAGGTAGCGAGAACAATCGTGTGCCTTTAGAGCTACACTCGAGGAGATTTGATCTGGGGTGAGAGAGAGAGTTTCGCTGGAGTCTTTGGGAAGAGTTTAGGTAGGGAACAGGCCTTGGGAGGGATGTTAGAAGGGTGTTTTTAGGCGCGATGATAAAAGGTTATTCTAAAGGCCATATTAGACAGACACATGTCTTGTGAGCCATGGATGAAAAAAAAGCCTCAGAAATTCCCTTTAAGGGATGTCTGGGATGGTGGTATGCTGGAAGACGTCTTGACAACCAACTTAAATGGATGAACAAGAATTATTTTAAACAAAATTTCTGGCAGCCATGTGTGATGGTCGACTTTCAACCAATAGCGGAAGGAGATCTTGAGAATTATTCTAAAAATATTGTCTTGAGATATATTTCAAAGAGCTTCTTGTAGCTCTATTAGAAAGGTTTATTACGAATTAAATAAAGAAAATTAAAGCTGTAGGAGACCTCAATTAGTCGCCCAGGAACTATATTAGACAGACGTCCTAAAGAGTTGTTAGACTGATGTCTTGGGGTTGTGTCAGGAGAACGTCTTAACGGCCATATTAAAATAATGATAGATTCGTATTAAAGGAATTCCTTAAGATGATACTAAAATATCACAGTTGGACCTTATTTAAAGTTTAATTTTTAACTTAATATGTAATTCGATATCAATATTCCACAAGTAGTTTATTTTTTCCAGGTACTGTACTGTACCTTACCGTACTGTACTGTGGTAAATGAAAATCTTTAATTAGTGCTATTTATATCGATGACGTAACAGGCATTCGGAGGAGGCGAATTATGAAGCATCTGCATAGTGGCATACTTGATACATCAAGGCGTTATATTTAGTTGAATATTTACTCTCATTACTCTGAAATGTCATGCGTTTGATATATATATATATATATATATATATATATATATATATATATATATATATATATATATATATATATATATCTTGATAAAATCACATGGGAAAAGGGAAACAACGGAGCACCTTAGCTTTCGTCTTTATTCAAGACATCTTCAGAGGCAACTGGATTACATGGACAGAGAGAGGCTTAAATATACAGGGTGACCTTAAAAACATGAGGTCAGGTCATAATGATGTCATCCACTAATCCCCACACCAACACACACGTAGAGGAGCTTAAGAGAAGGGGGGTGGCATGACTAGTCAGGTCAGGTCAAAAATAAGGGACCCACTAAATAATTATCATACATCTAGATCAAAGGTTTTCAAAGCATTTTTAACCTTGGGCCACTGACAAATAAATTTATGTAACATATTATCAGTTTTGAACTGACCATCACTAAGGTTTGTTGATTTTAATTCCTTAAACCTTAGTGATGTGTGTGTGTGTGAATACTGAAATATAGAAATTAAGTATTTCTAGTTCTTGAACGACTTAGCAACTTCTTGGATATACAAGTAAGTCATTCCTTGGGTCCCATATAAGAAAAGGTTCATGGAACTCAGCCCAGCAAGCATACTCCAAGACTCAAAAGGTCTTTGACTACCCGTCATGTGTTAATCTAAATGTGAATTTCACTACTAAGATGCCACGAAAGATTTCATATTAAAAACAGTTCAGTGAAAATAACTTATTGTGTCAAGAAAAAGTTGTTAAGGGTCAGAACTGTTATTTAGATTCATAGGTCTTGTGTGAACTCCTCGTTTGCAACACGTCAGATAATTCACAGATCTTTGAGCTTTGATGTGAATGATAAAGCCTAACTTTAGGAGACGCACTAAAAACTGACCTCGGATGTTTAGGATTTGAAACCAACTGTAAGATCTACAAATGATGTCATTAAGTGGTGGTTGTTGCTTTAAGATATTCGTGAGGTAGTTTCCGGAACGTAAAGTAAATGATCATGTTCTTCAGGTGGCTGAGGAAATTATAAAACAAAAAGAGAAAGTTTGTGTTAATTGTATCTATCCAAGATAGATCCTTCACCGTGACATCAAAATTAAGCCCAGGATCTGCGTGAAAAAGCGCTGTGGTTTACCACGACCCTGACTAAACCGCGAGAATCATGCAGTGAAATGCGATTAAGTAATAACTGAGCACTTTACAACCTTGCTAATGTCTCTGCTTAAACACACATCGTAAATGTTTTGAATCGTAGTTCCCCATTAGCCAACTTTTGCCCCGTTAATATCCTTTAATCGCGCACCGGGGACAGCTATTATTGCCAGCATATGTTGAGGTCCTCCGAGACCCACAACAAACTAAATGAATCTACCAAACCAGAGCACGAGTGGCTCACGCTAGATATGTGGGCAACTTAGCTGCTGAGAGAGACTGGCCGTTTTTTTTACTCCAACAAACTATCAAAGAATGCTATTAATCTTGATGGGTGGCGAGGGCTGTGGCATCTACGAGCGCACGAGATGCTGAGGCGGAACGGCAGTCCATCTTGAGCCTCCAAAAGGTGGGGGGGTGAAGAAGGGAGGGAGGAGCGAGTGAGAAGTGAGAAAAATAGAGAGTGGGAAGGAAAGTATGACTCTCCAGACGAAATCGAGAGAGGGGGAAAAACAGTTAAACTGAGAGAGGGAAGATGGAGTGAGAGGGAAAATGAGCAAGAAAGTCAAGAATGTCATGCGAGGGAGAGAGACGAAGTTAGATGATCGTGGTCGCTCGTGAAGGAGAGTCGAGTCGTCCGTGGCGAGGATAAGTATGAGGGGTGGCGAGGTTAGATAGACATTTACTAAGAACAAAAATAAGAGAAAAAACTTTATGCTACACAGCCAAAGCTACTAGACAGACAAGGTACCTTTGTAGATTATTTTGACCTACACACAACATTTAACAAACACTCGTTAAGAAATATGTACTGGATATAAAATGAAAATAAATAATAAGAAGAATAAAAAATGAGATGACACCAAGCGAGGAAGTTACTGAACAAAGCAACGGTGGGAGATATCAATATGACTCTTGTTGACGGTGGTGATGGAAGGTAACATAGACATTATAAATAAGCTTGGAGGGGAGGGGGGGTATAGAGGAAGAGACGAAGTATAGAAGAAAGAGGGAAGGATAAAAATGGAAAGATGGAGGAGGAAGAAGAGGGAAAGAGAGAGAAAGAGATTGACAGAATTTCCAGTGAAATAAGGGGGAGAAAGAGGAATAAAAGGAAGAGAGGGATGAAGGTAAGGAGGGTAAAAGTAAATGATGCTGAGGAGAAAGAATGGTAAAGATAGGGAAATGATATAGAGGAAGTGAGAGGCAGAGGTGGAGAATTGGGAGACGAAGTGGCAGACAAGAAGGTTGATGATTATGATGATGATAAAATAAATAAATAAAATAATAATAATAATAATATGTATTTAGTAAAATCATAAAATTAAATTAAAAAAATTATATTGATTATACCAGTCTACATTTGGTTTGGCAAGTGGTAAGTGTGTGTATATAGACAATGCAGGCATGCGGTGTACACAGACCAGGCAGGTATATAGTTTCCAACGCAGTGCAGGAATACAAAAATAGTGAATAGTAAGGCAATCAAAGATTGCCGATAAAGGTTGGTAAGAGTTTAATAATAATAAACAAAAGAATGAAGCTTAGGGAAATAGAAAGTGAACGAGAAAGAGTAGAGATGGACAAACAGATGGATAGGTTGGAGCAGTAGATCTACTATACAGTAGATGAGAAAGATAGTGAGAGTAAGAGGGAGAATGGATAGAGTAAGGGAAGGATAAAGGAGAAGGGGAAAGGGGAAGGAAATGAGTACGGTCTCAAAGAGGGCGGAGCTATAGTACAGATGAGCAAGTTGTGGTCTGATAGGCTTCGTGTTAACACAGTAACTCATGGAGCTACTGTGTATACCAGCGAAAGTGAAAGTGGGTCCCATAGGCATGAGTGCCCGTTAGGGACAGTGCAGTTACAGCACACAGTATAACTAAACCTTCGGTACTGCTCTCGACTGCATTCACTGCCCCAAGTTGTAAACATAGGTAGACTCTGCTGCCCCATGGCATCACGAAAATTGTGACCAAGTCCCAGGTTGCTGATCTGACTTTCTGCCTCATTTACACACAATTGCAGGGTCTCAATTGTTTCTCTTACTATTGACAACACAACATACATATATTGTTTCTCATTTTGATCTTTTTTTTCATTTTTGTATTTCTTTACGGTTCTTTATTATTATCATTATTATTATTATTTTATTACTTTATTTTCAATTTTGTATTTCTAATTATAAATTTTATTTACTATGAATTCTTCTTCTTCTTCTTCTTCTTCTTCTTCTTCTTCTTCTTATTCTTTCTTCTTCTTCTTCTTCTTCTTATTATTATTATTATTATTATTATTATTATTATTTTTATGTCTTATTATTCTTATTATTCTTATTATTATACTTATTATTATTCTTATTATTCTTATTCTTACTCTTATTCTTATTCTTATTATTATTACATTTTCGCCCCCCAGGTCCCGATGTGGGTCAGTGACATGTGCCCGGGTGGGCTGATCACCCGTAAGAAAAAAAAAAAGAAAAAAAAAAGAAGACACCCATTTACAGCTGGGTGAACTGAGAGCCCCAGGAATCGAACTACCGATTCTTGGAACTGGCGAACGCTATATCCTCTCGACCACCGTGCTCCATGATATACCTGTGGTCAATCCTAAAAACACCTGTAGCTTGCCCTAGGACATCTTGGAAGTACAGTTGTTAGTATACACGAAAAAGTGAACAATAATTCCCCCCTACCATTGTCACTACCCACAGCTAAGCAACTCTGATGAAATAAAACAATTACTGAGTTCTGTCTTTAGCAGGAACGTCCCACAATGCATTCCCATCTGAGCTTCAAGTTGAAAATCATTGATCTCAACAGGACTCAGTTGTCCGTTTCTACTAAAACCAATGTTGCTTAGCGAGTGTTTGATTCAATGAAGTCGCGTGCCGGTGGAGGAAGCAGCGGAGGAGATAATGCTCTTTCGCTTTTTCGCTTTTCATAAATCCTGAGTATTTGGGCGATTAATATATAAGATAAACTTCACTTTTTTTCTCTTTTTTTTATATATACGTAGTTCAGCCACGTAAGCTATATTAAATATTACCCTCCCAAACAAAAAACCAAAAAATTCCACGGGGAAGAAGATAGCTCCATGATCTTATTTATCATAACCAAATTTCTGAGCAATTTATACTACTTAGGATAACTAAACACTTATGTGCCATCAATTTAACATACAGTGTACAGTGTGTCATCTGATGAACACAGGGTGGTGAAATGCGTCTACTGTGGCAGCATTATGTTAGCGTTAAGGTGTAAGCATTGCTTGCTCCTCTCGCTTTCAGCTACAACCGCTGGCTAGCCCTCGTGGCAAACAGAGAAGCAACTTGCATAAGTCTTCCCCTGCCAGTTCATAACCTCTTCACCATCAAGACTCCTACTGTGCCTCCTCGTGGCAACACACGGTAACTGGGTGCCTCGTGAGCTCAGGCTAGACCAGCAGGGATCTCGGAGCAGCAGTGGGCCCCAGAGGGCTGGCACAAAGGCCCACTGGCATGTGGACACTTCCTGGCGCCTACCAACCACATTGCCTCGCTGCCTTGTGGATTTACCTTGGTAGGTATTAGGCTATGGGAGCAAACCAAGAACGAAAAATCAACGATGGAGCCCCGCATCAGGCAGAAATGCTTACAGAACTCCAAAAAGACCCCAACGGCGGTATAGGCTGAAGAGGTAACCACCATGGGAAACCAACGACTACACCGGCTGACGAAGGCAATGCCTCATGGACAGGGTCCTAAAGCAAAACACAACAAACTGAGCTATCGGCAGTCCATTGCAACCCTCACTCTCCCCAGTCACGGCAACACTTGCACCAATAGATAAGGAAAAGGGAGAGCCAAGATGTGTGGTTACAGCTTGATCTCCTGCCTCACCACATAAATCAACTCACATGCAGCCATCATCCAACTCATCATACCTCTCATTATCATCATCATCAAAACCCCTATACCCTCAAAAGTCCTACAGCGACGGACGAGTGGCGACAGGTACAGGCAGAGATGACTGCCCGGAGTCTCTAGTTACAACTCTGCACATGGTCGGCACAGAAAAGATGGTCGTTTATGCACTGGGATCTAGGCAGCAGTGCAATCCAGGCCTTCTCCGTTTGACTGAGCAGCCTTTTCGAGGAGTCACTCTGCTCACCCCACACGAGGAGAGGGCGAGAAAAGGTGCCTTAATCACATCCCGTCTAAAAAAAACTAACCTGATTGGGCAACCGCACCCAGTAAGGTCATCCTTATGTAGTCGAAAACAATCAAAATCACAGATCCAAACAAAAACAAAATATACAACCTCTTATGGTCGCTGCATGGAATGTCAGGACCTTTCTGGATACTGGCACAAATGAGCATCCTGAAAAAAAGAACCGCCCTTGTGGTGAAAGAGCTGGCTAGGTATAGCATCAACATAAGAGCCACTAGTGAGTCCCGGCTCCTAGACGAGGGGTCAACTCACTGAACAGGTGTCTGGTTATACCTTCTTCTGGAAGGGTAAGCCTGCTGCAGAGAGAAACCGCATATATGGAGTTGGCTTTGCTATCCGCCAACGCATACCTACACAGGCTAACTGAAATGCCTTCTGGGATCACCGAGCGCCTCCTAATGCTCTGAGTCCCACTGAATCACTCACGTATTGCCTTCTTCATCAGTGCATACGCCCCAACACTGGATGCAGAGGATGACATAAAGGAGGCTTTTTACGCCGACCTCGACAGAGTGCTATCCTCTATCCCAGAGAAGATAAGGTTGTGCTCCTTGGTGACCTCAATGCCAGAGTTGGCAGAGATGCTGACATTTGGCAGGGAACCATAGGGAAAAATGGGCTACGCAAGTGTAATCCCAACAGCCTACTCCTCTTTTTTTTTTTTTTTTTTTTTAGGTTAAGGTGAGGAAAGGATGGAAGGCATGCTGGGGCTCAAGGCACAGCCAGACATGAGGGATGGAGAAGTCACAACATATATTCGTGGGGGGAAAGGTTGGAAAAGAAGTTTAATGAGTTAAACAGAGGGAGATGACACCCCTTGTTTTACATATTACAGAGTTTGTTGGCTAACTAAGCTCATCAAGTGTGCTGCGCACAACCTAAACTATCACCAAGACCTTGTTTAGGCAGGCCGACAAGTTCAAGGGTTCGTGGCAACACCCACGATCCAAACACTGGCATCTAATTGACATCATTGTCAGAGAAAGAGATCGCCGAGATTTCCTCATTAACTGAGCCAAGCGTGGCTCAGACCACTGTGACACATATCATCACCTCGTCAGAGCCAAGCTCTCACTTCACGTCGCTCCAAAACAATGAAGGCAGCAAGCCTCCAGAAGAGGTTTTAACACTAAGTGTCTGGAGGATCCAGTGGTAGCAAATGCTTTCACAGAGCAGCTCGAACCTGGGCTGATAAACAACCAGACAACAGACAACCCAAATCCCATTGCTGAATGGGATAGTCTCGACACTGTCATGACAAAAACCAGCAGAAAGACCCTCGGCCAGATCGTAAGAATACACCAGGACTTGTTTAATGAAAATGACCCGGCAATCAATGTACTCGTCCATGATAAACGTGCTGCTTTAAGTGAGTGGCAGAACAACCCTCAGTCTCGGACCAAAGCTGATACCTTGTACAAGAAGAAGGCGGCAGCTCAGTGGGATCTTTGCAATCTAAAGAACGGCTGGTTTAAAAATAAAGCATGTGAAACAGAAAAATTTTCAGATCAGCAAAAGAGGAGCGAATTTTTCAATTCCACTAAAGCATTTTATGGGCCACTCACTCATGGCGCAGCCCACCTCCGCTCATCCGACGGTAACTCCATACTTAAAGATGATGAAGGCCTCCTTCAGCGCTGGAGAGAGCACTACCATTCACTGCTCAACCGAAACACCGATGTGGGTGTCCTGACTACCCAGCAGGTCCCTCAGCATCCAGAGCTGACCCACCTCAGCTATCCTCCATCCCTGGATGAGGTAGCTACTGCCATCAAACAGATGAAAAATAACGAAGCTTCAGGGCCTGGTGGAATCCCAGCCGAGGTGTAAAAAGCAGGAGGACCTCTGCTTACCAGCCGTCTCCACTCTCTCCTAGAAAATATATGGGAAATGGAAGAAATCCCCCAAGCTCCTAAAGACGCCTCCATTGTCAATATTTATAAGAACAAGGGAGACCGGTCAGACTGTGGCAACTACCTACAGTAGGGATATCGCTGATGTCCATAGCTGGCAAAAGTATCTCCCGAGTCCTTCTAAACAGACTTATTCCTGAGGCGGAAAACTTCCTCCCAGAATCTCAATGTAACTTTAGACCATCACTTGGCACCACTGACATGATCTTTGCTGCTCGTCAGGTACCAAAAAAAAAGTGCAGAGAACAGCGTTGTGACCTGTACATGGCTTTCATCGGCCTAACCAAGGCCTACGACTTGGTCAACATGGAAACCCTCTGGTGGACCCTCAGCCGTTTTGGCAGTGTACTGCACAATGGCACCTAGTCTGAGTTCTTCCCCATCCAAATGAGACCAATTTACCTTTACCATTTTCTTGGCTGCTTTCCTTACTCGTGCCAGCACCAATTTAGCCGGCGGGGTTGACATCGAGTACAGGATGAAGGGTCTTTTCAACATAAGATGACTACAGGGAGCTTCCATTTCTGGGATTCAGTATGCAGACGACCTCACCCTTGTCGCTCACACTGAACCCGACCTATGGGAGATCCTGAACACTTACGCAGATGTGTATGCACACTTCGGCCTTGGGGTGAATGTATGTAAGACTCAGATTTTCTTTCAGTCTGCCCCTGGTTCAGCCACATCTAAACCATCCGTGCAGCTGAACGGTACTACCCTCTTTAATGTTACCCACTTTCGGTATCTCGGCTCCAACCTGTCCACCACCTCGGATATCGATGAAGAGATTCAGCATCAGATCAGATGTGCATCTCAACCCTTAGGCAGACTCCGAAACCGTGTCTTCAGCTGTAGGGAGCTGAAGTTATCTACAAAGTTACATGCATATTGTATGTATATTCTGTATGCTGTATTTATATTATGTATGTATTTTATGTATGTGCTCCATTTATGTACTATTTATTCAGCCTAGCTAGCAGCGTGTGGCAATGTATTTATCAATGTCCCACATGCCTAATTAATGTGCCTGGCGACGTATGGAAGCTGTTAATGTATCACTTCCCATACGTCGCCTAGAGAGCAGTTGACCAGCAGACAGGTTGAGGAGTGCTACTCCCCTTGTGTACATATCTCTTATCCAGTAAATTGAACCTACAAAAAATTATACAGGTGTTTGTGTTCGCTCCTGTATATAGAACTTATTACCCAGAGCACGAACATGGCGAAGTGTCTAGTTTTACTGGATAATTACGAGTGAAGTGCAAAGTTTGTGGAAAGCCGGCTCTCTCTGTCAACTCACCGCCAACCGCCGCCTCCTCGAAGAAATTTTAGCAACTTTGAGCAGTGTCAGTGACAGTGATTTTCTGTGCAGTGTTTAGTGCATTGTGTGTTTCGTGCCATACATGTGTGACCTTGTTCTAAAGGATTCCCAAGGTACACGGCATGTTCTGGGCATTTGTAAGGAGTAACGTTTTTCACATTCTCCTCTCGTCATGCCTCGAGGGTAACTGACGCTCCTCTCGTCTCCACACCCCCTCACAGCTCGAGGCCCCTCATGGCGAGATGCTCTCGCCCGCCCCGGCACACACACTCACTGACATCGGCGATTCCCTTATATATATTTTATATATATACTCTACTTATCTGTGTATTTAATTAATTTTTTTCTGAGATCTTGTTGATACGACGGGCTGACCGGTCAACACTGATTTAGACACAGTACACAGATGAAGTAGTTATGTCTCGTGTTTTGCGCAGTCGTGGAGCCAGCGCCCGGATGAGTCAGTCGGATGATAGCTCCGTAGAGATGGATGACCAAGCTGACCAGGACGCCCCAGCTACCACAACATCGCGCAGCCCTTCACCTCGATATTCAGCGTTGTCTCCAGAGATAATTGCTTTAATGAAGTTTATGAGAGATGAAAGGCGCGAGGATGAAGCTAACAGACGTGTGGCAGACGAACGCAGAAGACAAGCGGAGGCAGAGAGAGACCACCAACGGAGATTGGAAGAGAGTGCATGGTTTTTAGCTTTGATATCTCGCCTCACTGTTAACCAAGCCCCTGGCTCTAACACTGCCTCGGTACTGACTGGTTCAGATACCTCATCAATGCTTCCTTCACGCCCCCCAGCCCCACCTAAAGCAGCAGCTCAAACACCGCCCATCTTGAAGCCTGATGTGACTTTCCAGACTTTTCGTGAATGGCGGCGACGGTGGACTGATTATATTCTACAATGGTGGATCTCCAGAGTTTGTCACAGCCTAAACAACTCATCCAGCTGCGTATGTGCCTGTCCTTAGAAACTCAGCGTGTCTTGGAACATACGTTGCAGGTACCTCCGACCTCTTCGTTGTCTGTAGAGGAGGTACTGGACATTCTACAACGGCACATCAAAGGACAGCAGAATGAAGCTCTGCGCAGGAGGGAATTGTTTAGCTGCAGACAAATGGAGGGCGAGACTTTTGACGCCTTTTATGTACGACTCAAGACAGCCTCGGAAGAGGTAGATATATGCCTAGGCCACCACCAGCAGTGCGAGGAGACCCAGTTGAAGCAGGTGATCCTGATGGGTGTTAAGGACGAGGAGCTTGTCCAACGCCTCACCTCCCTCGACTCTTCCTCTTCTCTTAAGGATGTTTTGACGATATGTCGCTCCTATGAGGCTGCCAGGTGTGCCACCTCTGCCATCCGAGCTCCCCCTACAGTTGTACGCGCTGTGTCCCGGTACAAGAAGGACAAAAAGTCTGCTCCTACGCCTTCGCCCACCACGTCCACGCCCGGTTCATTTTGCAACAACTGTGGTAAGCAGCACGGAACACAGGTGTGTCCAGCTGCTGAGTCTACTTGCAACAGTTGTGACCGTAAGGGCCACTGGTCACTCACAGTACGGTGCCTAGCTAAACGCGTCCAGTGCAATGTGTGCGGTCGTCTGGGCCACTATGACAAGTGTTGCCCTACCAACAAACCCAAGGGACAGCGTCGGCGGAAGCTTCAGCTCCCTTCCACCAATGAGGGCCGCCCACAGTCTTCCAATCAGAAGCATGACGACCCTGGACAACGCTCGAGCCATATTAGGAATGTGTGCTCCCCCCCCACTTCCCAGGACCAACGTCCCCCAGTACATCAGTGTCATCGTGACTAACGGCAGTGTGTCATCCCGTCTTCAGATGTTGCCCGACACCGGCGCTGATGCTACAGTCATCGGTCCGCAGCATTTGCAATGCTTGGGGCTCTCTCTAAGTGATCTAGGACCGCCCCCCAAGGATCTCCGCTTCACGGCAGATGGTTCACAGATGGCC
The DNA here is from genome assembly GCF_018991925.1 of Homarus americanus. Lineage (NCBI taxonomy): Eukaryota > Metazoa > Arthropoda > Malacostraca > Decapoda > Nephropidae > Homarus > Homarus americanus. The sequence goes on along the minus strand of NW_024741901.1, from coordinate 14,601,960 downwards.
CCAGCCCTAGGTTCACTCCAAGCACAAGTCACCTTTGGCAACAGGTCGTGTCAAGCCTGGATTGATGTGCATAATGGTGTCCTGACTCCTTTGCTGTCCTACAGACATTGTCAAGAGTTGGCCATCATCTCCCAGGGCTTCCCCAAACCTATTCTCGAGGTAAAACACGCCAACAGGGTGCAAAAAGGGAGCAGCAACTACCCTGCTGCCGCCCTACCCCTGCCTCTTGCCAGTGACACCTCTCCTTCGGATGCTCGGAAGTACTTCCTGAAGGAATTCAGCGACGTTCTGGTTACCAAGTCCGCTCTGGAATCCAAGCCTCTCAAGAAGATGGTAGGTCCCCCCATGAGGATCCACCTGAGGGACGATGCGAAGCCCTTCGCTATTTACACCCCTCGACTGGTCCCCCTGGCCTTCCGCGAGGCGGTCAAAAACGAGCTGGACTCCATGGTCGCCCAAGAAATTATTGCACCAGCCGGTAATGACCCGTCTCCATGGTGTCACCCTATGGTAGTCGTAGCAAAAACCCAAAGGTGGTGTTCGGATCACCACTGACCTCTCCAAGCTCAACAGCCAGGTGTCTCGTCCTGCGCACCCTTCTCCCACGCCCTTTGCAGCTATATGCAGTGTGAACCCGAAGGCGCGCTTCTTCACGACGATGGACGCCCTGTGTGTATACTGGCAGATAGAGCTTGCCGAAGAAGACCGACCACTTACAACTTTCATCACCCCGCATGGACGTTACAGTTATTGCCGTGGCCCCATGGGATTCGCCGCTACAGGAGACGCTTTCTGTCTTCGAGGTGATATGGCTCTACAAGGTTTGGCAAACTGCGTGAAAGTGGTCGACGACATACTCGTGTACGATGAGGATTACATGGATCACCTCTGCCGTATCTACGAGGTACTCAACAGGTGCCGGAAGCACGGCATCACCCTAAATGCCGACAAGTTTGTTCTGGCCAGCTCTTCAGTTGACTTTTGTGGGTACACCCTTTCAGGGAATGGTATCGCAGCTGACCCGGAAAAGGTCCGCACCATCACGGATTTTCCCACCCCTGCTAACCTCACCGACTTGAGGTCCTCCATCGGTCTCGTCAACCAGTTAGCAGAGTTTTCGTCGGACATCTCCGCAGCTGCCCAACCACTTCGCCCCCTGATGAGCCCCAAGAGGACATTCCTGTGGACCCCCGACCACGACAAGGCCTTCCAGCAAGTGAAACAGGCCCTGTCTAGTCCACCTGTCCTCGCCACGTTTGACCCAGCCTTGCTGACGGTTCTGCAGACAGATGCCTCACGCTTGTACGGCATGGGATACGCCCTACTGCAGGATCATGGTGGAGGGCAGTTCCGGCTCGTTCAGTGTGGCTCGCGTTTCCTCTCTGACACCGAGACGCGCTACGCCACTATTGAGTTGGAGCTGTTGGCTGTGGTTTGGGCGACGTCCAAGTGCAGGTTTTACCTCATAGGCCTGCAACACTTTCACCTAGTGACCGACCATCGCCCGCTTGTCCCGATCCTCAACCACTACACGCTGGACGTCGTTGAGAACCCTCGCCTCCAGCGTCTGAAAGAGAAGCTGTCGGCGTACGTCTTCACAGCAGTGTGGCGTGCTGGTAAGGAGCTCTGCATCCCTGATGCCTTATCTCGCTCTCCTGTCAGCCGCCCTACTCCAGAAGACCATGTGCTCTACGCCGACCTCGCTCTTTCCGTCAGGACTGTGGCCACTCTACACGCCGTCCAATCCCTTCGTTCGGACCTGTCACCAGATGACGACAAGGCAATGGAGGACCTTCGAATAGCGGCCCGAGATGACCCTTCTTACGTCCGACTCGTCGAGTGTATGAGGAACGGATTTCCTAGCAACCGCTACGATCTTCACAACACCCTGCTCCCGTATTGGAAACTCCGCGATGAACTCTACTGCGACGGAGACCTTGTTCTGTACGGAGCACGTGTAGTTGTCCCTGCTGCTTCACGTCCCCACGTCTTGGCTCGCCTTCACGACAGTCACCGTGGAGCTGAGGCCACTAAACGACGTGCACGACAGACTGTGTTCTGGCCCGGCATCAACTCCGACATCTCTAATGTTGTCCGTGCGTGTGAGCCCTGCCAAGTATTACAACCCAGCCAGCAGCAGGAACCCTTCATGAGTGACGACAACCCGACCCGCCCCTTTGTGTCTGTGTCGGCCGACTTTTTCTCTGTGTCAGGAAAGTCCTTCCTTGTTATTGTCGACCGTCTCTCTGGTTGGCCGGTTGTCATCAAGTGCGGTAATGACACGACGTCTGCCGCCACCATTTGCAAGTTCCGCCACTACTTCCGTGACGTGGGCGTTCCTGTGCGCCTGCGAACCGACGGAGGGCCTCAGTTCACAAGCCGGGACTTTGCTGTGTTCCTTGACCGATGGGGAGTCCGGCATGTGTTGTCATCGCCCCATTACCTGCAGTCCAACGGCCACGCTGAGGCTGCTGTCAAATCCCTGAAGCACCTCACCCTTAAGGTGGCCCCTTCTGGGAATATCGACTGTGAGGCCTTCGACCGGGGTCTTCTTGAACTCCGCAACACACCTAACTACACCGGACGCTCCCCTGCCCAGGTTTTGTATGGACGCCCCCTTCCTTCTTGTGTCCCTGCTCACCCTCAATCCTTCTCCAAGGAGTGGCAGGCCAAGACAGAGGATTGTGATCGCCGAGCCGCCGAACGTGTTCACGACGTCGTCGCTCGCTACAACGACCACGCCCGTTCTCTCCCCAGGTTGAGTGTCGCCACCCAAGTCCGTGTTCAGGACCCGACCTCCCTACGTTGGGACAAAGTAGGCGTAGTCATGGGTCTCGGTAGGTCACGGGACTACCAGGTGCGGTTACCCAGTGGTCGTGTGTGGTGGAGGAACCGCCGTTTTCTCCGCCCAGTAACAATGCCTTCTGCTGACCCCATCCACCAGTGTTGAGTCCCATACCCTTCCCAGTGATCAAGTCCCTCGACGCTCAGAACGGATCCAAAAGAAAAGGTCCGCTCAAGACTTTGCTATGAGCGTATAGGGGGGAGGGAGGTGTATGTATATTCTGTATGCTGTATTTATATTATGTATGTATTTTATGTATGTGCTCCATTTATGTACTATTTATTCAGCCTAGCTAGCAGCGTGTGGCAATGTATTTATCAATGTCCCACATGCCTAATTAATGTGCCTGGCGACGTATGGAAGCTGTTAATGTATCACTTCCCATACGTCGCCTAGAGAGCAGTTGACCAGCAGACAGGTTGAGGAGCGCTACTCCCCTTGTGTACATATCTCTTATCCAGTAAATTGAACCTACAAAAAATTATACAGGTGTTTGTGTTCGCTCCTGTATATAGAACTTATTACCCAGAACACGAACACATATCGAGCAGTGGTCCTCCCCACCCTGCTATATGGCAGTTAAACATGGTTCACATATAGGAGGCACATCAAGGCACTTGAAAACTTTCACCAACGTAGTTTACGTTTCATCCTCCGAGTTCTCTGGGAACACAAGAGAACAAATGCCAGTATTCTTACTGACACTAACTGTATAAGCTTCAAGGCTACCAGTAGCCATGAACAACTATGCTGGACTAGCCATGTTTCTCGTATGGACGACAGTAGACTGCCAAAGCAGCTACTTTACAGTCACCTAATGAATAGTAAACCAGAAAAAAAGTAAAAAATCGACCCCCTATCCTGGGAGATGATTACTCCACACTGTAACGCTTGGAGGAGCACGACACGAAAAGGTGTCATTACTTCCGAGTTAGCCCGACTGCATAACGAGGCAGACAAGGGCAAACGCAGGAAAGACACTGACTCCGTCCCTCCTGCACTAGATGTAGTCCGCCACATGTGCAACATATTGTGATCGACCCTGTCGGTTCCGTATCGGCCTCTTTAGTCACCTCAGAGCTCACCAATCTAGGTGACATCCTTACTAACTCATTTCATTGTATCATAGCTGGATGATCGTCATACTCGATTCCGAGTGACAGCAAAATAGTAGTAGTAGTAGTAGTCACTTCAGGTTGACATAAATTTAAAGAATTTTTTAATTTTTTTACGTCTCATGTTCATGATCTTCTTTAGAAAGTACTATCGTCTATTTTTTTAATCAACATAATTATGTTTCTTATATTCTCATATTGTTACTTTTATCATTATTATTAACTCTTGTGTCCTCATAATTTGTTCTCGCCGTTTATTGTTGCTGCTAATGATACAATTACCGGTGTCATGGTTTTGGTTGTATCCGTGGTAGTAGGAATGGATTATATTATATAAAGATAATAATATGTCGTATTTCTTATTTCTTACCGTAGAGTCCGATACCTTCACATTGATTACTTACAAGAGATTATGGCGTATCTACGTAGAAGTTCACTCCACCACTCGACATTCCATGATTTATACTTGATAAATGATGATTTAATGAATTCATTTAATTTTCAACATCCATCTAAGTTATTGGTTATACTATGTCATAACCAATCAGTCATTACCTTTAGTAATAATAAGATAGGATCACAGATACGGGCAGATAATTGCACTTACATTTATTTGTCAAGCTTCCATACAATGATTTACAATTTGCATGGATATATGATTTACTCACGTTCACGCTGTAATAAAATTAATCTTCTAAAACAGGGAATTTTCAATTTGGGGACACATGTGGTTACTCTACCATGGGTGTGACTTAACAGAGCCTTAATTCTTCAAGTGATACATTTACTGCCAGCCTGGATTGCTTTTGTTGCAACCAGGCTTCATCACAAGAACTTCTTCCCACGGCCATAACAACAAAAAGGTACTCTTGGGTTACCACACATAGTCTCGCGTCACTGACAGTCACTGTGGACGGTTGTCGCGGCAAGTAGAACTGGTAAGCGTGACTTAAATTAACCATTAGGTGCAATAGACCAGCCTGGATTGCTTTTGTCGCAACAGGCTTCCACACGTGATATTTCCACGGGGATAACAAACCTAGGTTAACACACTTAGTCTCGTGTCGATCACGGTCACGGTAGACGGGTGTCGTGCAGGAGAACTCTGTAAGCGTGAATTAATTAACCATTTACTGTAGGTTTGATAGGCCGGCCTGGATTGCTCTTGTCGCAACCAGGCATCCACACGTGATATTTCCACGGGAATAACAACCTAGGTTAACACGCTTAGTCTCATGTCGACGACGGTTCACAGGACGGAGTGCGGTGGAGGACTCTGTGTGGTGTGGTGCCCCGCTCCCTTTCAGGAGGGAGAGAGTCAAGACGACTTCTTAACTAACCCATGGCTCAGGGGATACTACTTAAAATGAGGTTTTTGGGTGTGAAGCGATGAACAGTACAACACTGTTTCACTGCCCACCCCCCTTAAAGGCTGGCTGACATACACTAATGGAAAAATACATGTCCCAGTTATGCCTCGCCGGGCGTCTTATCTCTGGTAAAACAAACTTTGGAGTTGGTTGCGTGGGTAAGCCTAACGCAACCCATGACAATCGCCCCTACTAAGAAAAATTTTTCTTCGGAGAATAAAATTTCAGCACCTGTATACAATCAAGAGAATGCCTAGCCCAGACACACAATTCAACATTCACACTGTGGTGTGTGTGTGTGTGACACTAACACTGCAACGGAATGTAGTCGCCAATCGCCACTGAGGGAAAACCTCAACATTTACTTTAGATTTTCAGGCTGGAGGAAAACTCCGAGGCGAGGGTGACAATTCCCGAGCAATAGTTCATGCTAAGCGTAAACACGCTACATTTATGTTACAGCAACGTGTTGTGTAGTGTAGGGTATGTAGACATTGTTTTGGTGGTACAGGTGTCGTGTTATGTTCTTAAATGTAGAGAGGTGTGAAAAGGTTTACATAACATTTGAAGAGTCGTCAGATGCGTGGAGGTTCGAGTTGACCGGAACATATGGACACTCCCACACATAGGTCAGGTCCTAGACACGCTCTGCAATGTCTAATGAACTTTCCCGATGGTGAAGAGAATGACTCCTCCAGCCGGCTGATGTGGAACTGGGTCCCTCTTTCGCTGAGGGCCCCCAAGGTGAGGGTGTACTCTGCCCATCACTCACCATTGGGTCTACTGTCCACCGCCTCAAGCTGAAGTCCACCAAAATGAAGATGTAAATCTGTCCGTCACTCGCCCTTGGGTTTACTGTCCACCGCCTCGTAGTGAATCGGGAGGCTGAGGTGGAACTGGGTCCCTCCGTTGATGAGGACCCCCAAAGGTGTGGAGGTACTCTTCCCGTCACTCACCCTTGGGTGTGCAGTCCACCGCCTCGTACTGAATCAGCTGGCTGATGTGGAACTGGGTTTGCTGACCACAATGTCCGCCGCCACCCTCTCAAGGGTTCGGGGATCACTGTGAAAGGCCACAGGGGTGCAGGTATAACTCGCCCTCCGTCGCTGGTTCTGGCAAACATCACAAGTCCTCTTCTGTTTCTTTATTTTCCACCTTTAACTTCACATTCAAAATTTCTTAGAGTCCCCTCAAATGTACTAGTAATCATTTCGTAGTACAATATATGCGTTTGTACAAACTGCTGACAATAGTGCAATTATCCGCGGTCTGTGTCCCTGTTCGGGCGCCAATTGTCATGGTTTTGGGGTGGTTCGTGGTAGTAGGAGTGGATTATATTATATAAAGATAATAATATGTCGTATTTCTTATTTCTTACCGTAGAGTCCGATACCTTCACACTGATTACTTACAGGAGATTATGGCGTATCTACGTAGAAGTTCACTCCACCACTCGACATTCCATGATTTATACTTGATAAATGATGATTTAATGAATTCATTTAATTTTCAACATCCATCTAAGTTATTGGTTATACTATGTCATAACCAATCAGTCATTACCTTTAGTAATAATAAGATAGGATCACAGATACGGGCAGATAATTGCACTTACATTTATTTGTCAAGCTTCCATACAATGATTTACAATTTGCATGGATATATGATTTACTCACGTTCACGCTGTAATAAAATTAATCTTCTAAAACAGGGAATTTTCAACTTGGGGACACATGTGGTTACTCTACCATGGGTGTGACTTAACAGAGCCTTAATTCTTCAAGTGATACATTTACTGCCAGCCTGGATTGCTTTTGTTGCAACCAGGCTTCATCACAAGAACTTCTTCCCACGGCCATAACAACAAAAAGGTACTCTTGGGTTACCACACATAGTCTCATGTCACTGACAGTCACTGTGGACGGTTGTCGCGGCAAGTAGAACTGGTAAGCGTGACTTGAATTAACCATTAGGTGCAATAGACCAGCCTGGATTGCTTTTGTCGCAACAGGCTTCCACACGTGATATTTCCACGTGGATAACAAACCTAGGTTAACACACTTAGTCTCGTGTCGATCACGGTCACGGTAGACGGGTGTCGTGCAGGAGAACTCTGTAAGCGTGAATTAATTAACCATTTACTGTAGGTTTGATAGGCCGGCCTGGATTGCTCTTGTCGCAACCAAGCATCCACACTTGATATTTCCACGGGAATAACAACCTAGGTTAACACGCTTAGTCTCGTGTCGACGACGGTTCACAGGACGGAGTGCGGTGGAGGACTCTGTGTGGTGTGGTGCCCCGCTCCCTTTCAGGAGGGAGAGAGTCAAGACGACTTCTTAACTAACCCATGGCTCAGGGGATACTACTTAAAAGGAGGTTTTTGGGTGTGAAGCGATGAACAGTACAACACTGTTTCACTGCCCACCCCCCCCTAAAGGCTGGCTAACATACACTAATGGAAAAATACATGTCCCAGTTATGCCTCGCCGGGCGTCTTATCTCTGGTAAAACAAACTTTGGAGTTGGTTGCGTGGGTAAGCCTAACGCAACCCATGACAACCGGAGTTACCAGATTTTTAGTGTGACATTGATTCTATCTTCAGAATCATACCTTCCAAGCAATCAACTTCAAGCATATAAGCACGTGTGTCACGGTGTCAGACTGGCTGGTATATTATGAATAACCACAGGCTTGTTGTTCTGTCTAGGGGTATATAAAGGTGTTCCAGGGCATCCGCCTGGAAAAGAGGCAATTGCTGGTGAAGAAAGTAATTGCTCTCAGCGAAGAATTTTTTGCAGATGAAAATAAGGCGACCGTGAAGGTTCAGGCCCTGGTGGTAGGGGGTCCTGGTCAGCTGAAGGACCAATTGGTTGAGCGTCTCCCTCAGCTCTTAAAGAGTGCTGTAAGATGTGTAATAAACACCTCATACTCCGGCCGGCAAGGTCTGAGGGAGGCCATCAATGGCACACGGGACCTCCGCCAGCACATGATAATGGAAAAGTTTAACACTGTCCTCAGTTCCATATTTGAAAAAGTCAGGATCGATCAACAGGACATGAATTGCTTCGGCGCAGAAGTTCGAGCCGCCATGGAGGATGGTGCCGTCAAAGTTGTCGTGCTATAGGACGAGTCCCCTGAACTCGCCTATTTTATAGAAAACTGTCCCGAGGGGACTGAATTAATGGCGATACCCAACACAAATAATAATACAAACATGCTAATAAGCACGTTTGGGGGGAGAGCGGCCTTAAATAAATACCCAAGAGCCGTCCCACACGAAGAAGAGGCCGAGTGAGGCAAAAAAAAAAAAAAAAAAAAAAAAAAAAAAAAAAAAAAAAAAAAATGTAAAAAAAAAAAAATGATTTTTTTATAAATAACAGAACTTTTCTTATTAAAGCTAGTTGTTCTCAAATAGCTCATTTAAAATGTACCAAAATGAACTTCACATACTGTAAGAAAGTAAGCACCACCATTAACATTTCATTACAATAATGAACATTATCTTCCTTTCACTCCTATAATATACCTTACTTTAATACATATTATACATATTAATGTATAGTCAATAATATCCAAAACTATAGCTCTTTATCTTTATTTCACTTAACCTATTGAATATACATAGTGAGTGTAGGTAACATCCTATTGAATATATATAGTGAGGGTAGGTAATACATCTAGCAAACCAAAACAATTACCCTAAAGATAAGTATCTACGCTAAGACAATGTTAACTTAATATACACTGGGATCCTAACTTAACCGAACCTAACCTAACCTAAGATAACATAATGTTACGGTCGTCTCCCCTCTCCCTCAATATCTGTTTCAGTTACCCATTATTTTTCGCGATTTTCTTCAGCATCGAATTTCCAAGCTTATGGTAAAGACTTTGAAAAAGATCTTGATTATTTTATATAAGTATGTATGCTAGCATTTGTTTCATTATGTAAACTTTGTCGAATGTAGTTTTATTTTTTATACAGTTATGAAAGACTGTAAGAAGCAGTTGTAAATCATAAAAAGAATTATAAATTAGATGTTGATGAAACAAGAAAGTATTGGAACATTGTATTAGTTTTGGTGGCTCTCTAGGTAGGGCCAAGGTTGTGTGGTGCACATTTATCTATTACTATCTAGGCAATCATGGATAATTATGGTGTTAACTAAAGTGCAATATGTTCATTAGAATCTAAAGAATATTATAATACTGAGAGAGCATTGTATTTGGTGGAGGTAATATTATTCTGAATGAATTGATTTGTGACCTTTTGAATGCACTTGGACGGAGAGCACATTTATTATATTTTTTGTTAAATATATTTTGTTGTAATTTTAAAGCTATGTTTTGATTCAACTAGTTTTAATATGAACTGTGGTATTGAAATAAACACCTGTCAGCTGTCAGGAGGTTGTTAGCTAGAAATAAGGTAAGGGTCTGTGTTTAACATTTAATCTCTCTGTTAACAGAAGCTGTTAATCCGGAGTAACATCGGGGCCTGTGTCCGGGAGTGGACACCAAACTATACCGAAGTGTTTGAAGGTTAGTTACTGTGCTCTGGTGTGGTGTGCTGGTAAAGATTTCTGTAAACAAATAGGTGTTAATCTATCTATATAAAACAAAGAAGTATGTCTGTCTGTGTGTCCGCACGAGAATCTCGGAAACTACTTTACCGATCTGTAGCGATGATGGATGGTGTTATATGTAGTGATGATGGATGATGTTACATGTAGTGATGATGGATGTTGGTATATGTAGTGATGATGGGCGGTGTTATATGTAGTGATAATGGGTGGTGTTATATGTAGTGATGATGGGTGGTGTTATATGTAGTGATGATGGATGGTGTTATATGTAGTGATGATGGATGGTGTTATATGTAGTAATGATGGATGGTGTTATATGTAGTGATGATGGGCAATATTGGTGCAGAGTAAATTTAAGGGTAAGGCCAGAGAGGCATATGTGTGTCTGAGTATGTCAGAGTCTGTGGATTATGAGACCATTAAAGAAGCAGTGTTGAAGACGGTGGAAATAGATCCAGAGGTAGACAGGAGAAGGTTTAGGGACATTAAGAAAATGAGTGGACAAACTCATCTTGAAGTGGCTAGAAAATGTGGGATGAGATTTGATAGATGGTGTAAGTCTGTGGAAGTAAAGACTGTGGATAACATAAGAGAATTAGTCCTGTTGGAACATCTTAAAAGTCTTGTGCACCCTGAGATTAAGTATGAAATAAGTATGAAGAGAGTGAAGAATTTGATGAATGCAGCTACGTTGGCTGACCAGTTAGCAGTGGCACACAAACTGTATGAGGAGGAGGTGTCACATAAACAAGGTGGAGTAAGGCATAATAGAAGCCAGTATTATGACAGAAATCATAAGTATCTGAACTATTCAAATGTTAAGCAGTCTAGTCCAAATTATTCTAGAGGAGGTCCACCTAACCAGGTGTCGCAAAATACTGTAGGAAATAGATCACAAAGACAAACATAATATAAACATCCAAGACCCCATTCCAATTATAACCCTTGTGTTAGTAGACAGGAGAGACCACCAATAAAACGTTTTGCGTCTGGAGAAATTGGCCATGCTAAATATCAGTGTCAGAGTGGCCCAAAGTGTGCGGCATTAACTGTTGCGGGAAGACCGCGGAATATTTGTAATGTAAGAGGTAACGAGTACAGTGTGAGTAAGTGAAAATCTATGAATTTTGAGCCATTTATTACTGAAGGAAAGGTTGGTATTAAATCTAGTCCTGAGAAGAAAATTGTAATATTGAGAGATACTGGAGCAAATTAGAGTGTGATTTTGAGTCTTACTCTGGTGAAGAAGTGAATTTAAGAGGATTAGGGTCAGGGATGACTGTCCCATTACATAATGTAAATCTTGAGAGTGGCATTGTAAAAGTTGGGGCAAGTGTTGAACTTCCCGTACCTGGAGTACAGATGTTATTGGGTAATGATTTGGCTGGCGACAATGTGGTCCCAGAGCCTATTAAGTGTGAAAATCCATTTGATGAAGAGGCTACTGTAGAGGTGAACCATGTTGTGAAAAATATAGATGTGTTGGATGATTCAAGGAAGTGTAAACCTGATGGTGATAAACAGTATAATGAAATTGTGTACCCAGCTTGTGTTGTGACCAGGGCAATGTCAAAGAGAAGAGAAATGGGAGTGATATATCAATTGGATTTTGTGTACAAATTGGTGTGTTAATGAGAAAGTGGAGGCCTGCTGATGTTCCAGCATCGCATCATTGGGAGGTTAGGAAGCAGATTGTTATTCCAAAGGAATATAGGGAACATGTGATTGTTTTATCCCATGATTCTTGTTTGTCTGGACATTTGGGAGTCAGGAAGACAACTGACAGGATACTAACTCATTTTTATTGGCCTAATATAAAGCAAAATGTATCTGAGTACTGTAAAACTTGTGATATATGTCAGAAAGTGCGCAAGCCCAACCAGATTATACAACCGGCACCACTGATGCCAATTCCTGCATTTTGTAAACCTTTTAGCAGAATTGTAATTGATTGTGTATGTCCTTTGCCAAAAACATGCAAGGGAAATAATTATCTGTTGACAATAATGTGTCTGGCTACCAGATTTCCAGAAGCTGTACCATTACGTAGCATGTATTCTAAAAATATTGAAAGAGAGTTAGTGAGATATTTCTCCTGGGTAGGCCTGCCTGAAATTATTCAGTCAAACCAGGGAAGTAATTTCACTTCAAGAATGTTTAAAAAAATATTAAAGGTGTATAATATAGACACGAAGTAGTACCTTAAGCTGTGTATTCTTATATTACTCTATTAATTATGTATAGTAAAGTATTACAGAACATGTATTAATCCTATGTAATATTTTCATTTATTATGCACCATGTTATGTATGTGAATTATCATATTTACATTTTATGTATTCAGCTTGTGAATGCTGGCATCTGTACATGCCAGCGCGGAGTGATACAGAGAGTTGAGATCGCTAGTCCTTATGATGTGGAAGCCCAAGTCTATTAGTTCCTCTGTATATCTCCCGTACGAGGATAAGAACCTATTTTCAAGATAACAAGTGTTTGTGTATACCCTCAGTAGTGTAGAACATTTTGGGGGTATCAAAGACAAACATAAAAAAGGGATTAGATATAATGTTAAATTTGTCAAGTGCTTATCACCCGCAAAGCCAAGGAGTTGTGGAGAGGTTCCACTAGAGTTTAAAAAATACTTTAAGAATCTATTGTGAGGAATTGTCTGTAAATGGGATGAAGGTGTGCCTTTAGCGTTGTTTGCCAGTAGAGATGCTGTACAGGAGTTTACAGGTTTTAGCTCATTTGAGTTGGTATATGGACATGAAGTGAGAGGTCCATTGAGTATGCTGAAGGAGAAGTGGATTGGGAAAAGTGATTCTCATGGGTTATTGAAGTATGTATCAGATTTCAAAAACAGATTGTTTAGGGCGAGAGAGATTGCTGCAGAAAATTAGAAAGAGAGTCAGGAAGGTATGAAAAGGTGGTATGAAAAATAAAAAATTAAATCAAAATAATAATAAATAAATAAAATAAATAGTATTGAAGTGATAACCGTGGTAACATTATGAGATGCTCTTATTACCACCATGCTATTGTACTATTCCAGACGATACTAAATGTTACATAATACTTCCTTGAGATAATTGTATAGTATATATCAGGTGTCTAAAAGAGAGCTCAGGTTCTCAACTGGCTCAGCCATGTTAATATTGTTATTATTATCCACTCTGTATCTGTGTTTCTCTGGCTAAATCGACTGTTTCTATTCAATTCAAACTCAGAGACATTAAATTTGTTTAAAACACTGTCTCAGAGAGTCACGCGCTTGACGCTGAAGCGAGACACAAACATGTGCACCTTTCTGACGGAGGTGTCAAGATCAAACTGCTGTGGATCCCTTCTCACATAGGCCTCAGAGAACATAACAGTTGATGCCCTAGCCAAACTCGCGTCTAACAAAGACACTGTTGAATACATCTGGGACTGTCAAAAAGAACTCTTAAAACTGTAATTTGGAAGGAACTTATTGATGATTTGACACAAGCAGACAAGTGCAAACAGGCACTAGTCGATCCATAGTTTGCCATGATGAGATGTATTAAGTGAAACATGTATATGGAGCAAGTAACAAGATCACTAGATTACAAGATGTTATAACCGCTAGAATAAGTTTAGGATATAAGTACCTCTGGCAGTATATCCCTTAAGCAGCTGTGATTTAAACCAAATGTAAGGTATGTGGCCAAGCATATGGCCACATACTCTAACACTGCGTCCTTGGCTGTGTGAAAGGAGAACCATTTAGGGACAGGTCCAAGCACACTGTTTGAAATGGCAAGAAAGTTGACATATTAAGAACCTATCCATTTTTTTTACTGTCAGCACCTAAATGAACTCCTACGTAAAGAACCAAACACACAATGTGCTTGAATACCTCTCACGCAAATGTGAATGACAAAGAATGCAGTCAGGCATATTGCCTCACACTGCTGTACTCACGCAGTTATGAATAAGTCACCCTCTAAATACAAAACTAAACAAACAATGTATATGGAATAATCTATAACATCTAATGCCAAAATATTCTGACCACTAGGGTCTTTTAAGCACACCCTTTGTGACCACAACTCAGTAAACCCTTTTGCGTTACCATTTACAGGATGAGTAAGGAGTGCACAATAAACTAGCTGCTGTAAGTGGCAAAATTTAAATAATCAAATTCAGATGAACAACGTTGATATGGAAAAATCCAACTGTGAGAAAATTTAGGGGTAATGCTTAGTAGGAACCTCAAAGACAGCAATACGTATTTGCTGGAAACAAGGCTAACAAAGTACTTGGGTTCATACAAAGGAGTGTTAGTGACAAGACGAGCGAAGTTATCCTAAAACGATACATTGTGCTTGTGAGACCTCACTTGGACTATGCGGTTCAGTTTTAGCCATCGTAAAATATAAAAAGTATTCAGAGGAGAATAATAAGGCTTATCCCGGGCATTAGGAACCTTGAGTATGCAGACAGATTAAAGCATTTGGAGTACTGCTCTCATATCTGGGGTGGCTCTTCTTCCGTCCAACTGTTAGATAGGGTGGAATCAAAGGCATTTCGCCTTATTACCTCTCCTCCTTTAGTTGACAATCTTTCTTCCCTTCCTCTTCGCCGTAATGTTGCTTCACTCTCTCTCTCTTTTACAGGTACTTTAACGGGCACTGTTCGGTGGATTTGGCATCCTGTGTACCGCCGTCAAGGCCGTGGGCTCGTAACACACGTCTTGCCCGCGGTGCCCACCGTTTCTCTGTGGATGTCGGTCACACTAGATTCTGACTCTAGAATAACCCGTCATAGTACAGTGTACACCCTTCTTTCCTCACACAGCCAAACTGTGGCATGCTCTGCCTTCTTCTGTGTTTCCACACCCATACAATCTGTTTCACTTTAAAAAGGTGGTTTTCCGGCATCTTCGCGGTGTAGATTAATATAACCTTTTCCTTTTCTATTTTTAGATTTCTTTCTATTCTTATTTTTTCGCCCCCCAGGCCCCGTTGTGGGTCGATGACCTGTGCCCGGGTGGGCTAATCCCCGGAAAAAAAAATTATATATATATATATATATATATATATATATATATATATATATATATATATATATATATATATATATATATATATATACTCTGAATTTGCACTGCCCTAGAGTGACATAAGAGTGAGGGACGACATGACGGAAATCATAGCTAAACAAAGGCACTTTAACTATTTAACCAGGAACAAACTCGTAGCAATGGTTTTATGTTAGACAAATTTAGATTTAGGCGTGAGATAGGTAAACACTGGTTTAGAAATAGATTAGTGTATGAGTGGAACAAGTTACCAAACACCATCATTAACCTGACCACGCAGGGAAGCTTCAAATATAGTTTGGAAAGATATATGAGCGATAGGAGTTGGGTGTAAACGGGGCTGCCTATTATGGGTCAATAGGCCCACTACAGTTTCCTCCATTTTTATGTTCTTATGTTCTTATTCCAGGACTGACTACAGGTGTTCCAGGGCTGTTTGCAGGCCTTTCAGGACTGTCTAGATGAATTCCAGGACTGACTAAAGGTATTCAAGTACTGGGTACAATTGTTCCAGTACTGACCACAGGTGTTATCGTGAATATTCCAGGTGCTGAAGTACCACTAGCGTCTGGTGAACTATAAGATTTTTGAGGAGTAGGAGAAAAATTATATGCGTACACACCAGAGATATGAGATGTTTTCGCTCGCAATCTTGTTTTCCTACTGAAAATTTTCTGCGATTATCTTGTCTTGATTTTATGTAAAACAATGTGTTTTAATGTATCAGTTATGTAAATCAATGTCTATTAATGTATCATTTATGTCATATAAAATATGTTTATGTTTGTTTATGTTATGCAAAACCATATCCCTCATTCATCTTGCTTACTCGTACAAAACAGGTAAACGCGCTTATCGTTTCTTAGTTAAGGACCTTCGGTAGGAAGATGATTCTCTGGGCCCAGGTATTACTACGGCCTACATCGTCACCTCACTAGATGTTCTGTGATGAATTTTCTGATTTCATTTATTTTGATTTTACGATTTGATATCATATGCACAGTGAGCATTATGAGGTTGCCTCTACAAGCGTTGCTGGCCGGATGTTTTGCCTTAGAATTAAAATTAAATGTATTCTTTCTCTACTCAAAAGATGTTATAGGTAATGCCCAGTAAGATTCGTTTTGGCGTGGGTCAGCTGTAGTGCATACCATGTTCATTCAGTTGTCTTTACATTTACAGAAGTTCAAATATAATATATGCAACATTAAGGTTTAACTGCGCCTCCGTCAACTTTCGTTTTGTTACAATGATTCATTTAACGTATAGTGATAAACTTTTATAGATATATCGATGTTATCACAATCGAATTTATAATTAAATTTTAAATATTTTCTTTATCCTTAGATTTCATTTGATTCTTTGAGGATCGCCCCTCTGGCTCCGGCGGTTACAGTCCTCTCTCTTTTTGCCTCAACACAAGGTTCTGGGATTCTTCAGTATTAAGTCACTACTGTATTTAGAAATTCTCTCCTGATCCGTCATCCCTTACTGGCTTATCAGAAAAACCATAAGTCTATAACCCCACTTAATGCTAATGGCCCTCTCACTTGTCGAAAAAATTCCAAGCCAAACACTCGAGACTACGACGGGGAGATTCATTTGCAAGAGCCGAGACCTGCAGAGGTTGTGCAGGGACAAAGGTGAGGTTAGTCTTGGCCTTCCTTGTAGTCGTAGTGTTCATCACGCACGCACGCACGCACGCACGCACGCACATATCGTGACGTCAAAAGTGGGATAAAAGCTTTCCCGAGATCTTACGCATCAAACCACAAGAAAAAAAATGAAGCAGAACCAATAAGAAATATCTTAAGTGCAAGTAAAACTGGCAAACTGTTTTGACGTTGCTGTCTCTCTAAGGGACAATGTCGACAACGTTAATTAGGAGTGTACCTGATATACCTGTGAGGTGTGCTGTGCCTCGTGCCAGCTACCAAAGTGATCAGAGGGAGGGGAGGAACGAGGATGAGAGGAGAGTGGGGAACAATAGTGCTATAGAGTCATTCATTATGCCGTATCAGATGCGGGCGTCAGGCAGAGAGGGTGGAGGATAGCAGCGCCCCCTCGACAAGGAAGTGTGTGTTTGGGACCCTCGAGGAGGATTGATACAACGGCGATACTCACTGAGCACACACGACCAAACGGGGCTCCCACACGCACCTCTGTTGGCCCACGTCACTCATTCCTCCAGCCAGGCCACGGTCATTAGGGCCACGAGGAGGGCTGAGGGCCCTGGAGTAGGGCAGTTAGGGTTCTGAGAAGGGATGAGTAGGGCAGTTAGGGTGCTAAGAAGGGATGAGTAGGGCAGTTAAGGGCTGGGAGGGGCGGTTTAGGGCTGAAGATGTTTGAGCAAGGAAGTTACAGATCTGAGTAGGGTAATCAGGACGAAAAGGAAGGCTGAGTCAAATAGTTTTAGCTTTAAGGAAAGCTTCCAGGTCGCCGAAAAGGGCAAAGTAAAGTATTAAGGGATTTTAGAAGGGTGAGGCGAGTGAATAGGAGAGTTACCATGATGACGAAGGTAAGTAGGACAAGGAAGGTGCTGGGTGTAGCGGAGAAGCTGGAACAACACAGTGTGGGTCAACCACTGTACCCTAGTCACTGTTGTGTTGTTGCTAAACATAATCTGATTCAGGATATTAAATTAACAAAATCATAATGTTTAACCATCTAAAAGTTTTACCGAATTACAAAGTGGTGTTAGTTTACCGTTCTGGAAACATCTTTCCCTGTGAGCGATTGTTTTGACATATAAATAAACATCAGGAATTTCCACATGAATAATCATGGCAAATAAAACCTTTATGTAGTAAGGTGCAAAAAAAAAAAAACCTGGAAAACTCAAGTGACATAAAGAGCCAATAGCGATGTAATTATAACTAATGATTGGGTGAATTATTAGTCAATAGGTAAACCAAGCTAGCGAGTGATCTGAGGACGGGGCGCGCCACACATCAAGCGCCTTGTTTTCCAAATAATAAATTGTTTTCTCCACTGACGTGTTTTATACCTGGTGATTCCTAACGTGAGACCAAGCAGTAAGCAACCAAAATCTTTAGAATTAATAACAAGGTTGGTGTTCCCTCTTCTTACACCCTACATTACTGGTCTGTACATAATATACTCTGAAGTGATTGGTACCTCTCATCTGTTCACCACGCGAATAATTAACCAATCATCGCAAGCATTTTTAGAGCAGAGTGTTGGCTCCCATAATGTCCCAACAATGTGACTGCTGAGTTAAAAAAAAAAATAAAGTTTCTGTCGACGACTGAGACACATGAAGATTTTACTTATTTATTTTTCCTTCTTCAACATACTGTACAGTAGATCCTTCGCTCTTGTCTAACAGCGAGGATTCTAAAAAAAAAGTTTTGGAAATAATTCAACGTGACACAAAACCCTACATTTACTCTGTCTTCTCCCTCACCATGACTCACATAATGAACGTGATGAGTAAAGTCTGGATCCTAGAGTGACCTTTCAGACGAGGCTGAGAGGTGAAGGAGTGATACTTCGTGAAAATGGGTATAATGAATATTGTGTTAAAATCGTACGAATATTATATGGTTGAATTACTCAGTATTATTTCAATCTTGTACGAGGATTTTATTATTCCCATCGACGTGTTTCCATTGTCAAAGAACTTGGCAAAAGAAAGAGAGACACTCCCACACTCACCTTGGCCCACACTCCCACATTCACCCTGACCCACACTCCCGCATTCATCCTGACCCATGTATACCCTGGCCCACACTCCCATACTCGTCCTGGCCCACACTCCCACATTCGTCCTGGCCCACACTCCCACATTCACCCTGGCCCACACTCCCACATTCACCCTGACCCACACTCCCACATTCACCTTGGCCCACACTCCCATTCACCCTGACCCACACTCACATAACACCCATATTCCTGGCCCATATTTACCCTGGCCCACACCCCACACTGTTCTGGCCCACACTCCCACATTCACCCCTGACCCACACTCCCACATTCATCCTGACCCATATTTACCCTGGCCCACACTCCCACACCTGCTCTGGCCCACACCCCACATTCACCCCTGACCCACACTCCCACATTCATCATGACCCATATTTACCCTGGCCCACACCCCACACCACCCCTGGCCCACACCCACACCATCCTGGCCCACACCCACACTCCCTAGCCCCCACACTCCTATACTCACCCTGGCCCACACCCACACCTGCTCTAACCCACACCCACACCTGCCCTAGCCCACACCCACACTCATCCTGGCCCACACCCACACTCATCCCAGCCCACACCCACACCTAGCCCACACTCCACACTCACCCTGGCCCACACTCACACCTGTCCTAGCCCACACCCCACACTCACCCTGGCCCACACCCACACTCGCCCTAACCCACACCCACACTCGCCCTAGCCCACACCCATACTCATCCTGGCCCACACCCACACTCATCCTGGACCACACCCACACTGCCCTGCCCACACCCACATAGGCCCACACCCACACTCGCCCTAGCCCACACTCCTACACTCACCCGGCCCACACCCACACTCATCCTGACCCACACCCACACTCACCCTGGCCCACACTCCTACACTCACCCTGGCCCACACCCACACTCACCCTGGCCCACACTCACCCTGGCCCACACTCCGGAAGCTTGAGTGTCTTCACTGTATACCAACATCTTTGACCTGTAAACCACTACCCATGCATTCAGTGTTGTAACAAAGGAGACCGTAATATAACGTAACAAACTAACAATGGGGCAGTGCTGAGTAAGAAAGAAGAGAGGGGGGGGGGAGGGCAGGCAATTGTAAGGAAAGGGAGAGTAGGGAAGAAAGGGATGGAGAGGTGAAGGGAAAGGAAGGTAAGAGTGGGGAGGGGAAGGAAAGGGAGGGTGGAAAGGGTAACTAAGCTCTGACTTGCTAGACACTGTAGAAACGATCCATATTGAAAGTTATGTCGTTGGTGCTATACTGTATTACAGCGCTTTGACAACTAAGGTTTCTTATCGCGTGTTTTGGTTAGTATATACACCAGTCAAAAAGAATCAAAATTTAATAGCCATGTTTCCCACACAAGTAACGGCAGAAACGTAATTATAGTACAAACTTCCCGTCAGTGATAGGGTGATGGCAGCTGTACTCGACATGGTACGTGCCGGGTTCCTCACTCTGCCTTATAAATGCCCAGGACTAACTAACCACTTCTCTTGCCACTTCATCCAGTGAAAGCGACGCCCTTGTATGCTCGGCTGGCTTAGCAAAGTGGATGTCAATCTCTGAAGCTCTACAAACATCCACAACAATGGACGGTTGTCTCTCAGTTGACCACTTGACTACCACACATGCTAAAGACAGATCCAGGAGGGTCACAACCCACTGGTTCTGCTCTGCTAGGTTACATGACCAAGATCTGAGACAGTGTACATTGTTTATCTACCCTCTGAGGAATCATGATAAATATACGTTTAACATTTTCGGGGTCAAATCTAACGGGCAACATATAATGGAATTAACACGTCTGACTTCAGAGGCCATCGGACAAAAGATAAACCAACAGCCACACAAAATAAACAACTCGATGAATAAACGGATAAAACAAGAATGATGAGATCAGTACCGAAATATAATAGTTCAAACCAACAGCGGCTAAACGGTACAAGGACAACATGTGCACGCTCACACGTGGCCTAATTGAAGGAGGTTGGTAAATAAGTAATGGGCGGCCTCAATGTGTGTCAAGCACCACACCTGTCTCATCCATCGAGTGAACTGGGCTGTTGTAAGCACAAACTGTACTTACTGATGATGCCGCTTTATGATGGTGGTACATTATCTGCTACTTCCTAAAAATTACACACAAAAGATTCACGTCTGCGTTATTTTAGCCGAAAATATAAAGTCATCTGCAACTCATTGCATAAATAATATACACGTATAATGTTCTCTGGGAGTCCATCAATTTCTTGGTTATTTTGCGTTACATTCGTGCCTGTGTTGGTCGGTGTTTTGTTTTCTTAGTAAACTACTTCAGGCAATGAGAGAGCAGATAGTCAACATTCTGGGTCTACTAAGGGCTTCGAGTTACCGTTATCTGACTATATTATATCACTTTTTTGGAAATTTGGTCAGCTTGGCGTCTTTATAATAAATCACTTTTAGAATCACTGTTTGAGCAAAAGTGTAGACACTCACAGTTTAATTCCTTAGCATCTCTGGTACAGATGATATCGATTTTATATCTAACACTTCTGGGTAATGTTTTAAACTTTTATCTGATGTTAGGGGACTGGGATGAAGAATAAATACAGCACAAATGCAGCATCACCCTTGATTCATTCTTATTCAGTTATTCACATTCTGCAATAGATGAATCGTTCCGTGGTACTTCTCTTCCACAATAAAGCCTTGTATACCCATAGAGTTACCCCATTTCGTTCACATAAGCCAGCATCATCCTTCACCAGTGTGTCCTTTCCCCCCACAAAACACTTCATTAACCTTGCCTGTCCTCATTACCGTCACCCGTGAATGACTCATATGACACAACACTACTCCATTATTTTGATCTCTTACAGAACAGGTGACTTCCAGTAAGTAATCTTTCTGTGTTTCATCTCCATCTTCGTCTGACGATGGTTTCCCAAACCGTTCCTGCCTTAATGTTGTTCACCTTCACCTCCCTGTCAACACAACGCCCACTCCCTTGCTCTAGTGCTCGACTCTCACCTACTCCATACTTGTTGTTTGCCCCGTCTCCATCAATCCTCCCTGGCAGTCTTAACCTTCCGTCGACGCCACTATGGAAGACACCAGAGAGCGTCATCATTGGTTCCAGCGACCATAAGGTGGAGGAGGCGTTCATATGGTTTCACCTGCACTATAATGACTAAGTTTCTAATGTTCCAAAAGATCTAGACTACCGGCACAGTTCTCCGTAAGCAGATGAGTCTTCGTGGATATTGCCAGACACCAACAGGGCGATTTGTTTTACCATTATCCGCCTACTTTATGATGAAAGACGGAGCCCAAAACATTCCTCGACAGGTTTTACATGGCTGAAGGACGTCAGTCACCTTATACACTTTCTAACAGAGGAAATTCTGTCTTCATATTTTTTTCACCTCTGATTAAGGTGAATGTGACGAGGTGATGATCAACAAGGACCTTACCTAACAAACAAAAATCACACAAGTAATTCGCCCCTTGAGAGAGGACTGCACTCACTTCCACGCGTGATCATACACAATAGAATGATCGTGTACGAGGATGACGATCACTAACTACCCTCCATGAACTCTTATGAACTTGAAATGTCACCGGCGTTCAAGTTTTGCGTGGCAAGAAATGTCCTGCAATCCCTTAAGGTAATGTACTACCGTGGTCAATAGCCACATTATCGGGAATATCAACTGCTAAGGGGTTCACTACAGCACCACCTGCGGCTGTCAAGTGGCTGAGTGTCAGAGAGGAGTGGAAAGGCGCTCAGTGTCCGAGGGTGTAGCACAGACCCAAGTATGATTAGAAAATATGGGAGCAGTAGAGACAGGCTGTCTCATACCCACAGATAACTACACTATATTATGACTGTCCTGGCCACGAAAATTGCTCGCAGTTCCATGAATACTTTTACACGGTAGAGCAACTAATATTTAACTCAGGTCAAAATACAATAGTCTGTAGCAAGTAAAAAGCTCATGTTATTTAAAATATTAAGAAATAATCATCATAGATGCTGAAAGTACGAACGATAACTCGGAAATATGTTCCTTCTCGTAACACGAACTGGTAAAACTACCTATACTGCTAACTGACATGTAAAAAAAAAGGTCAGGAAATACACACACATAAAGGATTCACCTGTATAGCGTCAAACCTTAAGCCAAGTCTCTTCATCATTCGCTATCTTTGCTGAGAGATATAGCAATCACCTGCCTCCTTCACCTTTATCTCTTGAGTCTACACATACCCCTTTCCCAGGTACCTGACCCCCCCCCTCTCACACCTTTGATCAGAAACCCCTATATATATATATATATATATATATATATATATATATATATATATATATATATATATATATATATATATATATATATATATATATATATACACTCCGAGTCTATGGTAACGCCCTGTATGACCCAGTGTCAAATAATAATTCAAGAGGACCAGACAACTCGTTAACAACCTCAATATACTAGCTAACCATTATTCCGAAACACAATCCGATAAACATCCAGATCCCTAATTAGTCCCGGGTAGACAGATAAAGTGGAATAATAAAAAAAAGTGAAAGCGTGTCTCATAGATATGACTGCCCGTTAGGTGCAGTGTGGACTGTGTATATAGCTAAGGATTTTGTACCTAAGGAGGATGGCTCATTCAATGTTAAAAAAAATTTTCCCTCCACGGTAGAGCCCATAGTGGTCGCTAAGTACAAAATCAGGGAAGTCCCTTGCCACCTGTGTGCTAACACCACAATCTTATATACAAATAATTTACAAATATATTCCGTAGATTATTGACATCTCGGAATAATTTCTCGCAGCAACACGGTGATTACTTTGCAGAAAAAAAAATATATGCATAGGTAAATAAATACACTGCCTCCGGTTCTTCAGTATAGAATCCTGAGGGAGAACTCGTTCACCCCGACTGTGGTGCCGCCAAACGGCTAACAAGTATACACAATAGTTGGCAGGCAGAGATTAAAGGGAGGGAGACGCATATTTCGGTGAATGCCTTGCTTTTTATTGTCTTGTGCACATTATTTTACCATCTACAGAGGGATACAATTACTGTGCAGTTATTAATTGTGCCAACAACACCAATAGTAAGAGAAACCTTTCTTCAGATTTCCAAAGGATCCTCAGAGGTGAGTCGTAAACCTACTTCTGTCAACGTAGACTGTTCATTAGTTTTTATAAGCTCTTTATTTAATGCATTTACTTTTGATAACGATCAGCTTTTCACAGTTGCTAGTGAACATCAGAGAATTAACAGTATATAAAATGAGAAGAATACTGTTGTATTGTCGATAATATAAGGATGGAACTTATTAAGTTTTGGGTCAATATTCGTTTCAGTACCGCCCACGACTTCTTGGATGAAATTATGTTTTTTCCTGGATATTTCGAAGGTGTTTTAATTGAATTTTATATTCATTTGTTAGGCAAATTAACTATAAGGGAGATACGACTCATACTTTATGAATCAACTTGACCCCCAAGAAATAAATGTGAAATTCAGGAATACCTTACCAACCCAACCTAATACAGCCAAATTTTAGGAAGCTGATTTGACTCCTAGATGGGGTATAGCCTTGCAGTTGCTCTCAGGAAGGTATGGCAAACGGGTTTTTTTTATTACGAAAATCTTTTTTATAAATATTAAATCGTAGTTGTTAATATAAGAATGCTAACCAAGTTTTGGCTGCTACAGCTACTGTATATCATAAAAAGTTTGGATATATACTAGGCTATATAATAAACTTCATTATTCATGGTTTTTAGCAAACTGTACAAAGTAAGATTTTCAGTTTCACTAGAAAGTTCATATATTCCATTTCAACAATTTACTTGCTAAAGACTCAATAGAATACAACCACGGAACTCTATATTGATTTTTATATAAGGAGATAGAAGAAAACTGTGCTATACTTCTTTTAAAAATATTGATCCTCGTTAAACTAGTGACACCAGAGGCCTTTGAAATGTGGTGATACAGGCGAATGGTAAGAATAAGCTACACACTTTGGTCATATAATTATGGATGAAGGAATAATGACAGACATAGTAATGGGCAAAGTTGAGGGTAGGAGGACCAGGGGAAGGCAGAGACAGGGATGGCTGAATTAAATTAAAAACTGAGTCCCCAGAGAGATACAAAATCTTGGCGGATTGGTAAAAAACAGCCCGAGGACGTTTAGAATGGAGGACTGTGGGCGCCAACCCTCAGATATGGCGACGGTACTAATTTTATATAGCACTTATAATTATTTCATTAAGCTTCTTCACTTAATACGTTCTTTATATAGCTGCTCATAACTTGCTATGTTAATTGTGATAGCCCTCATTTTCTTCAACTTTTTCATGACAATACCGTAATCAGTGTCAGAGCAAGCTAACTTCCTAGTTTCACCAGAAGAAAGGTTTGAATTTCATTTCAAAATACATCTTTCTCTTATACACCACACCACACCACACCACACCACACCACACCACATCACCACACACATCATCACACAACCTACCTAGAGGAAAAAAAATTAGAGTAAAAACAAATTAGAAATATTAAAGAAAGAAATTATACTGATCTACACCACGAAGATGCCGGAAAACCAGCTTTTTGAAGTGACACAGATTGTATGAGTATGGAAGCACAGAATAAGGTAGAGCATTCCACAGTTTGGCTGTGTGAGGAAAGAAGAAGTACTATAAAGTGTTATTCTAGTCTAGTGTGACCGACATCCACAGAGAAACGGTAGGCACTGCGGGCAAAACGAGTGTAACGACCCCACGGCCTTGCCGACGGTACACAGGATGCCAAATCCACGGAACATTGCCCGTTAAAGTAATTGTAAAAGAGAGAGAGTGAAGCAACTTTGCGGCGAAGAGAAAGGGAAGAGAGATTATCAACTAAAGGAGGAGAACCAATGCTATGATAAAATATGAATTATTAAGGATGTCTTCTTCGTTGGTAAACTCTGAGGTGACTAGAGAGGCAGATACGGGACAGGAAGGGTCGTCCAACGATGTTGCATGGGTGGGGGGCTACATCTAGTGAAGGAGAGGCGACGACAGCGTCTTTCCGGCGTTGCCGCTTAGCTGCCTCGGTATTGACACCTTCTCGTGGGTACTCCTCCAATAGTTACGGTGTGGAGTAATCATCTCCCAGGTGAGGGGGTCGATTTGGCACTTTCTCAGGTTTGTCTTAAGACTATCCTTATACGTTTTCAGTTGCCCGCCAGCGTTACGTTTACTATTCGTTAGGTGACTGTAAAATAGCTACTTTGGCAGTCTACTGTCGTCCATGCGGGTAACATGGCCAGTCAAATGTAGTTGTTCATGGAAATGGTAGCCTCGATGCTCCTACCATTGGTGTCATAGAGAATACTGGTATTTGTTCTCTTGTTTTCCTAGCGAACTCGGAGGATGGAACGTAGACTACGTTGGTGAAAGTTTTCAAGTGCCTTGAAGCGCCTCCTGTACTCGTATATGACTCATGTCTCGCTGCCATATAGCAGGATGGAGAGGACCATTGCTCGATATACGTGCAACTTTGTAGATAATATCAGCTCCCTACAGTTGAAGACACGGGTACGGAGTCTGCCAAAAGCGTGAGATGCAAATCTGTTCCGATGTTGAATCTCTTCATCGATGTCCTCGGTGGTGGACAGGTGGGAGCCGAGATACTGAAAATGGGTAACATTAGAAAGGGTAATATCGTTAAGCTGGATGGACGGTGAAGGTGTGGCTAAACTAGGGACTAGACTGAAAGAGAATCTGAGTCTTACATACAATCACCTTAACCGAAGTGTGCATATGCATCTGCGTAGGTGTTCAGGATCTCCTGTAGGTCGCGTTCAGTGTGAGCAACAAGGGTGAGGTCATCTGCATACTGAAGCTCAGTAATAGACGATGCCGGCACCTTTGTTCCTGCCTGGAGTCGTCTTATGTTGAAAAGTCTCTTCATCCGGTAATGGATGTCCACCCTGCCGGCTAAATTGGCACTGGCACGAAGGCAACAAAGAAAATGGAAAAGAGAGCTGGTACACCTCCTTGTTTTACTACCGTTTTGATGGGAAAGAACTCAGATTTGGTGCCATTGTGCAGAACACTGTCATTCATGCCATCGTGGAGTTGCCTCACAATGGCGATGAATTTTGGTGGGCAGCCAAAACGTCCGTAGGTCCGCCAGAGGGCTACCCTGTTTATTGAGTCGAAGGCCTTCGTTAGGTCGATGAAAGCCATGGTCATGTCGCTGGTCGGTAATGCTTCCTAATTTTTACCACCCAAGTGTGTCTTGCCCAAGAGTAGTTTCTTTAACAAGGTTATAAAGCCGGGTTTAGTGACCGTGACCTTTCCTGGGTTAGGTCTTGATCTCACTGAAGGGTGTGTCAACTTACATGGGTGTACACTGTACACCTGCTCATCTACTTACTGTTATATGTGCTGTTCCTTCTGGGCTGTAAGCTATGGTTTGATAATTAATCAATAATTACACCTCCCGCCAAGACCAAGGCTTCCATACCAGAGAACTGATGACACATATCGACAGTGATCCTAGTAATATCATGTGCAGTATCAAGAATAGGCCCTGAGGCGATAATGCAATCTCACATTTTACAAAGAATAACCTCTTAGATACTACCATTTATGTTTTTCTACTGGCTTGGTTTGATCTGCCAACCTTACTATACCTCCCGCCAAGATCAAAGCTTCTATGCCAGGAGAAAAAACACATACACAGTAAGTGATCATAGTATGAGCTCAACGAGAATAGTTGCTGAGCTAAAGATCCTACATATCTAGCATAGAATCCCAGAAAACTTACAATTTCACATTCTACAAACAATAGCAGGTGTTACATGGCCTTGCCAGCCCTTGTCAAAATAATGGTTAGCCCCAATCAGTAATTCATAGAAAAAGTAACTAATCTTTCGTAAATTCTAAAAAAAAATATTCTCTGGTAAATGTTATCGGGTGTCAGAGAATTAAATACTTCAAAATACACAAAAAATGCGCCTTCTTTCACATGTTTGGGTGTTTTCTTTTTAAGCATTATACATATACAACAGCAATACACTAGTGTAGCCCAACATGGCTCACATTCTCCACCAGCTAGTATCAGGAATACTGGCAGTACAGCAGTGTTGAAAGGTTTGTCCTTTCGATGATCCACCTCTTCATTATAGACTCTTCTGATGTCAGCACAGCACGGCTTATGTCTTCTCTCTTCACATTGTACTTCTTCCTTTCATCGACACCGCACCTTGTAGGTCGTGTCTCCACACCCTCTGACTTTTTCTCACTTCCTCCTGGTTTATAATGCATCTTTCCTGTTTCATCAGGTTCTATCATATTCCAGATAGGTTTCTCTAGCCCCATCTCCGTTTCATCTGTACAGCATCATTTCTCGACATATTCCAGCTGTTTTTTTTTGTTTCATCCGAGTTTCTTATGTACAGCATCATTTTCCGACATATTCCAGACGTTTTTTCTTTTCCATCTGCATTTCCTCTACGTGTAAAGGCATCATATTCCGCCAATCCGGCAGGGGGTAGCTGGTCACACTGGGGTGGGTGTCATCACACTGGACGACGTGTGGGGTAGGATACACGGACCTGGGTTCGCACTCTATACACAAGTCTGACTGGATCCTTGACCCCCTGTCCCGCTCACCCTCAGTGGAAATCCCCTCCCTGGTTCGGCTGGCCAGGGTTTGATTTGTGGTGCTGCCGCATTTCACAAGTCTTAACTGCCTAAAGTAGAACAATAGAAAATCTCCTTAATCCTAGAACCAAGGGAGGACTTGAAAGATGTGAAGTGGTGTGTGGTGGGTGTAATGCTGCATTCATCACGCTGCTTCACTTCCCCAGCCGCTGGGCCTCCTTCAGGTCACAACGTGTGTCATTGTCAGAGCGATCCAAGGGTGAGTTACTTACATAAGAACATAAGAACATAAGAATGGAGGAAACTGCAGCGGGCCTATTGGCCCATACTGGGCAGTCCCGTTTACACCCAACCCCTATTGCTCATATAAGCATCCAACCTATGTTTGAAGCTATTCAGCGTATTCGAGTTAATGATGATATTTGGTAACTTGTTCCATTCATCCACTACTCTGTTTCCAAACCAGTGTTTACCTATTTCACGCCTAAATCTAAATTAATCTAATTTAAAACCATTGTTACGAGTTCGCTCCTGGTTGGATAGTTTGAGTACCTTTGTAATGTCCCCTTTGTTTAGCCCTGCCTTCCACTTATACACCTCTATCAGGTCGCCCCTCGCTCTACGTCTCTCGATGGAGTGCAAATTAAGATGCTTTAACCTGTCTCTATACTCAAGGTTCCTAATGCCCGGGATTAGTCTTGTCATTCTCCTCTGAATTCTTTCCAAGGATTCTATATCCATTCTGTAATACGGTGACCAGAACTGAACTGCGTAATCCAGGTATGGTCTCACAAGAGCAAGATACAGTTTTAGGATGACCTCGCTAGTCTTGTAACTAACACTCCTTTATATGAACCCAAGTACTTTATTAGCCTTGTTACGAGCAAAAACACAATGTTTACTTGGCTTAAGGTTCCTACTTATCATTACTCCTAAATCTCTCTCGCAGTCGGATTTCTCTATGGCATCGTTGTTCATCTCCTATACTGAGTACTTTACATTTATCCATGTTGAATTTCATCTGCCATTTTTCAGAACATTCGAAAAATTTGTTTAGATCTTCCTGTAGTTTTGCTGAGTCCTCGTCAGATTTAATAACACGTCCTATTTTAGTGTCATCAGCAAATTTGCTTATGTTGCTGTCTATGCCGATATCTATGTCGTTTATGTTATAATAAATAATAATGGTCCAAGTACTGAGCCTTGGGGAACTCCACTTTGAAGGTTCCAAGTGTTCCCTGAAGAAGGCAGTGATGGGTAGGGAAACACCGGGTAACACTGAAGTCCATTTATTAACGGATAGGAGAAACCAAGTAGGATTAACGTGACTAACGTGTGCCATGCCGCATTACAAGTCAGACTTCATTGCATACGCATATAGCAGCCTCAGGCAATGTATACACGCTTGTCTGATGTTGCCCGCGTACATATATAAATGCTACTTTCGGCACAGTAGCTTAGACACATAACCTACATCTTATACCTGCACTCAAATTAACTTTGTCTTGGCCGGTAGTCTAAGTTGCTCCGGCGTCGAGGTGCACTGTGAAAGCGGATCCTGGGAAGTGAGGTGTAGAGGTCTGCAGATCGCGGTCAGTTGACCAGCAGCGGGGGTGGGACTGGCGGAGGAAGCGTGGTTCATCCACCAGATCGCGGCCAGCTCGGCATCCTGACCTTGTGGTCGCTGACCTACGTGACACTCATCTATGCCCACCTTGTCCCAGCGTGTGCATGTGGCGAGTCCTGGGCCTTGGGACAGAACTTAATCTCCAGCGGCTGAAGAGGCGGGCATGGTCGTCATACCGAGCCTTGGCGTCCTGCCTTTGGCGTGGCAGCAATTTAAGCTCTACGGCTCTGGTCTGCCACTCCTTCGCGCCAAAAACTTGGCGTGTGCAGAAGGAGCCTTAAGGCGGGAGAGGAGGGTGACCATACAGGATCTGGGCAGGGGCGTCCTGTGTGGGTGGGAGTGGGCCAGCGGGTTCTGGGCGCTCTATAGGCAGCGCCAGAAGCGGCGTCGCTGCGTTGATTCACGCACCCACTGCTGGCGATTGTACCCGAGCAGCTGGGATCTGCTTCGAGTACTCTGGGCACCACGCCTAACTCTTTGCAGTGCTCCCACGACAACAAAGGTGTAGCGAGTAGGCTGCGTCGATCCATCATGCAACACGACTTGTAGCCCGTGGGCGATCTCCCACTTGAAAGGAGCCCACAGCGTCCGGCATCTGGGAACCGTCCGCATTGTAGTACTGCAGCTCTTGGCGGTGGTCCCAGGTCGTGTTTGAGTGAGGCCAGTTTCTGGAGGTGCTTCAGGCCTATACGTGAAGTATCAGCGCGTGTGAGCATCACTTTCGATGTGACCCGACTTACATCACCGTGTGTGATGGCGGCGGATGGTAGGGAAGGGGTAGCCACAGAGTGTGATGCGATTCCACCCTCTGATGTGACTCAGCTGCTGCTTTGGGGCTCGCTACCCATCAGAGAAGGGAGCATAAATCTGTTCACCGAGGGAGATCGCGCTGGCACCCTCTAAATCTGGGCTTTTGGAAGCAGGTTACAGGCGGCAGCGCAGCCGTGGCGTCCATAGCGACGCGGAGCTGACTTGCCAGCCTGGCCTGGTGCAGAGGCATCTGTATTCAACAAGCGCACCGCAGATTCACATCCCGACACAGTGCGTCAGCGGCCGGGCATGTCTTGAAGGGTCATGTACCTTTCCACGGCTTTCCCCACAGGAAGAAGCACTGGCGGAGGCAGCGCTACGTTGTTGGCCGCCTTCTTACCCTTCTTATGTATTGGCAGAATGGCTCTCCACAGTAGAGTGGGGCCGTAAGGCAGAGGTGGCCGGACTTGGGTGGCCCGCATTATGACCCGACATTCAGTCACTACCTGCGGTGGAAGAAGATCGAAGGATGGGTACTTTAAAACTCAACTATTCACAATAAGGTCCGTGCTTGTCCAGGCTGCATACATTCGGCTGTCGCCTTGAGCGTCGATCTCCTCAAGCCTTCTGCTGATAACAAAAAGTCTTCAAGATTGTCTCTTCTTTGCGGCATTTGGTGAAGCGCTGACGCGCAAAAGCCTGGATTATTCAACCTTTAACGCTCTGTGAAGATTAGAGGCATCGTCACTGAAAGCGTGAAATCAGGAGGCGCTTTGCGTCTGGCAAAGCTCTCTGGGTCTCAGTGACAAGCCATCGCGGTTGGGATGACTGTTTGTTTCAGAGCGCATATCAGGTCCATCGTAAGAGTGGAGTAATCTGTCCACCGCCGCCTATGCCTTTCCGAAACTGGGCGACGTCTCTGGTGAGAAGTTGAACATGG
Organism: Homarus americanus; assembly: GCF_018991925.1. NCBI lineage: Eukaryota > Metazoa > Arthropoda > Malacostraca > Decapoda > Nephropidae > Homarus > Homarus americanus. The sequence goes on along the minus strand of NW_024741901.1, from coordinate 14,570,252 downwards.
AATGCACCCGAGCCTATTAAATGCAGAGGCCACCTGGAAGACGCTGGTATGGTAGGAAGAGGGAGAGTACTGGCGCTACAGTACAGAAACTTCTGCAGTGAGGGAAGTGCGTTAGCACCAGGGTCGCCAATAGCGCATCAAACAGCGCACTGCTCACCTCTCTTCGTATCTCCTCCGCAAAGCTGTCTCTCTGCGTCTCTCATCCTGTCGTCCATCCACCTCAATTGTGGCAATGTCATTAAGCTGGAGGTGGAGGATGAGAAGTCGCCGGTGGAGGGATGGTGGTGGGGCATTATACCCCATCTTAACTTATGTCCTTCCAAGCCCATCTTGGTAATGGCAGACTGCGGCTGTTTAGTATACTCAAGTGGCGCCTGTGGCTAGGCCACCATATGGGCATAAACAGGCGTAGAGAATGCATAGAGTGCGTTCTGTCCGTGAGTGGTAAAACAGGTATTATTGTGTGTGTGTGTGTGTGTCCAGAAGAAGCAGATCATTGGGCTGAAACGCGAGGAGATGAGAATGTTAGTGTCTCCCTGGATATGCGAGGAGGTGCACCTGCAGGCAACAAGGCAGGTACGATAAAACAGGCCAATGCTCCGCTCAGCTCTAGACACACACTAATACACTGACACTAACACTGCCACCGTCGCACAAAACGCACTGTGACGGCGCGCTACTGCGATGGCGGTGAAACACAATGCAACACAACACAACACACACCGTGATGTACATGGCGGCGGTATGTCGTCTCAACATTGTACCCACTTGCGTATGCAGATCCTACTCACTGCGCCATGAAGGTTCAAGTGTTCCCTGAAGGCGTGATAGGTAAAACAGATGTACCACTGAAGGTCATTTGTTCTTGGATAGGAGAAATACAAGTAGTGACTAGCGGTAATTGCCATGCAGTACAAAGTCGACTGAGACTGCCGCATATATGGCAGCAGGCAATGTTGCCACACATAACACTAGTGTGCCACATGTATTATATATAAATGCTACTCGGCACAGCTTAAATACATAACCTACACACTTGTGACGTTGCTCCAATGGGACTTAGTGCCATTAATGCTCAATCGCTTTTCTGTCCTGTAACCAGCCTAATCCTGTGATCAATTTTTCCCTACCGTCGATTAATTCTATCCAAATTGTTTCTGTATTCCGCTCAGTTTTTATTTCCTTATTTAGTTCACACTTCAGATTATTCCTAACATAGATTGCTACTCCGCCTCCATTCCTGGTCTGCCTATCGGTATGGAACAGTTTGTAACCCGCAATTTGGTATTCGACCGGTAACTCACGTGAGTCTAGGTTGATCCATGTTTCAGTGAATGCTATTATATCGATTTTTTCGGTACATACTGTATGTATATTCTGTATGCTGTATTTATATTATGCTATGTATATTATGTATGTGCTCCATTTATGTACTATTTATTCAGCCTAGCTAGTAGCGTGTGGCAATGTATTTAAGATGTCCCACATGCCTAATTAATGTGCCTGGCGACATATGGAAGCTGCTAATGTATCACTTCCCATACGTCGCCTAGAGAGTAGTTGACCAGCAGACAGGTTGAGACGCTACTCCCCTTGTGTACATATCTCTTATCCAGTAAATAGAACCCTACAAAACTATACAGGTGTTTGTGTTCGTTCCTGTATATAGAACTTAATACCCAGAACACGACCACATACCAAGGCCCTAATATCATCCATTTTGTTTCTCATACTTCTACTGTTCGCGTAATATACATTTAAGTTAGTTGTGTTCTGAGTCCTCCCCTTACCGCGTTTAGTTTTAAACTCCTGTCTAATTTAGTTTTGTCATCATTTCTAACACTATTTCTAATCTTTCACTTTGTTTACCCACTCCCACAGCATTCTCCTCCACCCCTGCTCATATGTTCTCCTAGCAGTTTAAAGACTTCGATATCTTTTGAACTGCCCCTCTAGAAACCACAGCCAGGGTTGCTCATTAGGGTGTGTGTCATAGAGGGAAGATCAGCTAAAACTAATGGCCCATCACTTTTTGGTAGATTTTAGTAGTATATAAAAACAGAAAAATTTTCAGTTTTAATATTTTGCAACTGCTTGCTAGGTAAATTTTAGCGTGAAATTCTATCGAAAATTCAACACATACAGCTGCATTAGTGCATTACAATTTAAATAGTGAACATTGCTTTCTGACTTCATTCTTAACAACCCAACTAATAATAATTTTTTCTGTTTCATAGATTCTGATGCATTTATAAGTTGATAATATTTATGGATGGCTGCTTGTGTCAGACGAGGAACCAAAAATCCCAGCCATCTCAGTCACTATCTTGGGTTCCTGGGAGAGAGCCCTGAAGTCGGAGTGCTCATACTTGGAGAGATGCTTAAGATGGTGTTTTAATCAGGCAACCAGTGAAAAGAACCAAAAGAACTTTACACACAAACAAAGACATTACAGTGATATGACCAAAGCTGTCTTGGCATTAGTACACTCTTGGCTAACGTTTCAGTTCAAGCCTCCAGTCATAACAAGTCAGAAGAAGATTAGTGAGAGACTGCTAGCCAGTTGGGAAAAGGCAAGAGATATCTCTTGAAGAGGAAAACTTGCAGTTAAGGACAGCTTTGGCCGGGTTAACTGACCGATATTTCACCATTGTGCGCCCAATTGTTCTCTGTCCTGAGTTTGAAGGAGATCGTGATTGTAAACTGGAGGCCCACATTCTGTATTTGCAAGCGTAAACCGAAGATTCCCAGATCGAACTGGTACTTGTCAGCACAGAGAGAGAAGACTGGCGGTATAGGGGTTTTCATGATTTCTAGCCAAGATATTCCGGAGTCCAAGAGACAGGGAGGCTGCCAAGCAGAGACAGAAGAGGAGAAGAGTTGTTGAGGAAAAGCAGGATTTGAGAAGGCTCCAGGTGAGGTAAAAAGGCTGGCTGATTGAGCTGCTGATTCAGAGTTTAATGACTTCCCATGGTCGATCCAAGTGCTGACCAGGAGAATGGTGACTTTGTCCTCAACCCAGAAAAAGAATGTGATCCCAAACCTTCTGGTGCTAAGATTCGGAATAGGAAAGATATCCTGAGCCATAGCTCTGCCAGCATGCGACACCACACACTGGTCTCAGAGAAACTGCAGAGATAGCAACAGCTGCCTGGGTTGACGGTGGTTTGATAACACCTGATGATGTTCACCTGGTATAGATCATAACAGCAAGGAGAGCTCAGAGAAACTTGTCAGTAACCCAGAAGAGAGTTTGATAAGGGGACAAGAGAAAATGGAATCAATTGTTTGTTCTTTGATGGGAGAAGGATGACACTAAAGTGTTCAAGCAAAGTTGGAGATTCTGACAAGTTGTTCCCTGCCATGGTGAAGGAGGAACACTACTCCTGCTGCAGTGAACCAGGAGAAGTATTTGTGGCATTTCACTCCAGAGAAAGATGACATCAGGAAACCAGCTGGATATAGTGGGCAGATAACATTGTGAACTGGCTCTGAGAGAGGAACGTGCAGGACCAGGCCCTGCAGGCCATTGGAGGACAGCACCAACACGAACACAAGGTGGCAAGGGGGGTCATACAGTGGATAGAGCGGAAGATTGGGAGGAAGCTGGTCTGGATTGCTTCAGACCTCCACACCAACGAGCTGTTACCAGACATCTGATCCAGAGTTGATGGCAAGACTCTTTCAAACAACAGATGGTCTAAGTCCCCTGGCAAGATGCTGGACTCTGCCACTGAGTTAGAAATAAATCCGAGCTTTGAAAAACTGCCAAGCCCTCACCTGCTGAGCTTGCACATACTGTCATTGACGACCTGAGTACTGACCAGGCACTATGGTTAGCTGATTTGCAGCATCAAAACTGGGGTCATGCCTGATAGACTTGCTTACCTGCAGATAGGTCCAGTCTCACATTCTAGGTGGCTCACAACAGCTCTGTTCTGCAGAATCGGGTCGCCCATCATAAACTGAAAGGGAACCAGCTTCACAACCTGAGACTTATTGTCCAATTCATCGCGGAGTGTTCACTTGCCAAATTGGTTCAACACTGCTGTCAAGTCAACACTCCCCCGAAGGTCCGAGGCATGTTCTCTTCCAGCTTGAGCCCTGAGGAGTCAGCCAAGGAAGGCTGTTCAGATTGTGGAGCAGACTGTGAGGAGATCTTTCCTGGTATGCCTATCCCGAGGCAGTTCTGCAGACAATGCTCTGCAGTAAGGACAGAGGAGGAGAGAAGTGAAAGTGGCAGTCAAAAAGATTCCTGGATATGAGACTTATGAGAGGATCTGGGCATGACTAATCAGTTGGTGACGATTCCTTCAGGGTCAGGAAGACTCCTGGAAATCAATCTAGGTGCTAAGACCCCTCACTGATCTCATAGACTGATAACATCCAGGCTGGCAGTGAGCTTCTCTACCTGCAGCCTCACCACAATGTCTGTCAGAGCTTTCTGGACAACCCCATGCATGTCCCTGCCTGGCCCTCGCGACACCCAGAGTATAGAGCTGCTAGTGCATGCAAGTGAGCGAGGCCAGCAGTCACGTGTACAGCCAGGAGAGGAGGGAAGGCTACATCCGAGCTCAGGGTGGCTGCAGGAGGTGATGAGAGAAACAGAAGCAAGAAAGACATGTTTCTATGGTGTGCAGCAACACCGGTCGTAGTAGTAAAACCGGTTTTTACTTGGATGATTTTGTTTTCTAAAGGAATATTAAATTTTAATAAATGTCAAGATCATTCGTTTCACTATTCTTTTTGGGATCATTTCATCCTAATAAATTAACCTGATACATTTACTTTACTTTAAATAAGCTATTTAGTGGTGTTGGTAAAAGGGTGGGAATACTGAATTTTCATAAGATTTAAGTTAAAATTTACCTAGCAAAAAATGAAAACTTTTCAAATCTGAAGATATCACATGATTCTGCACATAGAACTACATCATTAATACCATGGGCCGATTTTTCAAACTCAAAAAAAAAAAATTCGCCTCCGTATGACACACCCTACGTACTCCATCCCTAGACAGGTGCACCCCATCCCTAGCATAAAGGTCCCTTCTGCCGTAGAAGTTGTCCCAGTTGTCAATGAATGGGACTGATATTGGCTTGCAATATCTGTCAAGACGGTCATTGACACCAACTGCTCTTGAAAACCATTTACTGCCAACTCTCCTTCTAGGCAGGACATCGCATATGATAGGGATCCCTCCCTCAGTCCTTATACGATGTATAGCTGCCTTGAACTTATCAAGAAGCTCCTCGCTCCTGCACCGGCCAATATCATTGCCTCCTGCACTGAGGCAGATAATGGGTTTGTTCCCATTACCAGACAAGATACTGTCCATCCTGTCAATTCTATCCCCCACCCCAGCTCCTGGCAAACACACCCTCATCCTATTTATGTTTTTACCACAAAAAGCCCTGTCCAAGTACCTTACCTTGTGAGTCACCAACAATTAAAGTTTTTATACCTTCTCTGTCAGCCGTGTCCCTGACTGTACTAACGTCCAATTCGTCTATCAAGGGACTGAACGAGTTGGTACACTTAGCTGCTGATGTCGTTGTTGACGTATCCTTGGTGTGTTTCTTCATCACCAGGTTGGTCTTCCCTCTCCTTACAATCTTCCACACACTTGAATTTTCGTCAGACACTGGCATTCTTGAATTTTCGTCAGACACTGGCTTTCTTGAATTTTTGTCAGACACTGGCTTTCCCTGTCCCGCCTCCCCCTTCAATCTCACCATCTCTTCTTTTAATTTCAGGTTCTCCAACGTGGCCCTCTCTATTTCTTCCTTGGCGCTCTCCAACTCTTCCATGGCCCATTCCGGTGGGAAGTGTATCCATTTCGTGTTTATGTCCGAGAGTCATTGTCTAGTAACTTCGATATATTGATCTATTAATGTGTCTGTGTCATTGAGTTAAATAATAAATAGTTGTACTTAGAGTTGGTGTTTAGAAAATTCCCCCTAAGAATATATTAACAGTAAATAACTAACCGCTACCAAACCTCCTCACTTTACATTCCTACAACTAAATATTTTACCTATACTTTCTACACTTTAGATCCCCCCCATTACAGTTGTATTAGATGGAAGTGCATCCGTAAAGAAAATATTTATTTTATACATTACGTAAATGTTTGGCAACTACTGTATGGTTCATCGCGACAATGTTCTCAAGGCTGGTTCGGTAAGTGAAGCTCTGCTCACTACGCTGAATATTATATATCACTTCATGTCAAAGAGTACCTTATAAATCATACTAGCATAAAAATTCACCCGGTGAAACTCTGCTCTTATCACAATATATCAAATTACACGAAACATCAATTTCATAGCATAGGTTATGGGACAAAATAGACAAGGGTTTAGTGAGGTCACAAGTGGTGGGGCAGAGTCAGGTGAGACGCACCAGGTGGGGTGAGACGGGTGTGGTGAGGCGGGCGGGGTGAAGCGGTGGGGTGGGGAGGGGTGGAGTGGGGATTAGGAGAGGGAGGAGGATGTAGGTTATAAGACATGTTAGGTTCTAACAGTTACTATAGACACAGCTTCCATCACTAAAACACAATGGGTACATGTAGCACTAATCGACAATTAAAGTGCGCTAGGGACACTGAGAATGTTGCAAATCGTGGGGAACACTGATAAATTATATTAAGCACTGAACATATTCTGGAGTGCTATGCTAGTAACAATTAGCACATACAACGATAAGTACCTTTACATGAGCGGTAAAGATGACACGCACTAGGACACTTTTCATGCTGTGCTACTCAGGATTCCTTACTGCACACTGTTAAACAATAATCAAACTAAACTAAATGAATGGAGAGTCGTGCCAGGTGTAATGGCTAAGCGAGGGAGAGCGTGGGTTTACGTTCAGTACAGCTATTTATTAAGTAACTCAATGGCATGGACACATTAATAGATCAATTTATTGATGTTACTAGACAATGACTCTCGGACACAAACATGAAATGGATACATTTCCCACCGTAAGTAACTCACCCTATGGATCGCTCTGACAATGACTCAGGTGTGACCTGAGGGAGGCCCAGCAGGTGTTGCTGAAGAGAATGGTGGACTATGTCTCCTGTGGGAGACTCTGCTAGCTGGAGCTCGGTGCTGGGGAGGGAAGTTTCCCTCCAGACCTCGACTAGTGACGAGCGTTACTTCTGTCTTCTTCTGAGTTCTGTCTCTGGGAAGGAGCTGTCGGCCCCTTCCATGTTATAATAGTAATTCTAATGACGCATGGAAGGAACTGCAGAGCCCTTATATTGGAGATCTGGCCAGGTGTGTACTGGCTGGAGGGTAGCTTCTTGAGTAACACGGTCATGACGCAGGGTAAGCTAGTGATGTGGCGGTGGGAACTATTGGGTCAATGTGACCGTGACCTCTCCTAACTAACACTAAACTGGTTAGATCTGGACAGCTGTGTTTGCCCCGGTGCGTGGTCATGTCGCCGGTCGGTAATGCTTCCTAATTATTACCACCCGGGTGTGTTTTGCCCAGTAGTAGTTTCTTTAACACGGTTATAACGCCTGGTTAACTGAGGTATCTTGTGGCCGTGACCTTTCCCAGGTCCGGTCTTAATCTTACTGTAGGGTGTGTTAACTTATGTGGGTGTACACCTGCTCATATACTTAATGTTATATGTGCTTTTCTTTCTGGGCTGTAAGCTGTGGTCTGATAAACAATCATTGAGTATGTACTTACGTACGTGCATACGTGCGTGCATGCATGCATGCATGCATGCACACATACATACATACATACATACATACATACAAACATACATACATACATACATTTCACTAATTTTGCAGCAAAAAAAAGCACTACTGAATGTATCGGATAAAAAAACCTATGAACATAATTAGTTTTCTAAAAAAAAAAAAAGGCTATACCACTGTTAATTTGTACCCTCTTCTTTATTAGGTTTGGTGAACTTAGATTGGGTTAGGTATTATTTAGCTCTGAGTCATGGGTACTTATTGGATACTTGGCAGAGTAGCCTGTTATAACATGGTCCTAGCAAAGGCAGAGTCTCGGCAAAAATGTTCACGTAACCTCATATTTGGCTTTCATTGCTGAGGGATATCAACTCAATCATAAAAAAATATTTGTACCACAAATGTGGATAATAAAAATCTTATATTTTGGTACAAATTGCTTGAAAAGTTGTAAGATAAAAGCTGCACCTCTTCTATTCCGCTAAGAACAGCAACACTCGAGCCTCTTCTTATCGTAAAAAAATTAACTAAAAAGACAAATTATAATATCATATTTTAGTATGTTGATGTACAAAAATTTTTCTTCATTATTTGATGACAAAACAACTCTAAAAAGCTTTATTATAATATATATATATATATATATATATATATATATATATATATATATATATATATATATATATATATATATAGTAAATCACAATTACACGAAAGCGCTTGGGAACTTCTTCTTCTTTCCTTATCAGCTATATATATATATATATATATATATATATATATATATATATATATATATATATATATATATATATATATATATATATATATATATATATATATATATATATATATATATATATATATATATATATATATATATATTTTTTTTTTTTTTTTATGCAATACGGAAATAGCGACTTACTATATCCGGGTTGACCATGTTACAGGACCTAAGGAGGTCCTGTAAGTTACGGCCTCGAGTACGGACTCGCTTACGGAATCCACTGCCACATACTTATTTTGAGTGTACCGATCGGAGACTGTAAGTCCAGTTACGGAGTAAACAAAGAGATACAGTCCAGTAAATACTTTAGAGTATGCGGCCCCAGGACTGGACAAGGGTTAATGAAGTACTTAACAAAACATTACAAACTGCACACCGAATCATCAATCATACCTTAAGGCTAGATCATTGGAAGGAAAACCACATTTGTAAATGACTGCAAGTAGATTCAACTGCTATACAGATACAACCGTTGCCGAAACATCTGTTTAAACCAACGGGGAAGGTGCTAGATGTAACATCAGCAATACAGGGAGAGGGTGGAAAAATACTTCCAGAATATGTTGGCCGCAAGGAAATGTTACCTAAATACTGTAAATGCCATTCCTGTATCTACACAGGACCGGCAAAATGCTTAATTTTACAGAGATGGAAGTATTTACAAAATTTTTAGCGGTGGAGAACTCTGACATCCAGGCGACAACAAACTAACATACAGTAATTGGAGGCAAGCTGACCCAAGTTGCCGAGTAATAACCGCAATATTGAACATGAACCACACACACACACACACACACACACACACACACACCTTAATTTGAACCCTCTCTACACATAATAATGGTTGCCCCTTGTAACGAGGATGGCCAGCCCAAGGGCCACCTTGGCGTGAATTTGTTTAAGGTATAGAAGCTGTCTCCAAAACAACAACCACACCCTGAGTTAAAGAGTCAAGGAATAGTCCGAGAAGACCTGACAACTCGCCAACTGCACTGGCTAACCATTACCCCCGGAACACGATCCGCAAATCCCGATTAGCATCCAGGTTCCCAATTACTGCTGGATAGACAGAGGCAAATGGTGTAAAGAAACTTGCCCATAGTTTCACCCTGCCCGGGGATCGAACCCGGGTCCGCTCGCTTGCGAGGCGAGCATGCTGACTCACACACACGTCCAATGTATGTGAACCACTGACCTATATATACTGTGTACGAACCTCTGTCCTGCATGTCAGTGAACAGTGACATTACCCACATATATATACTGTTAATGATTATGTTGTATTTCTTTGTGTATGAACCTCTGTCCTGCGTGGCAGTGAGAAGGGATACCACCCTCAGTGTCAAGACCTGACTGAATTACTCAGAATAGGCAAAATGTACCACAAGCTTTGTCAATAAATTTTTTAGTCTAAAACACACACACTTACACTAACTAGGACGCCGTGTCACGCTGTAAAAGCCCACCTTCTCTCTCACTCTCACATTCTTTTTCTCGGCTCTCTCACTATCTCGCTCATAAACTCTCTCTGTTTTGTTCCATCCTTCCTCTACAAATCCTTTTTCTCACTGCTTCTCTTCCTCCTCTTCTTTTCTTATCCTTTCCTCTCTTTCATCCTCGTTTTTTCTCCCTTCTCCTCTTCTCCTCTCTCTAACCTTTCCCATTTTCTCTATCCTCTTCTCTTCTCCTTCCTTCTATCTTTCCTCTATGTTCTGTCTCTTCTCCTCTTTTTCTATTCTCCTTTCCTCCTCCTCTTTTTATCCTGTTTTCTTTCTCTCCTTTTCCTCTTCTTCCTCTTCTTTTTTCCCTCTCCTTCTCTTCTCTGTCAACTTTCACAAATTTTCTCCCTTCTTTCTTCCCCCTTTCTTTCTCTCCTCCTGTCCTCTTCCTCATCTCTTCTTTTTTACTTCACCCCACCCCTTTCTCCTCCCTCTTTTCCTCCTCTCGGGTCTCGGTAAGGACAGTGTTGACGGTGTGTGTTTGTTTGGTCGGGCTGGGCTTGAGTTGCCTCTTTTTAATTTCGACTAGTCATCAGAACACATCCAATTCCTTTCCACGTGTTGTTGTCGACTTCCTAATCACAGATCATCCCTATACATGTATGTGTCCGTCCCTGGTTATGCCAAGGATGGCCATTGGTCTATAACACAGTAGACGTCTGGCAATCACAATATATGTTTCGGTCTGTGTTTTTAGTTGTGTTTTTATGTATATAGTGTGTGATGGTGGTAATGGTGGTGCTATAGTGAGTAGTGTTTGGATGTTGCGTCTTTTCACCTTCCATTAGTTATTATTTTTTATTGACGAAGGCACGTGATGTATAAATGAAGTATATATGTGTGTTTAATAAATACATTGGTGAATAAATCAGGTCCACACGTCCACATGCCCTTCTCCTTTGCCTCACACACCAAACACGCTTGTTTTAACTTTAATAAATATGAACTTAATTTTTAGTAAGCTTAACAACTTTATTGGCAAAATCTAATTACAATTTGCCTAATTTGAGTACTTCAGTCAGATCTTGACACTGAATGGTGCTATATTCATATACAAAAGATTATAACAATATAGGTCAAATTCATGATGGTGCTATCACTGTTCACTGCCATGCAGGACAGAGGTTCATAGACAAAGCGGATAATATTATAAGTTATATTCATGAGGGTATTATCACTGTTCGCTGCCACAAAGGACAGTGGTTCATACACAAATGGAGATAATAGTATAGGTTATATTCATTAGTGTTGCATTATACTTGAGGACTAACCAGTGTGTACTAGCAAATTTATGATTGACAACAACAATGTCCTCGAGGACTCCTGATTCAATATAGCAGTTTCATAGTTAATGATACAATAGGCCAGGCGGCCTAAAGTTTTTGACAGTGTCAGATTCTTTAGCAGTTATTACATTTCTTTTAAATATTACATACCACTTTAGTCATTGAGGCTGACGGCTGCAAAGCATTTTGAGTCACAGAATATCACCTAACCTCCATTTTCTTTAAGGTAGTCTGTGGCTAAGTAAATTCCCATAAGTTCAGTTACTATCGTTCTGACCCGGTTGTTCAGTCTTTGCATGTTTGACTCTACCATCTCATTTTCTCTATATATTGAACATGCACAACCTGATCTACCTGTGTTTTGTAAAGAACCATCAGTAAAGACACTCTACTTAATTTAATACTTTGAAGGCGACTGTTAATAGTGTCTAGAGTTACACATCTCATCACATTAGTGTTCAACATTTGCTTACTACTAACAGGTGTGCATTTAAGAAGAAGTGGTACATCTATCCAAGGAGGAATAACATTAAAGGCTTCATCTGGAGTGATTGGCACATTCGACTTTAAGAGATCCTCAGTGACTCCTACGAAGCCACGCTAAATAGAGAGCCTTTAGTCTTGAAGCAGATCACGTGACAGGTAAACACTGAAGTATTGGAGGGCGGGAGAGCTGTGGTCACTGATCAACCACTCTACTTCTCCTTACAGTATATAAAAAGGTATAATTTTTTCATGTATGGACTTAACGTGACTGACGGTGTACAACATTAACTTAATTTTCTAAGTACTGTATATTCACCAAGGTTACTCACTGAAAATAATTGTATATGTATCCTTTGTAAAACTTCCTTCCTCTCATATAACGAAGAGGCCGTGTAGAGCAATGAAAGGAATGGTGGAGGGAAATATATTTCGATTACTGAAGAGAGTGTGGAGGATGGCGTGTCTGTATGTAAATAATAATAATAATAATAATAATTAACGGTTTATTGGAAGATCATAGCAACCAGAAGGCTCAAAATATACAGTTACATAATTGGGGAATGGGTTTCGAACAAATAATATACAAGTAACATAAGTGATACAAATAAGATATATAATAACTAGATGGGGAAAAGCTCAAACTACAGGGCATTTCAACATAGTGACAGTGCAAGAAGTAGGATTTACTGGGAGTGAATACACTGGTTTATTACAAGTTATTGTTAATTTTTACAATGGTTGGGACTGGGCTGTTCTTATAGCGATCAGTTCGTGCACGTATGGGCTGGATGCGGTTGTGGTCAGTATGTGTGTGTGTGTGTGTGTGTGTGTGTGTTGGGGGTGGTAATGGTGTGTGTGGTGGAGTGTGTGTGTAGATGGAGGTATATGGAAGATTGTATGTGAGGGAAGTGTAAGAGGAGTGTGTGAAGGAGGATGTGAGGATTGATCGATTGATTGATTGGATCTCCTGGTTGTCAATTGCTGTGGTTGTTACGGCAGAAGACATAAATTGGACCGCTCTTTCTCATTTTTTTTTTCACTTTCCACATTTCTTGATCTTGTTCTTCTAGTTCTTCTTGCTCTGGTTCTTGTTGTTCTGGTCCTTTTTGTTCTGGTTCTTGTTTCTTCGTTTCCTGTTTTTCTGCCTGTTTTCCTTCGTTTCTTCTTTTTTTTTTCTTGTTCCTTAACTACAGGGAGAGCTTCCTTGTAGCTAAGTTGTTTCTGGGTTCGCATCTTAGCTACCCTGCACTCCTCCCTCCACTTAGGACACTCCCGATCGGAGGAGGAATGAGGGCCGCCACAGACTGCACATTTCTTGTTTCGTACACGTTGTGTGCTTGTGCCCGGTGGTCCAGCATTTGGCGCAGACCTCCCGTATCGCTAGCACTTGTAGCATCGTGTGGGTCTGACAACGTAGGTCTTAAATGGGATGGTCTCCCATCCCAATCGTATTTCTTTTGGTAGTGTCTTTGGGTAGCCTACCAGAAGATCACTCCCATCACCAAATTGTCCTCTTCCTGGAGTTCTATCTTGATTGGAACGTCGTTGATGATATGGATGTCCCCCACCTGCCTGGCCTGTCCCCATTCGGAGAAGGTGAACATTAGGTCACCATTCACCGGTCTGCGGACGGCCTTTGTAACCCCCTTGATCCCTGAGGAGTCGAAAGACTTCCTCGGGACAAGGTGGTTGAGTTTCTTAAGGGAGATGCGCTCGAGCGGGTACAGCCGAACCACCTTAACTTGGTTCCATTACAGTGTCATGTTCAAGTGGTACCTCGGGAGCAGAGAGATGTGTCTTCAATCGCCGAGGTTCAGGTCTAGTGTGTCTGATGTGTGGAGGAAGTTATGTGGGGGATTAGGATGTATGGCGGAGGAAGGTGTGTGAGGGGCGGTGGAGTGTGTCGCTGGTAAGGTTCACGTGTGCGGGCGCCATCTGACAAACTAGCTGGATGACAAGCCTCCACCCAGCGTTTAAGACCTCATTACTGCCTACCTCTTCTCTTGTGGCTGTATGGTGAGGTGCCTCCCTCGTTGTGGCGCCAGGCTATGTTATTTCTAAGTAAGATATAATAAGTACCACATCAACACCATGCTGACGTTAACTCTCTTCTGCTCTCTGTACTCTCCTTTTGATTATTTTAGCCTTTTACACTTTAGCTATTTTTTTCTTTTGACACGGAATAGTAGCACAAAAAGGTAAAAGTATACAATAGGTGTACAATGGACAAGTTATGTATATCATCCAAAACAGGGAAGTTTTGTATTCAACATTGGCAGTGAGGCAGGCAGACGATAGCTCTGAAGAATATTATGTTTCCTGTGTGTGAAATATTCATTTAACTTTTGGGTAATGTTTTAGATAATTTTCAAAGTAGTGACCATAGTCTTTAGTCTTGTGCACCAACTTTATATATTTCGTTTGTTCTGTCACTGTAAACAATGAACTGCCACATGTAGCCAAGACTCCGCCTGGTTGTTACTGTTAATCTCCTCAGTGTTTGTTGCTGTACATATTTATTTCTCCCGATGCATTACTTCTGTTTACAAGTCTTGTTTTATTTCTCTATGGACTACCGCCCGAAGAGTGATTTTGGAAAGGACAAAATCATAGTCTACTCTCTCTCCCCTCACTAGCCCCGATATGTCTAAGTCGACTGCTAGTGTGACAAATGCAAACCTCACGAAACAACAGCTGGCTGATGTGATAATGGAAGCCAAGCGGACTCTCGTTTAGGAGGTTATACAACACATGAATAAGGAGAACATTGGGAAACTAGAGGAAGCTGACCGACGTCTCACTACCAAGCTGAATGAAGCTGTAACAAGCTTGGAATTCTCTCAAGGGGAAATAAGCGACTTAAACGCAAAGTTGAGCGTTGAAACTGAAGAGAACCAATCACTAAGAACCCAAGTTCAACAGCTGATCGAGGAGAACTCCAAGCTGTCGACAACAGCGGATCGGATGGATTGTATGGACGACATAGGGTGGCCAAACAACCTCAGGTTTGCCGGAGTCCCCAAAGATCCCCACGAGAACTGGGAATCATCCCATCACAAAATTTCACAACTGTTGAATGAACATTTTAAACTTACTGAAGTCAAGTTTAACCGTGTTCAATGCATCGGAAAATCAACTCCTCCCGCCCCCGAGACATCAAAACAAAGTTCTCTTCCCCCTTTGTCCATGAAAAAGTCTTCCACTATGTCATGGGTTGCGTTGGGCCTACCAACGCAACGCAACTCCAATGTTTGTTTTACGAGAGATAAGACACCAGGCGAGCCTTGACTCCGCCATCACTATTTCATTAGTGGGTATGTGAGCCAGCCGAGAAACATAGAGACCTGAGAATGAAACCCATCAACCAACAGCTGCACACCCTGGCCAGCAGAATCTGGCAAAAGATAGAACGATCAGAGCAAGAACTCCTTCAAAGACTCCCACCAGATAACGACAACAACCATACATGGTTCCCAAAAAGTTACGAAATCTCAAAAGGTCCATTACCGCCCCCGATCTACACGGCCAGGCAATAGACAACCTCCCTAGACCAGCATCCGCCAGTAGGGTCGGTGGAATATGAAATAAGGCCCTTAAAACACCCATATATGGGACAGGGTAGGCTGTCTAGTGCCTGTACCGACAGACAATAACTAACCCATGACACAACCCTAACACACTATTAGCTTAGCTAGGCGGTCAGCCCGCCCTCTCTTACCTCCTCCTAAATTTCTTCAATTTCCGAACTACAACTTCCTTCCCCCACCTCTAATCTTCCTTCATTCCTCCTTTCTCTACAAAAAAAAAAAGTCTATGGGGGGCCGTGAGACAGTGTAGTGTTGTCCATCGTGTCCCACGCCCCAAAACCACATTTTTAGCCAGTAGACCCTAGACCATGGGTTTGTTAAGACATCCTCATTCACCCCTTCCTTAAGGGAACGGGACGCTACACAGAGTCCATTACCACGACACCGTCCTGTGGACTGTCAGTGACACAAGACTAAGTGTGTCAACCCAAGGTTTGTTATTCCCCGTGGAAAGGTCACGTGTGGAAGCCTGGTTGCTACAAGAGCACTCAGGGCTGGCCTAGTGAACCTAAGGGGTTAATCAAGTCACCTTACCAGTTTTCCTGCGCGACACCGTCTACAATGACTGTCAGTGAAAGGAGACTATGTGTGCTAACCCAAGGTTTGTTATTCCCCGTGGAAAGAAGATCATGTGAGAAAGCCTGGTTGCAACAAGAGCGATCCAGGCTGGCAGTGGCAATTTCTCTTGCATCTTCAATGTTAAGTCATACCCACAGTAAAGTAATCATATGTGCATCCCCAAGTTAAAAATTCCCTATTTATAAGATTGATTTTATTACGGCTTGAATGTGAGTGACTCATATATCCATGCAAATTGTAAATCATTGTATGGAAGCTTGACAAATAAATGTAAGTGCAATTATCTGCCCGTATCTGTGATCCTATCTTATTACTATATTACTGAAGGTAATGACTGATTGGTTATGACAAAGTATAACCAATAACTTAGATGGAAGTTGGAAATTAATGGAATTCATTAAATCATCATTTATCAAGTATAAATCACATGGAAGGTCGGGTGGTGGAGCGGATTTCTACGTAGATACACCATAATCTCCTGTAAGTAACCAGTGTGAAGGTATCTAACTCTACGGTAAGAAATTAAGAAACACATAACATTATATCCATCCCCCATAGATCCTTGACACACCAGCGCAGTAAGCTGAAAGGCATAATTGTTCACGTTAACGACGACCTATGCCCAGGTACGACTAAGGCCCGCCAATTGCAAATGGACAAGTTTAAAGAAGCCAGGAAACACGGCAAACACATGACGTTCACTGAGGAACTCGGGCAAGTGGATAGCCCCACTCATCCGCCCGCAGTACCAGCACCCCCCCCCCACCCCCCAAGGCCCACAAGAACCCCGTCCCACGGAGATGGAATCAGCCACTATCCGTACTCTGGTTATCACCTGTAGAGTTTCCCCTCTACATAACCAAGTGACAGGCGCCCCTCCCACCCAAACTGGGAGTTACCCTTGCCAGCACCAGTCATCTTATGTCTCTTGGTTATAGCACTTGTAAGTACGTTACCCCCCACTATTATAACTTTCTTTGACCTTCCCTTTTCACACCTCAGTGACCCTAAGTTTTTTGCTGTCCCTTAATCAGTATCAATATCTCTACGCTGATGATGCTAGTGTCTTTCCCTTAGATGTACTGGACCGTTTGTGTTACACCCCCTTTACCCATGGTGATGACACAATCCTCCCTCATATTGACCCTGATGCCTTTCTACAAAACCCACTAGGTTACACCAACCCCAACTGTAACCATTACTTTCCTGACTTTTCTGAGTTTAGATCTTGTCTTCTTTATCCTATTCCTTCATAACATCAGCAGTATCCCCTTTCACTTAGATACCTCTATAGATCAGTGTATATCTTCTATTGCCCAATTTATTATACTTGGGTTCTGTGAGACCAAACTCCCTAAAGATATTGAACATTTGTATAACATTCCTAATTACAATAGACACTGCGTCAACACGTCACGACACAGTGGTGGTGTTGCGCTATAGGTTAATACTAGGTATAACACCTCTGTAAGAGATGATTTAAAGGTTCAGGAGTAATTTACAGAAGACCCCACACCAATGTAAGGAACCTTCTTGATAAATTATCGGAGCTTATCTCTATCATGAGTTCTAAGCTCTTTTTCAACACTATAACCAAACCCAACAGAGTAACTGCCACCTCTGCCACTGCGATAGGTCATATCTGAACTAATAACACTCCTAACAATCTTGAAAGTAGAATAATTTATAGCAATATCTCAGATCACTTCCCAGCTTTTGCCATGTATAAAACAGCTACAAAATATGAAAGGTCTAGGAAAGTCACAATAAAATACAGAGGCTATTGCACTCACAATACTCTTGTTCGAAAAAGACTTAATGAATGCTAAGTGGGATCTTGTCTATGCTTCCGACAACCCTAACGTGATCTGCTGCAACTTCTCTTGCATCTTCAATGCTTGCTTTGATAAATGCATTGCCCTCAAGACTAAGTTAGTAAAAACTGTATCTATCTACCCTATGTAAGTGAAATCAAGGCAATGATAAAAGAAAAACACAAACTCCAAAGAAAATTTGCAAAAATACCCATAACCTCGAAAACCCCCACTACACAATCTTTCATAGTAAGACAATTTTACCTCCAGATTTGGACCCCCTGTACCTTGGTAATACAGTCCTCACACGCGAACAAAATACTATATTCCTTGGGGTTATTGCTGATGATAAACTAAACTGGAAAAAACACATACAAGCCATTCACAGTAATGTCACTAAACAATGTGGTATCCTGTATTACACTCGTCGAATCGCTCAATCTTACAGCAATGGAAGAAATCTATTATGATCTTGTTTATCAACACTTGATACACTACACACTAAGGGGGCCTCTTGCTCCACAGAAACACAACCCCAGGTCACTGCACAGATGAGAATTGTGCGGACAAAGACTTACTTGAAGAAAAAAACTGATCACGCTAACGAACAATTTGCTAAATAGAAAATGTTAAAATTCGAGGATATTAACAATCTATTGCTTAGCCCTATTTGTTTTCAAATCTGTCAATCACTTGAGTGACAATAATTATTTCCAGTTCCGGAATAATCAGAGATACAACTTAAGACACCCAGAGCTACTAAGACCACCCCCCCCATGCTCTCCTCACAGTCCCAGACCTCCACAGTATATTATAGTGAGAAGGTGTGGAGCAACTTAGCCCCACCCATCCGAGGAAAGACTACGCTCCCCTCCGTTAAGAGTTTCAATCATCTCTTAAAAAATATCTGTTGTCTAAGTATCAATAATTTTGTAGCACCCATTTTATATTCTTACTTTTATTGCTCCAGCCTGGCCATTATATAACATATCGTCATGTAGATAGATAATGACCATTGCAATAATTATGTGTCTGTCGTCAGGACATGATCCTGACAGTTTCTGTCCTCTTGTTCCTCTTTATAATACAACCCATGTTGTGTTGCTTCCCTCACTTATCATATTAATGTATTTCATCTCCCTGTAAACTGCTGTATGTATATTCTTATAATATAAATCTAAAAAAATATATAAAATAAAATGAATAATTAACTAAGTGATTATCGTGGTAACATTCTGATATGTTCTTACTAACACCATGTTACGTGTACTATTCCAGATGATACTAAATGTTACATAATACTTCCTTGAGATAAATGTACAGTATATATCAGGTGCCACTAAGAGAGATCAGGCTCTCAATTGGCTCAGCCATATTAATATTGTTAATATTATCGACTCTGTATCTTTATTTTTGTGGCTAAATAAAGTGTTTCAGTACCAGTATCAGTATCTCCTTACAGACACAGTTTACTTAGTTTTTTGTCCTGTCTTGTATCCATGTACTATTTTTTTCTCTTAAAGTTTTTATCAAATGACTTTTTAAATTATGTTTTTTCTTCACCCTCTCATCGACTCCTCTTTATTTACAAATTAACAATTTAATTTTCTCTCTTTCTAACCTTGTTTTCACTTCTCCAAACTCACAGACCGATAAGTCTAACCGTCTACCGCTTTTGGCAATTTAATTTTGCTTTCCTTCGCCTGTCATCGCTTTGTCTATTCATCTCCAAAACTCTCGTCCTGCCATTTCGTTGGTTAATCTCTCTTTTCCACATTATAATCTCGTCTCCCAGAAAGTCCATCGTCCTTCTCTGGATCAGCAAGAAGCATTAAAAAATATGGTGCTAGGATACCTGAGGCATGGTGACCTCCACTGCTGGCCCACTCCAGTCCTGCAGGGAGGGGGTGCCCAATAAACTAGCCCCCTTCGGGGCAATCTGTAATCTGCTTATCACACACATACACACACACACACACACACACACACACACACACACACACACACACACACACATACACACACACACGAGCCCAAAAGCGCACAGCCCACACGGCGGCAGATCGCTACAAGAGGATGGTCAGGTATAACAAACACACACAGACGATTGCTTATGCTCTTCGTCCGCGTAGGTGTACAAACAAACACTCTGGCGCGACCCACTAATAATGACGACGATGCCGCCACAGCTATTATGGGTGAGATGAGTGTAAGAGAAATGGTGAGAGAATTTGATTGAATTAATCAGGTTGGAGGGTATGGAGGTATTGATTAGGATGGGAGAGAGTTGAATGTGATTGACTGAAGTGGAAAACATTAAATCATGGGAAAAGTTCTTGGTTTTCGTAGCGATTATTCTACTGTATATTAAAGTATATAAACGCACTGCCAGCTAAGGAGAGGCCAGTGCCCTTTCTCTTCAAACACATTTACATTCTGAGTGATCTTCATGTAAGATACTTCACGTACACACACATACATAATACGAATAGAAGGGGCTTAATTTATACACTTTACTATAATATATAAGCCACAATGTGGCACTTGATATAAAGTGAATTTTTTTTCCCGAGCATTGGCCCACCCAGGCACAGGTAATTTTTATAATGACCCACATCAGGGCCTGGGGGCGAAAATCTAATGAATTAATGATACTACTACTACTACTACTACTACTACTAATAATAATAATGAAATTAATACAAATATATAAGAATTAAAACAAAATATTAATCATACTAATAAATATCATTGAAAATTAATAATAATAATAATAATAATAATAATAATAATAATAATAATAATAATAATAATAATAATAATTATAATAATAATAATAATACAGAGCCATAAAAAAATCAAGAGTGAGAAACGATATTTCTGTATGTTGTGTTGTCAAAGTAAGAGAAACAATTGAGACCCTGCAATTGTGTGTGAGGCAGAAAGTCAGATCAGCAACCTGGGACTTGGTCACAATTTCTATTGTGCCATATGGCAGCAGGGTCTACCATTAGACAACACATTATGCTTCCAATATCTTCCCAGGCGGTAGTGCCCACCTGTTTGATAGCTGCCTACTACCGCTACGCAGCAATTTGTGTCTTGTAACTAGACAAAAAAAATCTTTATTTGTTAACTACGAGGACTTGGAGTCACATGATCCGGGTGGGAATAATGTTAAGGCCTTTCTGGTATGCAAACAGTTGTCAGGAAAGTTGTCTGTATAGTTATTTAATCGTGCTGTAAGATGCCTCTAAAATCCCTTTGAAACGAGTGGGCTAATAACTAAATGACTGGTCTCTGAAGAAAGAGGGGTTGAAGATTTGGTTTTTGGAAAAGGAGTAATCTGCTCTGGTATGCTGGAGAGGATAAAGTTTACAAGTTTTTTTTTATAAAATTACATTAAGTAAAGGAGCAAGAGGTCAGTTGTCAAGTTCAAATTTTATTTGGCTACCTCTAAACATTTTATTTGGGACATTGTCACGTATTAGAATAGGCCCGTATTCACAAAAGAGCCCGAAAAGTGGGTGTCGGTGGCATTTTGGGGTAAAAGTTGGTAACATAGCAAGTAATATTTATTTTGGGCTCGTGAACTCAAGAAGTGGGTTTGCCAAGCTGAATTTTGAGTGTAAATGCTTCAAAAGGCCAATTCAAAATGGCCGCTACCACAAATATTGTAACAGCAATATCTCTGCTCCTAGGACATCTAGAAAGTTGATTTTTGTGGCCATACGTATGTTTTCATGGGTGGAGAATACAATTATGACTTCTTAATTAATGTATGTGAAAATTTTTAGCTTCTTTAGACAATTTATAAATGGTCACTATTACAATATAGTACATATTTTCGCATATGGTAGCTTATGAAACATGTAGTAAGTCCATTTTAGTGGCCAAGTTGTGTTTTGAGGGGTGACAAATACAACTATAACAATTCTGTTCATACGTATTAGATTTGAAGATGTCATTTTGAATTTGAAAAAAGTGATTGAATGCTGTCATGACGTCACTTTGTCAATATATACAGCATATGCTTAGGCACAATGCAGTGTGCCATAATTATTTACGAATTTACAAATATTAGGTATATTACAACTTACAGTATGTTAAAGTATACAATAGGCATATTTTTATAATTTTCGCAAACTGCAGGAAATGACCCAAAAAATTAATCAGTATTTTTATTGATGCAGATCGTTTCAGGCTCATACAACACACATTTGCTTGCTCCAGTGCTTACCAAGGTATTCTTCCGGCATTTGCATCGTAGTGTTCCACAGTCATTTTTCACCGACATGAAATCATCTCCATTTACCCCTTTGGCTCAAGGTCTATGGTCATAAATAAAGGCAACAGAACTTCGTCAGTCATTGTCCATCCCATGGTGTCTGGCAAATGTGATATCAGGTGTTGCTCTGTTTGTCTGCTTCCAGATCAATGATTGATAATGAACTCTCCTGATGTGGTATCCTCAGGCAATACTTGTTGGAGGTAGAGTTTCAACACTGTTCAGTTTTCCAAACAAGACCAGTCTTGCCGCATCTACTGACTCCACATCACTTTTTATTTTGTGTAAATTACAAATAAACCTTTCTGTCTCCTTCACCTTGTGTTCTGTAAGTTATCCCTCTCCCAGACTGATGTCATCCTCTGCATCCAATGTTGGGGCGTATGCGCTGATGAAAAAGCCATGAAAGAATAATATATTGGGACTCAAAGCGTCATGAGGCGCTTGTTGACCCCAACAGGCACTTCAGTTAGCCTATGTAGGATGGATAGGCGAATGGGAAAGCCAACTCCATAAATGCGGTTTCTCTCCACAACAGGCTTACCCATCCAGGAAAAGGTATAGCAGGGACACCTTTTGTATGAGTCGACCCTCGTCTGGGTGCCGGGACTCACTAATGCCCATGATGTCGATGTTGTACCTAGCCAGCTCTTTTGCCACGAGAGAGGTTCTTCTTTCAGAACCCGCATTTGTGTCAGTATCCAGAAGGGTCCTGATATTCCATGCTTCGGCCATAAAAGATTCTATAATTTGTTTTGCTTTGATCTGTGATTATGTTTTTGACCGCACTAAGATGACTTTACGGGGAACGGTTGCCTAACCAGGTTTTTCTTTTAGGCAGGCAATGTTTTGGACACCTTTTCCAGCCCCCTCCCCATGTGGGGTAAGTAGAGTGTGCTCCTGGAAAGGGCTGCTCAGTCACATAGACAAAACCGGGTTGCACTGCTACTTAGATCCCAGTGCATAAACGACCATCTTATCTATGCCAGAGTTGTGACTAGAGATTCCCGGCAGTCATCTCTGCCTGTCCCCGTCGCCACTCGTCTGTCGCTATAGGACTTTTGGGAGCTTAGGAGTTCTAATGGTGATGGAGAGTGTGATGAACTGGATGATGACTGTGCATGAGTTGATTTATGTGGTGAGGCAGCAGGCTGCAGCCACACATCTTGGCTCTCCCTTCTACTGAACCAGGGATGCAAATGTTGCAACAACTGGGGAGAGGGAGAGTTGGAATGGACTGCCAATAGCCAAGTTTGTTGGTTTTTGCCTTAGTAACCTGTCCATCTTGCTTTGTCCTCATCCGCTGATGTAGTCGTTGGGTTCCCATGTTGGTCACCTCTTCTGCCTATTATGCCACTGGGGTCTTATTGGAGCTCTGTAACCATGTCTGCCTGATGCAGGGTTCCACCGCAGATTTTTCGTTCAGGGTTTACTCCCGTAGCCTTATACCTATTGCATCAAGGTTATTCTACAAGGCAGCAGGGCAGTGGTTGGTAGACACCAGGGCGTGTACACATGTCGGTGGGCCTATGCGCTGTACCTCTCGGGCCCACTGGTGCTACAAGATCCCTTGCTGGTCTAGCCTGGAGCCACAAGACACCCAGTTACCGTGTGTTGACACGATGAGGCACAGCAGGCGTCTTGAAGGTGAGTTGGCTGTGTACTGGCAGGAGAAGAATAACGCAGGGCTGCTTCCGGTTCACCACGAGGGGTAGCCAGCGGCGGTAGCTGAAAGCGAGAGTAAAGCAATGCATGCACCTGTGGGGAAAAAGCTTGTACACACACACACACACACAGGCGCACGTAAATAATCGGATATCTAACTAAGGAAAGATAGGAGAAGGTTGTCTGCCACGTGAACTATGATTCTTTCCCGTCCTTGGCCAAAACACCCTTTGTCACTCCTAATGCCTTACCTCACAGCCTCCACCTGATTCCTTGTCTCACAACCCCCGTAATGCCCTACCTCACAGCCTCCACCTGATGCCCTACCTCACAACCTCCACCTAATGCCCTGCTTCACAGCCTCCACCTGATGCCCTGTCTCACAGACTCTACCTACATATTCTCTTTCCATAAAGCTGTTTGCTATGCCTATCGACCTAGCCACCACCTGCTCTGAATGTGTGTGTAATGGTTAAGTATATTCAAAGCAAGTGTTAGTACAAAGTATTGTTTTAGAAAAATACTGCATGAGACAGCCGCGAAGGATTGCCACGAGGGGTATAAACTTAAAATATATATAATTAGCCCTCTGACAAACCTGTTTGTCTTTATACTTACTGTGCACAAAAGAAAGTTGTACGGACAATGACCTACTTGAAAAAACAGATCACACAAACGAAAAATTTGCTATTTTGAAAATGTTAAAATTCGAAGATATTAACACCTACTGCTGTGCCCTCTTTGTTTACAAATCTATCAATCACTTGCTTGAAAATAATTATATCCAGATCCAGAATAATCAGAGATACAACTTAAGGCTCCCAGAGCTACTAAGACCATCCCCCATGCGCTCCTCTCAGTCCCAGACCTCCATAAAATATCACGGTGTGAAGGTGTGGAACAACTTACCCCCACCCATCCCAGCAAAGACTACGCTCCCTTCCTTTAAATCATCTCTTAAAAAATATCTATTGTCTAAGTATTAATATTTCTTGTAACACCTACTATATTTACAGTACCTGCTTTTATTGTACCATCAAAGCCGCTTAATCGGAAACTATCATGTAAATAGATAAGTAATTACCATTACAATAAACATTATTGCCAACTAGACATAATCGTGACAGCTCTGTCTTCTTGTTCAACCTTATTACAGTATAACCCATGTTGTACTGCTCCCCCATTATACTTATGTTTTTCAATTCCACTGTAATTTATGTATATATAAATAATAAAAAAGAAACTAAAAAATAATAACATATAAGTAAAATTAAAATTTTTTGAAGTGATAACCATGGTAACATTATGAGATGTTCTTATTACCACCATGCTATTGTACTATTCCAGAAGTTACTAAATGTTACACAATACTTCCTTGAGATAAATGTATAGTATATATCAGGTGTCTAAAAGAGAGCTCAGGTTCTCAACTGGCTCAGCCATGTTAATGTTGTTATTATTATCCACTCTGTATCTGTGTTTTTCTGGCTAAATAAACTGTTTCAATTCAATTCAATCATGAAGAGAGTAAATAGTTTCAGGTAGGTGTAACTACGCTGTAACTGAAGGCCGTAACAACACCGTGAACAAAAGCTGAAGTGTGAAACTACATTATATTTTAGTGCACAGGTATAGTTAATTAATAAAGCTTATTTCGGTCTTGTTCCGAACATTAATTTATTTTTTTAACTATACGAAGGGGTTTTTTGAGAATTGCCAAGTTCAAGGCTACATATTTCGAATTGAGTTCCCTGCCTATAGTATACTGTACAGTTGCCCGCTGGTATAGTTTTTCACCCCTCAGTGGCCTTTCCGAGCATGTGGCAGGGTCGAAATCACTTTATGAATGAATCGGTAACGTAAGGAGAGCAGATGTCAACAACTGCTCTCCTTACGTTACCGATTCATTCATAATTTGATTCCAACGATGCCACATGTTCGGAAAGACCACTGAGGGGTGAAGCACTATACCAGTGGAGAGTATGTACTACTTTCTTCGAGGATACAACGCACGATTGTTTTACACTCTTTGAACAAGTTTCTCCAACACTATACCACAAGAGTGATTCAAGAGTGATTCATTATCTGACCTGGACGTTGTGTATATCAGGAAGCAGAGAAGAGCAGGAAGAGGATGATAACCCGTGGCTCTGCTGAAATAGGGGGCAACATGGTGAAACAGCTGCCCCTACTACACTGGCGGTGCCCAGTAAACATGCCCCGCGGATAACAAGCCCTAGTGTTTGCTTGTCCTTCTGAGGGTGTTGACGCCTCTGCTTGCTGCGTGCAAGGAACCAGAAGGTGCGGCGTACTGTTTATGTTGTTACTAAGCTTAATGGGTTGTATGTTATATTCAAGTCGACGGGTTATTTGTGTTCTTCCTGAGCTGAGAGCGGCGGAGAAGCCGCATCTTCCTCTCATTATAATTCTTACAATACCAAGTTTTCTTTTATCTTCATAATGCGATCTTCCTCGCGCTTAATACCTGGGCAATATCGATGAGATATATCCATCATAAGATGGTTATCAATTTATTAGTAAGAGATGAAGGAACACCGTGGAAGGATGGTAAGAGGGAGCCAGATACAGCAGCTTCTTGTGCTTTCAACCACAACCATAAGAAAAACTTGTCCAGTTGCTCTGGAAGAAATATTTCCCTCCCTCGGACATGAGTTTTATATAATTGAATTTTAATTTTCCTATGCAACAGAGATAAAGATTAAGTACCTTCCAGGAGGCGTCGAAAATATAAATTTATTGAAATTCTAAAGAGTGAGGTTAAGTGTGTTTACGCTGGCGGGTTGGCCGGTGTTAACCAATGATGACAAGCAGCTTCCTCTAAAATAATCAATATATCTTCCCTAACGAGCAAGCCTCTGTGATTAAGGCGGAGAACGTAGTGTACTTGATTGTTAATTTATGGCCTAATTTTTGCCAACTAAAGATAGTCTGTTGATATGATGATATGTCTGGAGTAGTTTATCTCAATTACCTTGACTCCTGCTTTACAGAATAATAAATTGATCATTGACGTGAAAATTAGAGTATTTATATCTAGTTGATGTTTCCTGATATGCTAATGCTCACTTCTCTAGCTGCTGCCGAGCATAAAAACACACAACGGTTGTTTCTTGCTGTAATTGACTCAAACTTACTGTCTATCAGGTCAAGAGTCTTTACATACCACAAATCTACAACTTAAATAATTTCTTGCTCACTAAACTGAATATCTGTTGACAATACCAGCAATGATGCAAGTATATTAATGTTCTGGTTCGAATTTGCCTCTGAAAGGAAACTTAACACTAGAATTTGCGAGAAGTATAGACTGGAGCTACCCCTCTCTGTCCTGAAACAAGTGATAGCCATACAACCCCCCCCCCCCAACAAGTTGATCGTTGTCTGTTTGCAACTCGAGTTTTTTCTTCAGTGCTGGAAACAAAACACTACATTAACGTTATACTTTCATCCTTGTGGCGGCAGAGACACAAGAACCTGTGGCAATGTGCCAGAAACACAGTGTAGGACAAATGATAAGTGTTCACCACGATATGTCTTGTCTTAATTAGTAGATGGTAAGACTTTATTTAATACATAAGTATATGAGAGCTTAAGGATCTCTAAGTAAAGAGCTTGACTAACCCTAAATGAGAGTTTGAGAAACTCTTAAGTGAGAGTATGTGATAATCCCAAGAGCTCACAAAACCCAAGGGAGGGCTTGGGGAACCTCCAAGCAAGGATCCCAAACCCCAAGTGAAAAAAGAGGAAACCTCAAGTGAGAACTAGCAAAGTCCCAAGTAAAAGCTTATAGACCCGCAAGTAAGAGCTCATGAAGCTTCAAATTACACTTCGCGAGAACTTTTTGATTTCACTGAACTGACTCCTGTTACAAACCATTGACTTCTTTGACCTATGACTTCCTGCGGTGTAACCTGCATCATGGGTGGCAGTGCTGTCTGCCTTGACTTCATGACCTTTCCTAAAGTTTAACATCAACACTTGTCACTTGTTGTTATCGCCGCTGGCTCCAGCTACAGTGCTGTCGTGTGATGCCATTAAATCTTTCGACCTGTGACCTCGCCAGATGTACAAGTGTTTACAGACAAGTCCTGGTTCTGACGAGTGGACTGTCTTCGACTGATGGCGGTGCTGCCCGCCCCGCCATGAGACAGATCGCCCTCTCTAGTGATGCTGTGAAGACCAGCCTTCTGCTCGCACTGGTGAACACCGAGACTCACATTCCTGTCCGAGAATTTGTGCTGAGACAATTTACGCAGTACTAGTGTCTCTTGGAACACCATACTGATCTGCATTGACCCGCACTTGTAAGTACAGCCTAAGTGATGACATACACCTCGGTACTGAAATATTGTTGACTAATTACGCCTACTCGTTTCTGCCTAACCTGGAGTAATAAGACAATGCAGAGTGAAGCGAAGCTAAGATTATTATAATAGAGTTATGAACTTTGTGTTATGTCAGTATGTTTAATAAATTGTAATTAAGATAAAAGTATGTGAGACTAACTAATTATGTATCAGATGAATCACCATGTAATATTATGAACGCCTTCTCCTCTGCAGGTTTTGACCACATCAATAAATATTGAATACGTCGAAAGGCGGGTTTCAATCATTCCCTTCGACTTGCCCGTCACTTGAACGTCCTTAACCAAGACTTTTTCACTTGTTGTATGAAGTGTTATTTGTAAAGACGTGTGCATACCGCAGTGAAAATGACTTACAATGAGAGGATAATGTTTCACTAGAACAGAGTAAGGCTTAAGGCGTCATATGGAACATTTTACGAAAAAGTTTAATTACTGAGAATAAAAACTGCAAAGTATGTCACTTGTATATTTTATAAACAACGTGAAAAATGTTATTTACTTCAGTGATTTAAGGGAAAATATTGAAGATATCGACATTCGCCCAAAGTAACGGAAAGATTATGTCACTTATGATTGTGGAATATAATAACCAGCAGCAGCGAAAAGCGGCATAGAGCAGTAGGCAACTCTGGCAGGTATGAGGAGTTGCTGGAGGAGGAACACCCACCCCTCACCCTCCTCTTCCTCCCCAGCACCTGAAGGGGTGGTGGTGGTGGTGGTGGTTGCAGGTGCTGGTGATGGACACTCCCCACCCCTCTCCCTCACCCTCGCCTGATAGTACTCCTTATCTTAACATTCGCCGCCTCTCTCTCTCTCTCTCTCTCTCTCTCTCTCTCTCTCTCTCTCCGTAATGTATACTGTATTCTCCCGCGCTCTCTCCTTCTCTCCCATTTTATACTCCCTTTCAACCTCGAGCATAGAGTTACTCATTTATCATCGGTTTCTCTCTCTTCTCTGATTGTCATCCTCATTTCATTGCTTCCGAACTTTCTCTATCTTTGAAATATTTTGTCCCATTCTTTATTCTTCCTAGTTATCTTTATTTCTCTATCTATGATCTGCTTTCTTTCTTTCCCTTCACATTTCTTTATATTTATATCGATGGCTGTAGCTCTAATATATGTCTTAGTTGGTTTTAATTCAAATTATTTTTATGTATTTTTTCACTTCACTTTTTATAATTTTCTAGTTCCTTTCAATACCGTCAAATTCTTTATTGAATTTCAGATCAACTTTCTACAGTGCCTAACTGTATTATCTCAATTCTTAATAGGAGACACTGACTTAAGAAGTAGTATTCAAGCAAACGCGTCTTTGGTTTCTTCAAATTTTCTTTAGCGTTTATAACTGTGGTTAGTTAACTCAGAGGTAAACCCTAATTTATTGCGGAGATATACTGCCTTAGGTGAAACTTGCACGAGGAGACTGAGGTAGAAATTATCTCCTAGTTACCTCTGAGTTAGAGAGTTTGGTAAGTTTTGTGGTCGTTGTCTAACATGCAACTTCGTTAGGTACAAGAAGATGTACTCAAATGCAAGTCAGTCGAGTTCTTGTAATAGCGACGCTATTATCGTTTTCCTCTTCTTGGTAAGGACCGTTTGCCTTGTCTCTTTTATTTGATTGATACGAAATATTATATAGATGTCTGCAGTCAAGTGTGTGACTGAATAATAATTTATATATACTCATCTGATTGAAGATTTCTTTCAGACTCATATGGGTTCAAACTGTATATAGCGTACTGTTAAGCTTAGCCCATCAGAAGAATGTGAAGGATCAAGCAATGGGCAACGAGGATGTGCTTAATGGAGTGGTGGACGGTGGGTGGGACGCGGCTAACTTTAGCCGCCTCTCTGAGGCAAACCGGAAGATGACCTGCGTTACATCATCACGGACACTCTTGAAGACGTCAAAGATAAGAATGAGCAGCCCTTTGTCATGTAATTTTTATTACTAAGTTAATATTTTAATTTTTAGTACCAGTTTAACTGAACGTCAAGTAGAAAACAACATTTTAGCAAATGCTATACTTATATTTTTGTAAGAAAAATAACGAAAGAATACATACGGATTATTTTCATATGATATATTGCATGTGTATGAAGACACTTTGTGACATTGTACCTATAAATCCTGCAAAATATTATAAAACAAATGTATTTTCTTAACTTGTCATGACACACAACTTCCAAATCATAAGCTACTTGACGCAACGTAAGACACACTTCTATTTAAGACATATAGTTACCATCAGTCAACGAGGTTTGAAACTCGACCATCATTTTGTAGTAAATTGGTAGCCGTTTGCCTCCCCAAGTCTGTCAACACTGTGCTCCATTGCTCACATACAATACCTGGGGACAGCAATGATATTCATGGTGTTTGCTTCCACAGATTTCTCTAAATATCTTATTGTCAATGAATGTATGGAGAGGTACTTACCCATGTCACCTTCAAAGCGTGTCAATAGTTGCTCAGTGCAGCGGAGACAAGCGTATACTACTTACAAGTGTTACTAAGAGCAATCATCTTTTGTTTAGATTTTTTCGTTCAGTTATATCAAAATGTGACTGTGATATCAACCTAGAAAATTATAAACAGTTTTTATAATTTAAAATCAATGTTTTATATTAATGTTTTATTCTCTGATATGATGCATAAAAAAACCGATAGAGCGAGGGGCGACCTGATAGAGGTGTATAAGTAGAAGTCAGGGCTAAACAAAGGGGACATTACAAAGGTACTCAAACTATCCAACCAGGAGCGAACTCATAACAATGGTTTTAAATTAGACAAATTTAGATTTAGGCGTAAAATAGGTAAACACTGGTTTGGAAACAGAGTAGTGGATGAATGGAACAAGTTACCAAATATCATCATTAACTCGAATACGCTGAATAGCTTCAAACATAGGTTGGATGCTTATATGAGCAATAGGGGTTGAGTGTAAACTGGACTGCCCAGTATGGGCCAATAGGCCCGCTGCAGTTTCCTCCATTCTTATGTTCTTATGTTCTTATATTACAGAAATAATATATTTATTTTTTGTCATATTTAACATATTCTGATTATAGTAAAGACTTGTGACACATGATGCACCACGAAAGAATTAACTAACCAAGATATTAAACTTTAAGCTTACACTAAACCATTCTCATAACATAGATTTAATTTGAAAGTAGGTCCCAGAGGTACAGTATAACGGCCCGTTGAAGGCAGTGCTGATCGGCACTCTAAATATTAACAGTTACAGGCACTGCAATCGATTGCCCTTACTTTCCCAGCTATACAGTTAAGCACCAGTTCAAAACTGAATAGACTGGAGGTGTCCCGGGCTCGAACCAATGAACCTTAGGACAGGAGACGAGCGTTGTATACACTCGGCCGTCGTACCCGACTGATATGATCTACAAGGTCTTAATATAGTGTAGAATGATTTTCCCAGATTGGAAACGAAATCTTATGTGTACACATTAGCCTAAGACAAATCACTATTATACTGTATATAATTATACTGTATTGCATTACAACATTATGACGTACTATGAGTTTTCAAAGCTAAGAACCCGCCTGAAAATAACTTGCCAGTAATTTCATTAAACTTCCTTTACAATTAAGTAGTACTTTATATCCCTTGCTCTCCCTCCCACCCTCGCACCTTCTCTCCTCGCCCTCTCACCACCACCACTCTCACCAATTACGGGGAGCCCCGCCATCATCATCACCATTCCACAAATGAGACAAGCTTTCACCGTCCACCCACACCCCGAGTGCAACTGTTCTCCATTTTTCACTGAGGCGGCGCCGAGGTGAGGACAAGCGAGAGTCTAAACGATGTTGGCTTCTATTTAACAAGTGAGCTTCTAAACCTGCTCCAGTCTTGGCCACGATGATAAGGCTAGTTAAGAAGCGATGTTTACTCTTACGGATTTCTTATACAAACTAAAAATAATAACTTTAGTCTAAACAGTTTTATATTTGTCTATTTCACAGATGTAACACTTTGTGCTTATGTGTGATTAACTGTGTATGTGTTGATAATAATTACAGATATAACCACTTATCTGTCTTAGTAGACAGAATATTTCTCATTTTGCAACTTAGGTAATTAGACTTCATTCAAACGTTAACTTTTTCCTTACACACACACACACACACACACACACACACACACACACACACACACACACACACACACACACACACACACACACACACACACACACACACACACACACACACACCTATAATCCACTTTCTGAAGACAGTAATCCACCTCTATATAAACTTGGTGCTCAACATGGATATAGACTTATAGGATGCAATCCGTTAATACGTATAATTGGATCATGTAGTTGCGATACTGACACCTCCATTATGATATATACTGTCATGTACTTCTTCTTTATTCCTTAATCTGTACTTATATATGCAGTACATATCTCAGATCAAAATTTGTGATTTTGTTTCTGTCGTCCAAGAGGTTACCCACGTGATGAGCCGCAGTGTTACCAAGGCTTTATGCCACAAAGTTCCACATGTAACAAGTATTAAGACTATTACACTTAGCTAATTTACATGAATTTGTTTAAGTTTTACGGTTTCTGGAAAGCTTAAAAAATGTTGCGACTGTAAATTCGAAGGTAAGCAATCAGATAGACTTTGAAGTCTATTTTAATTTTAAGTTTAAATATATGGAAGGATGACATGGCGGCCACGAACACCTGGCAACACTGCACAAGCGGGGAGGGTGTGGGGAGAGGGTTTTGTAAATATTTTGCGGGGGTTGAGTCGCGCGCTAATTACTTGTTGCGATAAAAGAGAAAACACGCTCCAGCCATCGTTAAGTTATGGTAATATTTAGCTGTGCCTTAAATAGCTATGATAATTATTCATCGTGCCTCAAATTTAGTTGTATATTTATCTATTTATTATGCTTAAACATTATGCATTAAAGTAGGCTAAATATAATAATCCATTCGTTGTTGGCTTATCATGTTTGACAATTGTTGTTCTTATAATTCAATGTCTATATACAATTATTTCCATCATCCTGTTTATAAAATCAACCAAATATACAGTAATATACATCTAACATCTAATTTTAACCTAATATAATAAAAAAAATCCTCAAATCACCGCCTACACAACATTTAGCAGTCCCTAAGGAGTAACCTACCGAAAGACGCTTGATACAGCAACTCAATGCCACTGGGGTTAAAATTCACCATCACGGGATGTAAGGGTGACGGGATGTAGCGGTGACGGGATGGAGGGGTGACGGGATGGAGGGGTGACGGGATGTGGGGTGATGGGATGTAGGGGTGACGGGATGTTGGGGTGATGGGCTTGACAGGATGGGATGGAGGTGACGGGATGACAGGATGGAGGGGTGGAGGATGGGATGACAGGATGTAGGGGGTGACAGGATGTTGGGGTGATGGGATGTAAGGGTGACGGGATGAAGATGACGGGATGTTGGGTGACTGGGATGTAGGGTGACGGGATGTTGGGGTGATGGGATGTAGCGGTGATGGGATGTTGATGGGATGTAGGGGTGACGGGATGTAGTGATGGGATATTGGGATGACGCCATGGGTGAGTAACGGGATGTGGCAGTGATGGGATGGAGGGTGACGGGATGGGGGTGACGGGATGTACGGATGATGGGATGGAGGGTGTGGACAGGATGGAGGGTGACGGGATGGAGGGGTGACGGGATGTGGGGTGACAGGATGTAGCGGTGATGGGATGGAGGGCAGGATGGGGGGTGACAGGATGGTGATGGGGATGGTGGGGTGACGGATGTGGGGTGATGGGATGGATGGGTGACGGGATGGAGGGTGACAGGATGAAGGGTGACGGGATGTAGGGGTGACGCGGTGATGGGATGGAGGGTGACGGGATGTAGGAATGATGGGATGTGGGGTGGGGATGATGGGAGGGGGTGACGGGATGTAGGGTGAGGGGATGGAGGGTGACGGATGGAGGTGTGTGAGGGTGACGGGTATGGATGGAGGTGACGGGATGCTGGGGGTGATGGGATGTGGGGATGGGATGTAAGGTGGCAGGATGGAGGTGACAGGATGTAAGGGTGACAGGATGTAGGGGTATGTAGGGGTGGGGATGTAGGTAACAGGATGTAGGGGACAGGATGTAGTAGTGACGGTATGTAGGGGAGGAGGGTAGGATGTAGGGGATGTAGGGTGGGGATGTTGGGGTGATGGGATGTAAGGGGTGATGGGATGGAGGGGTGATGGGGTGACGGGGTGACGGGATGTAGGGGTGACAGGATGTTGGGGTGACAGGATGTAGCGGTGATGAGATGTAGGGGTGACAGGATGTTGATGGGATGGGGGTGATGGGATGGAGGGTGACGGGATGTTGGGGTGATGGGATGGAGGGATGCGGGATGTGGGGTGATGGGATGTAGGGGTGATGGGATGGAGGGTGACAGGATGTTGGGTAGGGTGGATGTGGGGGTAGGGGTGGTGTGTAGGGGTGATGGGATGGAGGGGTGACAGGATGTAGGTGGTATGGGTGGGGATGTTGGGGTGATGGGATGGAGGGTGACGGGATGCTTGGGATGGAGGGTGACTGACTCGACGGTATGTAGGGGTAACAGGATGTTGGGGTGATGGGATGGAGGGTGACACGGGATGCCTCGCGGGGACGGGATGTGGGAGTGACGGGATATTGGGATGACGCCATGAGTGAGTAACGGGATGTTGGGGTGATGGATGTAGGGGTGACGGGATGTAGGGGTGACAAGACTCAACAAATACACCACCTCGCAACACACACATAACTACACATCTCCAAAAATACCTTTTCCTCCTCCCCCAAGCTTACACCAGCATGATCATGGTTGTTCTTCATTGTGTTTCATGATGACCGCTCTAAGATAACCATCACGTGAATTTGTTTATGGTGTAGAAGCTGCTAACAAGACAACAACAAAACCCTGAATTAGAAAGGTATATGTATCGATGTTAAGGAATATCTCGGGAAAACCGGACCACTCGCCAACCACACTGGCTAAACAGCATCCCGTAATACGATACCTTTAATCAATTGACCTTCAGATCTCCAATTACTGTTGGATATACAAAGGCAATTGACATACAAAAATTCAAAGGATTACCAATACCGGGGATCGATTTGGGGCCTCTCGGCGAGTGTACTGATCATTACAGCGAAGGTCCATACACACACTACTAATATCACTACTTTGCAGTCAGTCGGAATCGAGTATGACGATCATCCAGCTATGATACAATGGTATGAGTTATTAAGGATGCCACCTTCGAAGGTGAGCTTCGAGGTGACTCGAGAGGCCGATACGGGACCGGCAGTGTCGTTCACAGATATTGCACGGGTGGAGGGCTACATCTAGTGCGGGAGGGGCAGCGGTATTGTCTTTCCGGCGTTGGCGCTTGTCTGCCTCAGTCCCCAGTCGGGCTAATTCGAAAGTAGTGACACCTTGTGTGGTACTCCTCCAAGTGTTACGATGTGGAGCAATCATCTCCTAGATGAGGGTGGTCGATTTAGCTCTTTTTCAGGTTTGTCTTAAGACTATCCTTATACCTTTTCAGTTGACACCAACATTACGTTTACAATTCGTTAGGTGACTGTAAAGTAGCTGCTTTGGCAGTCTACTGCCGTCCATGCGGGTAACATGGCCAGTCCAACGAAGTTCTTTATGGATAATGATAGCCTCGATGCTCCTACAGTTAGTGGCAGCGAGAATACCGGCATTTGTTCTCTTGTCTTCCCAGCGAACTCGTAGGATGGAACGTAGACTACGCTCGTGAAAGTTTTCAAGTGCCTTGAAGTGCCTTCTGCCATGTCGCAAGTGCCATATAGCAGGGTGGGGAGGACCACTGCTCGATATACGTGCAACTTTGTAGCTGAAGACATGGGTACAGAGTCTGCCAAAGGCAGTGGTGGACAAATGGGAGCCGAGAAACAGAAAGTGGGAAACATTAGAGAGGGTAGTACCGTTAAGCTGGATGATAGTGGAGGAGTGGCTGAGCCAGGGGCAGGCTTAAAGAGAATCTGAGTCTTACGAACATTCACCTCAAGGCTAAAGTGTGCATGCGCGTCAGAGTAGGTGTTCAGGATTTGCTACGCTCAGTGTGAGCGACAAGGGTGAAGTCGTCTGCATACCGAAGTTCAGTAATGGAATCTGCCGATAATTTTTTCCTGCCTGGAGTCTCGTCTTATGTTGAAAAGACCCTTCATCCGGTACACGATGTCCATCCCACTGGCTAAATTGGCACTCGTACGAGTAAGGAAAGCAGCCAAGAAAATAAAAAAGAGAGTGTGTGCCAGTATATATATCCTTGTTTTACCCCCGTTGGATAGTCGGAAGAACTCAGAATGACGGCCATTCTGCAGGCCGCTGCCGTTCATGCCATTGTGGAGTTGCCTCACAATGGCAATGAATTTGGGTGGGTAGCCAAAACGGCTGAGGGTCCACCAGAGGACTTCCCTGCTTACCGAGTCGAAGGTCTTGGTTAGGTCGATGAATGCCATGTGCAAGTGACGACGCTGTTCTCTGCACTTTTCCTGTATCTGGAGGGCAGTGAAGATCATTTCAGTGGTGCCAGGTGATGGTCTAAACTTCTAAAGCCACATTGAGATTCTGGGAAGAAGTTTTCCGCCTCAGGAAGAAGTCTGTTTAGAAGGACTCAGGCGATAATCTTGCCAGCTACGGACAGCAATGATATCCCGCGGTAGCTGCCACAGTTTGACCGTTCTCCCTTGTTCTTATAATATTGACGAGGGAGGCGTCTTTAAGAGCTTGGGGGATTTCCTCCTTTTCCCACATATTCTCCAGGAGAGGGTGGAGAGGGCTGGTAAGCAGAGGTCCTCCTGCTTTATACACCTCGGATGGGATCCCATCAGGTCCAAAGGTTTTGTTATTTTTCATCTGTTTGATAGCAGTAGCTACCTTATCCATGGATAGAGGGTAGCTGAGGTGGGTCAGCTCTGGATGCTGAGGGACCTATTGGGTAGTCAGGACATCCGCATCGGTATTTCGGTTGAGCAGTGAATGGTAGTTACCGTCGGATGAGTGAAGGGGTCTGCTTCATGAGTGATTGGCCCATAAAATGTTTTATTGGAATTGAAAATTTTGTGGTATCTTGTGGTGATTTGCAAGATTTTGTGTTTCACATGTTTTATTTTTAAACCAGTCATTCTCTAGATTGCAAAGTTCACGATGGGCTGCTGCTTTTTTTCTTGCAGAAGGTATCAGCTTTGGTCTGAGTATGAGGGTTGTTCTCTTAATCAGTTAATGCATCTTGTTTTTCATTGACACCAGTCATGGTGTGTTTTTCGATTTGGCTGAGGGTCTCTCAGCAGGTTTTTGTCATGACAAGTGTTCGAGAATACCCTATTCGGCAGTGGGATTTGGGTTTTTGTTGTTGGCTTATTTATCAGCCCATGTTCGAGCTTCTCTCTGAAAGCATGTGTTACTGCTGGATCCTCCAAACGCTTAGTGTTAAGACTTCTTATGGAGCCTTGCTGGCTTCGCTGTTTTGGGGCTACGTGAAGTGAGACCTTGGCTCTGACGAACAGATGATCAGTGTTGCAGTGGTCTGAGCCACGCATACCACGGGTGATGAGGGCATATCGGCGATCTCTTTCTCTGACAATGATGTAGTCAATGAGATGCCAGTGTTTGGATTGTGGGTATTGCCGCGAATCCTTGAACTTGTCGGCCTTCCTAAACAAGGCATTGGTGATAGTGAGGTTGTGTGCAGCGCACTTGCTTAGGAGGAGGAGGCCGTTGGGATTACACTTGCCTAGTCCATTTCTCCCTATGATTCCCTGCCAAATGTCAGCATCTCTGCCAAGTCTAGCACTGAAGTCACCTAAGAGCACAACCTTATCTTCTCTGGGGATAGAGGTCAGCACTCTGCCAAGGTCGGCGTAAGAGGCCTCCTTGATATCATCCTCTGCATCTAGTGTTGGGACTCGGAACGTCATGAGGCGCTCGTTGATCCCAACAGGCATTTCAGTTATTCTATCTAGGATGCATTGTCGGATGGCAAACCCAATTCCATAAAGGCAGTTTCTCTGAGTTGACCCTCGTCTGGGAGCCGGGACTCACTAAAAGGTGCTATGTCGATGCTATACCTAGCCAGCTCTTTTGTCAAAAGGGCGATTCTTCTTTCAGCATGCTCATTTGTGCCAGCATCCAGAAGAATCCTGACATTCCATGCAGCATTTAGATTGTTTTGTTTTTTGTTTTGATTTGTAATTTTGATTGTGTTTTCTACCGCATAAGGATGACCTTACTGGGTGCGGTTCTTCAGTCAGGTTAGTTCTTTAGGCAGGCTATGTTTATGGCACCTTTTGTAGCCCCCTTCCCATGTGGGGTGAGTAGAGTGGCTCCTCGAAAGGCCTGCTCAGTCGCACAGACAGGACCGGATTGCACTGCTGCCTAAATCCCAGTGCATAAGCGACCATCTTATCTATGCCACCCATGTGCAAACTTGACTCCCGGCAGTCATCTCTGCCTGTCCCTATCGCCACTCGTCCTTCGACAAAGGACTTTTTGGGGTTTTGGGGTTTTGATGATGATGAGAGATATGATGAGCTGGATGATGGCTGCACGTTAGGTTGATTTATCTGGTGAGGCAGGAGTGCAGACTACAACCACACATCTTGGCTCTCCCTTTTCCTGATCCAGTGGTGCAAGTGTTGCAATAACTAGGGAGAGGGAGAGTTGCAATGGACTACCGTTAGCCCAGTTTGGTCGGTTTCGTCTTAGTAGCCTGTCCATCATGCACTGCCATAGTCCGCCGATATAGTCGTTGGGTTCTCATATCGGTCACCTCTTCCGCCTATACTGCCGTTGGGGTCTTGTTGGAGCTATGAACATAAGAACATAAGAACAAAAGAATGGAGGAAACTGCAGCGGGCCTATTGGCCCATACTGGGCAGTCCAGTTTACACCCAACCCCTATTGCTCATATAAGCATCCAACCTATGTTTGAAGCTATTCAGCGTACTCGAGTTAATGATGATATTTGGTAACTTGTTCCATTCATCCACTACTCTGTTTCCAAACCAGTGTTTACCTATTTCACACCTAAATCTAAATTTGTCTAATTTAAAACCATTGTTACGAGTTCGCTCCTGGTTAGATAGTTTGAGTACCTTTGTAATGTCCCCTTTGTTTAGCCCTGAATTCCACTTATACACCTCTATCAGGTCGCCCCTCGCTCTACGTCTCTCGAGGGAGTGCAAATTAAGATGCTTAACCTGTCTCTATACTCAATGTTCCTAATGCCAGGGATTAGTCTTGTCATTCTCCTCTGAATTCTTTCCAATGATTCTATATCCATTCTGTAATACGGTGACCAGAACTGAACTGCGTAATCCAGGTGTGGTCTCACAATAGCAAGATACAGTTTTAGGATGACCTCGCTAGTCTTGTAACTAACACTCCTTTGTATGAACCCAAGTACTTTATTAGCCTTGTTACGAGCAAAAACACATTGTTTACTTGGTTTAAGGTTCCTACTTATCATTACTCCTAAATCTCTCTCGCAGTCAGATTTCTCTATGGCATCGTTGTTCATCTGGTATCTGGTTTCCCTGTTTACATCTCCTATACTGAGTACTTTACATTTGTCCACGTTGAATTTCATCTGCCATTTTTCAGACCATTCGAAAAATTTGTTTAGATCTTCCTGTAATTTTGCTGAGTCCTCGTCAGATTTAATAACACAAGCATGTCTGCTTGATGTGGGGCTCCACCGCAGACTTTTCATTTGGGGTTTACTTCCGTAGCCTTATACCTGTCAAGGTTAATCTGCAAGGCAGTAGGGCATTAGTTGGTAGGCCCCAGCACATGCCCACATGCCATTGGGCCTATTCGCCATGCGTCTGGTCCACTGCAGCTCCAAAATCCTCTGCTGGTCTAGCTTGGGGCTGAGAGACACCTAGTTACTGTGTTACCACGAGGAGGCACAGCAGGAGTCTTGTTGGTGAAGAGGCTGTGTACTGCAGGGGAGGACTTATGTAAGTTGTTTCCCTTTTCGCCACAGTGACTAGCCAGCGGCGGTAGCTGAAAGTTAGAGCAAGTAAGCAGTGCTTGCACCTTAAGCTTAACATAATGGTGCAACACTAGACACACACACACACACACACACACACACACACACACACACACACACACACACACACACACACACACACACACACCTGCATCCACTTACGACCTCTGTCAAACATATACACCAACACATACACAATCACATATAACCCACCAAAATATACAAACATAAACCCATAAAAAGCTACACACACACACACACACACACACACACACACACACATCCTTGACCACCTTAGGGTCAAGACCTATTCAGGCGCTGCTCCTGCTGAACAGCGGCCCACCTTGGATATGTCGACCCATTCCTGAATTCCCTCTCCCCGACCCATCCTCACCACCGGGATATCTACATAATCAAAAGTGAATTCAGCACTAGACAGTACCAGTGAGAACCGAGACCCACCACTGAGATAAGCACCCCTGGGAACCATCCTCTGGCCAGACGGTGTTAAACCGTCCTCCCTGGGGACAACAGAGGGCCGGCTAAGCACCTGACTACGAGATAATACAACATCACCGAGCAGAGAGAGTGAGGTGTATACTGTGACACCACCCCACACCACACTGTGGCCCCATGACCACGTAAGGTCCTTCATATAAACACCCGAGGACGAGTTATTAAGCCACGTGAACACCACACCACCTGGTGTCTCAATGACCAGCCCAGGCCCGGGCCATCAACTGTAAACTATAATAAATTGTATGCTCAATTCATGATCCCTCTTCTGTTAATAATGAAAGCTTTTGTTAAACGACCCACCTACCCCATGTCTTTGTATGTAATAAGTAATTTTTGTCTAATGTATATTTTCAGCCTTCGGGTTGCATAACTTTTTTAATAAACCGTTATTTAATAATATTATTATTATTATTATTATTACACACACACACACACACACACACACACACACACACACACACCCACACACACACACACACACACACACACCAGTCGCCAAAACAGAAAGCAGTAAAACACCCGACAAACTTTCACAAACACGTACGCTCATAACTATCCTGATACATCCACTCTGGAAACTTTTAGTTGTAAGCGACATAAACATAAGTTTTTCCCTTGAATGATCATTAGCCTTCGCATAAATTCACTAACTTTTGCATTACAGAATAAATTACCGGCGCAAACGTAATTCTATGATACACATTAGCCAGTGGATGCATATAAATCGGCTCCGAGCGGTCAACACAACACAGATTTTGCTCTCAGTGACGTTGGAAATTATGGCGGTGAATTGGTGCTTCCCCGTCCTGCCTTAAAGTCCTTGCTGCAGCTGTTCGGGTGTTTCGTCCCATTGGTCAACTGGTTTCGTTGGATTTTCAGCCGTTGCTCATGTTTACTCGTGTGTATTGAAGGGGAGTGAGTCGGTGAACAGAGGGGGGAGGGTGGGGATGGAGAGAGAGGGCTAGTGATGGGTTGGAGGATGAGGCCCTAAGGGAGGAATGTTGAAGGAGGTCCTGGTTTACAACAGGAGTAGGGGGCGGTTTGCTAAGAGAGGGTAATAGTGTGGTGGCGAGTAATGGTGTGGTGGAAGAATGAAGGTATGGTAGGAAGTGATGGTGTGGTGGAGTGAAGGTGAGACAGAGCAGTAATGGTATGGGAGAGGAGTGATGGTGTGGTGGGGAAGTGATGGTGTGGTGGGAGGTGAAGATGGTCAGTGTGTCTGTGAGTACAATCACAATCTAAATCACAATCTTGGGAAAAAAGCGACAATAAAAATCACAAATTAAAAAAAATCAACAAATGCATGTAAGTATTAAATAATTATAAATGTTCGATTTCTGATAAAAGTGAGTTCGTGTAGTTGTCATACAATTTGCTTTAAGAAGAAAAACCTATAAAAAAATTACGAAAAATAGGCTGCAAAAACCATCAAATTAATGTCACCTCTGATAAGCTTAACGTGAGTAGATATACAAAGATTTCTGGGACCTAAGCACCTCAGTACAGTTGTCCTTCAATAAGCTGTGTACCGCTGACTCACTAATAAACGAGATGTTATTTCCCGTGTTTAGTGTATGACAGGTTACAGACATACAGTAACATACAAACCTTAATTATTGAAACACAAAAATACACAATACACGTCAACACCCCTGACGAGCGCAAATAATTAACCTCACAACGTACAAGACGTTCAGCAAATGTTAACTAAATAATAGGTTGTTGTTGTGTGATTGTTTTACCAACCGTCAACACCTGGGTCATTACAGCTGTAAATAAAATCTCACGAAATCCTGTTATTTTTATTCAATAAGCTACAAAATTATTATAAACTCAGTGTGAAATTAAACCAAGGAGTTAAATGTAGCCGGAGAAGCACCAAAAGGGCACAACAAATTATATTAATTTTAATCATGAATCTTTTTTATTTTTTTTTTATTTTTTTTTTACAGGGATTAGCCCACCCGGGCACAGGTCACTGACCCACATCAGGGCCTGGGGGGCGAAAAATGTAATAATAATAATAATAATAATAATAAAGAACCATTAAGAAATACAAATATTAAAAAAGATCAAAAGTGAGAAACAATATATGTATGTTGTGTTGTCAATAGTAAGAGCAACAATTGAGACCCTGTAATTGTGTGTAAATGAGGCAGAAAGTCAGATCAGCAACCTGGGACTTGGTCACAATTTTTGTGATGCCATATGGCAGCAGGGTCTACCATAGACACTACATTATGCTTCCAATATCTTCCCAGGCGGTAGTACCTCCCTGTTTGGTAGCTGCCTAATACCTACTACCTACTACTAAAATTATTTAAATGAATAAGAGAAATAACAAAATTACGGCATAAAACTCAAGTAAAAAAATAAAATAAACGAATTAGTACCTGTACAGTACAGTATATGAACATTTCGGTAAATGGTGGTTCAACAGAAAAGGGACTAACAACATGGGGACACTAAACTAAAAGTATGTGGAAGATTACCTTACAGTATAGGGTACAAGTTAGCTGCCGATTCAATTTTTATCCCATTTTTTATTTCCCTTTAGTCGCTGATGATAGGATAAGATATTTCCAAAACGTTAGAACTATAATATTGTCTTAACCTTATGCTCTACACCTTTAATAATAAGGGAATATTGTTCTACCGTTAGAGATCTAATCATCCAGTCAGGAGGACGGGTTCATTGTTCAGACACCTCTGTTTACTGACCGGTCTGTCTGTAAGAATTATCAGTAATGAGCTTGAGGCAATATAACTTACAGCTAAATGGTGTATTTTTAATCAAACGACTTGAAATCAAAGGCACGAGTTAGAAGATTGATAATTATTGAGAAATTGTAAACAGAGGGATGGTCTAGGGCCAAGAAATTTTCATTTTAAAAGTTATTAATTTACTTATACATGTAGTGTACTGTACGTACGAAATGATTTTTAAGCAGTTTGATACAAACTTTATTTTAATTTGGACTCAGCGAGGGACTTGTTGGAATAATTTCGTATCAATATTCAGGCAATAGAATATTATAAACATCGCTACAATCTTTTAAACACATCTTAAGTACACTAATTAACCTCACTTTAAAGTACTATTCCACGACAAAAATAATACAAATCCATAAACCACATAAACCAAATAAATTGTATTTTAGACCACAAGGTTTATTACTGCATCATGACGTGCCTACCATACACTAAAGACACCTCCAACACACACCACAACATGCATCAAACGCCATTACATAAAAACACACTCCTTCGTCGTCTCTCGCTGCTATACCCATAACACACACTCACAAACACGTCTACTCTCCAGCTACACAAAGTACACTTCCTACACCTGCTATGCCATCATACAATGAAATGACCCTAATCAGTAGGGTGCATTCTTCCACCATGAAACACGTCCACCAGTCATTAGCAAAACAGTGCAAATTACAACCGCAACCAAGCAAGACAACAGCGCAGCGCCCACCACCAGGCAACCGAGAGCTCCACACTGCACGCAAAGAACACAAGCCATCAACAGAAACACAAACAAGAGGCAACAGCGGCCCACTAGTCATTAGACAAGCTTGAGGGAAGACAAGCAATGACTTCAAGCACCAAAAAATCGCGTTAATGAGATAGCAGATAGGCGAGTGGTGCTAAGGTATAGGGCGAGTGTGAGGTGCTGGATGACTACACATTTGCTCTTTTGGCATAATAGTATACTTTCTGGTCTTTCTCTT
Source organism: Homarus americanus (assembly GCF_018991925.1). Classification (NCBI taxonomy): domain Eukaryota; kingdom Metazoa; phylum Arthropoda; class Malacostraca; order Decapoda; family Nephropidae; genus Homarus; species Homarus americanus. The sequence continues at coordinate 14,525,812 of NW_024741901.1, read as the reverse complement.
TTAAGGTTTGAGATTTTTTATTCTAAGTTAGGGGAAAGTCTTATCCCCTTACATAGAAACTTATGGTTGCGTGCTGTTTTTATTGAATCCATTGATATAATACATTAAAATTACAAGATGATTACCCGAGATGATCGAAGGATAGTTTACTGAACCAAACTGAATTACCAAATCACAATAAGTTTTAATCCTTTCCAGGTATTACAGTGTCCAGAGATGGCAACACATGCACTGAGGTGGCGGCAGGCGGTGGCAACACTGAGATAATGAGAAGATACATAAAGAAGCCTTTTGATCAGCGTCCATCGCCGCCGCCCGTGATTAATGATATTTTGATGCACTGTCTGCCACCTCAATACCAGACCTGTTGAAAGGTTTTTGCTGCCACGAGTGGGGAGGGATAATGCCGCTTATCACACACCATCACTGTCACAAGAGGGGGATAATGCCGCTTATCACACACCATCACTGCCACAAGAGGGGGGATAATGCCGCTTATCACACACCATCACTGCCACAAGAGGGGGATAATGCCGCTTATCACACACCATCACTGCCACAGAGGGGGGATAATGCTTTATCACACACCATCACTGCCACAGAGGGGAAATGCCGCTTATCACACACCATCACTGCCACGAGAGGGAGGATAATGCTGCTTATCACACACCATCACTGCCACAAGGGGGGGATAATGCCGCTTATCACACACTGCCACGAGTGGGGAGGATAATGCCGCTTATCACACACCATCACTGCCACAAGGGGGGATAATGCCGCCATCACACCATCACTGCCACGAGGGAGGATAATGCCGCTTATCACACGCCATCACTACCACAGAGAGGGGGATGATGCCGCTTATCACACACTGCCACGAGAGAGGATAATGCCGCTTATCACACACCTTCACTGCCACAGGAGGGATAATGCCGCTTATCACACACTGCCACGAGAGAGGGACAATGCCGCTTATCACACACCATCACTGCCACAAGAGGGGGGATAATGCCGCTTATCACACACCATCAATGCCACTACAGAGGGGGGATAATGCCGTTTATCACACCATCACTGCCACAAGAGGGAGGATAATGCCGCTTATCACACACCATCAATGCCACTAGAGAAGGGGGGGATAATGCCGTTTATCACACCATCACTGCCACATGAGGGGAGGGATAATGCTGCTTATCACACATCACTGCCACATGAGGGAGGGATAATGCTGCTTATCACACACCATCACTGCCACAAGAGAGGGGGATAATGCCGCTTATCACACACCATCAATGCCACTAGAGAGGGGGATAATGCCGTTTATCACACCATCACTGCCACAAGAGGGGAGGGATAATGCCGCTTATCACACACCATCAATGCCACTAGAGAAGGGGGGGGGATAATGCCGTTTATCACACCATCACTGCCACATGAGGGGAGGGATAATGCTGCTTATCACACACCATCACTGCCACAAAACTAATTGCCTTCTGAAGGAAAAAATAATTGAATTAATTACAACCTTCAAAACTATTGGTGTTGGTAGGTAACTTATTTAATTGATCTGGACACGCCAAAGCCCTGTTAGAACAATTTCTCATGAATATTAGATCTTTGCTTAATCTTGTTGACAGACAGCGATTAATGATTCAGAAGGCAGCGATGGTAGTATATCGACACGTAAATACTGCTCCTCACCTGTGTGTGTATTGCGTGGCAAGTTTTATGACGGTCGTAAGTTAAGTGTGATGATCCTGCTAGCGTTGCCTCACCACCGCCTCCACCCGTCAACAACACTTAAGGTTCCTAATGCTGCCTCTGATCACCTGTTGACTGTGTCATTAAAACAGCACAAGTTCATGTTGATGATGATATGTGTGTGTGTGTGTGTTTCGTGTTACGCCTATTATTTTGTAGGTATGGGTGTGTATTTTTATTTCGTATTTTTTTCTTTTACTCTAGCAATGAAATATTTTAGTTAGATTTCTTAAAGCAGATTGTTTATAGAGGAAATTAATCTCGAGCAAAAGGATGCAGCGACCGAGTGAATGCAGTGCAGTATACTCACCTCCTGACCTAAGGGTCGCTGGTTTGTGTCTGGGGCACCACAAGTCGACCTAACTGTAAAGGGTTGCTAACTTAACAGTTGGGAAAGTGTAGGCCTGTCAAGTGCAGTGCCGGTCACACTGCTTCCTTATGTACCGAGACTTAGTGATCGGTGTTGTTATGTCACATTAGTTTAGCGTGTGTGTCAAACTATAGATAATGCATATATTCAAACAACGGTAAACATTAAGTCGCATCATCGGTGGAGAGCCCCAGAAAACCATTAAAAATACTTCTCCACTGGGGTCCCTATGAGCAGCTCCTCTAAGACCCGAGAAGGTTTAGGAATACCTCTAAGAATTCGTCCGTAAGTCTAATCACAAATAATCAATTAAAAAATGAAACATTTCTCACAGAGCGATAGTTGACGCCATTCCAAGATGTGAGGAAATATCGACTTATTTCCTTAATAATCACTGTTGTTCACTATCTCAGGGTGACCTTCATCGATGATCCCTGACCTAGCCCTTTGTCCGATGTTGACTTAAGTTTTCATTAACGAGCTATTGCCGAAGTAGACCGGCTGTGAATTTTTGCTCGACTTAACCGAGACTGAACGTAACAGTGCGGAACTGACAGACAGACCAACAAACAAACATCTCCACAAACCAGACCAATTACTATACTTAACTCATCTTTGATCTCATTAAGCAACAAACACATATAACTCACAGACCAAAATACTTAATGATAATTTCGCTAAGTAATTATCTAAGTCACTGGTAAGATTAAACAGTTACCTAAAAACAAGTTAAGGGTTATCGTTAATATTTAACTTTAAAAATTTAATGGGACCAGTCATAATTAATTCAACTTTTGTATTAGTGAAGAGACAGGCGACTTCACAGACCACAGACCACAGAGGTTATCGCTGTACCTTCTCCACAACTCACCATCCCTCGAGTACACCAACTTAAACCTAGCCAGTCTGGGTAATTAATCGAGATTAGTTGATGCGATCAATTTGTCGAAGTTAATTAAAGTTTAATTGGCTGAAGCCTCGGTGGGAATGGACGTTGTATTTATGTTCCACACACACACACACACTCACACACACACACTCACACACACAAGCACACACACACACACACACACACGCACACGCACACACACACACACACACACAGAGAGGCTTGCACTTTCATACCTATAAAATTCAACCACAATACACTCTGACAAACCACACAAACATGCAAACTACACACACAGACTTATGTACAGACACGCACATATTACTACATAAGCATATTAACAAACATAATTAGCGTCATTGTTAGACATGTCACTTCGCTCACAACACACACAGCAACAAACACCAACATAATCAACCCCCTTTGACAACATTCCCACCATGTAAACATCATTAGGTACAATAACCTAGTCTAACTTCATTAATTTGCTAACTTGTGTTTACCATTAATCACCTGTGACACGCTGCCATGCCGTCTTCCATTTGCTGTAGCTAGCAATTAGGCAGTAAACCACTCACCCACAACTAATGAAAGAGATTTATTTAAAATGTTTGTTTGAAAATTCTATTATTTACGACCATTATTGATGAAGGAATTTGGTGGAGATAATTGTATGATGTGAACAAAATTTGATTTTAATTAGGATTTGGGATAATTTTTTTTGTAGGGCGGAGAGTAATATAGTCATTAGTTAAATTTAAAGTTTTAAGTTCAAGATTATTTGTAAGGCTGTGAGACAGACGGACACACACTGATTGAAAACCACATCCTATCTTAAATGTGAACTTCTTATACATAGTAAACATTATATAGTCACAATAATAATAATATACAATATACTTATAATAACCTACAATGGTACTGTACTGAAAGTTTGCCAGTAAACACCATTATACAGGATAATTGGCGAGAACTTCAATACAGGATCTTGTTCTGTCCAATTTTATATTTCAAAATAGTTCTGTGACTTGGAAGTGCTTGAGTGATCATTGATTGATCATTAAAGAAATAAAAAAAAAGCATAATATATCACGCGTACAGTTGTGGACAAAAATAATTCGGCAGAGAGGGAGTGTAGGCTGTGCCTGTGTGTTTGTGTGTGTGTTTTTTTGTTTACGGGCATTAGCCCACCCAAGTGTAGGTCACTGACCCACATCTGGACCTTGGAGGTGAAAAAATAACAGCAACAGCAACAACAATAATAATAATAATAATAATAATAATAATAATAATAATAATAATAATAATAATAATAATAATAATAATAATAATAATAATAATAATAATAATAATAATAATAATAATAATAATAATAATAATAATAATAATAATAATCATAATAAAGAACGACAGATAAATAAACAAATGAAAAAATCAAGAGTGAGAAACGATACACAGTATGTATGTTGTGTTGTTGTTAAAATAAGAGAAACAATTGAGACCCTGCAATTGTGTGTAAATGAGGCAGAAAGTCAGATTAGCAACCTGGGACATGGTCACAATTTTTGTGATGCCATATGGCAGCAGGGTCTGCCATTAGACAACAAATTATGCTTCCAATATCTTCCTAGGCGGCAGTACCTCCCTGTTTGATAGCTGCCTACTACCTAAAGAAAAAACATAAATTTGTGGTGTGGAAAGAAAATTACCGATTTTTAATCGCCACCTACTGTATATGCGACCATGCCAAGTTACCACCTACCCCTACCATCCCATAAACTCCCTCCCTCCCTCCCTTGATAAGTATGGGGTGCACAATAAACTAGCTGCTGTCTGCGGGAAAAAAAAATTCCTGCCGAATTATTTTTATTCCCAACTGTACCATAATGATCGACTACACTCACAACCACTAACCTTATCTGACTCAGGAGATAAACACATACTTCACTTTAAGACAAAGGAACGTAAATTACCAGTGTGACTAATTTTTGGTCAGTTATCGCCACCTGGGTACTCAGAACTCAAGAGTAATTAAAAGCTATCCGTTATTACCTCTATGGTGAGCGCCAGTCTCAGGATACCCATACAGTAATGGGAGTTGGCCTTGTTAAGTAGGTAGTGTTACATTAAGTTAGAATAATTTGGGTTAGGTTAGGTTACATTAGGACAGGGGAGGATTTATGTGTGTGTGTGTGTGTGTGGAAGTGAAGAGGGGTTGTGTGTGTAATAATACTAATAATAATAACAATAATAATAATAATAATAATAATAATAATAATAATAATAATAATAATAATAATAATAATAATAATAATAATAATAATAATAATAATAATAATAATAATAATAATAATTAACGGTTTATTGAAAAAGTTCCGTAGCCCGAAGGCTGAAAATATACATTGGACATAAATGACTTATTACATACATTGTGTGTGTGTGTGTGTGTGCCCCCGATGTGAATGTCCTAACTACCCAGCAGGTCGCTTAGCATCCAGAGCTGCCCCACCTCAGCTGTCCTCCATCCCTGGATGAGGTAACTACTTCCATAAAAAAGAAGAGGAATTAACAAAGACGCAGGGCCTGATGGAATCCCAGTCGAGGTGTATTAAACAGGAGGACCTTTTGCTTACCAGCCGTATCCACTCTCTCCTGGAGAATACATGGGAAACGGAGGAAATTCCCCTAGCCCTTAAAGACGCCTCCATCGCCAATATTTATAAGAACAAGGGAGACCGGTCAGACTGTGGCAACTATCGCGGGATCTCCCTGCTGTCCGTAGCTGGGAAGATTATCGCGCGAATCCTTCTAAACAGACTACTGCCTGAGGCAGAAAACTTCTTCCCAGAATCTCAATGTGGCTTTAGACCATCACGTGGTACCACTGACATGATCTTTGCTGCCCGCGAGATACAGGAGAAATGAAGAGAACAGCGTCGTGGACTATGCATTGACCAACCCAAGGTCCTCGACTCGGTCAACAGGGAAGCCCTCTGGCGGACCCTCAGCCGTTTTGGCTGCCCACCAAAATTCATTGCCGTTGTGAGGCAACTTCACGATAGCATAAACGGCAGTGTCCTGCACAACGTCACCCAGTCTGAGTTCTTCCCCATCCAAAAGGGGATAAAACAAGGATGTTTACTGGCACCAACTCTCTTTTCCATTTTCTTGGCTGCCTTCCTTACTCGTGCCAGTGCCAATTTAGCCGGTGGGGTGGACATCCAGTACCGGAGGAAGGGTCTTTTCGTCATAAGACGAATGCAGGCAGGAACAAAGGTGTCGGCAGCTTCTATTACTGAACTTCAGTATGCAGACGACCTCACCCCTGTCGTTCACACAGAACGCAACCTACATGATATCCTGGACACCAACGCAGATGCGTATGCACACTTCGGCCTTGAGGTGAATTTACGTAAGACTCAAATTCTCTTTCAGCCGTCCTCTGGTTCAGCCGCATCTCCACCATCCATCCATCTTAACGGTACTACCCTCTCTAATGATACCCACCTTCAGTATCTCGGTTTCCACCTGTCCACCACCACGGACATCGATGAAGAGATTCAACATCGGATCAGATGGGCATCTCAAGCCTTTGGCAGACTCCGTACCCGTGTCTTCAGCTGTCAGGAGCTGAAATTATCTACAAAGTTGCACGTGTATCGAGCAGTGGTTCCCCCCACCATGCTATATGGCAGAGAGACATTTGTCACATACAGGAGGCACCTCAACGGACTTGAAAACTTTCACCAACGTAGACTACGTTCCATCCTCCGAGTTTGCTGGGAAGACAAGAGAACAAATGCCAGTGTTCTCGTTGACACAAATTGTAGGGGCATCGAGATTACCATTATCCAGGAAAACTACGTTAGACTGGCCATGTTACCCGCATGGACAACAGTAGACTGCCAAGCAACTACTTTACAATCACCTAACCTCTTGTAGGAGCACCACACGAGAAGGTATCAATACTTTCGGCTTATCCCGACTTCATACCGAAACAGACAAATGCCAACGCCGGAGAGGCGCTGCTGCCGCCCCTCCCGCACTAGATGTAGCCCTCCACACGTGTAACATCTGTGGACGACACTGCCGGTCCCGTATCAGCATCTCTACTCACCTCAGAGCTAACCAACGAAGGTGATATCCTTAGGCATCTTTCACACTATGCGGGTCTTCGCTGCACCTAGTTGCGGTTGCTGCACCGGAGAGACCACGGCTTTCTGCCGCACATTCGTCCGGCTGCCGCGTACAGCGACCCAACTTTGGACTCTTGTCTACAGTTTGCAGCGTACGGACGCGGTACCAGACAAGTCCAGTGGGACGCCGCACAAGCAAACCGGCGACGGACAGGCGAATTCGCTGCAATCGCATATTGTGAAGAGGTACATAAAAACTAATTAGTCGACTGCTATGTCCGGCACCACACCGCATCTAGATGCGGCGAGAAACCGCATGGTGTGGAAGGGGCCTTAATAACTCATATCATTGTATCATAGCTGGACGATCGTCAAACTCGATTCTGAGAGACAGCAAAGTATTAGTAGTATGTGTATGTGTGTGTGTGTGTGTGGGGGGGGGGGGGGTCAGCAACCGGCCGTAATGACCCAGGCCAGAAAATCAAACGATAAGTCAGCAAGAAGACAAAACAAAGAAAATAATACATTTTTTGTAGACAAAATAAATTTGTTTATTTAATAATTTGTATTTAATATAATTTTGAAAAAAATAATGACGAGGCAATTTGTGAATTTTTTTTACTTTAAAAACATTACGTCTATAACACAAAAAGATAGATGATTAATATGGTTATCAGTCAAGTTAAGTTAGGGTTGTTTTCGCACACCGATACAAGTCACGTGTGAGATTTTGAAGTTGACGACCGTGAGGTTCAGGTTATATCCTCCACCTTCAACCCCTCCAATAACCTTCTACATGCACAATGGCAGTAAACATAAGAATAAAAGTAAAAGACAAGAACAAGCCTATCGATAAATCTAGACAAATTACCCTGGCATATGTTGAACTAGGTGTGCCCTTCAATAGGGTATTCAACCTGAACGAAGGGTTCAAAGTCATTTGCCGAAATGAAAATGATGCAGAAAAACTACTAATCACTAAGGAGAAACAAATCCTTGCCAAGAATGGATTATTAGGTCATGCCTCCCGAGCTAAGAGCCGAGATCTGTTATCGTAAGGAAACTAGATTCTCAAGTAGGGTAAAACGGCAGATTCTCTGAAGGCAGACAATGGAAGTAACAACAAAGGACTTAAAGTAAAAGAAATAATCAAGATAAAACAATACACGCACGTAATGAAGATTTGTTTCGAAGAAACAGCTATGGCAGACAAGGTCATCCAGGGCGGCTTCTTAGCGTGCAACATGTCGATATCCCCTCATCAAATAAAAAGAGAAAAATACATCAGTCTCCTGACATGTTTCACATGCTATAAATATGAATAACATACCACAAGTGATTGCCCTGAAAAGGAAAAGAAATTCTGCTCCAACTGTGCAGAGGAAGGGCATCTTTACACGCAGTGCAACAACACCAACAAAGGCTCCATAAACTGCAAAAGGAACGGGGACTTGCACCACACCCACCCAACCATGGCCATGTCCTGCCCCATCAAAAAGACCCTCATCAAGTACAAGCAAGAGCAGGAAGACCAACGAGAAAGGATGAGAGACCAAAGTACATATGCTGAAATAGCAAAGCGGGCCGTGAAAGAGGCAACAAAGCCAACTACTGACACCATACTCAAATTAAGTGACACTGATCATTACAAGGTAATGGCGAGCATGCTACATGCTCACCTTCATAACATCATAGCCCAGGATCATATGCCGACGAACTCAATAGGATGCTTGAAATAAACAACATGCCACAAATGAACTTCTCTGAAAACCCAAACTCAGCAAACTTGTTACACGCCACCAGCACCCCAGAGCTTACAAAACACTTCAGACAACGATTAGCCACGCCCAAGGACACAACATCACCGACAGAACAGGATAATATACCGGAAAAAGCGGAACGACCAGGAGATTTGACTGAGAGGGTGAGAAACCCAAGACTGACACAAGAAACGGGAGCGAAAAGGAAATCAGTGGCCAAGAACAATGAAAATGAAATGGAAATCGACTTCCCAACAACAACTGCCCCCCAGTGCCTGAAGAAGGAGCAGATATAGGACTAAGGTTTTATCAAACCACAAGAATACCATACCCACCACACAGAAAACCAACTGGAAAATTAACCGAAGACTTAGTAACGGCTAACAAAATAGTATGGCAATACACAGACGAACGGTATGACAAAGAAACGGTATGCAACATGATTAAAAAAGACCAAATAAAATTCGGCATAAAATTTTTTATTGTAATCATGGCAGCTGAACTCAAAAGGAAATCATCGGGACTCAACGAAATGAGATCACCCCCTCAACTTCAACCTTCCAAGAAAAAGAAATAATGGACCATCTACTACTGAAAACACTTAAAATCCTACAACACAATGTCAGTGATCGGCACACATACAAAACATCGCTTTGTAACATATACAATGAAAACAACCCAGATACAATACTGATAAGTGTACACGGCGAACCCGAGAACAACAAAATCAAAATATTTAACTACGACACTCACCAATCGAACAAAAGTGGAGAAAAACATGACGGAGTTGCCGTAGCGGTGAAAAGGGGTATCAAACACATACTAATAGACAACTTTAACAGCGAATTCCTTGTCATTAAAGTACAGACAACACAGGGCGAAATAATAATCGCAACAACATACCTACCCCCAAGAAGACCATCCCTCCCTATAGAAGACCTACTGAAACTAACAAATTATAATAGTCCAATGTACATCCTGAGATATTTCAATGCAAGACAGACCATTTTTAGCAACGGCAACAATAACCAGATAGTCACAGCATCGGAACGTATAATCAACACTGGCATACTACTTCACCTGGGCCCCCACTTCACCACTTGGATGGGACCAAACTGCGTTTCAAAACCCGACAAAATCTTCTGCAACAACAAAGCATTCCTTAACTACCACATAGAACAAGGCCCCATCACACCAAGCGACCACATTCCGATAATATTCACAATTTCCACCAGCCCAATTAAAACAATAATGCCACCACGGCTCCTGATGAGCAAAACAGACTGAATGAAATAATGAAATATAAGGATTTATTGGAAAACTACCCACAAATAAATCTAAAAGATGCAACTCTCGAGGAAATTGACGAGCAGGTTGACAAGCTACACAACACAATAAAACAATCAATCAACCAGACAAATAACGTCATACAGAACCCTCCCGAGTAACAAACCCAACGAAGAATTAAAGAGACTACAAGTACAATAAAATAACATTAGGACATTTATAGAACAAACAGGGCCCACTAGAGAACTACTCCGCAATATAAGAGAAATCCAACAAGGCCTACAAGAAGAGTACAGGTAAATTAATAACGAAAAATGGAACAACTAATAAAAACAGACATCACAAAGGACTAAAAAAACTTCTGACAAAACATCAACAAACTATACTCGGTACGAAAAACAGACAATAAACTACATTAAAGACCAAAACGGACAAAAACTCTATACAGACCATAAGAAAGAAGAAGCCTTCAGAAGAGAATGGAAGATCTTCAGAATATCAGAATATAAATTTTCCTCCCTCTTTTTCCTTGATCCTAAGCCAATCCTCCCTCCCCCAAATCGCCACCAAAGTACTTCCAATCCTAATCCCTGCCCTCCTACTCAGCATTACAAGCAATAGCCCTCTACTTTATCTACAGACGTCAAGTCAAGTCAAGTCCTGAGAAGCTGAACCTCTTTGTCCTGAACTGAAGAAGTTTTTTACTTTTTCATATATACAGGGGGGGTTAAGAAGGTTGTCCGTCGGCCGAGTGGTGACCTTGGTTACCTTCGGTGACTGGGGGCAGACCAAACAACTGAAGAACGTTACGTGCATCACCGACGTGCCAGGCAAGCTGACCGCTGAATTCTGGGACAACGCAGTGTTGGGGATCATCTCCCACATCGAAATCGAACATCTGGAGCTCAACGAAGTAAAAGAACTCATCGGGGAATGCGTAGTCCAGAGGAAACTATCAAGGACAAGTCGCGATTTAAGAAAATACTTAGCTCCAAGGAACTATTCTTTGAGATAAGAAACAAGAAAAGAACGAAGAAAGCAAAGAAAGAGAAGAACAAGAAAACAAAGAACAAGATATTTGTGAGGAAGAACAAATTTGGACCGTCCAAGAGAAGAAAAAGACGAAAAGGTAAAGATCATAAACATAACAAGTCTACGGCCTTAATAACTTAGTAGTTGACGGCCAGAAAATCAAATCGATCAACCAACCTGGCATTATGTACTGTACATTTTCCTTACTTTATACATTATAAACAAATCATAATTATTGCAATGTCCCTTTCACTTCTACACACACTCAAATCGTCTCCTTCACTTCCACACACACACACACAGACATACACACACACATCACACATCAATACCGCCACCACTCCAGTGCAAGCTCCAGCAGTCACAGTGGGTGCCCATCCTCTCCAGTTAGTACAGTCTGCCAAACTCCTGGGTGTTACCATAGACCACAAACTGGACTGGAAGGCCTATGTAAACAACACAATCAAGACAGCCTCGTACCGACTCTACATGCTACGACGACTTAGGTCACTTGGGGCACCCACGCCAGAGCTGAGGACTATCTACAACGCCTTTATTCTCCCCAAAATAACGATGCGTCACCAGCCTGGTCTCTACAACGCCTTTATTCTCCCCAAACTAACGATGCGTCACCAGCCTGGTCGTCTTCTCTCAACTCTACCCAACAACGTCAGCTAGAGAAGGTACAGAAAAGGGCCTGCAGAATCATGCTCGGCGCAGACTACTCCGGCTACAACAACGCTCTCTCCACCCTGGAAATGCCATCCCTCAGAGACCTCCACCACCAAGCACTAGCAAGGTTTGGCAGTGGAATACTGCACCATCCTCGTCATCGCCACCTCCTGCCACCGGCAGTCCCCCGCCCACCTCGCGCAGTCTGCCACTACAACAAAATTCAGCTTATAAGAGCCCGCACTGACAGATATAAGAATAGCACCATCCCATCTATTGTTAAAATAATAAACAACTCCTGATTTATGTACTGTACAGCCCTGTAAATGTATTCAACGCATATCATTATGTCTAAATCAAATGTAAGTTTGCATATTTTCAGCCACCGGCTGCAACTCTATTAATAAACATCAAGCTTTATATATTAAAAATGGTAGGTAGTTTATAAAGGTTGTAATAGGGTCTGTGAGAGGAGTAAAGGTGTATTTATAAACCATTACCAGCGTGAATAATACGCGGGAGAACTTGTCCGGAAATAGGATTACATTTCCTCGCACGTAATTACTTTTGACAGCTGCTATTCTATTGCCCATCATTTACAACATTTGGGTTGATTTTCAGTTTTTAATAAGAAATCATTATGCTATAAATTCTACTAAATTAATAGATCTAAGAAATGAGAGGAAACACTTATAACAGTATACACTCACATTCGTCATTACTTACCATAAATTAAACAACAATACAACAATTCTTCACTCATCACTTTCTATTTCCACCACCAATTAGGGCATATATATACACTTTACATTCCTCTATATACACATTATAGATTTGTAAACCAATCATCACCTCAGTTTTAATTCCTGTGTAAAATTGTAAACATTTGATAAAGAAATTTAAAACAATATTTCGTAAGATTTCCTGTCACAGTCATGGTTACTGGTGATAGGTTATGTGATGCCCTCAGGTAGAGTGAAATAGGAGAGGTCGAGAGAGAAAGATTTAGAGAGAGATAAAGAGAAACTCCACTAACTCGTCTACTCAATATTATTTACGTATGTCATATCCATATCCGTGACACTTCTTATCCTACCGTAACATTCTTTATCCTGCTATGACACATCATAGTCTGCCGTGACACTTCTTATCCTAACTTGACACTTATTATCCTAGCCTGACACTTATTATCCTAGCCTGACACTTATTATCCTAACTTGACACTTCTTATCCTAGCCTGACACTTATTATCCTAGCCTGACACTTCTTATCCTAACCTAAGCTTGACTTTACCAAAACTCCTCCTCGTCTCACCCCGCCTCTATTTCCTCTCTCACCCTCTTCTGTCTTATCCCATTCCTGTCACCCTCTGTCATGTACCCTCACCTCACTGTTGCTTCTCTCCCTTCTATTTTCAACCCTTCTTCTTATTTCACTCTCCTCCTGTCGTTCTTTAAGTTTTTCTTGCTCATTCTACTTCCCCACTGTGCCCTCTGTTTTATTATCTTCGTAAAAGCTATTCCTCATTCCATATCTCCACCACATTTTGTTTTATCTTATCATGATATTTCAGTTCATTTACTTGTTCCTTTATTTCCCCCTGTTGTGTATTTCCTCCCTCCTGTCTCTATTTTTCTCTTCACATATCCACCAATTTCACCGACCGTCCTATCCTCCCTTCCTTTTCCCTACTCTTTCTCCTTTCCTTCTTTTCCTCCACCTCTCCCTTCCTCCATCCCTCCTTCACTTCCTCCTCCTCCTCCTAACCCTTCCACTGTCCTTCCCTCCCTTCCTCTATCCTTCCCTCATTTCCTCCCTCCTCTCCCAACCCTTCCTCTGTTCTTCCCTACCATTATCCGTTCACTCTTTCCCTCAATCTCTCCATTCATCTACCTCATGCAGTGTTGTGATTGGGGGACGGGGGGGGGGGCAGGGGGAGGGAGCATCACAACACTGCATTTGTCTCCCCTGAACTTCTCCCTTACATCACCCTTCCATCCTCTCCCTCCCCCACCCTCCCATATCTCCTTCCAACCTTTCCCACCCCTACCTCCTGGCTCCTTTCTCCTCTCTTTATCTTTTTATTCCTTTTTCGTCCCCTCTTTTTTTCCATTCTCTCTCTCCTTCTATTCTCCGTCTTCCTTTTCGTATATTGCTTCTAGCTCTCTCAATTTTATCTCGTCCTACTTCTCTTTTTACCTGTGGTCTTCTTCTTCTTTCTCTCGTATTCCTCTATTTTGCTAATTTCTGTGTCTCTCTAGTCCTCCCATCCTTTTCTCTCTCTTAACTTTCTCTTTCGATGACCATTATTGAGTGGGAGTGTAAACATTATCGAGTGGGAATGTGAATACTATTGAGTGGGAGTGTGATTATTGAGTGGGAGTATGGACATCACTGAGTGGGAAAGTGAATATAACTGAGTGGGTGGATGAATGTTATTGAGTGGGAATGAGAATATCATTAAGTGGGCGTGTAAACATCATTGAGTGGTAGAGTCTGAACACTGAGAGCACTACAGGCATAACTTCTATTCATAATTTTCTTAAGTAACCCCTTCTTGACTTGAGCCAGGATCCTCCCTACACGGTAATGATGAACGTTTTGAAACACTAGCAATAAGCCAGTTCAGGACCCGGACTTTGGAACAAAACTCAAATCCAATTCTTCACCTGTTAATGGGAACGTTAAGACGTCATTAAAGGTGCAACTCATGCGAGGCACAAAGGCAAGATTTTATGGCTGTTTAAAGAAGGTGACATTAAGCTGCCCCAAGGGACTCTTGATGCCTTCAGGATGAATTACCTAATAGGAAATGGTTGTAATTTTCACTCAGGGATCGATGGGTCGTTGAGTGTTTCTTGTGGCAATGTTTTCTTTGTTCATTATTGTTTGACTTGAGGTCTACTGGTTACAGAGTCGTGAATTTTATCACAAGCAAAATAACTAATATACTTTCAAGGGTCGAAAGTTGATGTAAGTGCTATTATTTGTGTGGTCTATACTTCAATAGCTGGTCATTCATGCATTAGGGACTTGTTTCATCACTCTTTAGACTAATCTAAACTTACCTAACCTAGTGCAACCTAATTTAACCCCCCAAAACATAATCTAATGTAACCTAACTTAACATATACTAAGCTAACCTAACCTTAACAAACTTAACGTCTGTGTGTGTGTGTGTGTGTGTGTGTGTGTGTGTGTGTGTGTGTGTGTGTGTGTGTAATTGGTGTATATTTTCTGATTTAACATATGAGGTAGCTTGGTACGGAATTCCCATAAGTTTAATTCACGTATTTGTTGAGAGTAATATAATGACGGAGCTTTAGTAAAATTCGGTTTATTTAGATGTTTTCAAAATTTGACTGTTTTAATTCGTAGTATCAACTCTCAAAGAGAACCTTCAACCTTAGTACTTGGTTTCTCATGTATAAATTAATACTGTATAGGTTTTCTCCATAAACTCTTCGCACTTAAGAATAAGTTTCTATTTTGTTCTTCTGAAAATCAGGTCCACCTTTGTTTCATTTCCTATTTCTGAATTTGTCATTATAATATTTTCATGCTTCTTATTCCTTGGCACTGGTAGTTGACCGTAACACCGCATGGTGGTGGAGGCGCTGGCGTCGTTCAGCTGGTGTAAGCTGTTAACAAATCCAGGGAGGTGGAACCAATTTGTGCTCGAAGAAATTTTTGTCGATACGAATTTTTCGGTTTTTTAACTTGGCCATACGTTTAACTCATTTCTCCTTTGTAGCATATTTACATGGGGGTTTGTACGTCACTTCGATTACGAAAGCTATAGGGATAAAACTCATCTCTGAAGGGAAATGAGATGGGGAATTTTAAGAACACAACCAGTTTTCGAAAGGTATATATATATATATATATATATATATATATATATATATATATATATATATATATATATATATATATATATATATATATATATATATATATATATATATATATATATATATATATATATATTTTTTTTTTTAATGTCTCCTCGAGACAATGATACCCTGTGTGCCCTTGGTTATGGTTTAAGTTTTGCTTGCTCTAACAAGGGAGTCGACAGTGGTGATATAGTCAGAGCATCTTGCAATTTGGAGAAATTTAGTAATTTAACAAAAGAAGAAGTGAACACGTGTAAAGGTTTTGTGTACACATCTATGTCTAAGCCTTGTGTTCCAAATTGTCTGGAAAGATTCACCAAAGCAATCCAAGACCTAAACAAAAATAAGGAATTACATATTACTATAGTAGATAAAGTCAACACAGTAGTGATTTTAAACAAAGATGATGATCTATCTAAAATGAATGACCTTTTATGTGATGTTGCAACATATTCTAAGCTCATAAATAATCCTCTTAACACAGTTAACACTCAATTTAACAAAAAACTTAAGTCTCTATTGAGAGGTGAAAATAAATCTCATTAAACAGTTTTCTTCAACATCTCCTTCACTGCTATACATGTACGGTCTTATCAAGACTCAGAAGCCAAATAACCCAGCAAGACCCATAATTAGCTCAGTTGGATCTATCACTTATAAATTATCTAAATGGTTAGTTTCTTTACTAAATCCCCTCGTTGGCAACATGTCTAACTCTAAAATTAAGAATAATATGGAGCTGGTTGATAAACTCAATAACTTACACAATAATTATGATTTTAAACTGGTCAGTTTTGATGTAACATCACTCTTTACAAAGGTCCTAGTTGATGATTTACTGGAGTTCCTCACAGATTCCCTAGACAATATTCGCCTGCCTGTCACAAAAAATGTATTAGGGATTGTAAATTTGAATTCAATGAAGAATTTTATGCTCACCAGTATTGAGCAACTCGTAAATGGATTTTTTTGAGAAGAAACTATTAATTAATAGTTTACCACCTTCAGTAGTTTGGTTTAGATATGTAGATGATGTAATATGTAATGAGGACTCAAAAGCCTTTCTACCACTACTTTACAACATACGCCCGTATTATTAAACAACATCTTCCTTTGAAGAAGGTGGTCGTGTTTCAATCAGAGTTTTAGACTAAATGAGTCCTGAGGGACACCACAGTACAGTACTTAACGGGATGGTGTGGCGGTAAAATTAATTAATTCCAATATTATAAATTAATTTTATTGGAATTAGTTAATTTTACCGCCACACCACCCCGTTAAGTACTGTACTGCGGTGTCCCTCAGGACTCTAGTTTAAAATTCAGGTTGAAACACGACGACCCTCTTCAAGGAAAGATGTTTAATAATACGGGCGTTAGCCCCCTCGAATAAATTCACAGTGGGATTAGAGTGACTGCAAATTACCTTTCCGAGACTGTTTGGTCCACAGAATAGGCAACACCTTTCGGTTCAGTATTTATAGGAAACCTACTAATGTGTGTTCATATATTCTTTATTATTCTGCCCACCATAATAGAATCAAACAGGTAGTATTCTCATCAATGTTTTTACGTGCTCTACAAATATGCGGTCCGGAATTAATTGGTGAGGAATATAAATATATCTATAATATTGGTTTAAACTTAAAATACCCTAGTTCTTTTATAGACAAATGCCTTAACATCGCGAAGAAATCTGTTTATAGAACTGATCCTAAGCCAACCCATGACAATAAGAATCTCTTAGTATTACCATTTAACAAAAAAAATTCTCAAATTCCTCTACAACAGAAAACCTGGAACGTAAATGTAACATTTAAAAGCTCATGCACTGTAAAACAAATGTTAATCAAGAACTCCCCAAAAATGCAGGCGGCTGCATTTACAAGGTTCCTTGCAAGGAATATAATATGTTCTACTTAGCCCAGACAGGTAAAGATCTTATAAACTAGACTTAAACAGCAAAAATAATAGTGTTAGGACAGGCCAGGAATCATATGCTCTGTTCATTCATATGAGAGTTAATAAGCATTGCATTGACTGGGATAATGCCTCCTCAATATTACCCTTTAATTCAATTGTCAGTAGGAACATTATAGAATATAGTCTCATTAAACATACCGAATCTATCAACTTGAATTTCAGTAACGGTAAGTGCCCGCAAGTGCTCCCGTTAGTGACCAAGGAAAATGGCCGCCTTGGATCGTTGTGTCTTGGGGGAAGAGGAGGGGAGTGTGGGGAAAGACGACCTCCTTGCCACTCTGTTAAGGCAGCTGGGGCAGTTGAGGAGTGAGGTTGACACTCTAAAGGGGGGAAAATGAAGCCCTCAGGACTGAACTCCTTCAGGTAGGTGTCCTGCCTAGCAGGACACCTGCGAAGGAGGAGCAGGCGTGGAGAGTGGTCGTCTCCAAGGGGACTAGGGTCAGGCTCAGGAAAGCTGACCAGGGTGTGGAGTGTAGTAACCCCTACCAGGTGCTGCAGGAAGCTGGCGAGGAAGAGAAGAGGCAGGACGGTATGGAGCAAGGAGAGGAAAGGGCAGTTGTACAAACCCTGCCCACAGGTAAGGTCGTGGTAGTTGGGGACAGCCAGGTGAGGTTTTTAGATAGGACTTTTTGTGTGAGAGATAGGAAACGTAGGACTAGGGTATGTTTTCCTGGGGCTGGGATAGGGCATGTAGCTGAGAGGTTAGACAGGGTTTTGTCAGGGGAGGGTACCAATCCAGTAGTGTGTCTTAGTGTGGGAGGAAACGACATAGGAAAGGTTAGGAGTGAGGAACTTTTCAAGAGGTATAGGGAGGCGCTGGGGAAGATTAGAGATAGGGGAGGGATCTGGATAGTATGTGGTGTCTTGCCTAGAAGAGGGGTTGGTCGTGAATGGCTGTCCAGGGCAATTGCTATAAATTGCCGACTGGAAAAACATTGTGCAAACAATGGTTGGGCATTCATTGATAGTTGGCAACGACTCTACGGCAACGACTACCTGTACAGTCGCGCCGGAGTACACTTGTCTCGTGAGGGGGTAAAGACGTTGTCTGCATCCCTGGAGCGTGAAATTGTCACTCCAAAGGGGGGGTTTCGCCAGTAGAGAGAGGTCGGGGAAAGTGGGAGTCAAAAAACAAGCAGGTTCTGGGAAGTAAAATTAGTTACTCAGGACAAGGGGTAAAACAGGACCAGGGAAGGGTAGATTTAATTGTATACTATACAAACAGTAGGAGCGTTAGAAATAAAATAGACTTGCTGAGAGCGGTTGTATGTACCGAGAATGTAGACGTCATAGCAATCACCGAAACTTGGATGAATCTGGCGAGCAATAATTTTTTATCAGAGTACCACATGGAAGGGTACAACCTTTTTCACAAGGACAGGGAAGGTAGGAAGGGGGGAGGGGTCGTACTCTTCGTCAAGGATACATTAAAATGTTGTATCAATAATTCAATAAAGGGTAAAATAGGAACCGAGTCTGTATGGGTAGAAATCACGGAAGGAAAAGAAAAACTAATTATGGGAGTGATTTACAGGTCCCCAAGTCTTGGGAAAGAAGCAGCTCAGCCTATATGGCAGGAAATGAGTAGGGCAGCAAAATATAAGAACCTATGCATTATGGGGGATTTCAACTTCAGAAATATTGACTGGGACAACATTGTAGGTGACTATGAATCTGAAGACTTCCTAGACGCAGTACAGGACAATTTTTTGAAACAACTAATTACAGAACCTACTAGAGGTGACAATATATTAGACCTAGTATTAACAAATAAAGAAAATATTATCAGAGATATCACAGTAGGGGAAGAACTAGGTAACAGTGATCACAGAGAAATCAGGTTCACCCTAAATTGGGAAACAAAAAACAATGACAATATGGTCAGAGTCCCAAACTTTCGGTTGGCGGATTATCAGGGGTTAAGAAGGTACCTAGGTGAGGTCACCTGGGAACAGTCACGTCAGTCCCCAGTAGGAAGGGGTGAGGTCATAGATGACACAACAATTGATCATGACTATAATATATTCACTAGTATACTACATAAAGCACAAGAACAAAATATACCATACAGAAAAATTAGGTCAAATAAGAATGAGCCAAGGTGGATGACCAGAAAACTTAAACATGACATAGGAATAAAGAAAGGAATATATAAGAAATTAAAGGGAGGGGAGGAGCAGCTCAGAAATAGGTATAATGAACTATCTAGAAATGTAAAGAAAAATATAAGGAAAGCAAAGAGAGACTATGAAATAAAAAAAGCAAGAGAATCCAAGGCGAATCCCAAGGGATTTTTCCAGGTATATAGGACAAAGGTCAAGGACAAAGGTGGGCATTTAAAGTCAGGGAGGGGAGAAGTGATAAATGGCAGTGAAGAAATAAGCAAAGCATTGAACAGCTACTTCTTATCAGTTTTCACAGAAGAAATCTGTGATGAAATTCCGGATGTGGAACTGATATTTAAGGGAAAGGAAGAAGAGAAATTAAAGAATATCACTATCAGAAAAGAGGATGTTCTTAAGAAGATAAATAAACTAAAGAAAACAAAATCCCCAGTGCCGGATGAAATTTTCCCTCGAGTCTTGAAAGAGTGTAGGGAACAGATTAGCAGACCCCTCGTAAACTTATTTACAGAATCATTAGACACAGAAGTTGTGCCAGACTTGTGGAAACAGTCAAATGTAGTACCCATATTCAAAAAGGGAGATAGAGCATCAGCATCAAATTACCAGCCGATCAGTTTGACGTCAGTAGTGGAGAAATTTCTTGAATCAATTATAGCAGATAGCATCCGATCGCATCTAGAAAAAAGCAAATTAATCTACGACTCTCAACATGGGTTTACAAATGGAAAATCTTTTCTAACAAATCTGCTGACTTTTTTTAGGAAAGTCTTCGAGGTAGTAGATAATGACGAAAATTACGATGTTATTTACTTAGACTTTAGCAAAGCATTTGACAGAGTACCGCATCAGAGGCTTCTGAGAAAAATTAAGGCTCATGGTATCGAGGGGAAAGTTTTAAATTCGATAAAATCATGGCTCACCGATAGAACGCAGAGGGTCAGCGTAGATGGTGTTAAATCTGAATGGGGCCGTGTAACCAGTGGGGTTCCCCAGGAGTCAGTACTAGGCCCACTCTTGTTCATAATCTACATAAACGATCTAGATACTAGGATCAGCAGTGACATAAGCAAGTTTGCGGATGACACCAAAATAGGGCGGCAGATTAATTCAGGGGAGGATGCAAATGCATTACAGGAGGATCTAAAGATACTGCAGGGGTGGTCTGAAAAATGGCAAATGAAATTCAACACCAGCAAGTGCAGCGTACTTAATATTGGAAGAACAAATACTGATAATGTATACAGCCTTAACAACATCAACCTAGAGAGGTCGACTTGTGAAAGAGACCTAGGGGTACTTGTAAGGCCGGACCTACGGCCTAGAAAACAGTGCGTTAATGTTCGAAATAAGGCAAACAGAGTATTGGGTTTTATATCTAGAAGTGTAAGTAACATGAGTGCAGAGGTCTTATTGCAACTATATCTTGCGCTAGTCAGGCCGCACCTCGATTATGCGGTTCAGTTCTGGTGCCCCTATTATAGAATGGATATAAATTCACTAGAGTCGGTGCAGCGAAGAATGACAAAAATGATTCCGGGACTTAGAAACCTTCCACATCAGGATAGGTTAAAGAAACTTAACTTGCATTTCCTAGAAAGACGAAGAGTGCGGGGAGATATGATAGAATTATTTAAGTGGGTGAAAGGAATCAATAAAGAGGATATAGATAAAGTTCTTATAATATCCGAGCAGGATAGGACGCGGAGCAACGGATTCAATTTGGATACGTTTAGGTTTAGGAGGGAGATAGGAAGAAACTGGTTCACGTATAGGGTGGTGGACGAGTGGAACAAGCTTAGCAACTTTGTAATAAGTGCGGGAACTCTGGAAAGTTTTAAAAGGAGGCTCGATAGATTCATGGATGATAGAGAGTGGTAATAACTCTCGACAGGAGCTGCCATGCACGGGCCAACCGGCCTATTGCAGACTCCTTATTTTCTTATGTTCTTATGTTCTTAAGATGACTTGTAACCAGGTGAAAGGGTTGGGTAACCCTACCTTATGACCTGAATATGGTGGACACCTGCTGTCCCTAGGGACTTGATCTCAATCTCCTCAACTGTGCATATTAGCCTTGTCAATAATTACTCCTTAGTCTGTACACACCCCTGAAGATATGAATTACACGAAAGCGCTTGGGAACTTCGTGATTTCTTGTTTCCTATGTGGTTACCAGCATATGTATTGTATGATGAAACTGTCGTAACAGAGTAGCTCAAATTTACAAGTACTATAAACAAATAATCATACATGTATTTTCTCCCGGGCATTTACGATAGGTTCTTAGCACAGTAAAATAAGTTTTTATTACCTTTACAATGTTCACATTTGTAAATTAGTAATAATAGTATTAAGAGTAACCTTTCCTTACGTCTGCATGAAAATTTATAAGTCTTCCTTCACCTTTTTATTCATCAGCAGCAGGAAACAAGACGCACCACCCACACTTCCTGAACGACAAGTGTATTTATCTACAACACTTGCAACCAGACAATACCTTGCCAATAGTCTATTTAGATTCTAAACCCTCTTCAACTATTGTACCAGCTTACTTACAGACATACACACACACACACACACACACACACACTACTACTTACTACTACTTTACTGTCACTCGGAATTGAGTATGACGATCATCCAGCTATGATAACATAAGAACAAAAGAACATAAGAATAGAGGAAACTGCAATGGACTTATTGGCCCATACTGGGCAGTCCCATTTACACCCAACCCCTATTGCTCATATATCCATCCAACCTATATTTGAAGCTATCCATCGTATTCAAGTCAATAATGACGTTTGGTAACTTGTTCTATTCATCCACTACTTTATTTCCAAACCAATGTTTACCTATTTCGCGCCTAAATCTAAATTTTTCTAATTTAAAACCATTGTTACGTGTTCGCTCTTGGTTGGATAGTTTGAGTACCTTTGTTATGTCCCCTTTGTTTAGCCCTGACTTCCTTTTATACACCTCTATCATATCGCCCCTCACTCTACGTCTCCCGAGGGAGTGCAAATTAAGATGCTTTAACCTGTCTTTGTACTTGAGGTTCCTAATGCCAGCGATGAGTCTTGTCATTCCCCTCTGAACTCTTTCTAGGAATTCTATATCCATTCTGTAATACGGTGACCAGAATTGAACTGCGTAATCCAAGTGAGGTCTCACAAGCGCAAGATACAGTTTCAGGATGACCTCTCTAGTTTTATAACTAAAACTCCTTTGTATGTGTTACCGCAAGCAGCAATGAGTAGGATGACACATAAACAAACATTATGTTAGGCGGTAAGTCATGTCATGTGTATTGGGTGTGCCTGCCTGTATACAGTAGATAGAGTATTGAGATGGTGGAGATGAGAGACCCAGAGGAGGTTGGAGTGTGTAAGGGGAACTTGTTTATGTATAATCATAATCACCTGACTCAGCCCTCGCCGACCAGCCAGGATGGGCCAGGCGATCGGGCTGGCATTATAGCTACCCATATCTTAGAAGCAACACCTAACCTGGTTTCTCTCTAGATTTTCAACACGTAAGTTTAACTAGTACTTATTGTGTACACAGGTAGACTGTGTCCATTGCATCATTTATCATTGTGACAATATAGAAATATGGCAAATTAAGTACTCATTGTAAGTGTTAAGATTAGACTAATTACATAGCTATGATTGTTATGTAAATATATATTGGATTAAACATTTATGTAGGAGTGCCTATGTATGATTTATTTGAAATACTAAAATGAACTGTATTCAACAGGTTTGACCGAATTATAATGTTCGAGTTTGAGGTGACAAGTCTAATTAATCCTTTAACCGCCCGGATGGCGGTTACAGTATGAACCCAAGTACTTTATTAGCCTTGTTTCGAGCAAATACACATTGTCTACTTGGCTTAAAATTCATACTTATCATTACTCCTAAATCTTTCTCACATTCGGATTTCTCTATAACATCGTTGTTCATCTGATATCTGGTTTTTCTGTTTACATCTCTTAGACTAAGTACTTTGCATTTGAAAGCGTTGAATTTTATCTGCCATTTTTAGACCATTCGAAATTTTTTTTTAGATTTTCCTGTAGTTTTGCGGAGTCCTCGTCAGATTTAATTACACTCCCTATTTTAGTGTCATCAGCAAATTTACTTATCTTGCTGTCGACGCCGATATCTATGTCGTTTATGTATATAATAAATAATAATGGTCTAAGTACTGAGCCTAAGAGGTACTCCACTTGTGACGTTACTCCAATCGGATTTAGTGCTGTTAATTCTCACTAGCTGTTTTCTGTCTTCTAACCACGCACTAATCCATTTTAGAATATCTCCTCCAATGCCATGAGCTTCCACTTTTCTTATTAGTCTTTCGTGGGGTGACTCTATCGAAGTTATTAAAGATGTCATTTTCGTTGGTGAGCTCTAAGGTGCTAGAGGCCGATACGGAACGGTCAAGGTCGTTAACAGATGTTGCACGTGTTGAGGAATTCATCTAGTGCGGGGGGGGGGGGCTGTGACAGCGTCTTTCCGGCATTGGCTGTTGTCTGCCTCGGTAAGCAGTAGGGCTAAGTCGAAAGTATTTTCACCTTCTTGTGTGGTACTCAGCCAAGAGTTACCGTGTGGAATAATCATCTCTCAGGTGAGTGGTTGATTTGGCACTTTATCAGGTTTATCTTAAGACTATCCTTATACCGTGTCAGTTGCCCTCCAGCGTTAAATTTACTATTCGTTATTTGACTGTAATGTAGCTGCTTTGGCAATCTACTAGCGTCCATATGGGTAAAATGGCCAGTCCAGCGTAGCTGTTCATGAATAATGGTAGCCTCGATGATCCTACAGTTGGTGTCAGCGAGAATACTTACATTTGTTCTCTTATCTTCCCGCCGAACTCGGAGGATGGAATGTAGCCTACGCTGGTGAAAGTTTTCAAATGCCTTGAGGTGCTTCTTGTATGTGACCCATGTCTCGCTGCCTTGTAGCAGGGGTATCGGGGTAGGGAGGACCACTGCTCGATGTATGTGCAACTTTGTAGATAATTTCAGCTCCTTACAGCTGAAGACATGGGTTCAAAGTCTTCCAAAGTCTTGAGATGCACATCTGATCCGATGTTGAATGTCTTCATCGATGTCTACGGTGGTGGATAGGTGGGAGCCAATATACTGAAAGTGGGGAACATTAGAGAGGGTAGTACCGTTAACCCGGATAGATGGTGGAGGTGTCACTGAACCAGGGCCAGGCTGAAAGGGAATCTGACTGTTACTTACATTTACCTCGAGGCCGAAGTGTGCATACACATCTGCGTAGGTGTTCAGTTTGAGCGACAAGGGTGAGGGCCTCTGCATACTGAAGTTCAGTAATGGAAGCTGCCAATACCTTTGTTCCTGCCTGGAGTCATCTTATGTCGAAAAGACTCTCCATCCGGTAGTGGATGTCTACCCCGCTGGCTAAATTGGCACTGTCATGAGTAAGGAAGGGAACCAAGAAAATGGAAAAGAAGGTTGGTGCTAGTACACATCCCTGTTTTATCCCCGTTTGGATGGGGAAGAACTCAGACTGGGTGCCATTGTGCAGGACTGTCGTTCCTGCCATCGTGGAGTTGCCTCACAATGGCAATGAATTTGGTGGGCAGCCAAAACAGCTGAGGATCTGCCAGAGGGCTTCCTTGTTGACTGAGTAGAAAGCCTTGGTTAGGTCGATGAAGACCATATACAGGTCAAGGTGCTGTTCTCTGCACTTTTCCTGTATCTTGCGGGCAGTAAATATCATGTCAGTGGTGCCACGTGATGGTCTAAGGCTACATTGAGATTCTGGAAGAAAGTTTTCCACCTCAAGATGAAGTCTGTTAAGAAGGACTCAGGCAATATCTTGCCAGCTACTGGCAGAAGCAAGATTCCGTGGCAATTGCCACAGTCTGACGGGTCTCCCCTGTTCTTATGAATATTGATGAGGGAGGCATCCTTAAGAGCTTGGGGGATTTTCTCCTTTTCCCATATATTCTCCAATTTGTCGCCTCTGGCTTTAGCTACACAAGTGGTTCAACCGATGTGCCGTCTACGAGTGTCACTTTACTCAAACAAACATAAATCTCTCAGCCTACGACCACCTATGCCGCGGCCTCCCTTGGCCGCGCGACCTGTGACCTTGCCAGATGTAAAGAGCTGAAGGGATGTTTACAGCCGAGCAGTCCTGGGTTTCTGCTGAATAGACACTTCGGCAGATGGCGCGACTGTCTGGCCTCCCTGGCGCCCAGATCACTCTCTATAGCCATACTGTGAGCATCGATACCGTCTGCTGGCAGTAGTAAACACGCCAACTCACAAAATTTTCCCTGAGTTTTGTGCTAAGATAATTTATGCAGTACTGTTGTCTCTTGGAACACCATACTGATTTACATAGACCCGCATTTGTAAGTACAGCCTACGTGATGACGTACCCCTCAGTACTGAAATATTGTTGACTATTTCGGCCTACTCGTTTCTACCTTATCTGGAGCAATAAGACAATGCGTAATAAAGCGCAACTAACATTAATAGAGTTATGAACTTTGTATTATGTCACTATGTTTAATAATCTTATCTAGTTAAGATAAAATTGTGTGAGACTAACTAATTATGTATCAGATGGATCACCATGTAATACTAATGAATGCCTTGTTCTCTACAGGTTTTCGATCATATCAATAAATATTGAGTACGTCAAAAGGAGGGTTTCAATCATTCCCTTTGACTTGGCCATCACCTGACCGTCCTTGGGGCACCGCGACCGCTGGGAGCACAGAGCGGGACAACGTGGGACGTCGACAGGGGAGACAGTGACGCGGAGTGTCGTGCTTTTGAGCGAAGTGTTTAAATGCCTGAGGGTTGTCATAAAGTTTCGGTTCGAGCGTAAGGGGCTGTGAGCGCCCGTTTAGGACAAGCGAGCCCGCCCACCCAGTGAACGAATGTTCCGAACACCCGGACAGTGTTGTAAAGTTTCGGTCCGAGCGGACGGGCGTCAGCGTTCATTTCGCATAGGCAAGCCCAACCCTCCCAGTAATTATAAGTGTGTGTATAAACGCCAGTGAACATAACGGACGGCTGACCGGGTTTGAGGTAACTAATAACCAACTCAACGAAGTACACTGCAAGAGTGATTTAAATTTACTTAACATCACTCCACTTGTAACACCATAAGCAACCTGCAGTGATCCACTTGTAATACCATAAGCAACCTGTGGTGATCCACTTGTAACACCATAAGCAACCTGCAGTGATCCACTTCTAACACCATAAGCAACCTGCAGTGATCCACTTCTAACACCATAAGCAACCTGCATTGATCCACTTGTAACACCGTAAACAACCTGCAGTGATCCACTTATAAGACCGTAAGCAACCTGCAGTGACAAGCCACTTGTAACACCATAAGCAACCTGCAGTACTCCACTTGTAACAACGTAAGCAACCTGCAGTGATCCACTTGTAACACCGTAAGCAACCTGCAGTGATCCACTTGTAACAACGTAAGCAACCTGCAGTGATCCACTTGTAACACCGTAAGCAACCTGAAGTGATCCACTTGTAACACCGTAAGCAACCTGCAGTGATCCACTTGTAACATTGTAAGCAACCTGCAGTGATCCACTTTGAATTTAATTTCATTGAATTGAAACAGCTTATTTAGCCAGAAAAACACAGGTACAGAGTGGATAATAATAACAATATTAACATGACTGAGCCAGTTGAGAGCCGGAGCTCTCTTTTAGGCACCTGATATATACTATATATTTATCTCAAGGAATTATTATGTAACATTTAGTAACATCTGGAATAGTACTATAGCATTGTGGTAATAAGAACATCTCATATTGTTTCCACGGTTATCACTTCAATATTTATTTATTTTATCTATATATTATTTTTGTTTTTATTCATATTTTAAGTACTGTATATACATAAGTTACAGTGGAATTGAAAAACATAAGTATAATGGGGGAGCAGTACAACATGGGTTGTACAGTAATAAGATTGAACAAGAGGACAGAGCTGTCAAGATTATGTCAAGTTGGCAAATTTGTTTATTGTAATAGTAATTTCTTATCTATTTACATGATAATTTCCGATAAAACAGTTTGATGGTACAATAAAAGCAAGTACTGTAAATATAGTAGGTATTTCAAGAAATATTAATACTCAGACAATAGATATTTTTTAAGAGATGATTTAAAGGAATGGAGAGTAGTCTTTGCTCGGATGGGGGGTCAGTTGTTCCACACCTTCACACTGTGATATTTTATGGAGGTCTGGGACTGAGAGGAGCGCATGGGGGGTGGTCTTAGTAGCTCTGGGTGCCTTAAGTTGTATCTCTGATTATTCTGGAACTGTAAACAATTATTGTCAAGCAAGGGATTGATAGATTTTTAAAAAAAAGGGCACAGCAGTAGGTGTTAATATCTTCGATTTTTAACATTTACAATTTAGCAAATTTTTCGTTTGTGTGATCTGTTTTTTTCAAGTATGTCGTTGTCAGTATAACTCTCTTTTGTGCAGTAACCAGGGATTGTGTTTTTGAAGGAGCCAGAGGCCCCCCCATAGGGTGTGACAGTGTATCAGGTGTTGGTAAACTGCTTATTGACTTCTGTGAATGGCTTTTATGTGGTTTCTCCAGTTAAGCTTCTCATCAACAATAACTCCGAGGAATTTAGAGTTTTGGTGGCGTTTGAGAACTGATTACCAAGGTACAAGGGGTACAAGTTTTTCCTTCTTTGAAAGATCGTGTAGTGGGTTTTCTCAAGGTATAAGGTCAGTTTATTACGTATTACCCAGGTCCTGACTTTAGTCAATTCAGTGTTCATAGTTCTCCTCAAGGGATGGAGGTTTGAGTGGCTGGCATAGAGATTACTATCGTCTGCAAATAAGTTGTATTTTTTTAGTGTGCTGGCGTGGACTATGTCGTTTATGACCAACAAAAACAGCACTGGACCGAAAATGGAACCTTAGGGAACGCCATACAAGATTGGCGAGGAGTCTGATGTGATTATTATAGCAGACATATTGCTTCCTATTGGACAGATATGAGGTAAACCAATTGTGGAATCGGCCCCTAACGCAGTAATTTTCAAGCTTTGAAAGGAGGATGGTATGGTCGACAGTATCGTAGGCTTTAGAGAGGTCCAAGAATACACCGACTGTGAACTGAATGTCATCAAAGGAATCTAAGAAGTCATTAGTAAAGGATATCAGAGCACTCTCAGTCGACCTTCTAGCTCTAAATCGAAACTGGAAATCTGTAAAGATGTTATTGGCATTGCAGAAGGAATTTAGTCTACTACATGCTAGCTTCTCCAGTATCTTACTCAAGGCCGGGAGGACTGATATGGGGCGGTAATTCTTGACGAGACCTTTGTGTCCAGATTTTTTATATGCTGGGTGAACTTTAGCAATTTCAGTTTGTCTGGAAAGACACCAGTAGTGAAGGAGGAGTTACAAATGTGGAGCAGAACAGGTAGTAATAAGTGGGCTACTTTCTTAATGATGCTCATTGGTATATTGTCTTCGCCTGCTGCTGCATCTTTGGACATTTTTATAATGGCCAGTAATTCATCTGCTGTGACAGGGGATAAGAACAGCTCATTTTGCTGTCTGTTTTGCAGGTAGGCTCTAATTCCTCATGGTGATCAGGGATGCTCTCTGCAAGATTTTTGCCAACATTAATAAAATATTCATTGAAGTGGTTGGCAATGGAGGATGTTTCCGTTACAACTGAATCATTTATCATAAAAGCTGTGTGGGGATCCGAAGGCTAAGTGTTCCTGTTCTGATTAGAATTTATGACATTCCAGGTTTTCTTACTGTCGCCTGTTGCTGACTGGAGCTTATTTGTATAGTAGCTACGTCTGGCATTTCTGACTGCTTGAGTTACTCTATTTCTGATACTTCGGTAAGCATCACCGAAAGTTGTGGGTCTTTTTGCAAATTTCCTTTTGAGTTTGTGTTTTTCTTTTATCATTTTCTTAAATTCGCTCGTGGTATAGGGTTTGGAAATGGATACAGTTTTCACCGACTTAGTCTTGAGGTGGAAGCATTTATCAAAGCAAGCATTGAAGATGAAAGAGAAGTTGCAGCTGTTCATGTTAAGGTTGTCGGGGGCATTGACAAGATCCCACTTAGCATTCATTAGGTTGTTTTAAAAAAGGAGCAGGTTGTCGGCGCAGTAGTTTCTGTGTTGTACTGAGACTCTACTAGACCTTTCAGGTCTTGTGGCTGTTTTACTCAAGGCAAAAACTGGGAAGTGATGCGGTATGATG
The DNA here is from genome assembly GCF_018991925.1 of Homarus americanus. NCBI lineage: Eukaryota > Metazoa > Arthropoda > Malacostraca > Decapoda > Nephropidae > Homarus > Homarus americanus. The sequence continues at coordinate 14,495,617 of NW_024741901.1, read as the reverse complement.
AAACACGTGGTCTGAAGGATGACGTAATAGCAGGATAAAAACCACAATGTTCATAGGGTGAAAGCAAGGCCCGTAGATATTATAAACAGTAAATATAAATATCAATGCTATAATATACGTTTCCGTGACATATCATAGACTCAGTAATGCACTGTAGACTCAGCAAGACACCATGAATTCAGCGAGACACTACATACTAAGTAAGACACTATAAATTTAGTAATACACTGTAGATTTAGCAAAACACTGTGGACTCAGCAAGAGATTATGGACACAGCAAGACACTATGGACTCACCAAGACACTACAAAATAAGACACCGTAGACTCAGTAGTACACTGTAAACTCAGCAAGACACTGTGGACTCTGCAAGACATCATGGACTCAATAAGACATTATAGACTCAGTAAGACACCATGGACTCAATAAGACACTGTGAACTCAGCAGGACATTGTGGACTCAGCAAGACACCATGGATTCAATAAGACACTACAGACTCAACAAGACATTACAAACTAAGCAAGACATCATGTACTGATTACTCATCAAGACACTGTGGACTCAGAAAAACACCGTGGACTCAGAAAAACACTGTGGACTCAGAAAAACACTGTGGACTCGGCAAAACACTGTGGACTCGGCAAAACACTGAGAGCTCAGCAAGACACTGTGGACTCAGCAACACACTGAGGACTCGGAAAACACCGTGGACTCAGAAAAACACTGTGGACTCGGCAAAACACTGAGAGCTCAGCAAGACACTGTGGACTCAGCAACACACTGAGGACTCAGCAAAACACCATGAACTCAACAAGACACTAGAGACTCAACAAGACATTACAGACTAAGCAAGACATCATGTACTCATTAAGACACTGGGACTACACAAGACAGTACAGACTAAGTAAGACATACTGTACTCATCAAGACACGGTGGACTCGGCAAAAAAAAAACTATAGACTCAGGAAAAACACTGTGGACTCAGCAAACCACTCTGGATTCAACAAAACACTGTGGACTCAGCAAGACACTATGGACTCAGCAAAACTCTCCATTCAGCAAGACACTTAAAAGAGTTACGAGGTTTGTTTGTTAAGTCAAGGCGGGTTGGCTGGCAGCTGACGGGCTCACTTGGTGTCACTCACATTAATTGTTTACAGTGTGGACGAGCGACTGCCTCAGCCACAAACAACAGTGGCTCACATACACTGCTCGGGGGCTGGTGATCACTCTAACACTGGACAATCAGCTGCGTTTGTAATGTACAATGACTTATGTTTATTTTCTAGTATGGTGGTGTGTGTTGTATTCGTGCACTTTTGTTCTTAATTTACCGTTTCATTTACCTCTAGTCTGAAAACGTCTGAAGACGATGACGCCTGGCCTTAATTGATGGATATACTGGATTTAGAGGAAAACAAACAAACATTAGAAATTAAATCAGACTGACTGACGAGGCCTGCGGGTACATCATCCGACGAAGGACGGCCATGTAGTTATCTCTAGGCACAACCATTAATATAATTATGCGTTTCCTTATAGTCGACTACCTGTTAAAATCCCAAAACGCCTTCAATTACCAAGTTAGATTAATCATACCACGTTCTGTCGACGTGTGTGTGTGTGTGTGTGTGTGTGTGTGTGTGTGTGTGTGTGTGTGTGTGTGTGTCATTAGCAGGTGGCATCTCTTGTCTTGAATTTATTGCTAAATGACAGCAGCTAGTGAAGACTGCTCCTCTTCAAGCCAGCCCTGCTATTAAGTATACCGAGTCAATTCCACAGAATGGGAGATTAGTGGATCTCTTATCATTTTTAATCGATTTATTAAGAGCTGTGGCGAGAGTCGGATCACTACCACAACAAATTAGTCCATGAGGAGTGTCGCATGTTTATGATTAACCCTTTTCCTAGCCTAGAGTATAAGATTTTAACTAACTGTTCACCACTAGCATATATTCGTAACAATCTGTTTTGCACACTTGTGAGAGAAAGTCACATGGTTTTCTACACTCATTATCTGATCCCGTGTTTGCTCACACCGAATAAAAGTTAGTAATCAATACAGGACACCTTGCCCCCTCCAGAGAGATCAACAAAATTTGATATGCCTTGGACAATATATTCTTATCTCCCAAGGTCATCAAGATTAGTTTTCCTTGGCCCCAATATGGTGGTTCACGCAGATAAACGAACAGTCAAGACGAACGGGTAGTTAGGATGAACCACTCGTTCAGTCCACTCAGAGTATGAAGTCATTATCATCATAGAGATAAATCATGAGGCTGTCAAGGTTGATTTACTCAGCCTCACCCCTCGACCTCAGTCTTGTTTTGACTCCCATGCACCTCAATCTTGATCTCCTCTTGATTGTGAACCACTTAGCTTCACGGTGACATTCATTTCAGTAAGGTTTAATGTTAGACGTCTGGTGTATGATCGAGCACGTGCTTAAAGACCCTAGTTGCTGAACACTATACATTTTAACATTAAAATACAATTCGCTTTTTTTTTTCATACAGACTGCATTAATTCTTAGTCTTGAGTTCTGTTTTCATATTTTTTTTTTAATTTTGTATGCTATTTTTTTTGTTTACATGTTAATGTTTTCCATGTTATAACATCCGAATGTTTCATGCCTTTGTTTTGGTTTCAGTATTCCCTTACTCGGAGCCTTGGTGATGCCTTAATTTACCCATGGTTTGCCTTCTCGTGTTTTTTCTTTTGTCATTTCATAATTTTTCCTCTCTATGTTTTTCTGTTTAAATTCACTGTTCTCTAGTTAGTCGGTTTGTTGTGACATTCCTCGTTTTTTTTATCAAATGTTCTTTGGTTCTTTATTTGCATTCAATTATGCAACTTTGTAAATAATAAATTTGCTCATTTACGACGCTCCCCTGCATTTCGGTTTATCAGATGTTACAATAATAATGAACACATGGATTTATAACTGATACCGTAACTTCAATCCCAATACAATGCGAGGTAAGATATGTAGATATATCCCAAGAGTCGTGTTATCAGATGTATAATCTCAGTATATGATTGAGAGACAAGTTGAATACGTTTGAATAATGAAGGTACTTACTACTCCATCGCCAGATATCACCAGATAATCCACAGAGGGTCGATTTAAATGGGGGTAAGTTAGTGTTAGATTTAGTGCTGTTTGGTCGATTTATTTATTTTTTTAATAAGGCTGTTAGTATACAATAACTTCACTGATGCAGAAGCCGAAGTTACCATGTTTTTAGGGAATTTGTTGGCTACTTGTGGTGCTCTATGCTTTCCACTACCACCACCACTCCCCTGCACGGTAATATTGCATATGTTGAACTCTTACAAGCTATGCATTTCACTCCCAAAGCTTTATTGGAAGATATCATTTCTTCTATTGAGGACATTATCAATTATGGGGAAATAATTTCTGTCCACTACTAACCAGCACTAAAGAAAATATGAATGTTTACAGCTACTTTTATTACACTTTTGTTGTGCATCTTTATAGCCAATTATAATTTTAGCTTTAAGACAATTAATATTTTTCACGTTACAAATCTGCGTTACAACAAGTTGTAAGCACAGCTACACTTGTAATTAAAGTTGCTAAGATTTTTTTTATAGGGGTGGGGAGGGGGGGGGAGGGGGGAATTAACCCAACCGGACACAGGTCACCCGACCCACAATACGGCCGGGAGTAAACACGAAAGCTACAGTGCTCCAGTGTTACCCTATTACTGTGTACTGGTGGTGCTGGTGCTGGTGGTGGTGGTGGTGGTAGTAGTGGTGGTGATGGCAGTAGTGGTGGTGGTGGTCCTTCATGTGTCCCGTGTGTGTTGTTAGTTGTGGTGGTTGTAGTGGTGGTGATGGTCCTTCATGTGTCCCGTGTGTGTTGTTAGTTGTGGTGGTTGTAGTGGTGGTGATGGTCCTTCATGTGTCCCGTGTGTGTTGTTATTAGTTATTGTGGTGGTTGTAGTGGTGGTGGTGGTGGTGGTCCTTCATGTGTTCCGTGTGTGGATTGTGGTGGTTGTAGTGGTAGTAGTGGTGGTCCTTCACATGTGTTTCAAATGTGTGTTGTTGTTAGTTGTGAAATTGGTTAGTGGTGGTCCTTCATGTGTTCCGTGTGTGTTGTTAGTTGTGGTGGTTATGTGGTAGTTGGTGGTGGTCCTTCATGTGTTCCGTGTGTGTTGTTGGTTGTGAGTGGTTGTAGTGGTGGTGATCCTTTATGTGTCCCGTGTGTGTTGTTCGTTGTGGTGGTTGTAGTGGTGGTGGTAGTCCTTCGCTGTGTTCGTGTGTGTTAGTTATGGTGGTTTGATGGTGGTAATTACGGTCCTTCATGTGTTCCGTGTGTTGTTAGTTGTGGTGGTTGTGAGTGGTGGTGGTAACGGTCCTTCCTTGTGTTCCACGTGTGTGTTGGTAGTTGTAGTGATTTAGCATTGGTAATTGTGGTGAAATTCCTTCATGTTCCGTGTGTGTATTGTTAGTTGTGGTGGTTTGTAGTGTGGTGGTGGTGATGGTCTTCATGTGTTCCATTATTGTGTTGATAGTTGTGGTGGTTGTAATTGGTGGTGGTGGTAGTCCTTCATTACTGTGTTGCATGTTGTTGTTAGTTGTGGTGGTTGTAGTGGTGGTGGTGGTGGTCCTTCATGTGTTCCGTGTGTGTTTATTGAGTTATTGGTGGTTGTAGTGGTGGTGGTGGTCCTTCATATTGTTCAAATGTGTGTTATTTTGTTGTAGATGTTAGTCCTTCATGTATTTCCGTATTAATATTTATTAGTTATGGTGGTTGTAGTGGTATTGGTGGTCCTTCATGTATGTTCCGTGTGTGTTTATTGGTTGTGGTGGTTGTAGTGGTGGTGGTGGTCCTTCATGTGTCCCGTGTGTGTTGTGGGTGTAGTGGTTGTAGTGGTGGTGGTGGTGTATGTGTCACGTATGTTGTTAGTTGTGGTGGTTTATGTGAGTAGTGGTGGTGGTCCTTCATATGTTCCGTGTGTTGTTAGTTGTGAGAGTGGTTGTATTTGGTGGTGGTGGTCCTTCATATTACATTAATGTGTTGTTATTGGTTATGGTGGTTGTAGTGGTGGTGGTGGTGGTCCTTCATGTGTTCCGTGTGTATTTGTTTATTTGGTGGTTGTAGTGGTGGTGATCCTTCATGTGTCCCGTGTGTGTTGTTAGTAGTTGTGGTGGTGGTCCTTCCTTATTGTCCATGTGTTGTTTGTTGTAATTAGTTGTATTGGTGGTGATCCTTCCTTATTGTCCACGTGTGTTTGCTGGTTAGCAATTGTGGTTTGTGGTGGTGGTCCTTCATGTGTCCCGTGTGTGTTGACTGGTTGTGGTGGTTGTAGTGGTGGTGGTGGTGTATTCCGTGTGTTGTGGTTGTGGTGGTTGTGGTGGTGGTGCATTGACGGGTCCTTCTTGTGTTCCGTGTGTGTTGTTGAGTTGTGGTGGATTTGTAGTGGTGGTGGTGGTGTTCCTTCATGTGTTTGTTCCATTATTGTGTTGTTAGTTGCTTAGTGGTTGTGGTGGTGGTGGTGGTCCTTCATATGTTCCGTGTGTATTTGTTTTGTTGTATTGGTGTGAAAAGTTTGTAGTGGTGGTGGTGATTCATGTAAAATGTGTGTTGTTAGTTATAATTGGTTGTAGTGGTGGTGATCCTTCACTGTGTTCCCGTATGTTGTTGGTTGTGGTGGTTGTAGTGGTGGTGGTGGTGGTCCTTCATGTGTTCCGTGTGTGTTGTTAGTTGTAGTGGTTGTAGTGGTGGTGGTGGTGGTCCTTCATGTGTTCGTGTGTGTTGTTTGTTGTGGTTGTGGTGGTGTTGGTGGTCCTTCATGTATTTCCGTGTGTGTTGTTAGTTGTGGTGGTTGTAGTGGTGGTGATCCTTCATGTATTGTCCCGTGTGTCCTTGTTAATTTGTGGTGGTTGTAATGGGTGATCCTTCATATGTCCCGTGTGTGTTGTTTGTTGTGGTGGTTGTAGTGGTGGTGGTCCTTCATGTGTTCCGTATTAACGACTGTTGTTTGTGAGTAGTTTAGTAGTGGTGAGTGGTGGTGGTCCTTCATATTGTCCCGTGTGTGTTGTTTATTTATGAGGTGAGTTTGTAGTGTAGTGGTGGTGGTGATTATTCCTTGTGTCCACGTGTGTGTTGTTAGTTTATTAGTTGGTTTGTAGTAGTGGTGGTGGTGGCCTTCATGTGTCCCGTGTGTGTTGTTTGTTGTGGTGGTTTAGCAAGTGGTATTGGTGGTGGTCCTTCATGTTCCGTGTGTGTTGGTGTGGTGGTTGTAGTGGTGGTGGTCTTCATGTTCCGACCTTTGTTGTTGTTTGTTGTAGTGGTTGTAGTGGTGGTGGTGGTGGTCCTTCATGTGTCCGTGTGTGTTATTGGTTAGCGGTGGTTGTAGTGGTAGTGGTGGTGGTCCTTCACTATTGCATGTGTGTTGTTGTTTTGTTGTGGTGGTTGTAGTGGTGGTGATCCTTCATGTGTTCCGTATTGTGTTTGTTAGTTGTGGTGGTTGTAGTGGTAGTGGTGGTGGTCATTAAAAAATTGTGTTGTGTATTGTTTGTTTGTTGTGGTGGTTGTAGTGGTGAGTTGATCCTTCATGTGTTCATGTGTATTTAGTTGTGGTGGATTTGGTAGTGGTGGTGGTCCTTCATGTGTTCGTGTGTGTTGTTGTTGTGGTGGTTTATGGTGATGAGTCCTTCATGTGTTCGTGTGTGTTGTTTGTTCTTAATTGGTTGTAGTGGTGGGTGATCCTTCATGTGTTCCGTGTGTGTTGTTAGTTGTGGTGGTTGTAGTGGTAGTGGTGGTGTCCTTCATGTGAACCGTGTGTATTTTATTGGTTGTGGTGGTTAGTGGTGGTGGTGGTGGTCCTTCATGTGTTTCCGTGTGTATTGTTTATTTGTAGTGGTTGTGGTGGTCCTTCATGTGTTCCGTGTGTGTTGTTAGTTGTGGTGGTTGTAGTGGTAGTGGTGGTGGTCCTTCATGTGTTTCCGTATTATTGTTGTTTGTTGTGGTGGTTTGATGGTGATCCTTCATGTGTTCCGTGTGTGTGTTGTTAGGTTGCGGTGGTTGTAGTGGTGGTGGTGGTAGTCCTTCATGTGTTCCGTGTGTGTTGCTAGTTGTGGTGGTTGTAGTGGTGGTGGTGGTGGTGTCATGTGTTCCGTGTGTGTTGTTTGTTGGCCATTGGTTGTAGTGGTGGTGGTCCTTCATGTCTGTTCATGTGTTGTTTGTTGTGGTGGGTTGTAGTGGTGAGTGGTGGTCCTTCATGTGTTCCGTATTATTTGTTTTGTTGTGGTGGTTGCTTGTGAGTGGTGAGGTGGTCCTTCATGTGTTTCCGTGTTATTGTTGTTAATTTGGGGTGGTTGTAGTGGTGGAGTGGTGGTGGTCCTTCATGTGTCCCGTATTATTGTTGTTAGTTGTAGTGTGGTTGAGTGAGTGGTGGTGGTGGTCCTTCTATGTGTTCCGTGTGTGTTGTTTGTTGTGGTGGTTGTAGTGGTGGTGGTGGTGGGTCCTTCTTGTATTCCCGTGTGTTGCTTGCTAGTTGTGGTGTGGTTGTAGTGGTGGTGGTGGTGGTCCTTCATGTGTCCATTAATGTGTTGTTAGTTGTGGTGGTTGTAGTGGTGGTGGTGAAATTTGATCGCTCCATGTGTCCCGTGTGTGTTGTTAGTTGTGGTGGTTTATGTGGTGGTGGTGGTGGTGGTCCTTCATGTGTCCCGTGTGTGTTGTTGGATTGTAGTGGTTGTAGTGGTGGTTGGTGGTGGTCTTCATGTGTTCCGTGTGTTGTTGGTTGTGGTGGTTGCCTTGGTGGTGGTGGTGGTGGTCCTTCATATTACGTGTGTATTATTTGTTAGTTATTGGTGGTTGTAGTGGTGGTGGTCCTTCATGTGTCCGGTATTGTGTTGTTAGTTGGTGGTTGTAGTGGTTGGTGGTCCTTCATGTCCGTGTATTTGTTAGTTGTTGTGGTTGTTGTGGTGGTGGTGGTCCTTCGCATGATTTCCGTGTGTGTTGTTTGTTGTGGTGGTTGTAGTGGTGGTGGTCCTTCATGTGTTCCGTGTGTATTTGTTTGTTGTGGTGGTTGTGAGTGGTGTTGGTCCTTCATGTGTTCCGTGTGTGTTGTTTGTTGTGGTGGTTGTAGTGGTGGTGGTCCTTCATGTGTTCCGTGTGTGTTGTTTGTTGTGGTTGTTGTGGTGGTGGTGGTCCTTCATGGTTCCGTGTGTGTTTATTTGTTGTGAGTGGATTTGTGGTGGTGGTGGTCCTTCATGTGTTCCGTGTGTGTTGTTAGTTGTTGTGGTTGTTATTGGTGGTGGTGGTCATTCATGTGTTCGTGTGTGTGTTGTTCGTTGTGGTGGCTGTAGTGGTGGTGGTCGCTTCATGTGTTCCGTGTGTGTTGTTTGTTGTAGTTATTTGTAGTGGTGGTGGTCCTTCATGTGTTCCGTGTTGTGTTGTTAGTTGTGGTGGTTGTTGTGGTGGTGGTGGTCCTTCATGTGTTCCGTGTGTGTTGTTCGTTGTGGTGGCTGTAGTGGTGGTGGTCCTTCATATGTTCCGTGTGTGTTGTTTTGTTGTAATTGGTTGTAGTGGTGGTGGTGAGGTCCTTCCTTAATGTTCCGTGTGTTGTTGTGGTGTAGTTTGTAGTGGTGGTGGTCATGTGTGTTTCCATGTGTATTTGTTCGTTGTGGTGGTTGTAGTGGTGGTGGCATTCCTTCATCGCTGTCGTGTGTGTTGTTCGTTGTGGTGGTTGTAGTGGTGGTGGTGGTCCTTCCTTAATGTTCCGTGTGTTGTTTTGTTGTAGTGTAGTTGTAGTGGTGGTGGTCCTTCATGTGTTCGTGGTATTGTTGTTGTTGTAGTGGTTTTTAGTGGTGGTAGTCCTTCCTTAACTGTGTTCCGTGTGTATTGCTTGTTGGTGGTTGGTCCTTCATGTGTTCCGTGTGTATTGATCGTTGTGTGGTGGATTTGTGAGTGGTGGTGGTCCTTCCTTGTGTTCCGTGTGTGTTGTTTGTGGTGGTGTGGTGGTGGTGGTGGTCCTTCGCTGTGTTCCGTGTGTGTTGTTCGTTGTGGTGGTTGTAGTGGTGGTGGTCCTTCATATTGTTCCGTAATGTGTTGTTCGTTGTAATTGGTTAGTAGTGGTGGTGTTGGTCCTTCATGTATCCCGTGTGTGTTGTTCGTTGTGGTGGTTGTAGTGGTGGTGGTCCTTCATGTGTCCCGTGTGTGTTGTTCGTTGTGGTGGTTTGTAGTGGTGGTGGTGGTCCTTCATGTGTTCAGAATGTGTTGTTTGTTGTGGTGGTTGTAGTGGTGGTGGTCCTTCATGTGTTTCCGTGTGTGTTGTTTGTTGTGGTGGTTGTAGTGGTGGTGGTCCTTCATGTGTTCCGTGTGTGTTGTTCGTTGTGGTGGTTGTAGTGGTGTTGGTCCTTCATGTGTCCCATGTGTGTTGTTCGTTGTGGTGGTTGTAGTGGTGGTGGGGTGGTCCTTCATGTGTTCCGTGTGTATTTGTTTTGTTTGTGGTGGTTGTAGTGGTGGTGGTCCTTCATGTGTTCCGTGTGTGTTGTTTGTTGCGGTGGTTGTAGTGGTAGTGGTCCTTCATGTGTTCCGTGTGTGTTGTTGCTTGTTGTGGTGGTTGTAGTGGTGGTGGTGCCTTCATGTGTTCCGTGTGTGTTGCTTATTTGTGGTGGTTGTAGTGGTGGTGGTGGTCCTTCATGTGTCCATGTGTGTTGTTTGTTGCGGTGGTTGTAGTGGTGGTGGTCCTTCATGTGTTCCGTGTGTGTTGCTTGTTGTGAGTGGTTGTAGTGGTGGTGGTGGTCCTTCATGTGTTCCGTGTATGTTGTTCGTTTACTGGTGGTTGTAGTGGTGAGTGGTCCTTCATATGTTTCGTGTGTGTTGCTGTTGTGGTGGTCTTCGTTGGGGTGTTTCACCTTTTATCATGTTCTATGACCTCTAGTGTTTATTATGTTCTTATAATGTATATTATTTTACGTGGCTATATTATTCCCTTACATTAAGTATTACCTTATAATGCCTAAAATTACCTAATTATGTTATTTTTTCTTGTTTTGGTAAAATTCTCTGAAAATACCAGCAGTTTAATGAGGTACTTGACAACGTAATCAGTGTGTAGGCTGTTGAAGATCACAATGATCAACGAAGACATGACTTGGAAGGTCGGGGTTATCAAGAAATTACTGTCATAAACAGTAAGTGAACTTAGCTTTTTTATGTACGAACTGGTGTTATTTCAGGCTGATTACATTTCTAGTTTTTATGTTGTTTTTAGGTATACTGTACGTACAGGGCCTTTAGGCCAGGGCACCACCATTATAATTAGAGTATATATGAATGAATATGTAAAACATCAATACACTTAATCTATTGTTTCTGATTAAAGAATCACTGTTAATTAAACTCAGTTTATGGTGTACCATATTTAACATCCCAAAAATATCAGGGTTGAGTCTTGTTATACGCCCTACTATGGAGTTAGTTCTAGGTATACAAAACACTTAACATGGAAACCCGAACAAGTGACACTAAAACGTTTCTAAAAGATGCTGCATTTCTTTAGAATAATTCGTTAAGTTGTTACCCTTCTAAAGTATACACAATATCTCACTTCAATGAGCGGAAATTTCCTCAGTGTTACAGTTGTGTAGACTCGGTGTCACACTTAGGCCATCAACCCTCCCCCACCCACCACACCACTGCCGCCAAGCACTACGTCCTCGACTGTGTGAAGATAGAACCTTTTAGGGACAGGTCCAAGCACACTGTGTGTGAAATGGCACAACACTTCATCTCTAATGGCAAGATAGCCGACATATTAAGATTGTATCCACTTTTTTGCACTTAGCAACTATATCAGTTCTCATGTATAGAACCAAATACACACTGTGCTTGAATACCTCCCACGTAAATGTGAATAACAAAGTGTGCGGCCAGACATACTGCCCTCACACGCCTGTACTCACGCATTTGTGAATAAGTTACCCTTTATGTATAGAACTAAACAAATAATGTAATTGAAATACCGTGTAACATTCAATGTCATAATATCCTGACAACGGGGGTTAATTATTATGACCCGTTGTAAACTCTACTCTGTAATCCTTTTGCGCTACCGTTCACAGGATGAGTGTGGGGTGCATTAATAAACTAGCCGCTATAAGCGGCAAAAATCAATACTGCCAAGCCCCCTAAAAAAACACAATATACTGTATTAATTTTGCGAAAGACAATTCGTGAAATTTATGACATGGCAGTGCAAATCACTCGTGTGTAATTTTAAAGCCCGTTCACCCTGAATTATAAGCTGAGGTCCTACATCAACTACCTGATTTATGACAACTGTACACACAACCAAGATTAGTTCCCTCTGGTGCTGACAGGGATCTGAGTGGTTTTTTTTAATGACAATACGTTCAATATCTATCTTTATAGTTTTTCTTTATCGTTTAGGTAGGAAAATGTGTCTGGCATTTTATCTATGGAAATGCGATTTTTTTCTGGAGTTTGTTATTCCTTGCTTTTATATATTATTATATTATATATTATACGTATTTTTTTATTCATTCTTTACTTGCACTTTAGAGTTTATTAAAAAATTATATGGTCTACTGTACATGGCTTAAAATAAAGAGCAACTTCCAGTATTTGCTAAACGTTATCTTATTTACCAATCCTTGTTGAATATTTTTTATTATCGGATCTCTGGTGAACTATTTTTATGAAGAAAACTTACTACTTTAGACGCCAGAGTACATTTACTTTATATTATAAATAACTGGAGACGACGTCCTCATCATGAACAAAAATGGAGCAGTGTTCTATTGATATTTAGAAACTTATATATATATATATATATATATATATATATATATATATATATATATATATATATATATATATATATATATATATATATATATGTGTGTGTGTGTGTGTGTGTGTGTGTGTGTGTGTGTGTGTGCGTGTGTGTGTGTGTGTGTTTATTTAGTCATAAAATGTGTGAAATTATACAGGGATATAATAAGTTACAAAGTCGTTGAGTTTGATCTTTAAGAAATGTTAATGGTGTGAGTTGTAGCGCTGGTGTACTTAATTTTTGCCGTATTATCTACGTGATTATTTATCCATAAGAAATTACTTCTCAGAGAATATATGAGCAACGGTCAAATATTGATCAAGGAAACAGGGCTACAACCATGGTCTTAATACACCATTTTTGGCCAATTTCGGAAGTCCATATGTCTGTGAACAACTCTTTTCTGTGATGAACTTGAACAAGTCTCGGCTTCGGTCTCAACTTACTGATGCGCACCTAATTCAATACTGAAGGTTGCTACAGCTCAGTCGTTAGTGCCAAACTTTGATGCACTGGTCCATACCAAGAGGTGCCAATTATCAGAAGCAGCAGTAGCAAACAATAAGATTGATCAAGGTAAGTAAACACTTGATTTGTTTATTTTAAGGGTTTCGCACGAGCGCAGACTAAATCCACCTTTCTTATTTTGTCGTACTACTCACCTAAGAGGTGATTGCGAAGTGATCATAATTATGTTACTTGGCCCGCATACTGTGTACTCATCTGGCCCGCCTTGGCAAATGAGTTTGACACCCCTGCTCTAGACAGTACTCTAGACTAGACTCTCTAGGTCTAGACTCGTGTACAGCGCCCGGGAGGGGAGGTATGACTAATCCTCACATGATATACTCATTTGGAGTTCATTATAGAGAGCCTGGGATACCAGTAGGTCGGTCTACAACGTAATATCGGTAAACCTCCTACGCAATATCAATACCACTATTGGTTATGCAAATATTAATAATGTTCTATACTATTAATGTCCTATACCTAGGTTTACTCTGCTAATAGATAAATTAAAATAACAATCTTGTGATGGCGTCTTACAAATCCTCGACCACCATAATAAATTCGTCCTTGGATTTTCCAACTGACAAAAACTTCAGAAAGTCAAAAATATGAATCAGTACAGAATTTAAAAGTCAATATTCACGTATTATTCACTTATTAATTATTTATTAAGGCCTTCCTTGATAGTGTCCCCAGTGAATTGCCACTGTCTACTGTAGTTAGTCAGCACGATGAATCAGCGTGGGAACTACCATGGGAGCTAGAGTCTTCATGGAAGCTTCCACTATTTCTTTGGCTGTTTCTTTGGCTATCTGTGAAGCAGACTTGCAAACTCGCTTCTTCAAGTTCCTAAACACTCGGGAAAGCAGTATTATGGGAGTGGTTAACCGTCTTAATAATCTCATCTAACCATTTACCATGATTGGCTAACAAAAGAGAATGACTGGTCAAAAGAACTGAATGTTGGTTGGCATGAATCTTAAACTGCTCAATTTTTTGGGGATTTGAGTTAAGCCATCTTCTATGGCTACTCCGTACAATGATTTATGAACGTAACCAAGAAAATTCAGCACACCTCTCTTCTTTCTACTCTTTTCACTAGAGGAGAAGACGTTGTTGTTCACACTACTCGTACTGCAAACAATTGCAGTTATTAAACAGTCGGGCCGTGAGGACTCATGTGTCAGTAATCCCGTAATCAGACCGGAAATGAGGACAATCATCAAGGTTCTGTAATTGAAATTTACTCATTAGGACAGCAATGATCGTCACAAGCGCAGAGCACAAAAGCTGTCCTACCCGCAAATTATACCTGTGAGGGTCAACAGATGAGTCAGGTAGAGGAGAAGTACTAGGTTTAGCGGCATCATCTGGCTGGGCTTCTTTCTGGTGTTCATGTCTTATTTCTCCTGTGTGTATGTGTTTTAACTGGTACCTTGATCTGACACATTTTGTGCAACTCGATAAGGGCCACTAAATAGTTTATCAAGCTTTATTATTACATAGTTCTTGACCATAACTAAGCGACTCACTATGTCACCTACTGGTCGAAAATATGTTTGTTACGTTCGACGGTGAAAGCTTCAATCGATTTCTCTAATTCAAACGTAATACGCTGATGAATGAGCTTAGACTTCTTGTTACCTTCACTCACAAAATCTTCACTTGACAATGGTCGTCTCCCTATATCAACTTCAAAAGGAAATATTTTATTATAATAATAGAGAGTAAAATGAGGTGTATCACCTATGGACTGATAATATGAACAATTAATGGAACTCTGTACATCAGACATGCATTCACTGCAGTCATGTTAATGAAGTCCATGTAAGTAGTAAGATAATGAGGTATCTTCCTGTTAAGTCGCTCCGTCATCCCATTTGAAGTGGAATGTTGAGCGGGAATGTTATTCTTATCAATGTAATTAAAATTGCACAACTTGGCTAACAATTCGTTATTAAACTCGCTGCCATTATCGGTGAGCAGAATGTTAAGAGTATCATACCTGCCAAGAACCTCTCTTAAAGGCTCTGGCAATTGTTTCTGCCTACTTATTAGGGATAGGTGCAAGTTTGCAATAACGGGTAGAAGAATCGACTATGACTAAGAGGCACTTATTATGGTGGTGAGTCTCTAGGAGCCCACCTAGACATCCATAGTGACCCTTTCCCAAGGTCGAGTAGGTGCGAGATACTTGACAATTTTCCGCAATGAGAAATCTCTTGCCATTTTGGGTCAGAAATACTTTAACCGCATTTCCTGAATGCACCTGTCCTTACCAGGGTGAGCTACTTGTGGGGTGTAATGCATGAGGATTGAGGACTAGAAAATCTGGGACAAGTGTAGCATGTATTATAATAATAATGGTTGCCCCTCGTGTAACGAGGAGGGCGGACCCAAGGGCCATCTAGGCGCGAATTTCTTTAAGGTGTAGAAGCTGTCGCTAACGCAACATCCACACTCTGAGTTAACGAACTGCATGACCCAGTATCAAGGAAGAGTACGAGAAGACCGGACAAATCGCCAACTGCTGGGTAGACAGAGGCTAATGTCATAAATTAACTTGCCCATAGTTCCACCCTGCCCGAAAATCGAACCCGGGTACACTCGCTTGCGAGGCGAGCATGCTGACCATTACACCACAGGCTCGCTGCAGCATGTATTACCAACTGAGTGACGTTACAGGCAGGAGCACCATACAAGTGTCGTTCGACGGCAGAGAGCGTTATCTTGAACAACAAATTCTTTTATTGGTAAATGAGATTTAATCTCTAAATTAGGCGTACTACCTATGACATAAGATAATGTTCGTGACCACATGGGATCATCTTCCTGTTCCTCACGAACTAGGTCAATGTCTACTGAAGGAAAGATGTGTGTTTTCGGGCTACTTGTCTGAACAAACCGTCTGTGACGAAATTGTCTCCTGTCTATATACTTAAATAAGGGTTTAAACTCTTGTATAGTAATGAACCATCTGGCAAACTTCTCCGGTAAGCTCTTTAGTATTCAACAATCTGATAAGAGGTTTGTTAATCTTATATTTTGGCATTAATTTATTCACCAGTATTATGAGCGAATAATAGGTGATACTTTTGTGAATGTTGGAAGAGCTATATGATGAGAGTCAGAAATATAAATTACTAAATCACTTGGATCACAGAACCACACACAGTGTTATTGTTTTCGCTATTGTTTTGCTGAAAATATAATAGGTGTTGATTACTATAAATTAGTGTTTCTTTGATCCCTGAATCACTTTATACACTATAATGAATAGTTTCCTTGGATATATTCGTACACTGTAATTATATTAAATGTCACCAGCTCTCAGCTGGAGGTAGCAAAAGATTGTCTACATGATTCTGGTCTGTTAACCAAAGCTGTTATTTCAAAATGTATGTCTGATTAATGGGCTTAGGAGTTGGAGCACTGCTGAAAGAGGAGTATTCAGTAATGGCCTTGACACAAGATAGTTGCAGTTTTAAAGACGAAGGAAATTTCCAGCTGTACAAGGATGCTTTAACAAAAAAAATTCCATAGTTTTTAGCTTTAGATCGTCCACACTATTCTCGTTGGTTACCAGTTCACCAGCGTGATATGCTCAATCTTTCAAGGAAACATCCACATTTGTCCAAGGTGTTAGACAGTGACAACTTTGAAGTATATAATTCGCACAGAACATTTTCTGGAATTCCAATTGATCAGGCACATGAGCAAAACAACAGATGGATCAAAGGGGAAGAGGGAGCCATAGTGCTGCATGAAAACTGCTCTGAATTACTTCGATGGATGGTTTCTGGATCAGAAATAGCAAGGATATATGGCGAGTTTGAGGCTACACAGGAAACTCATCACTCAAAAAACACGGAGTACTCAACACCACAAACAGGTTAAAAGTATTCTTAGGGCATTTGAGAAACAAGTCACAACACTGAGTACTGTGACTGAAAAAAAAACGGAAAAATCCATTTAAGAAAGAAAGCAAGGATCTGTTGGTATTAGACCCACGAGATATTGTTGACAGAAGAATATTATGTTCCATACAAAAAATACAGCAGGTTGGAAAAAAAAGAATTTGACATGTCTTGTGGAAGATCGAATCATTAAAAGAACTAAAATCACTCTTTGATCCAATTTACATGAACAGATTACCGCTCTTCAATTGCCCGTCAGCAAGAATTGTGTCAAAGGATAAGCAAATGATCGACTTGTTCAAGAAAAACTGTATCCTCTTCTCACAGCTCTTTGTGTCTTGAAGAGATTTTCTGTCCTGAAAACCATTCGTCACCACCATCATTGTCGCAATTAAGAGAGCTACGATCAGGAAAAAAATCTGATCTTGCGTAAATCATGGAAAGCTTGGTGACAAACCCTCAGGTACCAAATGATATCGAAGCTTTGCATCTAGATGGAACTGTTGCTGTGAACTTTTTAAAACCAGGTGCTTTCAAAACTTTTCTTGAATATGGAGAAAATATATTTATGAAATATTTGATGTCACAGCTGCAGAATGTAAGCGAGAACCTTGAGGGTGAGGTGTCCGTAGACGACTTCACCCAGACAACAGGATTCCTGGAAACTGGAATGCATTTCTCAGGGAGGACGAAACAAATCAGAGATTTATCACTTTCTAGAAGGTCTGTCCAAGACATTACGTTGTGGGAAAAGCAAGAAGTTTCAACGAAGGGAAAGAATATTTTCTATTGCCCATATATAGATACCAACTATTTATCTCTGTTCACATAAAGAAGCAGATAGCAGACGTCTCCTTCATGCAGTGGAATGCGTAAAACACGGATACACGAAAACCATTATACGGTCTGTGAACACAGGCATGATCGTCATAGCTGTTTCCATGTTTCTACATTTGGGCATCAGCGAGCTTTGGATTACGTTTGGAACTGGTAAGAATTTAAGATACGTACAGTCTTGGCCAAAAGTCTTGTGCCAGGTAGTTTTGGCTAACCCGGTTATGTGGCAAAGTCGGAGACACACACCCACGAACACACATATGGCGTATGCCAGAAACCCCGGTTATGTGAACAATCCATATTATGGCGTCTCTATGTGCATATGCTCTATGAACTACACAATTTACCTATGAACAATTGGTAAATTGGTAGAGTCCTATTTTATACTGCATTACTTATAATATAATATTATCAGTGATATTGGCAACTGTCAGTCAGTAGCTAAAACACAATGCCTCGACCACTCACTCATGTCTACCTCACCATACTTTCGTGCTTTAATGTAATACTTGTATCCATATAAAACAACTGTTCTGCCGTGCATAAAGAAAGGACATGAATTGTTTGCGGTGAACTCTTACTGTTTCATGTCGTTTACATAACTATGATGATAGGAATATAAGATGTTACGTCTTAAGAGAAATAAACTACTTATATTATGTTACAAACACACTTTTAATAAAAAAAATTAACACAAATTGTGTCTGCTAAACACCTGAATTATGGGAACAATCTATTTTAAAGCGTGTCAGTGTGCTCCTACATTTTGAACTACACCACTTATCGGTGATACTATTTATCTATGAATGCCGGGAGGACAGATATTATATAAAACACTATATTCATAGTACAGTAGAGAGGTTCATAATGGAGACTGGTGGTGGTGGGTATATTATTATAATATGGAAATGGGATTCTAGGAACAATTAGTGCCATTCACCACAACCTTTAACTTATCCGAGGTCATGACGTGGTCATACAGCAACCGTTCTGTCATTCCACCAACTATAAACATGGGAGACCAACACCACGATATCTCCCAGAAAGGGCAATTCGTCGACATGCGTAACACCGGGTTAAGTATCAGCGAGATCGCAAGGCAGATAGGAGTCCCGAGATCGACAATGTAAGTTGTTACAGCGGTATGAAGAGTCTGGTAAATTAACAGATCTTCCCAGACCACGGCGGCCTAGACTGACCAGCGCAGCAGACGACTTTAGGATTGTGGCAGACATTCGCGACCTTCCTTTCACCAATGCGGTGGCCACGACGGAGCGGCTACACTTGGAGGTCTTGGGCAAGGCAGTTAGGCGATGACTCCAAGGAATTGAGATCCACCACGGGGTCTCTGCTGTCAAGGAAAGGCTAGGAACAACACCAGGTTGGGAGACTACGGTTCACTGATCATTATGTGTGGGAGGACCTGAACTTCTGGGCAACCACGGCCGTCTTCACTGATGGAGACCTAATAACACCTTTGCGACTGGCAGCATGTTTATCAAGAAGTCAGGAACTGCCACGTGACCGTAAACATGTGGGGCTGGATCAACCTCAACAGTGTGGGCAAGTTGGCTGGGATCATATGTCTTTTCCTTCTGTTTATGTTATAATTATATAGATATATATTTTTTCTTCAAAGTTAACATGTTTTCTTCCTATCCTCATGTGAAACACTTTTATTTTACCAAATATTTAATACCCAATTCAACTTAAAAGTGATATAACAGTTCACTCGAACCATTTTTACAAATTAAAACGTAGAGCAAAATCCTAAACAAAGTAACGCCTAACTAAACTGTGTGTGTGTGTGTGTGTGTGTGTGTGCGTGTGTGTGTGTGTGTGTGCGTGTGTGTGTGTGTGTGCGTGTGTGTGTGTGTGTGTGTGTGTGTGTGTGTGTGTGTGTGCGTGTGCGTGTGTGTGTGTCAGTCAGAGGGGAGTATCACACGTAGTGTTTTCTGTTCTCTTTCAAATTACCATATGTCATGGGTTGCGTTAGGCTTACCCACGCAACCAACTCCAAAGTTTGTTTTACTAGAGATAAGACGCCCGGCGAGGCATAACTGGAACATGTATTTTCCATTAGTGTATGTTAGCCAGCCTTTAGGTGGGGGGTGGGCAGTAGAAAAAGTGTTGTACTGTTCATCGCTTCTCACCCAAAACCTCATTTTAAGTAGTATCCCCTGAGCCATGGGTTAGTTAAGAAGTCGTCTTGACTCTTCCCCTCCTGAAAAGGAGCAGGGCACCCCACACCACACAGAGTCCTCCACCGCCACTCCGTCCTGTGGACTACGACAATTGGCGCCCAAACAGGGACACAGACCGATAATTGTACCAGCAGTTTGTAAAACGCATATATTGTACTACGATATGATTAATAGTACATTTGAGGACCCTAATAAACTTTTGAATCAGTTAAAGGTGGAAAATAAAGAAACAGTAGAAGAGGACTTGTGATGTTTGCCAGAACCAGCGACGGAGTGGGCCAGCTCTACCTGCACTCCTGTGGCTCTACAGTGATCCCCTGAACCTTGAGAGGTTGTGCGACGGACAGTCACAAGTAAACCCAGTTCTACATCAGCCAGCTGATTCACACGAGGTGGTGGACTGTGGACTGCACACCCAAGGCTGGAGTGACGGGAAGAAAGCACTTTCACACCTTTGGGGGGTCCGTGCATCAACGGAGGGGACCTATTCCACCCTCAGCCTCCTGGATTCACTACTACGAGGCGGTAGAAAACCCAAGGGTGAGTGATGGTAGATTTACACCCTCATCCTGGTGGACTCCCCTGGGCGTGAGGCAGGACAGTAGACTCCAAGGGTGAGTGATGGGCAGAGTACAATCATTCCTTGGGGTCCTCAGCGACAGAGGGACCCAGTTCCACATCAGCCGGCTGAAGGAGTCCTTTTTCTTCACCACCAGGGAAGCTCATCCACATTGCAGAGCGTGTTTAGGACCCGACCTATGTGGGAGTGTCCATATGTTCCGGTCAACTCGAACTCCACGCATCTGACGACTCTCTTCAAATGTTATATAAACCTTTTCTGGGTTAATTCCTCTACACTTAAGAACATAACACTATCAATTCCGTACCACCCAAATGTCTACATACCCTAAGCACTGCACAACACGTTGCTGTAGCATAAATGTAGCGTGATTACGCTAGCATGAACTATAGCTCAGGGAATTGTCACCCCCTCGCCCGGAGTTTTCTCCAGCCTGAAAATCTAGCAAATGTTGAGGTTTTCCTCAGTGGCGATTGGCGACTAAGCATCCCGTTGCAGTGTTGGTGTCACACACACACCACAGTGTGAATGTTGGAATTGTGTGTCTGGGCAAGGCATTCTTGATTGTATATATACAGGTGCTGAAAATTTTATTCTGAAGAAAAAATTTTCTTAGTAGGGGCGATTGTTATGGGTTGCGTTAGGCTTACCCACGCAACCAACCCAAAAGTTTGTTTTTACTAGAGATAAGACACTCCATGAGGCATAACTGGGACATGTATTTTTCTATTAAGTGTATGTTAGCTATTTTTTAGGGGGTGGGCAGTGAAACAGTGTTGCACTGTTCATCGCTTCACACCCAAAAACCTCATTTTGCCAGTATCCCCTGAGCCAGCTAAGAAGTCGTCTTGACTTTCTCCTCCTGAAAGGAGCGGGCACCACACCACACAGAGTCCTCCACCGCCATACTCTGCCCTGTGGACTGTCGTCGACACGAGATTATGTGTTAACTTAGGTTGTTATCCTAAGAATACGTGGATGCTGGTTGCAACAAGAGCAATCCAGGCTGGCCTATCAAACCTACAGTAAATGGTTAATTAATTCACGCCACAGAGTTCTCCCAACGACACCCGCCTCTACAGGACCTCGTGGATCGGCTACGAGACCTGGCGGTAAGTAACTCGGTTGTTATCCTGGAAATATCACGTGTGGATGCCTGGTTGCAACAAGAGCAATCCAGGCTGGCCTATCAAACCTACAGTAACTGGTTAATTAATTCACGCTTACAGAGTTCTCCTGCACGACACCCGTCTACAGTGACCGTGATCGACACGAGACTAAGTGTGTTAACCTAGGTTGTTATCCCCGTGGAAATATCACGTGTGGATGCCTGGTTGCGACAAGAGCAATCCAGGCTGGCCTATCAAACCTACAGTAAATGGTTAATTAATTCAGGCTTACAGAGTTCTCCTGCATGACACCCGCCTACAGTGACCGTGATCGACACGAGACTAAGTGTGTTAACCTAGGTTTGTTATCCCCGTGGAAATATCACGTGTGGAAGCCTGGTTGCGACAAAAGCAATCCAGGCTGGTCTATTGCACCTAATGGTTAATTCAAGTCACGCTTACCAGTTCTCCTTGCCGCGACAACCGTCTACAGTGACTGTCAGTGACGCGAGACTATGTGTGGTAACCCAAGAGTACTTTTTGTTGTTATGGCCGTGGAAAGAAGTTCTTGTGATGAAGCCTGGTTGCAACAAAAGCAATCCAGGCTGGCAGTAAATGTATCACTTGAAGAATTAAGGCTCTGTTAAGTCATACCTACAGTAGAGTAATCATACGTGTTCCCAAGTTGATAATTCCCTCTTTTAGAAGATTAATTTTATTACAGCGTGAACGTGAGTGACTCAAATATCCATGCAAATTGCAAATCATTGTATGGAAGCTTGACAAATAAATGTAAGTGCAATTATCTGCCCGTATCTGTGATCCTATCTAATTATTACTAAAGGTAATGACTGATTGGTTATGACAAAGTATAACCAATAACTTAGATGGATGTTGGAAATTAATGGAATTCATTAAATCATCATTTATCAAGTATAAATCATGGAATGTCGAGTGGTGGAGTGAACTTCTACGTAGATACGCCATAATCTCCTGTAAGTAACCAGTGTGAAGGTATCGAACTCTACGGTAAGAAATAAGAATACGACATATTATTATATTTATAAAATATAATCCACTCATATTACCACCGATATACCCAAAACCTTGACACCATAGAACCCTGTAATATGTAAAGTTACAATCTTAAATGTGGCATTTGATTATACTATAAATGGTAGAAAGCTTACAAATGAAATGTGACACTGATGATATGTAGGAACGAGAGGAAAAATTGAATTGAGGACCTCAGTCCTGCCGCCCTGCTGTCGGGAACCATCACCAACCCTCCCTCCTATGAGGAACCCTCTTTGCTATGACTTGAAATTAATTATCTCTTTATGAAGTATTTTTTATTTCTGTCCTCCTGACACTCACATAAGTCAACTCATATCACTGATACTTGGTGTAGTTCAAAGAGGATGTGCACATAGACTCAACATAAAATGGATTGTTCACAGGATCAGGGTGTCTAGCAGACGGTTTAGCGCAGCGTGTGTGTGTGTGGAGGTATTTCGTCTGTGCTCGCAAATACTAAACATTTGTCCTCGTTATTCAAGTTGAAATAACTATTAATAGTATTCATTCGTTTGTTCCTGACATTGCTGGCAACGTGGCAATCTAGGCATGAAACGCGCCCTTTAAATCACAGAGCGACGCTTAACTATGGGCTCTCTAGTTTCATCATGTGTGTTCGTGCGTGCGTGTCTCCGACGGTGCCACATAACCAGATCAGCCCAAACTGCCTGGCACAGGACTTTTGGCCGGGACTGTACCTGCCCATGATGTTGGAAAAATTGGACCTGCAAAAGCAAGATCATTTACTGCATTTCTTGCCTTTATGGGGTGTGATCAGACCCCTTTTTTTGCAGGCAGGGGCAAACGCATGCATGGGCGACATGGAAAGCTTATGATGAAGTCACTACGGCATTTTTAGCAATGAGCTTTAAGCCAACCAAAGACAAAGTGGAAGAGATTATGTCTGCCATAGAGTGCTTTGTAGTCTTAATGTATGACAGAATGAGCAGCTGTACAGGGTATGACTGTCAATGAGGCACGGGAGGATCCGTTCACCTGAAGAGGAAGAAGTATGGATGTCATACCACTAACATATGTAGCTTTAGTCAAACATACTAAGAGGGTGACATACCGAGCTCGTTATTGTTGGCGTCAGTCACTCACACTAGATCCTGCTTTACCTTTTCCAGCCGATTGTGGTTGGGTCAGATCGGACAAAGGGCAATGGCAGCTCCTGTGATCAGTCCTCGCAGAAGCATCAAAGTCCATTCAGGAGTTAATTAGATGTGGATGTCAACCAGAAAAAGGCTGCAAGTGTGTAAAGGCAGAGCTAGAATGCACTAGCGCGTGTAAATGTAGTGGTGACTGTTAACGGTATTAAATGACAAAAGTGGGGAGACGAGAAACTTTTTGCATGATATGCATGTATGTCTACAGCTGCGGTCATGAATTCGTTACCACCTCATAATCTTCATTATTCACATAAGACTGCTGAGACTGGCTTATGAACATTATTTGATTTGTAAGAAATTAATAATCCTTTGTTTCAACTACTTTAGCAAATTATGCTCACAAATCAATCCATCTGGTTGTACTTGCTTAATAAGAATCATAATCATTAATTATAATTAAATAATAATTATATTTTGAATCAATTAGTGTTTTTTACTCTTCTAGGATTTCAAAATAATTACATGCCTGTAAAGCACGATTAGAATATCTTAGGCACTATACGGCGGCCATCTTGGAAGTGACAACCATATTGGATGCTTTTCAAATGGCCCCATATCCCATTTCTATCCATCACTTCTGAAAAATTCATGCTTGTTGCCAAAAGTGCACAATCCACTCCATTTTCTTGGATTATTAGTGCCCTCCCTCCGTCAGCCCACACTCACAGAAGACGCTCCCATTTAGTAAGCATGACGCAGTATAGGGCGCCACGTCGTATTTACAAAACAAATGTCATCAAAATCTATGTTTAAATTCTGCCCAGTAGCAAGACACTGAACCAAACGGCACTCCTACTTGTCGGGTAGATTATTTTGCTTTAATAGAGTTTTTTTCTGAATATATCAACTGCCTCTTAAATGATATGAAAGAATAATACAAAAATAAATTGCAAAATTTGTAATTTAACAATGCTAGTCGACTTGTAGTACGTGGTGTTATTAACGGGGTTACAGACAACTGAGTAAATATCACAAATTCGCTACGTTTCCCTGTACTTGATCGTTATTCTTTACACCCACCAACATATTTACATGTCAGGGTAAACATCTTCGGCTTGTATTAATATCTTCCAGGCGGAGGTTGAAGCAGGACCCGTGAGAACCACCAACCTTGTTACTGAAGAGCGAGGGTTAGCTCATAGTATACCTCGCCTAGTTCTTAAGAGAAGCAAATAGCTGTAGGCCTTCAATGTGACGGTATGATCTGTACCCATCTATGTTATAATGTGAACTGCCAGGACTTGGATGACATGACATGGGATATAGTAAGGGTCCATAAACTACATGCACCGTATCTGATTTTTTATCCTCTAGTCTAAGTATTATTGACATTTCTTCTCTTAGTTATCATTCTTCATCTCTCTTCTCCCCTTTATTACCCTCCCACCCCTTACCCTCGAACACTGACGGTCAACCCCATCCCCCTTCGCCACGCTTCCGTCCACCTTTATAAAGCTATTGCTGTTCCCGTTTCCGTTTCACTTTATATATAATTTCTGTGATTACAAATACTCATAATTTTGAACTTAATATTATTATATTCCCCGTAGACTCGATAAAAGGTACCCCACCACCCTCACCCCGGAGACTAACACACACACACACAGGTTCAGGAGCACCCGTCGACAATTAGTGCTGCTAGCTCACACATTTTTATCCCGCAAGTGAAACATGTTAATGGTGCCTTGTCACTTAGGGAGTTTTTGACTGTCATCGGTTTTCATCTTAATTGATGCACTGGGAAATGTTTCTCTTCATTTTTTTTATTATAATATATTACATGTGTTCCTACCTCACACCTGTGATGATTCAGATCCTTCGACCGTTGGATCTCTTTATTATGAATCATTTATAAACGTTGTGCTTTTTTAACTTCTTACAATTTTTACTCAGAGATTGTTTGAAATTTTTATTGGGTGATGACATTCAATAATTTCAGTGATATTAATATTACAGAATTGAGGGGAAATGTACTACACCTGCTATAGCCAGTTGATAGTCTACAGTGTAAGCAGCACAATAACTATGGGTTAGCTGTCAAGTGTGTATCCAACTGTGTGGTGAGAAGACTAGTGCCAGCGCCTCCTCCTTGTTGAAACCGCTGCTGGCATGGGTGTCTCCCTGACGCTTGCCAAGAACCATTATCTCCCAGTGGCTCCCCATTTCTCCTCAGTCTATTTGGCGTCATCTCTTAAGTAAAATTTTCAGCGCGTTTGATGTAATTATCACTAAATTAGCTAAGGTGTGATTGATCTCCCTCATTAGGCAACTTAAAGGATTAAAATCAGTCTTCTTAAATCAACATATGACACGCGATTGACAAATGATGTTTTTAAACCAAGCGTGGAGGAGACAAAAAAAGAAGTGCTTCACCCACCAAATGACACATGTGAAAAGTGCTCACCCTAAGTTTTCCCGCCATATTTACGCGCCATTACTAAGGTCCCGCCAGAATCTGTCACCAGTAACTTGTCCTCACTCGCTCAAGATTAACTCTGAGATAAGTGCAGGAGGCAGAGGGTCACAAGCCATGCTCACGACGGTTTATTATTATCGCTCTTAATACAGTTACTTATAAGGAAGGACTCTGAGGAGAAAGACCAAAGGTGGTTTAGTACCCAAGATGGCGGAGGAGGCGAAGAGGCAGTAATTGTTGGGAGAATGTTAGTGTCAGCAGTGCGGGAGGAGAGCCATCTCCTCTAATGAGTTACTACTTCGGATCTAATTTAGGAAGTAAATGTCTCGCGAAAAGAGAGTTTCATGTTTCATGAGGAAGCATATGAAGAAGACACCGGCCTCTACCCGGGATATCTTTACACAGTGAGAGCTGAGAGGAGAAAGATATACTCCAGATAAAGAGAAATAAAGAAAGACACACAACTAAACAATAATTCTAACCATCTAACATATTCTCTGCGTGCTGAGATTTCATTCAGGGTATATTTATATTTTACGGTTGTCCCTGCTAAAGGCTCAACAGCTGCCACTACGACACGGCCACGCCAGCAGGGAAGGCTGCTGGGTCATAGCCCAAGATCTTTGCGCTAATCTGACATCAGTGTTCAGGACCCATCATCTCCCATGTGCTTCCCTGCGTTAAATTTACTGCTATTATGTATTATGATGTACACGATTAATACATAATGGGTGTTGTACACAATGATGATAATGCTTCGTTATATATAATGTAGCTCCCCTTCCCCTTCGGTAGGCAAGCCATTGTTTATGACCACACTGATCAGATAATGAATTGTTGTAACGTTAGTATTCATGCTCTTAATAAAACACTTATAGTATATACACTGCTGTAGATTTACTTGTATGTTTTCAAACAAAAGCGACCAATGACGCAAAGATCAATTGTGGGTTGAATACATTAGTTTTTAATAAATAATACAACTTAGTGAAGGGCTGCCCGAGCCTGATAATCTTTTAATGGTTCGCAGTTGAGTAATTTACCGCTCCTAAAAGGTGAAAAGAGCTGCAGTTACGCGGCCACATTGTTGATGATTAAGGCTATAAATTTCACTATATGTCAGCGCGATAGAGAGAGCAGCGGACGCATAGCAGAGAGACTGACGGATAAAATTAACCTGATGACGCGTTTGGCCAGGAGAAAATACATTTGTTAATATTTAATGCATTCGTATTGATGTGTTAATCTCTGTTCTCTGATCTGATGGACATATATCATCGTAGAAACTTACTCACGTGTTGACAGAATTGTTTTGTCTATATTGTACGATGAAATAATTCCATTTGTAAAGTTATATACTACTCCAGTGAATGGCGTTACTCCCAAAAGGTTACTCCTGCAGAAAGGTTCCCCAAACACTATAAACTATCGCTGCTCTCATAAGTTTGTTTCCCGGTGACTGACCTAGACTTGTTTACGACTTAGTAGTATGTGTGTATATGTGTGTGTAGTATCCCGTTGATTCAAGGCAGATTCATTCACACACTCATTCAACGTAACTCCGACCGATACTGCATTCACTCAACCCTGATTTAAACACTTTGTTATAATAGTTGCTCTCGTGTTTGAGGATGGCTGCCCTAGGGCCACCTAATCGTGAATTTTAGGTATAGAAGTTGTCGTCAACATAACCACTTCCTGTGGTAACGAGCTGTATGACACAGCTCCAAGAAAATTCACCAACTAAACTAGCTAATGCCCCAGAACGTGATTTGACACTCACGTTTCTAATTACAGTACAGCTAGGTAGAGGCAAATAAGTGTAAAGTAACTAGCGCATAGTTTCACCGTACTGGGGAATTGGAAGCAAATTTGCAAACTTACGAGGTCAGCAAGGTGACCATTACACTAACGGTTTAGGTAATCGGGATATATCATGAAGGCTACATTGTAACCTTGACCGGCTCAGTTTGCCCTCCTTAATACAGGCAAATACCTCCCACACTGGCCATAGTACTATCTCTCTCCTTTGTCAATAGTAATGTGTGTTCAACAATACATACCTCACTAGTAATATGTATTCAACGATACATACCTCACTAGTAATATGTATTCAACGATACATACCTCACTAGTAATATGTATTCAACGATACATACCTCACTAGTAATATGTGTTCAACGATACATACCTCACTTGTAATGTGTGTTTAACGATACATACCTCACTAGTAATAT
>NW_024741901.1:14405217-14462717 GCF_018991925.1 Homarus americanus | reverse complement strand
TATTTTTATATTCAATAATTATTTCCTGAATTCTGTCATTCTTGCTTAAGCACACACACACACACAAACACACACACTTCCCTCAGCCTTCATAGGGTAATAGGGTGTGTCATACGGAGGTGAATTTTTTTTTTTTGAGTTTGAAAAATCGGCCCATGGTATTAATGATGTAGTTCTATGTGCAGAATCATGTGATATCTTCAGATTTGAAAAGTTTTCATTTTTTGCGAGGTAAATTTTAACTTGAAATCTTATGAAAATTCAGTATTCCCACCCTTTTACCAACACCACTAAATAGCTTATTTAAAGTAAAGTAAATGTATCAGGTTAATTTATTAGGATGAAAATGATCCAGAATAGTGAAACGAATGATCTTGACACATTTATTAAATTTAATATTCCTTTAGAAAACAAAATCATCTAATACAAAAACCGGTTTTACTACTACGACCCGGTGTTGCTGCACACCATAGAGAACATGTCTTTCTTGCTTCTGTTTCTACTCATCACCTCCCTGCTGACCACCTGAGCTCGGATGTAGCCTTCCCTCCTCTCCTGGCTGTACACGTGACTGCTGGCCTCGCTCACTTGCTGTACACAACGCTCTATACTCTGGGTATGCGAGGGCCAGGCAGGGACATGCAACACTGGTATTATTACATGTTCACTACAACACTTATATATGTTTACTGCAACACAAGTACTACATGTTCACTATAACACACGTACTACATGTTCACTACAACACACGTACTACATGTTCACTAAACACTAGCACTACATGTTCGCTACAGCACCAGTACTACATATTCATGTACAATATTAATACTACATGTTCACTGCAACGCTAGTACTACATGTTCACTCCAACACTAGTACCAAATGTTCACTAAAACACTAGTACTACATGTTCACTACAACACTAGAACTACATGTTCAATACAACACTAGTACTACATGTTCACTACAACACTAGTACTACGTATTCACTACAACACTAGCACTACATGTTCACTACAACACTAGTACTACATGTCCACTACAACACTAGTACTACATGTTCACTACAACACTAGTATTACATGTTCACTACAACACTAGTACTACATGTTCACTACAACACTAGTACTACATGTTCACTACAACACTGGCATTATTACATGTTCACTACAACACTAGTACTACATGTTCACTGCAACACTAGTACTACATGTTCACTGCAATACTAGTACTACATGTTCACTACAACACTTGTACTACATGTTCACTACAACACTGGTATTATTACATGTTCACTACAATACTAGTACTACATGTTCACTACAACACTAGTACTACATGTTCACTACAATAGTAGTACTACATGTTCACTACAACACTGGTATTATTACATGTTCACTGCAATACTAGTACTACATGTTCACTACAATACTAGTACTACATGTTCACTACAACACTAGTACTACATGTTCACTACAACACTTGTACTACATGTTCACTACAACACTGGTATTATTACATGTTCACTACAATACTAGTACTACATGTTCACATGTTCACACTACAACACTAGTACTACATGTTCACTACAACACTGTATTACATGCTCACACTACACATGTTCACTACAACACTAGTACTACATGTTCACTACAACACTAGTACTACATGTTCACTACAATATTAGTACTACATGTTCACTTCAACACTAGTACACATGTTCACTACAACACTAGTACTACAATGTTCACTACAACACTAGTACTACCTTGTTCCTACAACACTAGTACTACATATTCATTACAAGAGTAGTACTACAAGTTCCCTACAACACTAGTACTACATGTTCACTACAACACTAGTACTACATGTTCACTACAACACTAGTGCTACATGTTCACTACAACACTAGTACTACAAGTTCACTACAACACTAGTACTACATGGTCCTACAACACTAGTACTACATGTTCACTAACTTACTGAGTATTACGCATGTTCACTGCAATGCTAGTACTACATGTTCACTACAATACTAATTACTACGTAATTTCACTACAACATAGTGCTACATTTCACTACAACACTGGTATTATTACATGTTCACTGCAATGCTAGTACTACATGTTCACTACAATACTAGTACTACATGTTCACTACAACACTAGTACTACATGTTCACTACAACACTTGTACTACATGTTCACTACAACACTGGTATTATTACATGTTCACTACAATACTAGTACTACATGTTCACTACAACACTAGTACTACATGTTCACTACAACACTTGTACTACATGTTCACTACAACACTGGTATTATTACATGTTCACTACAATACTAGTACTACATGTTCACTACAACACTAGTACTACATGTTCACTACAATAGTAGTACTACATGTTCACTTCAACACCAGTACTACATGTTCATTACAACACTGGTATTAATACATGTTCACTACAACACTTGTACTACATGTTTGCTACAACACATGTAATACATGTTCACTACAACACTATTACTACATGTTCACTACAACACTAGTACTACATGTTCACTACAATACTAGTACTACATGTTCTCTACAACACTCGTACTTCATGCTCACTACAACACTAGTACTACATGTTCACTATAATGCTTGTACTACATGTTCACTACAACACTAGTATTATTACATGTTCACTACAACACTACTACTACATGTTCACTACAATACTAGTACTACATGTTCGCTACAATACTAGTACTACATGTTCACTACAATACTAGTACTACATGTTCAATACAACTCAAGTACTACATGTTCACTACAACACCAGTATTATTACATGTTCACTACAACACTAGTATTACATGCTCACTACAACACTAGTATTACATGTTCACCACAATATTAGTACTACATGTTCACTATAACACTAGTACTACGTGTTCATAAGAACAATAGTATTATTACATGTTCACTACAACACTAGTAGCTCATGCTCACTACAACACAAGTACTACATGTTCACTACAACACTAGTGCAACATGTTCACCACAATACTAATACTACATGTTCACTACAACACTAGTATTATTACATGTTCACTACAACTCTAGTCCTACATGCTCACTACAACACTAGTACTACATGTCCACTACGGCACTAATATATGTTTACTACAACACAAGTTTTACATGTTCACTACAACACTAGTACTACATGTTCACTACAACACTAGTACTACATGTTCACTACAACATTAGTGCTACACCCTCACTAGTTCACTAGTACCACTTTTCCTGTACCTGGCTAGTCACTGTTCCAACCTGTACTATATAATTTTGCATTGCATCTTTTTTAGACCTTTGTCTAGCGACTTTGTCAATAATAAAAGTAAACAAATTTACAATGAAAACTCCTCTAGCCTCCAATGTGTTTGGTATCTGGGTAAACCTCCCACGAAAGAGTCGGCGTCCAAAACATCTATGGGTCGAGGTAAATGAACCCAAGTGTTGCGGTTTGTACACTATGAAAACCGTCCTTTTACACTGGCACCTGTAGAAGGACGAGTGGGAACAGCTCCCCGATGGGAGAGTTGGAAACAGTTGTGTTTCGACAGATGGCTCCCTTGTGCCACCGATGGCTGCGAGGAACCCAAGATTGTGGGTGTCATTAAAATGGCGCAGTAACACCGCCACTCTTTATAAAAGTCGTTTAAATATTAGTGACTTTAATGATCACATTAAGACCGGCAGTCTTGAGATGACTGACCGGAGCGGGATTCTCAACACCCTGATTTCATTTTTACCTGGACAGAATCATGTCTGCCAGTATAGTGTACCACACTCCCCCACTATGGTACCATCCCTCCCAGACTGTGTACCACTCTCCCGCACTGTGTCACCATCCCTCACAAAGAATGTACCACTCTCCCTCACTGTGTCACCATCCCTCCCAAAGGATGTACCACTCTCCCTCACTGTGTCACCATCCCTCCCAAAGGATGTACCACTCTCCCGCACTGTGGCACCATCCCCCCCAAAGAATGTACCACTCTCCCCCACTGTGGCACCATCCCCCCCAAAGAATGTACCACTCTCCCCCACTGTGGCACCATCCCTCCCAAAGAATGTACCACTCTCCCCCACTGTGGCACCATCCCCCCCAAAGAATGTACCACTCTCACCCCTAATGGCACCATCCCCCCAAAGAATGTACCACTCTCCCCCCACTGTGTCTACATCCCTCCCAAAGAATGTACCACTCTCCCCACTGTGTCACCCCCCTAGTGAATCTACTTCTCTCCCTCAAAGAGTTAATATCCCCGAAGAAAAGGCCTTATAATATGATTTCGAATATTCAGATCTTTCTATCTGCCGCCAGACTTCCCCGAAGAATTGGTTCTACTCTTTAAAGATAAAAAGAACCTGTTGATAAAAGGATGGGGATTAAAACGTGGATGAAATTTTTTTTAATAGCGGTTGTGGTCTGATAATGTTGAATTTTTGTTGCACTAAATAATCTGGGGGCCTCAACGGAACTCTGTTATATTTCACACAAAGCCTGTTCATCGAGCTGATGGCGCCGTGAACCTCAATGGGAAACTGCCCGTGCCTCTTATGTGGTGTCAGTAGCATTTTACCGAATCCAGCTGGTATGAAACGCGAGGCTTTGTGTGAAATATAACAGAGTCTAGAACTGCTTTTAGTGTCCTTGTGGCCTAGCCGGTAAGCGTTCCCTAGTCACACCCAGTAGGTCGAGGGTTCGATTCCTTGCTGGTGAGGTCGTTGATTATATGTTCAAAGTCCGCGTGTTATATGGACTAAAAATGAAGTATATATATGTACCTCGCGTTTCATACCAGCTGGATTCGGTAAAATGCTACTGACACCACATAAGAGGCACGGGCAGTTTCCCAATGAGGTTCACGGCGCCATCAGCTCGATGAACAGGCTTTGTGTGAAATATAACACAGTCTAGAACTGCTTTTAGTGTCCTTGTGGGCTAGCCGGTAAGCGTTCCCTAGTCACACCCAGTAGGTCGAGGGTTCGATTCCTTGCTGGTGAGGGTCGTTGATTATATGTTCAAAGTCCGCGTGTTATATGGACTAAAACTGAAGTATATATATATATGTATATATGTCACACTAAATAGTGAAAACTACCCACTAAGGCTTAGTCGGCAGACAAATTGCCATTTAACACAAACACGCAACATAGACGGCAATTTTAATAAAGTTTGTACAATTAAGTATTAATCGGCAATGTTATGGGTATTTAACTTAAAAATCCAAAAATTGTTTATGAATGGATATATAATATATTGGATTGTGGTATGTTAACCTTTTTTATATTATTCAAACCCTGGGTAATGTTATTCTTATCTTATTCGCTAAATCAATAGAAAGGCCTAAATGGCACATTTTTTTTTTCAAACTTTTTTGGTAGGTGGTGAGACAGTATTCCCGTCCGTCACTCACAGATGGTGTATATATAGCACTTTCAACAACTACAGAATATTAGGACTTTGACATTAAATCTCGGCGTCGGCAGTTTTTCCTAAAAAAAATACATTATAAAAATGGATCAAGTTTTTCATTTTCAAAAAATAGGAGAGGAACAAACAATAAATTCGATAAATTTAGAAGATTTTTATACTAACATTATAGAACCTCCCCTAAAATTACCCCAAATTGATGTTGATGATTTAAACACTGTAAATTTAGATAATTTGAGTCTTGTTATAAAACAGTTAGCAGATTTAATTAAAAATTTGCCGCGATTTCCTTTACGTCCAAATATGGATTTAACTGAGGATATAAAAGATGCCCAAATTAAAAAAAATTATACAAAACTATATTAAAAATTATAATGATGAATCAGACGAAAAAAGTCTCAGGAAAGTACTGATAAAAATAATAAGCTCCAAGATACTCTTGATGATGGATTTCGTAATTTATTCAATATACAAAGAAAAACACTAGATGACAATAATAATTATTTATCATATTATCGCTGGTACACTTTACAAAATCACAACCAACCTCAACCACCACAAACCTCGCAACCACAACCATTTATGACTACAGCCCAATCATTGTATCAGTATCCTCCTCCCCCACCATTAGGGTGTGTCATACGGAGGCGAATTTTTTTTTTTTGAGTTTGAAAAATCGGCCCATGGTATTAATGATGTAGTTCTATGTGCAGAATCATGTGATATCTTCAGATTTGAAAAGTTTTCATTTTTTGCTAGGTAAATTTTAACTTGAAATCTTATGAAAATTCAGTATTCCCACCCTTTTACCAACACCACTAAATAGCTTATTTAAAGTAAAGTAAATGTATCAGGTTAATTTATTAGGATGAAAATGATCCAGAATAGTGAAACGAATGATCTTGACACTTTTATTAAATTTAATATTCCTTTAGAAAACAAAATCATCTAATACAAAAACCGGTTTTACTACTACGACCCGGTGTTGCTGCACACCATAGAGAACATGTCTTTCTTGCTTCTGTTTCTACTCATCACCTCCCTGCTGACCACCTGAGCTCGGATGTAGCCTTCCCTCCTCTCCTGGCTGTACACGTGACTGCTGGCCTCGCTCACTTGCTGTACACAACGCTCTATACTCTGGGTGTGCGAGGGCCAGGCAGGACATGCATGGGGTTGTCCAGAAAGCTCTGACTTGAACATTGGTGAGGCTGCAGGTAAGAGGGGGCTCACTGCCAGCCTGGATGTTATCCAGATCTATGAGATCAGTGAGGGTCTTGGCACCTAGATTGACTTCAGGAGTCTTCCTGACCCTGAAGGAATCGTCACCAACTGATTCGTCATGCCCAGATCCTCTCATATGTCTCATATCCAAGATCTTTTTGACTGCCACTCTTCTCTCCTCCTCATCCTTACTGCAGAGCATTGTCTGCAGAATTGCCTCGGGATGAGCATACCAGGAAGATCTCCTCACAGTCTGCTCCACAATCTGAACAACCTTCCTTGGTTGACTCCTCAGGAGCTCAAGCTGGAAGAGAACATGCCTCGGACCTTCGGAGAACGATGACTTGACCTTGGTGTTGAACCAATTTGGCAAGTAGACACTCACGATGAATTGGACAATAAGTCTCAGGTTGTGAAGTTGGTTCCCTTTCAGTTTATGATGAGCGACCCAAATTCTGCAGAACCTGAGAGCCGTTGTGAGCCACCTAGAATGTGAGACTGGACCTATCTGCAGGTAAGCAAGCCTATCAGGCATGACCCCAGTTTTGATGGCACTGCAAATCATGTAACCATAGTACTGGTCAGTACTCAGGTCGACAATGACAGTATGTGCAAGCTCAACGAGTGGAGGGCCAACTGTGATTTTTCAAAGCTCGGATTTATTTCTAACTCAGTGGCAGAGTCCAGCCTGCCAAGAGGACCGTGACCATATATTGTTTGAAAGAGTCTTGCCATCCAGCTCCTGGATCAGATGTCTGAGTGGCAACTCGTTGGTGTGGAGGTCACAAACAATCCAGACCAGCTTCCTCCCAATCTTCCGCTCTATCCACTGTATGACCCCCCCTTGCCACCCTGTGTTCGTGTTGGTGCTGTCCCCTCCAATGGCCTGCAGGGTCTGGTCTACGTTCCTCTCTCTGAGCCAGTTCACAATGCTATCTGCCACTATCTCAGCTGGTTTCGATGTCATTTTTTCTGAGTGAAATGCCACAAATACTTCCCTCCTGGTTCACTGCAGCAGGAGTGGTGTTCCTCCTCTTCACTATGACAGGAAAACAACTGCCGTACCCCCAACTTTCATGAAACACTTTAGTGTCATCCCTTCTCCCATCGTAAGAATCAAACAATTGATTCCATTTTCTTATCCCCTTATCAAACTCCTCTTCTAGGTTACTGACAAGTTTCTCCTGAACTCTCCTTACTTTGTTATGATCTATCACCAGGTGAACATCATCAGGTGTTATCAAACCACCGTCAACCCAGGCAGCTGTTGCTATCTCTGCAGTTTCTCTGAGACCAGTGTGGTGTCGCATGCTGGCCAGAGCTATGCTCGGGATATCTTTCCTATTTCGAATCTTATGCCTGAAAGGTTTGGGATCATTATTTTCTGGGTTAGGGACAAAGTCACCATTCTCCCCACAGCACTTGATCAGCCATGGGGAAGTCATTAAACTCTGAATCAGCTTGACTCCAATCATCGGCCTTTTTACCTCAACACCCTGGGCCTTCTCAAGTCTTTTCCTCGGCAACTCTTTCTCCTCTTCTAGCCTCTCGGTGGTACTCTCCTGTCTTGGACTCGGAATATCTTGGCTGCACCAAGAGAGCCCCTATACTGCCGTAGTCTCTCTGTGCTTTGACAAATGCCAGTTCGATCCCAGGAATCTTCAGTTCACGCTTACAAATACAGGAGATGTGGGCCTCGGATTTACAGTCACGATCGCATCCAAACTCAGGACAGAGAACAATTGGGCACTTGCAAGTAATTATGTCAAATAACTGGTCCAGTTGCTTGGCATAGCTGTCTTTAACTGCAAGTTTTCCTCTCCCAAGAGAGATATCTCTTGCCTTTTCCCAACTGGCTAGCAGTCTCTCACTAATCTTCTTCTGACTTGTTATGACTGGAGGCTTGAACTGAGCGCTAGCCAGAGTGTACTGTGCCAAGACAGCTTTGGTCATATCACTGGCAATGTCTTTGTTTGTGTAAGTTCTTTGGTTCTTTTCACTGATTTGCCTGATTAAAACACCGTATCTCAAAGCATCTCTCAATGTAGGCAACTCCGACTTCAGGAGCTCTCTCCCAGATCCAAGATAGTGACTGAGATGGCTGGATTTTTGGTTCCTCGTCCTGACACAAGCAGCCATCGCAAATATTATCAACTTATAAATGCATCAGAATCTGAAACAGAAAAAATATTGTTAGTTGGGTTGTTAAAGAATGAAGTCAGAAAGCAATGTTCACTATTTAATTGTAATGCACTAATGCAGCTGTACGTTAGATTTTCGATAAATTTCACGCTAAAATTTACCTAGCAAAAGGTTGCAAAATATTGAAACTGAAATTAATTTCTGTTTATATACACTAAAATATACCAAAAAAGTGATGGGCCATTAGTTTTAGCTGATCTTCCCTCCTATGACACACCCTAATAGGGTAAGGACGTGTGTACTCGGCCCTGCCCGCTGGCGCGGCCGTGGTCTCTTGACCATGGAGACAGCTGCCAGCCTGGTTTGTCAGGCCCTCCCCTTCCCCATCTCCTCCTCCCCATCTGGATTTATCAACATCCTCCCACCAACAGTACAAAGACTGATAATCAACCCACAAGTGATATATTAAAGTGACAATTTCAACTCGAAAGAGAGAAACAACTGTTAGTGCGACAATCAGTGCTTAGTGGTCAATGTTGACCTGACGCTTGACGTGACGCTCCCAACCCGCGGTACACTCGCCACCACCAACACTGGATGAGAAGCCAAGAAAGACTCCAAACTACATCAGGAGAGAAATGAGGACTCCCTACTCCACCCAGGTGAGGAACTATGAATTCCTAACTACATCACATGAGGGACAAGAACCATCTCCAGCACCCTGTGTGAGCTGGAGGACCTACCCGGACCACGTGGTGCATCTGCAGCTGTAGAGAGGTAGCGGCTTAGCAGCCAGGTACAACGGCCATCAAGACAGTGGGAAGGACTTTGTTGGCTCTGACATCAGGTCACAAGAATGTCTACAAGACCAGCTCCCTCAGTACCAGATCTACAGTTAATCTATATGTTGACTCTGTTTTAATGTTTCTGTATTGAAAGCTTTTGTCAGTCAAGTGACCCACTCCCCGACTCCACCATATGTAACTTATAACTGTTCATTGTATATTTTCAGCCTTCGGGCTGCCATGTTATCTTAATAAACCGTTAATTATTATTATTATTATTATTACACATACGACCTCAGGCCAGTTGCCATTACCCCATACCCAGTCTACTTTGTGAGGACTTTGTTTTGAGTCGGCATTTGCCAGAATCTATCAGTCAATTGATCCACAGCAATTTGGCAATATGAGGACCTCCTCTACATCACACTGCTTAATGAGCTTTCTGGATTTTCTGCACAAAAACCTGCAGAAACGTAAGACATCACTGGCCGTTGCGCTTGTTGACTTCAGGAAGGCCTTTGACCTTGTTGATCACAGCACTGTTATCAACAACGCCATTGCACTAGGGCTGCCCACCAACCTGGTCTCATGGCTCACTGATTTCTTGAGTGGATGTCGCTAGGCAGTGAGGTATCAGGGCTAGGTCTCCACATTCCAACACCTCACCTGTGGTGTTCCCCAGGGGACCAAGTTGGGACCATTGTGCTTCCTCATCCTGATCAACGACGCTCTATCGGACACTCCTCACAGGTGGAAGTACGTGGATGACTGCACTGTGGGGGTTTCAGTGGACAACACTGCACCAGACTACTTATCGCTACAAGGACAGGCAACAGGCATGAACTACGGAGAACAAGGTCACCATCAACCACACCAAAACCGTAGTCATGCACATCAATACCGCCACCACTCCAGTGCAAGCCCCAGCAGTCACAGTGGGTGCCCATCCTCTCCAGCTGGTGCAGTCTGCCAAACTCCTGGGTGTAACTATAGACAACAAACTTGACTGGAAGGCCCATTTAAATAACACAGTCAAGGCAGCCTCATACCGTCTCTACATGCTACGACGACTTAGGTCACTTGGGACACCCACGCCAGAGCTGAGGACCATCTTCAACGCCTTTATTCTCCCCAAACTAGCGTATGCATCACCAGCCTGGTCGTCTTCTCTCAACTCCACCCAACAACAGCTAGAGAAGGTACAGAAAAGAGCCTGCAGAATCATGCTCAGCGCAGAATACTCCGGCTACACCTACGCTCTCTTCACCCTGGAAATGCCATCCCTCAGTGACCTCCACCACCAAGCACTGGAAAGGTTTGGCAGTCAACTAATGCACCACCCTCGTCATCGCCACTTCCTGCCACCGGAAGCCCCTCACCCACCTTGCGCAGTCCGCCACTACAACAAAATTCAGCCCATAAGAGCCCGCACCGATAGATATAAGAATAGCACCATCCCATCTATTGTTAAAATAATAAACAACTCCGGATTTATGTACTGTACAGCCCTGTAAATGTATTCAATGCATATTATATCATTATGGTTAAATCAAATGTAAGTCTGTATATTTTCAACCACCGGCTGCAACTCTATTAATAAACCGTTTATTATTATTATTATTATTGTTATTATTATTATTATTTTTTTTATTATTATTATTATTATTATTATTATTATTATTATTATTATTATTATTATTATTACACACATACATACACACACACACACACATTTACTCCTGAGTCTAAGTCTTTTCACCAAAAATAAGGTAATAAATATAGTAACCTAGCTTAACCATCAACTATAATTAGTTTTGCCAAGTTAAGTTTAATATTATTGTACATGGTTCCCCATAAAAGTTTCCATTTTCTTATGCTTTTTAAAAGTTTTCATATAAGCGTAGTAATGGACAGCACCACTGAAGTAAATTATATTAGAAACGAAGAAAGTACAAAGATGATCCATATATGTTTTCATTAGATACCTATATTAATTACGATTGGTTGTACAATAAGGACCATTTCTCAATATAAAACTGAACATCACAGAACTACTTTTTTTCACGTGGTAACTGAGATCACTATATCAGCCAAGCTATAATTTACTATTAAATTTACTAAATATTCAAATTTGAAATGGATATAGTTGCCAACTCTCGACAATTAAATATACAGAATATCTATAATTACTGTATGTGAATATTTTCATATAACCTGGAACTACTTTTCAGAGCGGAGCCTCAAACCCTCATGAACGTTCATAATTTTTTTATTAAGCATTTAGACATTTTAGACAATTATTTGTTATAATTTATACTTTTCACAATCTCACATCAACTATTTTTCGTTACTATATTAACGTCTCACTCCAAGGGGCCTATATGGCCCTTAGCCCCATCAGACGTGTCATAATAGTTTACCCGTACTCGCCTTACAATGTTTAATTTGTTATAGTTCCCTATTATGCTTACTTATATCTTATCACTTTTTTATTTTAAATTTCTCAATCACTATATATATATATATATATATATATATATATATATATATATATATATATATTATTATCAATAAAACACGAGACTTACATGAGCAATAAACAACACCAACCCGCCAGAACCTGAACACGCCCACGAGCGATGACTGTGACCAGAATAACCGCTGGATTGTAAGCAAACAACTCTGTTATTACACAGCTTATTAATGCTATGGCGCCGGAACCCAATCGGGACTAACACATAGTGGTTTACCAAATCCGGCTTCGAAACACAAGGATCCATATATATTACATTAGCCCAATAAACACGCGGGCTAATGAAATATATATGGATCCTTGTGTTTCGAAGCCGGATTTGGTAAAACGTTACTCTGACCACCTATGTGATACGGGTAGTCCCCATTAGAGGTTCACGGCGCCATAAGCTCGTTGAACAGGCTTTGTGTGAAATATAACAGAGTCTAGGACTGCTTTTAGTATCCTAGTAGTCCAGCGGTTAACGTTCCCCGGTCACAGTCTTGGGCTCGTGGGCCGTCTCGTGGACCGTGGGTTCGAATCCTGGCAGGTTGAGGTGTTGATTGTTTGTAGAAGTCCGCGTGTTTATTGGGCTAATGGAATATATATGGATCCTCGTGTTTCGAAGCCGGATTTGGTAAAACGTTACTATGACCACCTATGTGATAAGGGTAGTCCCCATTAGAGGTTCACGGCGCCATAAGCTCGTTGAACAGGCTTTGTGTGAAATATAACAGAGTCTAGGACTGCTTTTAGTATCCTGGTGGTCCAGCGGTTAGCGTTACCCGGTCACAGTCATGGGCTCGTGGGCCGTGGGTTCGAATCCTGGCGGACTTCACAACTGATGCCTTATTTGTTTTGATGATTATATTCTTAATATATTTTCATCAGTAAGTTCTGATATAATAGTCAATTTCATGGAAACTGGCTTGTTTGGTTGATAATTAGGCGACTAGGCGCGCACTACTTGTGTGGCGGACATTGCTTCATCTTTCTCGGTGTGATGCGGCGGTACACGGCGAATCATCTCGGATGATCCGATCGACGCCAGTTGCCAGTAAAAAAAGTAAAATTACATCAAATAATAATGAGTTACTTTTGTTTAATATGCCGAGGTCAGTTCATGGCTTGGTAATTAGCTAAGGTTAGGTAGGTTTCTTTGGATAGTTTTCTTATCAACTAAGGTTAGGTAGGTTTAATTTAGAAGTGATTACTTTTTAACTCATTTGCCATAACTACGACAGTGTCCACTATAAAACACAGTGATATTGCGGTATTTTAAAATTCGTTTGATATGAAAAATCAGCGGCTGTGAAGTAGTAAATAATTACCGCTGATATATGAGAAATTTTTCTCCCTCCCCACTCACCATCACTCCTTGTAAGACCTCAATTCCCCTCCCGGATGCCTCTCACCTTCTCTTCTCTGCGTAAATCACATCCCTTCAGGTCCTTCCCACCACACCACCACTCACAGTATGTTCAAGAGGAGGAGACACAGTATTCTCCCTCTCTTCCCCCTACACCCCCCCACTGTTCCAACGCCCTTGCTGCGGGACCCACGCCCTCCTCCACCCACGCCTGAGCTCTTACGCCCATATTCTCCCAACCCACGCCCCCAGCGAGACCACCGGCGCCTTTGGTGGTCGAGGGCGCGGAGTGACAAGACGTTGGAATGTCGCAAAGAAACCAGAGGGTCTCCACTTACTACCTCACCCCTGGGATAAGAGGGACCTATGTTACAGAGGCCACTCATGAGGGATAACAGTGTCAAAGATTATATATATATATATATATATATATATATATATATATATAATATATATATAATAAATATATATATATATATATATATATATATATATATATATATATATATATATATATATATATATATATAATATATATATATATATATATATATATATATATATATATATAATATATATATATATATATATATATATATATATATAAATATATATATATATATATATATATATATATATATATATATATATATATATATATATATATATATATATATATATATATATATATATATATATATATATATATATATACAGTATATATATTACAGACATTCAAATTTATTAATAATACCCATACGAGTTGTTGAGGTAACTTCAATGGAGGGATACTGTTAATAAAGGATTAGATGGAATGAGTCTTGTGTTGTTTGTTATCTTGGGTGGGAGAAGGAGGTACGGCGGAGCCCGGCTGGTGTGGGAGGATGCGCTACGTCAAGTCACCGTTTATTAGAGTAAGGCAAGATGTAAGAGATACATATCGTCCATCTCTTTGGCCAAGATGGCAGGGTTTATTGCCACGGAAATTATACGTGAAAAAATGAATTTAAGTTGTGAGGATGCAACG
Organism: Homarus americanus; assembly: GCF_018991925.1. Taxonomy (NCBI): domain Eukaryota; kingdom Metazoa; phylum Arthropoda; class Malacostraca; order Decapoda; family Nephropidae; genus Homarus; species Homarus americanus. Next base: position 14,448,164 of record NW_024741901.1, on the reverse strand, counting down.
GACCGCGCCAGCTAAGTTGTCCCCGTTGCTCCGTGTTTCCGGGGTGAAACTGTGACGGTGCTGTGTCGGGCTGGTACTCTAAGCGTGATTGTGTGTCAGTGGGAGTGAGGTTGTGGTATAATGTTTGTGGAGTGAGGGAGTTGATGTTGTTATACTTAGTGTTTGTGGTGAGGCTGTGCACAGGGTGCTATGGTCAGACGTTGTTTAATGTGTCGTGATGAGGCTGTGTTGCGGCATAGTAATATTGTGTTGATGATGTGGTGGTGAGACTATGGTGTCAGAGGTCGTGTGGTGACACTTTGTTAGTGATGGTAATGTAGTGAGGCTGTGTGGGGAAATTGGTGGTATTGTAGTCGTTAAGGAGTAGTAGTGCTTGATGATATTGATATTAAACAGTTTATTTAGCCAGAAGAACATAGATACAGAGTTGATAGAAATAATAATATTAACATGGCTGAGCCAGTGACAGCCTGAGCTCTCTTGTAGGCACCTGATACAAACTGTACATTTATCTCAAGGAAGTATGATGTAACATTTAGTATCATCTGGAATCGTACACACAGCGTAGTAGTGATCGTGTTGTGATGAGGAAAACGAGTCATTGGTCCTGACTTGATGTTACTGTCGTGAGGTCTACTTTAACACTGCAGCTGTAACTATGCGACGATGCTTTAGCGAATAATGCTATTTTGGTGAATCTACCGTGGTAATGTTCTGTGCACGGGGTATTATTGTTGTAGTACTCAGCTGTTCAGGAGGGAGGAGAGGGGTTGCCCACGGGCTCTTGGGTTGGAGGTGCCATCTGGTCTTCCCCATGTGATACGCCCAGTGTTTAAGCTTAACCTCCTGTGAGGGGTTAGTGTGTAACTCTCCCGAGGTAAGAGGTAGTCTTTAGCGGATATGGGGGAAGGATGGGATGGGAAGGAAGGAGGTAAAGAACAGGGAAAGAGGAAAGACAGAGAATACTTAATAACGGGAATAAATAAATGAAATAGTTGAAGAAAGTACATGTTGGCGTATACAGGAATAGCAGGATTAAGGTAAATAGGAAAGAAGGAAAAAGAGGAAGCATAGAGAACAAATACAAGAAAATATCAACAATGAAAGGGCAAGATAATGAATTTCTTGGAAGATAGGAAATGTAAAGAAGAGAAGCGATCAAAATACATAATAGACCAAAGGAAACCCGTAAAAAGTTCATAGAAAGTGATAAGTAACAGAAATAATAAAACTCCGGAAATAATATGGAGGCATGAATAAGGTTTATGGACAAAAGGAGAAGGTATGACGAATTGAAACGCTAATAGTAAAAATGATAAAAAAATAAAGTAGTAGTTTAGAAAAGACCAGAGGGTAAATGAAGACTCAGGTCAGGAGTTGTTCACGTTCAACTGGCCCTCCAGCTATTAGGAATCACTGCCACGAGAACTGCCGCATTGAGCTCAACATGGTGAACACTGACATGAAAAACTCAACTGGAGAAGAATAAAGTTTACCCACACTTTCAACTCTTACTGAGGAGGAACTAGCCGCTGTCATTTCAACCACAATTAACCACAACGCGACATTTGTCAAGAGATTCTCTAATAAACCGCACCATATGTTTCCCCATTATGCCTCCGACACTATTATTAAGAAAATCATATAAACATATTATTTTACGGAGAATTTAATAAGGGGTTGGACCTGTCATTTTTCATATTGTTATTTTCTCCAGAAAAACAAACATAAAGATTAGATTAAATGTTTTGACGTTGGGCGAGAGTCCTCTGTGAATTATTTTTGTATATGTGTATCGGTACTTGGTAATCATAAATATCCTTTTAAGAAGATCCGTCTAGATATGTCAGCGGGCAGAGTCGAGGTGATCCAGGTGTGGTGTGATCATATAGGGTGGAGCGCAGGGGGAAAATATATACAGGTATATTAGTGCAACAGATTGCCACATGTCAAGAGTTGTGTGTTGATTCTTCCATAATGAATATTTTCCTGACAATTTTTTTTTAAATGACGCTTATGTGAATGTTACACTAAATCCAGAGGAGGAATTTTGAATAGTGAAGTTTGTAAAGGTATAAGAGACTCACGTAGAGGTATAGGGTAGGCAAGAGAGAGAGAGAGAGAGAGAAATGAGTTGCTATTAATGTTATTACTGTACTTCAACTACTAAGGTCTTTAAGCGCGTAAGAAGGTTAGCAATGACATTATTACACCAACAATTAAAAATTTTGAGATAAAACTCTCTATGTAAATGAGTCACTCCGCTTCTCCTTTATATACTGTATATACCTTGATGAGGTGCTGGGCCTGTTATATCCACAACTCTTAAGACAAAGAAGAGAGACTCATGCTCACAGCTTTATTGCTCTGTGGTTACGTCAACACATTAACCTTGACATTACTAAGAGATAATACCTCCATGATGTTGTCTTGTGTGTATCGAGCAAGTTGTCGATGTTTATAAGACTTACGGTCACAACGTCGAACTCACTCCACTATCTTGAGCTCCGTGGATGTTCATGCCTAAGAACTCTCAATTCTTGTCTTACAAATGTCAGTACTATTATGATACAGTAATCAAAAGTAAAATAAACTATTATTATTGAAATAAAAAAAGCAAACATCCCTAACACTGAGATGATGCCATTAAATATTTCTCCTTCCGTTTGTCTCTTCAGAAAATTACATTGTCAGTAACAAATATGCTTTATTAATCTATCCAAACCTTCGCTTCATTACAATTCTTAGAAATTCTGATGAGTCTTGGGTTTAACAATTTATCCTAGGACCTTTGATATATAAATAAAAATCGGTTAAAACAAAATGAGGTGGAATATTAAAAAACAAAAAAAATTAAAGCATCCTCTTATTTTTATTATGAAAAAGACAATACCGCATCCTGTGTCCATACTGTCATCTGTGGAGACACCTCACCCACCCCATCTCTCCCTCTTCTCTTGTATATATTATTTTCACCCATATTTTGGTTTATCCCAATCATGGGTTGGTGTTGTGGTTCGACCCATCCCCCCTAATTCTCGTAGCCTGAACCCTTTCCCAAGAAAACTATTCGGAAGCAGAAAAAGGCGCCAGAATACCGAGGACAAACATGCGAGCCACTTAAACCAAGTTAAGGTGGTGTTACTTATCCTCCACCATCCACCCCTCCTGAGAAGCTAAATTTTCACGTCCTGAAGAGGTTCTTCACCGCTTTAGGGATCGAGGGGACAAACCAGACAACTGAAGGACGTTAAAGTCAACAATGATATTCCCATACCATCCTCTTGTCATAGCTTAAACATAACGGCGTTAGTGGCTTATCCCGAAATTGGTTTACCTCGTACCTGTCTAGCAGGAAGCAGTATGTCTGCAATAACAATCATCATTCTAGGTCCTCACCTAGTTTTACGTTATTCCCCAAGGCTCCTTTCTCAACCCAGTACTGTTCTTGTTGTACATAAATGATATAGTCCACTCCAGCTAGCTCGTAAAATACAACTTTTTTGGAGACACTTGTAATCTCAATGCCTGTCACTCAGAGATCCATTCCTTGATGAGAACTATGAATACTGAATCGACTAAATTCGGGAATTGGGTAATATGTAATAAACTGACCATAAACCTTGAAAAAACGCACAACACAATCTTTCACAGAAAGAAAAACTTACCTCCAGGTCTGAGGTTGTTGTTAATGGTAAACTAAACTAAAGAAACCATATACAAGCCATTCAAAATAAAATGAATAAACTGTGTGGTATCCTGTATCATGCTCGCCAGTCACTCATTCTTGCAGTAATAAAAGAAATCGATTACGACCTTGTTTACCAACACTTGATTTACTGTCATACACTATGGAGGGGCCTCCGGCACCACTAAGACACAACCCTGAGTCTCTGCCCAGAAGAGAGTTGTGCGGACAATGACCTACTTGAACATAATTGATCACACAAAAGAACAATTTACTAAATTTAGTTAAAATTTGAGGACATTAACACTTATTGCTGTTCTCTATTTGTTTATGAATCAGTTTATCACTTGATTGAGAATATTAATATTTGTGTAATACTTTTATACTCCTACTTTTATTGTACCACGAAAACCAATATATTATGTTTCATTGCTTCCAGTCACTCTCAGATTATTGTGTATCAACTCTACTGTAAAATATGTATACACTTATAATACAAATGAAAAAATAAATAAATAAAATATACATTTAAAAGTGATAATCGTGGTAACACTCCTAACACTCATCTTGCTTGCAGTGCCGACAGTTTCTGTGTGGATGTCGGTCACACTAGAATAACCCGTTATAGTATATCCTTCTTTCCTCACACAGCCAAAATGTGGAATGCTCTGCCTTCTTCTTTGTTTCCATCCTCTTACAATTTGTCTTACTTCAAAAAGCTGGTTTTCCGGCCTCTTCCTGGTGCAGATTAAAAGTGTTTTCTCTTCTATTTTTTTTTAATCTTATTTTTCGCCCCCTAGGCCCTGTTGTTGGTCGATGACCTTTGCCCGGGTGGACTATTCCCCATAAAAAAAAAATATCATATGTATGTACTAACACTATATTATGTGTACTAATCCAGATGATACTAATTGTTGCATAAAAATTCCTTGTCACTAAGAGAGCTCAGGGTTTCAATTGGCTCAACCATGTCACGAGAACATGTTTTTTATGTCAATCTATATTTCAAATCTATATATTGTCTTTCTGACCATGTATTACTGGAATTCATGGGTATGATTGTGACCCATCCAGGGGTGTAGGTGTGGCATGTCCCAGTAGTACCTTGCACTTGAGTTGCCAGATACCCCATTTGTTGCTGCTTTTGTGCTTATTCATATAACAATTATTTTAACTTATATTATCCCCTCCCATCATAACCTTGCCTCAAACCTTGTGTTCTAGTATCTGTAAGCTTGTGAACTAAATGGCGTTTATTTGCCCATGAGTCGAGGGCAAGAGTTCCCTGAGCAGGTATGGGTCAGCACCTGTCTCACACTAGCCTTGTCTGAGTGTAGAAATCTCTGCCTCTCTTTCTGCCTCGTCTTGTCCTTGCCTAAACTCTGACCAGAGATGTCTGTCTCTGTCCTTCTCTCTCCTTCTCAGAGCCACTATGTGAGTTAAGGTATGTGAATCTTTTCCTAGGATATATTAGGTGGGAGTCAATGATGCTTATGCTGAACTCCTAATTAGGTAAGATATGTATTTACTGTATATTATGTCCTGTACCTTTTATTTGTATACTGTATATATATGAAATTAAGGTAGATTTACATAGGTGTTTTTGTTGGTCCTTTTCGACCAGAATTTTATTCTCCAGTTATGACTGAGTTTTGGGAACACCTAAGGAGTAACTCAGGAAGTCCACCCTTCTTAAAGCTAGCCATAGCAGTATACAACTGTTGTCCAGCTTTGTGTCTTTTGGGGTAAGCTTGGGCAAGGCACAGGGTTCTGATACATGTCAATATTGTTATTATTATCCTACTTTCATCCAGCATCCTCCTGTGATATTTGGGATGTTTTTTCTTGGGTAACTCTGCAGGTACCACACACTGAAAATCATAATTCCTTAAAAGTACCAGCAAACGTCTGTGATGGTAAGACGCGGGTAGGTGGGACACAGGTCACTTTGGAAAGTAGGTCACGCGTCTATGCCCTGGTCACTCAATGCCGCAAGACGCTCGCCTTAGACCATGAAGCAGCATTGCACCACCTGTGGCAGTCCTCACTCATCCTCCAACAGGGAGTGTCCCAAATGGAGGGAAGAGTGTAGGATCGTGAAGGTGAAGCACTCAAAGAACCTCACCTCTACAGGAATGCATTCCTCAGAATGAAGAAAACAAGCAAGAAAGAACGGGAACAAGAACACCCAGAACAGGAAAACCGTGAACAAGAAAAAAATCAAGAGCAAGAAGAATGAAGATGGAAGGTGCAGAAAAATAAAGACCAAAAGTAAATGGAAAAATTCACAAAACTACGGCCTTAATGACCATTGATGTCGATGACCAGCAAATCAAACGAAAAAGTAGATGACTGGGAACCTGCTGTGACTAAATGGGATATATATATATATATATATATATATATATATATATATATATATATATATATATATATATATATATATATATATATATATATATATATATATATATATATATATATATATATATGTTTATTGTTTTTGTTTTTTTACTCGTATATTAATTATGATCAAATTACATGAAGATACCGGTCTCGTGGCAGTGATTGTAAATGTCTTTAAAATAGCGAATAATAGTTGAGTTTTATGTGAATGGAAAGATTAATGCATATGAAATAATCCAGCCTCTACTCAGTTAACTCACAAACGACCAAGTACCCTCAGATGTTCTTAACTTGAAGTTCTCGAGTCTTAAAGTTGATCTTTGACGCTCTAGTAGTGATTCACGCGGGTACAGGGTATTTACCCAGCAACATCATTCGGGATCTACACCTCGGAGAGTGAAAACATTTCTCCCTGCTCCCGAGGTACCACGTGGACATGACGCTGCATTGGGACCAAGTGAAGGTGGTTCGACTGTACCTGGTCAAGTGCATCTCCCCCAAGAAACTCAGCTTTCTTGTCCTGAGGAAGTTGTTCGACTCCTCAGGGATTAAGGGGGTTATGAAGGTCGTCCACAGGCCAGAGAGTGGTGGCTTTATGGTCACTGTCACTGAATGGGACAGGCCAGGAAGGTGTGGGACGTTAGAGTCATTAACGTTGTCCCAATCAAGATAGAAGCTCACGAAGACGACAACTTGGTGATAGGAGTGATCTGAGAACAACGTGGAGTTTCTTCGGTTATGCTTATGAACGAGTGATGGCACGTACTAAGGCTTCCATAAATGAGCTTAACAAGCAGATTAACAAGCAGGCAATGTCCCAGCCACAGCGATCCTTATAGACTTCAAGGCTGAAATAAACAGAATTCGGGGAGAGTATTGGAACCCTCAGTACAAAAACAAACGACTCAAGCACTGTAAGGATTAAGTGAGTGATCAGCAACCGATTCACTCGACAACCTGGGAAGAATCACTGTCGAACGGGCACCACAGCAAGTAACCGCGACTGGCCCAGAATAGCCATCAGAATAAAGATCTGGCTGATGATGAACAGCGAGAACTCGTGGAGTTCAACCGGGAACAATCCAGATATCTTCACCAGGGGGAGTCCGAGCATATAGGGCCATCGTCCGCCAGCCCGTGGCTCGACAGTTTCACGTACAGGCACAGGACGCCTTGGATATAATCTTTAGGCCTGAGACACAGGCGGAATTATGGATTCGAAGCACGAAGGAACTAGTGGCTACACTTTGATTGCCCCAAACACCTCTTCCAACGTTCACGGGGAAGCAGAACCGAGTACTGGGACGTCATTCGGGCGTTCCAACGCTAGATAGATGACACATCGAGGCTGGCATTTAATTAAATTATACGTTTTTCTACAAGCCTGTACTGGAATGAAAATGAAGATGGACTTACAGTCCTGTGAGACGTTAGGCCCAGAAAAGAGATACAAGAAAACATTGGCCCTTCTCACACAGAAGTTTGGGGATGAATAGGCGTATGTGGAGGAATTAGTGATAAGCCTTTAGGAAGGGCCACCCATAAGGTCTGGCGATGGGAGAGGTCTGCAAAAACTGGCAGATGAGTTGTGGGAGAGCTAAAGTTATTTGGAAAATTAGGACCTGCTACGTAAGCTGGACACACGGACATGCATTTGGAGCATATTGGCGAGGCTGCCCAGCAAACTACAAGACCGATGTGCGAATGAATCACACTCATATAAGGAACAACGTGGCTCACTCCCTGGAATCAAGTGGATAAGAGAGTTCGTTCAGAGACACGTGGACAGAATGAATAGCATACTCTTTAAAGGCTACAGCAAAGGCAGCAGTGATGACCAAAGGAAGGAGAAACCTCAAGAAATAAGAGCATCAAGCAAGCGGGCAGCGAGTTTCGCAACTACCACCGACAGGGAAGTGGTAGTGAAGAATGAAGACCAGTATGAGCAATGTGTCCTCTGCCCCGGATCCCACAAGCTACCCCGTTGCAAGCATTTCCGAAGCATGACCATACTCAAGCGACGTGAGCTCGTAAGAAACCTGCGTTGTTGTTACGTCTGCCTGAACAGCACGCATCTGGTTGCAGAGTGCAAGTCTGACTGGTTGCATGGCGAAACATTCGAAGTGGCTCCACGAAATTGAAGAAAGGGCGAGTAGATATTAGGGTACACCTAGGCCTGATGGTGGTTGGAAAACCAAGCTGGAGCTGGCATATCTATGCCGAGTTTGAGTCAAGACAAAAAACATACAATGAAGCAAATAATGGTGTGAAGGAAGTACGCTGACTCGTAAGGGGATGAGCATCTGGTTTGCAGGGTTACGGTGCATGCCTGTCCAAAATTACACCAAAGGAGTGGAACTATGAGGAGCACGGGAGGGTCGAGCAGAGGAGCAATACTTACTCAGTCGGATCAGAGAGTAAGGGGACGAAATTAGAAAAGGACAGTAACTTGTGACAACCTAGGAGGTTGAGGATCGTCTTGCCCTTGGTAGATGTCATGGCATGAGGAAAGGGAATCTGTCTGGGAAATGCAGTTAGGTCTCTGGCATTTTTAGATTCTGGCATTGACAGATCATTCTGCACCAACACTTAGCGAGTGAATTGGGAGTAAGAGGTAAGAGGGTGCCGTTTTCCATTGGAACACTTATGCAGGAGTCAACACAGTGGACTTCCGAAGATAATTTAGAAGTCTTAAATGCCGGTCTGAGGAAAACGAGGATTGTTTCTCTTCCTGAAGTCTTAGTCATAGAAAGTCTCCCGTCAGCATTGCAGGAAGCAATGCTGGACACAACTCCAGGGAGTCCTAATGCATGACCAAGACCATAAAGGGAGCTCCTAGTTGGACAATCACCCCGCATACATTAACTCAGCTGGAGGTCAGAGGAGGAGGAGATGGAGCTCCCTTCGCAGTACGGACATGCCTTGGTTGGGCGGTGAGAGGATCTGTGGGTTACCAAGCATCATCTACAAAAAAAGAGCTGTTGATGACAAAACCTACGGAGACCCCTGAAACACGTTTGGGGAAACTGGTCAGGCTCTTCTGGGAAATAGAAAATGACCATACCAAAGGCACCAGAAGTGCCACCTACTCATTGAAGGAAAAGATGATTCTAGAATTGCGGTCAGTTCCCGGCACCAAGGTAGGAAACCACTATCAGTTCCCAATACCCTTCAAGAAGAGGGACCCATGTCTGCCTAATAACAAACTCATGACTGAACACTGACTTGGGAGCCTGAGGACCCGGCACACAATCAATTTTTAGTCGGCTAATAGTATAATTGCAGAAGTGAAAACCACTGAGCCAAATGGGAGCACACACATGCAATTCAATAGTTGGGCGACTAAAAAGTTTGTGACATGCTAGAACTTGTATACAATGGAATAGCGGACCAACTCGCTCGTGCATGCAGGTTTCAACGTGTGCGAGCGCACTAGCAGTGAACTGTTGGTCGACTTTCACTTATTTTCTTACCTTAAAGTGACAGGTAGCCTTTCCTCTGGGTGGACGCTATTCCTCCATTTGGTATTTTGACGTGTTATTGAAGGCCCAACAAGGTGCAAGAGTTCGTCGAAACTGTTGACGTTCATTCTATAGTAATTTGAAAATTTCATTTGGGTAGGCCCGTAAATCTTCATACAATTTGTAAAATTGTCCTTTAATCAGCAGTTGGCTTGTAATTGGATGAACCCAGTACTGTTTTTTTACGTTTCTTTTTCCTTTGACGAATTACCAACGCACAGACGCAAACTGTTTCGACGAAGTCCATAATACAACTGAAATAAATTGACCAACTGTGAATTGCACTGTGCGGAATTCAGGTCGGCCCACAGTTTCGTCGGCTGGTGCATGGAAAAAAAACGAATTGGCAGATAAACAACCGAACAACTAAAATTTGCCAATTCGATTTTTTCACAAGCACTAGCAGACGAAACTGTTGGCAGACTTGAATTCGGCACAGTGCAATTCACAGTTGGTCAATATATTTCAGTTGTATTATGGAGTTCGTCGAAACAGCGAGACTTTTACGGCAGACTAAATGTGGCATAGGTGCAACAGTATGAGGTGGCTATCCTACGCTCGGTCCAAATGGAGTGTTATCCAGATGAGATGAAAGCTTTTGCTGAGCATATGCGAAGGAGGAAAAGTGAGCTTTGCTGACTGGAGCCATTTTTGGACGAGGATGAACTAATTAGGGTGAGTGGTCGAATTAAAAATGCCTCCTATCAGTGGGGCAGCCAGCATCCCATCTTAGTTCCTTATCAACATCACGTCACTGAAATCTTTGTGTTGGACATACATGGAAATCAGGCTGGACACTCCAGAAGAGAACACAGGTTAGCGTGCATACGGCAGAAGTTTTGGATTCCCCGATGTCACAGGCTGCTGAGCAAGATCACTCGGCTCTGCGTGGTGTGCTGCAGGAACAGCTGAAAGCCTGCACAGCAGCGTCAAGCTGACTTACCGGAGGATCGAGTTACTCCAGGTAAACCGCAGTTTGCTTTCACAGGGGCGGACTGCTTCGGACCTTTCAGCGTTAAGCAGGGGCATAAACGTCTCAAGAGGTGAGGATGTCTGTTCACGCGTCTGACCACTCGTGCTATAGACTTTAAAGTTCTTGCCTCGCTAGATGCTGATGCCTTTCTCAACGCCATATCGAGATTCTCAGCCTGCAGAGGTACCCCAGATCTTATTCGGATCGGACAACAGCACAAACATGGTTAGTGATAACAAGGAATTGAGGACGGCGGCACGCAGTTGGGCGCAAGATGAAGCCATTCGGGATGCCTTCCTGAAGACACGAATAGACTGGGTCTTCAATCCCCCTACAGCATCACACATTGAGAGTGTGTGGGAACTAAAAATACGGACAGTAAGGAAGGTTTTACAAGCGGTAATTGGATTACAAGTCCTAGACGACGAACGTCTTCAGACCTTTTCTTGCAAGGTGGAAGTTGTAGTGAATGAACGGCCGATTACCCCTATTTCGGATGATTCAATGATCTGGAGGCACTCACACCTACGCCCTGGTACGACATGTAATCTTCCCCTAGGTGGCCTGCTGGTGGATCAGTCGTATCGTATGAGATGGAAACACGCTCAGTTCCCAGTGGACCAACTCTGGATACATTGGATAAAGGAATACTTGCCTTTGTTGAGAAGCCGCCAAACTCATCTCAAACCATGGCACAACTTTCGACCAAATGACATGGTCATCACACCGGGGGAGGCAAACCCTAGGAATTAGTGGCCACTCGGAAGAGTAACAGAAGCAAAGCCTGATAGTTATAATGACGGACTTGTGAGACGCGTCAAATAAAGACTGCACGTTATGTACTGATACGCCCTGTGGTAAAACTATCTCCTAGAAGGCGATTCGGCAGTGGAAAACATACTTCCTCTGGGTACGTAGACGTGGTGTTGGACATCTCAGCCTAGGCAGGGGCACTCTTGTGCATTTTTGGGCTGCTTCGGCAGTTTTATTCTTTATAACCGGTTCATATGACTTAAGCATGAGAGCTCAACAGGGGAAGTGTTACCGCCCCGCACTGGGCGAGCGGTAATTGTGAAAATTATGATAACGGTAATATGAGAAAATAGTTGATATGGAGGTTGAAGGGAGAAGGAGTAAGCAAGCAGTGTTGATCGTGGCAGTCCACACGCTGCCACCGCATATTGCTCATACATCATCTGGCCTCCATCTGGTCTGAGGTCAGTTCAGGACATACTGCCACACTGGAGCACCATCATCCACGGACTAGTATAAGACCCGTTACGCATAAGTTTATGCTACAGCTTATACGAGGCTTTATAGTTTCTCAAAAGTTTTGTATTGGGAGATACTATGTTTATGTTTTTGTAATATTCAGATGAGTTTGTACTAAATGCTGTTTCTATTGTATTAATACGAAGCTGTATTTATCAACTAACGTGCAATCCACAAATTCTGAGTAACGTGTTAACAGGTTTTGACCATTAAACACCCTTAAGTCCACGTGCACGGGTCTTCTTATCCAGACATCGCATACTTAACGCTTCATTGACCAAGACGAGATGGCCGAACTGATCGGTGACCAGCTCTACAGTACGTCACAAGGAAGCTGACCAGTCAAGCGGTCCTGGTGGTGGCAGCCATTTTGAATTTGGTCAATAACAAAATTCCCCCAGGGTGCCAGCTAGGAACCCAGCTGATTTGCGATTAATAGGGACTAATCTATCAGAAACAATAATAAAACAATATACTGCATTTGTAACAAAACAGTGTTCCACTCACATTTAGCCATTCTGTCACCGGACTAAAAAATGTGCAACTTACGGCGGCCCTCACTCCTCCTCCGACAGAGAATGTTCCAAGTGGAGGGAGGAGTGTAGGGTAACCAAGGTGCGATCCCAGAAGAAGATCAGCTACAAGGAGGATCTCCTTGAAGTAAAGACCAAGAAACTAGAGAAACTTGAAGAACCACAACGAGAAAAGAAGAGAACAGAAGAAACGAAGAACCAAGAAAGAGATCAAAACCAAGCTAAAGAACAACACGTAGTGTGAAAAGAACAAAAGAAGAACAAGAAAAGCAAGAGGAAGCGGTCCAAATAACAAGTATACAGCCAGTAAAACAATCAAGCAACAACACCAACAACAACAACAACCCAGCAAGAGAAAAAGGCGAGTCCCCCAGGAGTTTCCCTCTTGTGTGTGGCCGTCGAAGCCGTGATCTTGTGTACCCAAAGCTATGTGAACCTCCTCATTGTCACCAGCCGACACTACCACCGCCGGGCCTTTTTATCCGTCACACACCGCGCAACCCACCATCACCAACCTCTCCGTGTAATTGTTCCTGGCAGGTAATTAGGGTAATTAATCAATCACCATCACGCCCTGACTGTCCTCACGGAATGCCACAACAATCAGGTACCCACGGGAGAGTGAGTGAGAAATTTACCTGGTGACTCGGACACTAACTGAGGGGTTTTGAGTTGGGTTTCTGCGATCTGTGTGAAGTCTCACCCCCGGCCGTGCCTCCTCCAGTCTCCCTGACAAAGAGGATTTCAGTCCCTCACCAGTCCCTAGACTAGTGGTTCTTTGAATAAACACACAAATAATGGTGATCTACACACCATGAAACACATCCCTGTGTCATCATAATCAATGCTGTAATCTGGGATCCACAAAACCATGGTTCAGCCAATTTGGGCCCTAGTGGAGAAAGTTGTGCTTGTACCTAATATCTCACAAGTTAATTTTGTAAGAACTTGCTGATCTAATTTTCATCTCAGGTCAAACTCACTTTACTTCACTTACTGGGAAAAACGGAATTGTGATTGATTGTAGAAAAGGGAATAAAATATATGTGCAAAAACTATTCTCTGTCAGGCCTTGCAGCAGTCAACACATCCTAGAAGAACAAGGATGTAGAACTTTAAATAAATATCCTTTCTGTCGTTCTAAAGTCAGTGAGGCGCCGCAAATTTTCCTCACCGCTCATTACTAGAGTAACTTCACAACATCCGTCGGTGTCTAGACGTGTAATATCGCCACGCCTAATGGGAGAGAGAACAAAAGGTGGGTAATACGTGGGCGTGCTAATACAGGGGCGTGGGGAATGAGTGGGTGTGGAGGCGGCAATGTGTACGATCGTAGATTACCCGCTAGTGGGGTTACAGTGGCGGCTGTAAGGAGCCCAGGATAGTGATTGGAAACAGCTGATGTGTGTGTGCTACTCTAGCATTAGACGCAGCAGGGTCGTCCACTCTTATGTTATTTAGCCGGCAGACGGGGGTGTATTTGCGGGCCAGGATATTAAACTGGGTACACACTCTTATGCTATTGCCATGGGTGTATTTTCTAAAGTGCCACAGAACATAATGGGTGCTTGCTCATACGAAATTCTGACAGGTATATTACTGTGTTGGTAGACTAACTTGTAATATTATTGTCGGGTTTCTGTTAGTGAATCAGAGGAAAACGTACAGCTATACCAAGTTGTTTGTGTGAAGAAGTAGATTAAATGTTTTTTCACTAATGTGCTGTTGTATGAGACCTTTTAATTGTCTGGGAAATGATAATAGTTGCTCAGTCATGTAAAGCTGCGATGAGTTAAACATCGAGAACAAGAAATAACCACCGTGAGAATATACTGTACTCGCCAGGACACAACTACTGACCAACATGTAAATCCAGCCAGAAAATTTACACATTCTGTCAGATATATATATTCAGCTGTGTGTAAATTCAATATATGAAGCTATATTATAAAAAATCCAACTTTAGATGGAATGAGAATAACAAATGTTGATTACCTATTATTGAAAATTGTACACGATATCATACGTTCTTCTTATGATAGCTGTAACTACGTTAGGTAAGTATCACTGTCTTCATGCCAGTGTTACCACCTAAACATAAATTGCAGCTTTCACTCTAGGAATACATCGCCAGAACCTTAATCTGCCCACACTTGATTATAATGTTGCACACATCGTGTTATATCACAAAGTATCCCTCTCACCCCAAGAAAAAAAACGGGAAAAAATCTTGGAAATAAATGTAATTTACAGATATTCGACAACTGAACTTATCTACGACAGCTGGATATATATATATATATATATATATATATATATATATATATATATATATATATATATATATATATATATATATATATATATATATATATATATATATATATATATATACAATATCCAGCTGCACATTGACACCTTTTTACCTAAATTAAAAAAAAAATAATCGGACAGAAGAAAAAAGGAAATTGGTGAAACATTAACCCGAGAAACCGAATAAAACGTCATGTAAGAGACCAATAAAAAGTTATTTCTAATACCTCAAAAACGAGTCGCTTTATCCACACTACGACACAGCATAAGCAAGGGAACATTTATAAAGTTGTTTTGGCCGACGATATTAGAGAGAGAGATAGAAAAAACAAACAAATACCTGCTTTGACGGACCGATGACGTACGACGACGGATGAAAAAAAAGAGAACCATGAACACATCTGAACGACATGTCCAATAAACCAAAATAAATGTAATAACTGAATAACCGAGAGAGAGAGAGAGAGAGAGAGAGAGAGAGAGAGAGAGAGAGAGAGAGAATTATGGGGGTACAGACTCCATCATCAAAGGCGGCATCGAGTGGAGGACCGGGGTATTACGTGTGTAATGACAGGGAGAGCAGCCCGCTGATGTGTCTCCCTGGGCTACAAGAGACGCTAGGGAATGATGGCTTTCGTTGGGGGCTACCTACTTGCTACTGTGT
The DNA here is from genome assembly GCF_018991925.1 of Homarus americanus. Taxonomy (NCBI): domain Eukaryota; kingdom Metazoa; phylum Arthropoda; class Malacostraca; order Decapoda; family Nephropidae; genus Homarus; species Homarus americanus. The sequence goes on along the minus strand of NW_024741901.1, from coordinate 14,432,794 downwards.
CTTTTTGGGGGCTACCTACTATTGTTGGGGTTGGCGAATGTATCTATTGTTGGAGGTTACCTACTGTGGCTATTGTTTGGGGTTACCAATTGTGTCTGTTGTTGGGGCCACCTATTTGTCATATAGCAACTGTGCTCATTGTTAGAGGCTTCTTACTACCGCTGTTTCTTTTGTTGGGCTTAATGTTACTGCTGTTTTGTTTTCTTTTTTTGTCCTATTACTGCTGTTGCATCTGTTTTGGGGGCTAGTGCTTCCCCTTTTATTAGGGCTACTTGTTGCTAGTGCTTCTTTTGTTGGGGCTACAGGTTATAGATTCTTCTCTTATTTGGGTCTAATGCTGCTTCTTTTGTTGGCAATACTATTGTTTCTATAGTTGGAATTACTGCTACCGTATCTTCTTTTGTTAAAGCTACTTATATAGCGGTTTCTTTCACCATTCCTACTGGTACACCTTTTGTTTAGACTACTGCTGTTTCTCTTGTCGTTGCTACTATTACTTTTGCTTCTTTCGCTGGTGCTATTTTCCTTGATGCAGCACTTGATAGCGGTGTTGTAATGAGGCTGTGTAATTAGTGTTTTCCTTACAAAAAAAAACCCGCTGTGATTCTGGTGCTGCTACTGTAATGATGCTATCATGTTTGTGCTGTGTAATGATGTCATAATGATGGTCGTACACACGCTCTCTCTCTCTCAAAAAAAAAAAATGCTGATGTGACAATACGTTTATCAAACTCTGCCTTACGGGGTCTGGTGCTTATGGTACTGGTATGTAGTGGTGATCTGATGTTCATGGTATTGCTGCTCTGGTGATGGTATGAGAGCAGCGTTACTATCACTGCTAAATTACCTGGATAATTAACACATCATACATCATTCTAACACAGCATGGATTATTCTAGCACACCATGGATAACTAACACAGCATGGATAACTAACATAGCATGGATAACTAACACGACATAGATCATTTTAACACATCATGGGTAACTAACACAAAATGGATATTACTAACACAGCATCAATAACTTGCACAACATGAATAACTAACACAGCATGCATAACCCACCGCATGAATAACTAACGCATCATCGATAACTTACATAGCATGAATAAATAACACAGCATGGATAACCAACACATCTTGGATAACTAACACAGCATGGATAACTAACACATCTTGGATAACTAACACAGCATGGATAACTAACACAGCATGGATAACTAACACAGCATGGTTAGCTAACACAGCATGGATAACTAACACAGCATGGTTAGCTAACACAGCATGGATAACCAACACTGCATGGATAACTAACACAGTATGGATAACTAACACAAAGAACAGCTAGCTCTAACACAACATGGGTAACCAACACAGCATGTTTAACTAACACATCATAGATAAATGTAACACAACATGGATAATTCTATCACAGAATGAATAACTAATATAGAATAGATAACTAACATAACATGGATAACTATCACAGCATAGATAATTCTAACACAGCATGGATAACTATAAACAGCAGGATTCCTCACACAGCAACGATAAATAACACAGAAAGAATATATAACTAACACAACAGGATAACTAACATAATGGATAAATAACAGCAAGGATAACTTTAATTCAGTATGGATTACTGTGGCACTGTATCTTAGCACCCCTAGCTTATTTCTTCCTAATTGATGTAGGTTCTAACCATACAGCAAACAGGGGCTCCCCTCTGGCGTTATCCTGAATAAAATCGTCCGGCGTTAGCCTGAATAAAATCGTCTGACGTTAGCCTAAATAAAATCGTCTGGCGTTAGCCTGAATAAAATCGTCTGGGGTTAGCCTAAATAAAATCGTCTGGCGTTAGCCTGTATAAAATCGTCTGGCGTTAGCCTGAATAAAATCGTCTGGCGTTAGCCTGTATAAAATCGTCTGGCGTTAGCCTGAATAAAATCGTTTGCCCTCAAAAGGATTAGTATTAACCACCCTACTCTAAATTAACCTAAATCCCAGGTAGTGTTATAGAGTGTTTAATTATCAGGTTAAATAAGCTTGGAGGAGGCTGATCTTCAGGTGATCCGACATATTGACCAGGATCTACAGCATGTTCCCGGAAGCTCATCATCTCATCCAAAGTATTATCAAGGAAGCTATAGAGACCAGTTTTGTAAGCCAAAGAACTCGATAGACTAATGTGATCTTGGCAAACGCAAGGGAAATATTTTTGCCAAATATGAACACAATTAATCGTCACGGCTCTATTGTTGTGTGTATGTGTTCGTCATAGAACCACGTAAAGAAATGGAGGATTAAAGGCGACTGACTGATTTATGGCTCTACAATAACGCTAGGCTCCGGCAAACTCTACCTATAGATAAAAACAAGTGATCGTGGGCCCTTCGTGCCCGGTGGCGAGTCCGGTGGTACAGTTCACCGAGGTTGTTGTAATCATGGTCGTGGTTGTTATAGTCATGGTCGTGGTTGTTATAATCATGGTCGTGGTTGTTATAATCATGGTCGTGGTTGTTATAATCAAGGTCGTGGCTGTTATAATCATGGTCGTGGTTGTCATAATCATGGTCATGGTTGTTATAAACATGGTCGTGGTTGTTATAATCATGGTCATGGTTGTTATAATCATGGTCGCGGTTGTTATAATCATGGTCGTGGTTGTTATAATCATGGTTTGTTATAATCAATTGTCGGGTTGCTATAATCATGGTCGTGGTTGTTATAATCATGGTCGTGGTTATAATCATGGTCGTGGTTATAATCATGGTCGTGGTTGTTAAATCATGCTCGTGGTTGTTATAATCGGTCTGGTTGTTATAATCATGGTCCTGGTTGTTATAATCATGGTCCTGGTTGTTATAATCATGGTCGTGGTTGTTAAAATCATGCTCGTGGTTGTTATAATCATGGTCGTGGTTGTTAAAATCATGGTCGTAGTTGTTATAATCATGGTCCTGGTTGTTATAATCATGGTCGTGGTTGTTAAAATCATGCTCGTGGTTGTTATAATCATGGTCGTGGTTGTTATAATCATAGTCGTGGTTGTTATAATCATGGTCCTGGTTGTTATAATCATGGTCGTGGTTGTTAAAAATCATGCTCGTGGTTGTTATAATCATGGTCGTGGTTGTTATAATCGGTCGTGGTTGTTATAATCATGGTCGACGTTGTTATAATCATGGTCGTGGTTGTTATAATCATAGTCGTGGTTGTTATAATCATGGTCGTGGTTGTTATAATCATGGTCGTGGTTGTTAAAATCATGCTCGTGGTTGTTATAATCATGGTCGTGGTTGTTAAAATCATGCTCGTGGTTGTTATAATCATGGTCGTGGTTGTTATAATCATGGTCCTGGTTGTTATAATCATGGTCCTGGTTGTTATAATCATGGTCGTCATTGTTACAATAAGGGTCGTACCTGAGACTATCACAGGTAGCATAAACCCCACACCTTATCTTTAATCTCACTAAACCCAGATTAACCTCACCTAATCAACAGGATTAGAGACCATTAGGATTGTACCACCAATACCGATACATTTCACACTGGATTAATAACAAAACATTTAATCACATTTCCAATGTCTTACGGATATCTTATCAAGTTGTGTTCATACATGTCTATATAATTATGTTATATTCTTACAAATATTTATAGTTCGTTGTGTATTGTATTGTATGGTATTGTATGGTATTGTATGGTATGGTATTGTACTGTATTATACTGTACTGTACTGTTTTGTTTTGTTTTGTATTGTATTACATTGTATTGTATTGTATGACAGTGGGCCCTTCGTGCCAGGCTCGCCGTCCGGCTGACAGCGTACAGCGAATGAGGGTGCGCCAAGTCCGTAGACTTGTGAGGGTGCGCCAAGTCCGTAGGCTTGTGAGGGTGCGCCAAGTCCGTAGACTTGCATCGTTTCCCATCGTAAATAAAATTGTTAATTAATGGCTTCCTAAAGAAACCATCGACATGGGACCAGGTTTGTTCCACTCTACGAATTTTTTGCGATTTTTCCACCAAGTTTGATGAAAAACGATTGTGCCGTTTCGGCTGCCCAGAACAGACAGACAGACAGACAAACAGACAGACGCCTAGTCCTATAGTATATTAGATTAGAGATTCTGTTAAGGGAGAGTTAAAAAGTTCAATAAGAGATCCTTATTTTTTTCCTTAAAGCAATGAATCTCGTAAACAAAACCAACCAAAGATGGTAACCCACATATATCAAATTGCAAGACACTTAAGGTAATAAAGAAAATGCATGAATTCAAGGTTTAAATCTGCCCGAGTAACTCGAGACATGGTATGAACATATCAAACAATAACATGGACGCAAATGTTCATTCACATTATTTTTTTTTCCTCTGAGCATTATCTCGTTATTACTCGAGGCAGCACAGGAAACACTGGCCACACTGAGATACGCTACTCATAAAAGTAAAAATTTAGACTTACCGCGATAAAGAGAGTATCTGGTCTAAAAGCGTCCATCAGCCGCTGATTCCAACGCACACACCTGCAATGACACAATAGAAAAGTATGTGTAATTTTCAGACATTTTGTATTCCCTGTAAGTATAATTTGCATTTTAGAAAATTATTTTGTAAAAAAAAGGTTCATATGAACTACGACAGCGAGGTATTAAGCGTGCGTGGAAAAGATACCAGCTTAACAAATCAACTAATGCAGACGACCCACCCAAAGGCATGATGAGTCCGCCTCATTATCAAGTCCCTGAAGAGGTGCACTTTAACCCCCGGGCAGATCGCGAAGACGTGGGTGGCCCGGATTAAATGCTTACAATCGTGGCCCGTGAGCTTAGAAATAATACCCATTTAACCAATTTGAGTAGAATTAACTGAGATAGAACACACCATTCATTACCAACACAAAGAGCAATTTCGGGCGGGTTGCAAGGCGAGCGTTGTAAAGTCTTCCTCTGGTTTTAAGACAATTTCCGTTTTCTACCTAATTGTCATTGCCAAGTATCAGGAGACTATGATACAATTATCTTCTATTTTTTCCTGGCCAAGACGATTTACGAGCTTAAGTTGGGGTAAACATGGGCCTGCGGTGAGAACCAGAGGGAATTGTGAGGTCACTTTAATTTGGTGGGTGTGGCGTGGCAGTTCATGGTAGGGTTAGCATGGTGTAAATGGGGCAAAACTCATGGTCGAATGGTTATGGTGTGAGTGGTAAGAACTTCATGGTAAGGTGGCCGTGGAGTGAGTGGTGAGAACTTCATGGTGAGGTAGGCGCGGAGTGATCGTCGAGTAGTCATGGTAAACTGGTGGTGAAGTGGGTTACACATAGCAGACATGAGGTAAGTCAGTTTCCCTTGACAGTGAGTGTGTATTTTGTCACACAGTTGAGGAATGTCATATACGTAACACAATGTGGTTAAAATATAATATACACACAGTTTATTATACCACAGAGTGTAATGTGTCATTTATACTCTTTCTTCAGTGTTCTTCTGGTATTACACTATCTGGTTTGGTTTTATCACACAGTGTGGCTCCCTCATACCACACCGTGTGTTTTTGTTACCACACACTGCTGGTTCATTATGTTACACTCTATAGGGCTATGATATATCTGTGTGTGTGTGTGTGTGTGTGTGTGTGTGAGTAATACTTACCAATAACAACAATGTGGCAGACTGTAGCCTTGAGTTAGCTTGAGGATGATCTCATAAATCATAACAACATTAGAGGGGAGGAAGAATAAGCACTGTAAACAATAGAACAAAGAGGAGGAGGAGGAGGAGGAGGAGGAGGAAGAGGAAGATGATAAGATAAGGTTACGTGGTTTAACAAGGTCACAGAAAGAGGAAAACGATAATAATGTGAAAAAAAAACAGGTAGCAAGAGCTATGATAGATAAGATGTATATCAAATAATAAAGAATGATGATTGTGTGTAAGAGAGAGAGAGAGAGAGAGAGAGAGAGAGAGAGAGAGAGAGAGAGTATACTATTGGCGGTGGCATATTACTGTATAATGTTCTTGGTAGTTTTACAGTTAGTTTGTTTGTTTTGCGTATTATGTTAGAGTGTATGCTTGGTAGAGTTAAGGGTGTTACAAAATGTTGGGTGGAATTACTGAAATTTCATAAGAAAACTGATATTCACGCAAGATCACACACACACACACACACACACACACACACACACACACACACACACACACACACACACACACACACACACACACACACACACAGCCAGCTCACAAACAAGAAATAAAGCCTCAATTTCCTGACAATTTCTCATAAACCGAATAAACAGGAAAATGATTTTGCTGAGGTTGAACACTGGAGCCTCCCTGGAAAGCTGACTCGCTCTTGGGAGTTTCCAGGACCTGGCTGGACCGCGCCCTCAGAGTGCCATAACTTACTCAGGAGGCGGAGTGGAGTTAAGGGCAGGCTCTCGCGGGGTTTCGAGGGATGCCAATATTGCCCCGGCCAGTCTTAAATCTGAATTAGACAGGGCAATATTACCGTGGCAATAAGAACCGAGCCGAGACATTTATATTTTCTTCACTTAGAATAGTCTGAACATTTTATCGTCGTGTGCTATCTCTGCCTAGGAAGGAAATTAATGGTTAGATAAATTTGAAGTTAAATGACAAATATCTTGGGTAAAAATTTATGAAAGGTCAGTTTGGGAAAGTATGTTTGAAAGTCTGTTGTGCGACCTCGAGTGAGCAATGTTTGAGTAAAAAAGAAGTTTTCTGTGATGAAGGATTTGCTTTGTGATTTTTACGGCTGTTTAGTATTGTATTTATGGATCCTGAGAGCCAACATTACTTCAATACTAGTAAGTGATGGAGAGGAAGATTATAAAACTTTGTATTTGTTTTAAACTTTCATACGATACGTAACTGAGAATTGAGTTAAGTAGAGAAGCTGTTGTTGTCTTCTTACTATTTTTAAATAAATGAATATTACCAGCATCTATTAGTATGGCTGTTTTACTTCGTTACAATGTATGGTGTAAATTTGACGAGAATATTTAGCTTATAAACTGAAATAATATCATTAAAAAAATAGTATTTCGCCCGAGTGATACGCTATATACCACCCAGACAATCATTTATAATTAACCCGCTATATCTACACACAAACACACACACACACACAAACACACACACACACACACACACACACACACACACACACACAAGCCAACCACCCACAAACCCACACCACCCACAAACACGCCACCCACCTACACACACACCACCACCATCAAACTCAAACATCATCCCGTCAAATAGCCACAAAAGCTAATAGCCAGACCGACGGCTCCAGCGATCCACAAGACCAAGTGTTGTGTTCAGGACAGTTGAAGCCTCGGAGCTGCGTACTTGGTGGGTGGTGTGGGGGCAGATGGCAGTCATTAACACCTTCCATGGCCCCAGCATCTGCCGTAATCCACCGTCCCTGCGATTTCACGGGCGTCACCACCTTGAGGAAATGATCGCTATTATTTAAGTAATCCCAGTGTGTTGGATGGCTCGCCGCTGAGGGAATATTGGTAATGATTGGCAGGTCTGCTTCCTCCAGCACAGCTACACGAAGACGGATTTGCCACTCAGGGAACAGAAACGATTGTGATGTTTTGATGCAGCGTTCCTTTAAGCTCTCAGCCTTAAAATGTGTTTCATAATGGCCCAATGTGTTTGTAATTCTCCACGTTGAAGGAGGGAGGGTTTGAGTGGTTAGGTGATGTTTGCCTCTTGCCATGCCGGGCGGGCGAAAAGAAAATGAATAGCGTCTGCAGTGACCATGAAGTGATTGCACACACACACACACACACACACACACACACACACACACACACACACAAATATAATTAACCATAATCACCATTTGATAATTCCCTACAAAAGTAAATTTATGCGATTAATAGTTTAATTCATTATAGTGTCTTGAGTCGTTCTCTAATGGCCACTCAGAGTCAAAATGTTTTACATTTAAGTAACTAATCGTGGTTATGTACTCAATGTGCATTAAGACACAAACTAATATTCCAATATTAAGTACAGTAATTATTATCCACATAGTAAAGTTAAAAAAAAATAGAAAAACGATACACAAATATAGAATAGTAAAATAAAGTAGAAAATTAAGAATATCGAGAATATTTTTTAAGAATGATAGAAATATAACAAAAGTAAATAAATCTTGCTGCATTTTATCAAGGTATTGAGCAGAAGAGGGCGGTAAGCTGAAGAGTCATGAAGAAGTCAGTATAAAATTGAAAAGTCGGAAAAAACATATATACTGTATGTTAAGACCTTCAGTAAGAAAGATGCTTCATGGTAATCAGATAACATGAGCCATGGAGATGTTTACTAGAGAGAGACAACGAGATATTGAACAAGAAGGTGCTCGTGTACCACCTATTCGCACCTCCCTGTGGAAAAACAGATAAGGAATTTAAAAACACATGGCATTCACTTTACATATATAGATGTGTGTGCAATATGAACGTGTGTATTTATGAACAATACCATCTTCTTGTTCATTTTTGTAGCAAATAAAGAATAATATAAGGTAACTGATGTACCATAGAGTGAATTCACTGAAACAAAGGATAAACAATAAGAAAACAAAACGACAGTACTTTCTCCATCACAGGTAAAGAGACTGTACCCGATCAATGATAAAACAACTGTATAAAGATTCACAGTCTTAATCTTTAAAACCGATATTATTTTCCTCATACAGTTACAGTGAAGTGGATTACCGAGAGTACCAGCTGTCTGAGGTCAAGTCCAGTGTAGGGGTCACAGGTGAGAATTTAGCTCCTCTTAATAAATGTGTGAGACCTGGTGGTTCTACTCCCAGTATTGGCTTAAAGGAGATCTAAGGTGTATAAACATTGAGAAGCTTTTTCCTGAACTTGGCTGCCAGGGATAAAAAAAAGGAGAGGTGGAACTAAAATAAAATATTATAAAATTATATAATACGCTTTCTGTTTTTGTTAAATATGCAGCCAAGAGGCTACAGTGCTCGCATTCTGTCTTAAGAGTCACTGGTTTACGCTCAGAGCACTCCCAGTCCACCCAGCTGTGAATGGGTACCTAACTTTACAGTTCGGGAAAGTGAAGGTGACTGAGTGCACTGCCTCCTTGTGTAGCGGTAAAAGCGTAATCTAGTCATCCATACCCACACTGTCCCTAATGGGCCGTTAGGCCTACGCGACCCACTTTTACATAATTATGGAAAGACTAAATTCAGTGATGCAGGACTTTTGCAGGTGTAAGGAAGACGCAGCATTATCTCGAGCAACCGAGTAAGGATCACCCGCTGTCCCCTCAGCTACCACGACCAAAATCTGGCAAAAACACCCAGACTTTATCTCCCGAAGACGATTACGTATAGTAGTGGTAATGTTTCGTTAGTGGTATTTTTGCTTTTTACTAGCATTAGTAGTACTGCACCACTGCTGCTACTAGCGCCAGTGGTTCTACTTTTGCTGCTAGCGCTAGTGTTGCACCTCTGCGTCACCAGATGTATATAGAGGCGTGATCCTCAATAACGACCATCCATTTCCTCTTCTTCGTCAGCAACAAACCTGGAAACTCACTCTACGGGGTTTGACAAATTACACCATCAGTGGTCAGGGACCGTGTGACTGGACAATGCATTCTTTGTCCTCTGTACTGTACCTCCGAGTGACGTCTATCTTAACTTTTTGTCACTGGTTAATTCCTTCTATGATTTAATGAGGAGGAAATGTCTATACTACCAGTTGATGAACGAGACGCTGGTGACAATAGCGATACTGCCATACACATCACCGAGGTGAAGAAGAAGTAGGTAATCTGTCCTACACGGAAGACGTCAATCACGTCACTCTTTGTTCCGTGATGTAAGGTTATTGTTTTCACATATTTGCTCAACCAACTTGGTAGATTATGGAGGTAAACCCAGAGCTGGGGAAAATATAGTTATTTCCACACAATTTATACTGCCATAAAGTGAATATATTGACCTTTATCCCGGTCCCAATTGGTGAGCAAGATGGCGATACCGCTCAATGGCGACAAATTTGCCACATTATCTCATAAAATTACGCGTCTATTTAGCACCTGGTTACGAGGAGGAGAGATATTAGAGCGAACTGTCACTCCGGCTGTGACGGCCTTTATGCTGGAATGATAAAGAGGCGAATTTCGCTCGAAACATTACGGGAAGAGGCGGTACTATAGCAGTGAAATTCTCAGTTTGTTTGAATTGTCCGCAAAAAGTCATAGAGATTTATCCCAGCTCCCTTTTGAAAATTATACTAGTCTTTTGAGTCCCCGGCATTAAGGTTCATTATGGTCCAGAGGGTCCAAGTGCATCCGGTCTCTCGGCGGTGTTCCTGAGGTGTAAGATAATGAGGGGTTCTGTTGCCCCCAGTCCTATCCCTTTCTCTCCCCTCCCCTCCCCTCCCCTCCCCTCCCCTAACCCTCTCCACACCCTTCCCCTTACCCACTCTCTCCCCCCATCCCTGGTCCCACTAGAGAGGCGTTAATGACCAAGTTTGGGTGATTACATACACGGGACGACGGACTGACAAACAGACACTACGAACACGCTCACACCGACACAAACAGAGGGAGGCGCTACGGGGAAAGGATGCGCACACACCGCCGCGACACCCACACAATGGATGACAACCCGTCCTGTATACCTGTCCCTCACACACCTACTGACCCTCACACTCACTCAAACATGATTGTTGATGCGCACACACACACACACACACACACACACACACACACACACACACACACACACACACACACACACACACGCACGCACACACACACACACACACACACACAAAGTCCCAAATGGAAGAAGGTGGTCATTTTTTTCCCCTTTCAGGAATTTAAGGAGGCAATTATCTTTACTCAAAGTCTGTCTACGTGCTGTACTAATTGTAGCTGGTGCTATTATAGTGTGCAGTCTACCGAGCTGGAGTTGGTATACCGGGATATTTGCACTGTAGCATCCATTAAGGTTAGGTTAGGTTAGGTTAGGCTAGGTTAGGTTAGGTTAGGTTAATGGACACTCCAGTGAAAATATCACGGTAGACCAACTCCAGGTCAGTAGCCCTCATACTATAGTGTAAATATCCCGGTAGATCTCATATTACAGTTACAGTAACACCCCGTTGCTTAAGGTAGATCACACCAGAAGGTAGGGGTCAGTGGGAACTATACCGGGAAGGTTTTTGTCTTGAATGCTATTGAGCATTGGCCTATCACGTGAGCACCAGGTACAGTACGTCCAGAACCTAACCAAAAATCACTAACCCAAGAACTATTGACCAATTCCTGTATAACATTTTAAAAATACAACGTAGAGTAAAGAAGACGTCTAATTTTGCTGACAGGGACATATTACAGTCAAATACAGAAGATACTGTACCCATACTGTTCTACTTCGATATGTGTAATATTTTTGTTCAAGTATCTGTATCATTCATCAGAGTACCTGTATAGCTCATTCAACTCGCTTTAAAACAAAAAGTTTCACGTACAAAATTCAGATTTGTTGTGAAGACAGTAATGCGAATGTAAAAAAAAAAATCATGATCCTCACGTAAGCTATATCGTAGACTGGCAGTTGTTGATATTTTGGCTCTGACGTAGTGGCTCTGACGTAGTGGCTCTGACGTAGTGGCTCTGACGTAGTGGCTCTGACGTAGTGGCTCTGACGTAGTGGCTCTGACGTAGTGTCACATGTAAACAAATTTATTGATTCCTGTTGTGAAACGGGTTAAGCTCTCCGGCGATGCACTCGCTCATCTTTACATCCCTAACTGTAAAGCCAGGCACCTTGTCACAGCTGAGTGAACTGTGGGTCTTCCAGAATCGAATCACAGACATTTAGGACAAGAGACGCGCCCTATATTCACTTAGCTGCCGCACCCCTTTATAATAGAGTAATGAACGAATCTTGATGGAGTCACCTTATATAACACCACCGTATAGTGTGTGTGTGTGTGTGTGTGTGTGTGTGTGTGTGTGTGTGTGTGTGTGTGTGTGTACCCTCGACCTCCTTATAAGTTTTTCTTGGCATTTATTAAGGAATCCCTCACGAGCACCATGGAACGTATCAGCAACTTTCGATAAACTTTATTATAACTGAAGATACTGATCACTGTATATCCTGTATATGAATATTAGAGAAGAACTGCATCACATGGCGTTAACTCCAGCCTCAGTAAGCGGACCCCTGGGCTGGCTCGAACAGTTAGTTAGTAAATACCCCGGGTAAAGTTTTCACTCACCTAATCTTGACTTTATGAGTTTCAACACCAACAAATACCTTCTTGCTGGATATTGGAAATTTATCTTGGAAACCTTATTCTCATTACGGGGGATCTCTACAACTACATCCAGTGTAAAGTTTATTGTTGCATGGTTAAATTTACACAATGTTTAGGTTGTGATTGCAATCGACTAAACATATACAGAATGTTAGTTGTCTTCAGGTTTAAATAATTCTTCTTTTAGCCTATGTTCAACGCGCACATTAATTTATAAGTCGGAACGTGTTGTCAAGTCTAATAATTTGGTTGTATTGGATGAGTATGGCTAGATTACGCATGCTTGATTGTGGTTACATTACGTGTGGTTAGATGATGTGGTTACGTTACGTGTGGTTAGATGATGTGGTTACGTTACGTGTGGTTAGATGATGTGGTTACGTTACGTGTGGTTAGATGATGTGGTTACGTTACGTGTGGTTAGATGATGTGGTTAAGTTACGTGTGGTTAGATGATGTGGTTACGTTACGTGTGGTTAGATGATGTGGTTACGTTACGTGTGGTTAGATGATGTGGTTACGTTACGTGGTTAGATGATGAGTGTGGTTAGATGATGTGGTTACGTTACGTGTGGTTAGATGATGTGGTTACGTTACGTGTGGTTAGATGATGTGGTTACGTTACGTGTGGTTAGATGATGTGGTTACGTTACGTGTGGTTAGATGATCGTGTACGTTACGTGTGGTTAGATGATGTGGTTACGTTACGTGTGGTTAGATGATGTGGTTACGTTACGTGTGGTTAGATGATGTGGTTACGTTACGTGTGGTTAGATGATGTGGTTACGTTACGTGTGGTTAGATGATGTGGTTACGTTACGTGTGGTTAGATGATGTGGTTACGTTATGTGTGGTTAGATGATGTGGTTACGTTATGTGTGGTTAGATGATGTGGTTACGTTACGTGTGGTTAGATGATGTGGTTACGTTACTACGTTACGTGTGCGTGTGGTTAGATGATGTGGTTACGTTATGTGTGGTTAGATGATGTGGTTACGTTACGTGTGGTTAGATGATGTGGTTACGTTACGTGTGGTTAGATGATGTGGCTACGTTACGTGTGGTTAGATGATATGATTACGTTACGTGTGGTTAGACGATGTGGTTACGTTACGTGTGGTTAGATGATGTGGTTACGTTATGTGTGGTTAGATGATGTGGTTACGTTACGTGTGGTTAGATGATGTGGCTACGTTACGTGTGGTTAGATGATGTGGTTACGTTATGTGTGGTTAGATGAGGTTTTATGAATTTAGTTTAACATTAAAATTAAGTTGATCAATATTCCCTAACTTTGTTTAGCCTTATTTAACATGACTAAATATAATCGTGTTTTAATGCAAACTGTTGTCTTACCTGGATGGGCAATATGTATAATTTGGAAATAAAGTGATGAATACCTTGTCTCCTACATGTGAGGGACTGAGCTATTGTGAATTTTGGACTCCATTCCAGCGCCTCAATATATTAATTCAGGAAATTTAAAACTGCTTTACCTACCAATTCTTTTTATATTTAATTTCAAATTATTATATAGTTGACTAAAAATTCTTAAAGCGAAAATAAGTAAAGGATATAAGACATCCGCTGTTATTATATGAACCTACATGTGAAATTTCATTACGACACAACAGGAACGAGTTTATTATATTAGATTCAAGGAAAAAAATATATATCCAAGTAATGTCTTCCTCAGTATAATAATAACCTGAGCTTGAAGTAAGACTCACCAAGGTTGCGGTAAATAACTTGTGATCAGGCGTGGTCTCAGTATTTTTGTGACTTACAGCTTTGTTTAACTTGAGAACTGTGTCTGGCCTAAGCGTAATGTACAGCAACCTACTCTAACCTAACCTAACCTTTACCTAATCTAACCTATATATCTATATTGCACTAACCCCAATGTTTCCTCTATTCAAAGATTAATTAACTTCTCCTGGGTTAACTAAAGAGAGTATATAAATGTAAGAAGGAATTTCAGTCACTCGCCAGTATAATAATCATATCAGTCACCTAGAGTGAGTTTTTACACTTCTAAGTAATACTAAATAAATAAAAATTAAAACCGCGACCCTTTGATACTCAAAAGTTAACTGTTATGGGAAACAAACAAACCCCTCCTTTTGAGAGACACATGGAATTTGCAACTGATTTTCCACAGCCAAATACGTAGATAAACAAAACACCTGATACCCTGGAATTTACTTTGACTGTTATTGCGTTCAAGGTCAAAATAATGCACCATAATTATATGTATTAGATGTCGAGCTGACAGAATAACTCGCTATCTCAACAAAAACTGCCAGCTGACTTGTGCAACCTCTTTAACAGTCAAAAAAAAAAACCACATTAATTTGCTATTCAATTCTGTTGAGGAAAGTGAATTCTATTGTGACCAATCTGTAATCCATCTGTAAACGAAACTAAATCATCCAGTAAAAGTGTAACCCCATAAAACAAAATACACTTGAATATCAGAGGCGGAGATGTATCATAGTTTCTAGATGCGTCAGGGTGGAGCCTCTCGTCACCCAGCCTACATTATCCTCCCCGTTTACGATATAAATAGAATGCCCAAACTCTTGCTGAAAATACTAATTATATCAATCGCTCTCTATTCTGAAAATGAACAAATTGTATCAGAAATTTAATTTATTTAACTTTTCGTGCTTTCAAACGAGAACAAAAATTAATATGGGTAATGCTTTCCTTCTCTCATACCTGCCATTCCTTTTGCCTATTCTTATCTGTAGCCTTCCATGCTTTCATTCATCCTCTTCCTCTTCACACTAGCATCATCCTCGCCCTCCCCCTCGTATTCCTTTGTAATTTTTCTGCTCCTCTTTTATATCCTCCTCCTGCTCTTCCTTATCCATCCTCACTTCCTTCTACATCCTCTCCTTACCTGCCCTACACACACACACACACACACACAGTCGGCGCCACACCTAACTAATAATGATCAATCAGATCCTTTTACGTCACGAGAACCTTCCCTGGTTTTCTTCGACCCTGGGGCCCCATGTCAGCCCGCGCACAGTAATGATCGGCTGGTCCGCTACATCAACCTCCTCCTCCTCCCAGCCTCCGCCCTCATGAGTTTGTTGTGCCTTGGTAGGTCCTGGTCTATGCTTGGCCCAAGGTGTGTGTGTGTGTGTGTGTGCTTATCAGGGAGGAGGTGATGTCTTGTTTATTTTCGAAGCGGTTGCATGAATGTTTGAGATGGGAGGGTTGTATTTTTGTATCATTATTTTGAGGGATGACTGAAGTGTGAGTTTATAGGATTCTCTTTCTCTCTCTATTCTTTATTACTATTGTTACCTGTTACTATCTTACCTTCTTTGTTGTTATATATATATGTCTCACTTTCTGTTTGTTTATCTCGGTTTCTACCCCTGTAATAATATTAGTCTTCCATTTATTAACATATATGTATATCGTCTCACCCCTTCCTCTTCCATCTTAATCTCTCTTTCTCGCACCTCTATCAATATTATTCAAATGAAGTGCGAAAGGCGTAAATACTCAACGTCACACCCCACGACTCAAACATTTTGACGCAGAAAACGAGAGTGGAGACGAACCTTTACCAAACAATTTTTGGGGCTGAATGAGAAAATTATAGGATTTTATTTGTAACCTTTTTTTACAGAAATTTTACATCAGTTTCAACACAAACGATGCTTAAACCACTATCAAAATACTGTACTCCATTAAAGACATTCCCACGATAAACAGGTAGAGATCACCCTCTTAACTCTCCCTTCCACACACATATGTAAATTGGATAAATTGGTATTTAGCTCAGCGGCGTGAGCTATTAAGTCTCCAACATACCTGAGTAATTGAGGGGTAATTGAGTAATTGATAATTAATTACCTGGTGCTGCGGTAACCGACCAGACCGTCGAGTCGAGAGAGAGAAGTGTTTACTGACACGTTGGTCTGTGTAACGGAATACTGTACTGGATAACCCAATATGGAGAGAGAGAGAGAGAGAGAGAGAGAGAGAGAGAGAGAGAGAGAGAGAGAGAGAGAGAGAGAGAGAAGAGAGAGAATGTCGTTGGCTTGGGGTATAGTTAGGCTACTTTGAACAATATCATTGACTGCTTCGTGTCCTGCCATACATTCGAATATTTTGCAGGTAAGGTCATAAAGCCCATACTGGTCAAGTGTTACCTCTACTTAGATAGACTTCAGCGTGGGTTAGGGTGACAGCATGGGTTGGGGGTGACAGAGTGGGTTGGGGTGACGAGGGGATGTGTTGTGTTTTGAGGTAGCTTGCAAATGGTCTCGTTTTTGGTCTCGGTCTCGCCTTCATCACAAGAAGGAAGTCTCGGCTTGGGGAGAACTTACAGGTTTGAGACAGGCAGTTATGATGTATGTATGTATGTATGTATGTAATGTATGTATGTGTGTATGTATGTATGTATGTATGTAATGTATGTATGTATGTATGTATGTATGTATGTATGTATGTATGTATGTATGTATGTATGTATGTATGTATGTATGTATGTATGTATGTAATGTATGTATGTATGTATGTAAGTATGTATGTATGTATGTATGTATATATGTATGTATGTAATGTATGTATGTATGTATGTATGTATGTATGTATGTATGTATGTATGTATGTATGTATGTATGTATGGAAAGTAAGAAAATCAGAGTTTATCATCCTCTACGAATCATTACCAATCCTAAAAGACCAGAAAGAACTGAAAATGGGTAATAAAGAAGAAACAAAATAAGAACAAAAGGAAAATGGTCAAAAGAACAAGACTACGACCGTAAAGAACATGTAAGTTGACGACCAGTAAACTAAAAAAAGCGAAGGGAGTCTGAAAAAATGTATATGTTATGTATTTATAATATTAGCTTAAATAATTTGGAGGCTAAAGCCAAATCTATATAAACAAATTAAAAGTCTTACGATGTTCCTGTTAAGGAAATTATTTTAAAATATACAAAATAAATTCAAGAGGAGAGTCCACTAGGTTCACTTATGGAGCTGAACCAACCAGAGGTGGTCTGTGTGTGTGTGTGTGTGTGTGTTAGAGTACTCTCGCCCATTTAATATTAAAATGAATTTTATAAAAACCAAAATATTAGAAATTCAACTCTTCATAAGCCTTCAATACACAAACAAACCGCAAAAATAAAGAATAAAATAATCGCTTCTATTATTTGAGATTCAGGGGAATAAACACAGCTACACAATAAGTTCTACAGACGGGAGTAAATTAGCAGACCCGACGTATATGGAGCCAGTGCTTCCTGGGTCGTGGTGGGCGGTGGCTGCTCGCCACCCACAGTCCCACACCTCCAGGCTCTGACCTCTTAGCTGCATCAACCATTTATCTAGCGAGCAAAATTTAGCATTTTTACTAACATGGTTGCTCATATATTTTTGTTTTTATTTCGAGCGAGAAACGTTTAGTGTTAGCCCGACGGAGAAATGTTTGATATTTTCACTGGCGGGGAATTTTAACTTTTAAAGGAGAACATTTGGCAGGTTTATTGATGAAAACTATTTCTTATCTTATTAATGTCTAGCGTCTTCACGGCTGAAGAATGTTTAGCATTTCCCCTGGGCGGTGGGTGCGCTGGTCATTACACTGGCCAGGAATAAATGTTTGGTTTAGTTTACGCTGTTTCATGTTTATATCAGCAAGGAGAGTCAGGAACTGTATAATATAGTGATTAATAATAATATTTTTCAATATCATTTCATTTATGTCAAAGGCGACTTGATACTGCCTTTAGTGGGCAGTATTTAATATTTTTTCATCCACCAACTTAGCCTTTAACCTAACCAATAAGTAACCTAGCCGCATCAATGTACACCATATCCACCAATTTACTATTTGGAGGTATAGTGTTTTATACTATAATATAGTAATACTTGGTATTTAAAAAGGAATAAGCAAATTTCATCATTGAGATGTGTAACATTTTCGCAGATAAAAATATACAGCATTATAAGCAGCGGACATTTAGCATTGTTTTACTAGAAATAATAAACAGATTCACCAACTGGGACATGAACACACAAGATCAATAATGTTACTGAGCGAGTGTTCATCTTTCTCTGCCAAAACAATGTGGAATATCCGATATGAGATGAGTGTTATCTTAGTGTTTATATGAAGGTCAATACAAGATGTAGGTAGAGTGGTTACTGCACTGTATGGTAATTCACTATGTTCTACCAACCATAATACGACAGATAAATAACAAGTTTCTTAATTATGTTTACAATATTAAGTAAATCATCCTATCACGTGATCATCCCAAGAACATCAAACGCCACACAGCAACTAAACACGACTAATATTTACAAATGGTCTTCAAACCATTAACACGTACCTACATTTTTGCCACTGCTCAACGACCAAATAAAATCAATATTTATAAATGGTTTTCAACGACTTTTTAACTAGACAGAACGACTAAATGAAATCAGTAACATAAATGTCTTTTAAACCATGAAGCCGCTTAACATTTTAACTGCACCAAGCGACTAGATAAAACCGTCGTGTTTATAGTGTTTGTTAGACCATGAAGCCGCGGTTTAACTTATAGACAACGACTAAATATAGCCCAGTGATAGTGGTGATGGTGTGTCTGTGTCCCTCCCCCAACACAGCACCACAACAATACGACACAAACTCCTCCACTATGCAAACTATCTACCAGAGTAAACACGTGACGTAGCTTCTCTCTCTCCCCCTCGCCAATTCCCCTCCTCTTCCGGCTCTCCTCTCTCCCCGTTACTTATTTTTTTACCTTTTCCTCTCCCCCGCCTCCATATAATACCTAACCTCTCGCCACTCTTCATTCCTCTCCTCTTTCCTTTTTTCCTCCTATCCCAACTTTCCTTTTCTCCTTCACCTCCTGCCCTTCTCTTCCCTACAACACCTCTCCCTTTTTTAATCTCCTCTCCTCTCCTCTTTTCTTCCCTCACCTCATCCCATTCTTTCAACTCTCTTCCTAATTTCTTCCGTTCTTTCCTTATCCTTTTCCCACCCTTCTACCAACTCGAGTTCCACGCCTTCCCCACGCCCCTCTTCCTACCTCATCTGCACCCTCTCTTTCCTCCTCCCAATCCTTCCTATTTTCCTCATGCCCTCTTCCTCCCCCTTACTTCTCCCCTCCATCTGCCCCCCCCAACAACACCCCTCCTACCCCCGTCATTTCCTCACCTCACTTCTTCCCCCCAACACCTTACTAATGCCTCTCTGGGGGATTATCTGTTTACTAAAGCAACAGTCGTCCGCTTCACGGCCCGCGCGCATCGCATTTTTACCCACTTAAATTGGAACTTGTTGACTAGCTAATGGTAAGTGGAAGCGACGGACAGATGCACCTCTGGTTTGGGTGCTGCGAGGGCAGGCTGAGTGATGCTGGCTCGTGGCGAGAGATGCCTGTGGGGGTGCTGACTTATTCTGGAAGTGTATGTGTTGTGGTGTAACGACGCTGTTGCTACGTCGAAAGTTTTATCTGTAACAATTACTTTATGTGGTGTTTGTATTTGTATATGTATTTTTATTTGTACCTGTATTTGTATTTGTACCTGTACCTGAATTAGTATTTGTACCTGTATTTGTATGTGTACTTGCATTTGTATCTGTACAGGTACCTGCATTTGTATCATACCTGTATTTATGTCTGTTAACACACGTCTGCTTGTGTTTATTTGTCCGTACCTGCACCTATACATTTGCAAGTACCTTTACCTGTGTTTTTCCTCAGTATGAAGTGTATGTGTGTGTGTGTGTGTGTGTGTGTGTGTCTGTGTGATGTGTACTCTACTCTCATGCAACACAGCACCTTAAAGAACAATGAAATCAAAATTGCACTAATCAAGGATGTTCTCTAAGACCCAGTTAATGAACGAAAGTCAACGGCAGATAATGTGAGGGTCCGCGTTCTTGGGGAAGGAGTATAGAAGGCCCACCTGTACCTAACACCACTGTTGGATCTTTCCTGTTGATCATAATAAGATAACAAACATATGACTTGTATTATCCTGACCATCTGTGAGAAACATAGGCATTATGTTCAGCAAGACGATTATCAAACTCACACTTGTTTCACTTAACCATATCAGGGTAGACCTTCATCATACCCGAGGTTAGGTTTGATATGTCACACATTCTTTACCAAACTCAACATTAAGTCTCCACCGAGAAGCGAATGTATAATAACTCCTTGACTGAACGACAAATTGCAAGAATGAACCGTTTAACGTTTTTATAGACGTAAAAATACACCAACATACAAACATAATTATATACACAGAAACATGTAAGCGCTTTAATAAAAACACTGGTCATATATACACAAACGACCGTAAATCTGAGAGGATAATTATGTAGACGTAAAAGTTTCCAGATGGAAATTAAAGAATGGCACAGATTTGGCTCCTCCCTCGATAATAACACCAGCCAAACCTTCATAGCTTTATAAATAACGTGTATTATCATAAACATACTTTGCTTTAAGGTTAATTCCAGACTCCTTTTTTTTTCAGCATAATGTTGGAAGTTTCTATTAAATGGGTAAAAACTTGTGTTTTTATTACCGGATACTTTTAAGGTAAAACCCGTTTAGGAAATACGTGAAAGAGGTAATAGCGGCGGTCCTGAGTTGTGACGTCATCAACAAGATAATATCGATGTTTACAGTACTTGAGGAGGCTGGCAGGTTTACCTCAGTACATTGTTTCATCAACTTTATAATTATTATGTGTATATACATTGGAAATAAGCAATGCTTAGATATAATAAGATAAACAAATGCAAATAGTTTTAGCCTTATAGTGTACATATACCTCCACGACTACTGACCTCCACCACATAACATTCTGGGTTGCCAAAATAAGATAATTAGTTTGGGAAGCCATATCCCCAGGTTAGTTTGTTTCTGCATATCGGAGACGTCGAAATTTTGACATTTCTATCATACTCTTTCTTCAGAAACACTTCTCTCGAAACCCTCATCCCAGCATCACCACCCACACCCCTACTAGCACAAGTACTCCCACTACCATGCAACCTCAACGTCCGTAACGCCCCCTTGGTCCTCACCTCGCCCTTCACCCCCTGCCTACACTGATCCTTTAACGTCAGGAAGAGCGGAACCACAACAATTTTCATGAGGGTGATAACAACGAGGGAATTGTGGCTCGAGTAACTACCTCTCCGGGACCTCAAAACCTCCCGTTCAAGCCTCTCCTGATCCCCTGTTACTTTGTAGTGTTCAGATCTCTTACACCTACTAAGAAATAATTACAAGTCTGTTTTGTGCGTATAGAACGTAAAATAATAATAGTGTGCCAATGTTGTTAGGATGAGTAGCACTGAGCATTGTGGGGACCCATCACCTGTCTTCTGCGGACAGACAATAGTGGCACTCTTCCTCTTCCGGTGCCAGCTAGGGCCATCCTTCCTGTCGAAGGTGGCAGTAAGGGTTAAGGGGCACCCACCAGGGTCGAAATCCTGGCCGTTGTACCAATCTGTCACTGATGTCTTACACACGGTAGGACAGGGATGTAATAATGTAATTTACAATAGGACACTAAGACATCATGGCCTCATACTCGGCTCTGAAGGATGGTGATCATGGCCCCATCTCCAACGATTTGGGAATATCTTCAATTCTGCCAGGTTCTTATCTCTCCGGGACCACAGTTTTTAATTTCATTCACCATCCCAGTCCATGTTTTCCCGTCATTCATATCCTCAATTTTCTCCTTTAATATGCGTACAGTACCTACGACTATCCCTCATCTCTAGTTGTATTACCAAAATATTTCATTTTATTTTTATTATTATTATTTTTTACGGGGATTAGCCCTCCCGAGTATAGGTCACTGACCCACATTGGGGCCTGGAGGGCGAAATAATAATAATAATAATAATAATAATAATAATAATAATAATAATAATAATAATAATAATAATAATAATAATAATAATAATAATAATAATAATAATAATAATAATAATAATAATAATAATAATAATAATAATAATAATAATAGTAATAGTAATAGTAATAGTAATAATAATAATAATAATAATAATAATAACAACGATAACAATAAATAACAATAGCAATAATAATAATAATATAATAATAATAATAATAATAATAATAATAATAATAATAATAATAATAATAATAATAATAATAATAATAATAATAATAATAATAATAATAATAATAATAATAATAATAATATAATAATAATAATATATAATAATAATAATAATAATAATAATATTCATAGTAAATAAAATTTATTATAAAAATAAAAATAAAAATTCAATAATAATGCTAATAATAATAATAATAATAATAATAATAATAATAATAATAATAATAATAATAATAATAATAATAATAATAATAATAATAATAATAATAATAATAATAATAATAATAATAATAATAATAATAATACAGAACCATAAATACAAAAATGAAAAAAAGATCAATAGTGAGAAACAATATATGTATGTTGTGTTGTCAATAGTAAGAGAAACAATTGAGACCCTGCAATTGTGTGTAAATGAGGCAGAAAGTCAGATGAGCAACCTGGGACTTGGTCACAATTTTTGTGATGCCATATGGCAGCAGGGTCTACCATAGACAACACATTATGCTTCCAATATCTTCCCAGGCGGTAATATCTCCCTGTTTGGTAGCTGCGTTGTTCCAACTAATTTTAGTAATTCTTTATTTGTTTTTCTATCAACATAATTGAGCTTTAAATTTATCATCTAATACCACATTCCGAAAGCCTCCAGCCGTCTACTGAAACTATTCACACTTCTCTTCCACTTCAACAGCCTTTTTCTCAAAGTGAAATTAATTATCTTTTCGACAACTCTCTAAGACTATTAATGCCAATTTTGTTTGTCCTATTCTTATTTATTTTGTTTGCTTTTACATCCACAATCACAATTTTAGCTACTTCCTATTTAGGAATTGCACCTGTCAAGTTGCTTCTGGTTTAACAATTTTTATATTAAGATTTACTGTAATCTTTATATGGAAAACACTCTTAGTTCCGTCTTTACACTATTAACCCTTTAGCGGGCAGAGGCTCCCCTCACCCCAATAAAATCGTCTGGCATTACCCTGAATAAAAGAGTCAGGCGTTAGGAAAAGTGATATCGTCTGGCTTCAGCCTAAATATAATTCCTTTGAGATCCTTTGCCCTCTAAAGGGTGGCAATATCCCATTTTTTTCATTTTTGTAATAATCTGTTGACCAATTTTTGTAATGACTGAACAATTCTGAACAATATATTATAATGTAACTAATATGATCCTTCGCCTCACACCACCTACATTCATTAACATTTCATCTTCGTGACTTCCACGTTATGCTTCTGCTAAATTGTCTTTTCCTTATTTATCTACGGTACGATTTGGGTATTATTTTTTATTTAGGCAGTGTTATAGATGTTGTTTGAATAGGTATAACGCTCTCCTCCTGTTTCAGGAGTTAGTGGTTTGATTTCCTGGCGTTCCCAGTTTATGTAGCTGTAAATGGGCACCTAAGTTTACAACTTCGGGAAGTGAATGCGGTCGAGTGCAGAACCGGCCATGCTGCCTCCTTGTGTACCGAAGGCTTAGTATACAGTGTGTTGTATCCAGCCTGTCCCTAAAGGGCAGTCATGCCTATGGGACCCACTTTGACTTTTAATAGATGTCTTAATTTAAAAAAATTACACGAAGCAAAAATACTGTAGGAAATCTCTGATAATATAGAAAATTAAATAAACCTTATGAACTAAGAAAGTCTATATCACATTATGTCCGCCACACTTTATCGGACTTCTTTGCTTCTAAGATTTCAGACCCTGATCGACTCCTAAAAATATTATTAATACCAAGTTATTATCCTTTTTCTTTAATATTGTCTGATATCTATAAGTTTAAAAAATCTTTGCCTCTTTTCAACGCCTAATTAATTTCGTTATTCCTCCCAGTAATATAAACAGAAATATATTTCACCGACGTTCCTCCTAAAAATATTCCTCTTACGCCTGTTTAGTTTCCTTTTGTTCTTTCCCTTCGACCTCTTAGGATCCCCGAGGGACGATCTCAGGAGTGTGGGAGTGAGTCCCAAGACGCCCGCCACAGTCGTCTTGAAAGCAGCTGCGTCCCCCTTCCCTACATGGCCGCCTGGGGGCTCTTCCTGCCACGTGTTGTGTATCGTAAACACGTGCCCGCCTCCTCACCTTCACCAGGAGACTCTTGTTGATCTGGCGGCGGCCTTCGACAACACTATGTCTCTCCTGAGACTCTTTGTCGTTAAAGTCTTAAGAAGAAAAGGATACAAAGTTCTTCCTCAAAGGTACCGAGTTTGGTCGAGACTTTTAACAGTTTTATTCTGTTGTTTAAAGTAACCAGATCAAGACTAAGCTACAGGGAGGTATGCATTATTGTACACGAATTTTGGCTCAATTTTGATATTTGTTTATAGTTTTATTGTATAATAGGATGGACCGTAGGAAGTTTTGTTTTACTAAGGTTGAAAAGGTTTTGGCAAAGTATCTACTAAACCCATGAGTTGTTAAGACTTCTTTCAAATTTTGGCAAACTGCAGATACTTTACATTTTCCACTCTGCGATGGCCACAAGATTATCAACAACCAGCATTGTAAGTGAATATTCTTGTTCCATTTAGCACAAACAAAAGCCGATGCATACAAAACAGACGTTCATGTCTCACAACAAAGTACTTCCCCCAAAAACCATAGCAGTAGAATGTTACCTCGTAAAGTCACGAAGCAAACTAAAAGGTAAACAAAAGTTGGCCCTCGCAACAATACCGCAGCGAGACTCCCGCCATTCCCCGCGTCCCTCTCAGCTGATTGATCACGTGACGGCCGAGCTCGGAGAAGATGGTGGGGTGTTGCTCCTCCATCCCTAAAAGGTGAAGGGATTAAAATATACTTGATCGATATGAATATGACCGTTCATCAACATTATATAATAACATCAACGACTATAGCCGTCTATTGGAGGCTATAGAAAAAATTCAAAACTTGTTGTCCTGAAAATTGAGTGAGAAAATTCTCGAAGTACAAACAAAATTCTCAATTTATGTCTTCGAATAGAATAAACTGATAGAGTTTTTCCATTTATTATTATAATCACTATTATTCCATCATTCAGACTAATGCCTTACAGTTACAATAAACTACGATTTTCCGGTTTACATAAATTACGTACCACTGATGCTACCTCTAAATTTTTTTATTGTGACTTTACCGCCAGTCAATTTCAGTCGAAGCGGTGAGAGAGTTGCCTTAGTTATTAAACAAGATCCTATACAAAACCAGAAGTTCCCCCCTTTCTCAGAGCCCAGCCCAGCCCAGCCCAGCCCAGCCTCTCAGGATGATAGACGGGACCCTCGTCGTGTTCAGGCTCGCTCGGTGACTCTAGCACCACCCGGAACTAAACTGTAACAAGTTTTGGGGACGGAGATAACATGTACTGTGCCGTTATTTTCCGCGTGCCCGAGGACCAGTGAACAGTGATGAGGGGGCGAGGTCGGAGGGAGGGAAGGGAGGCTCGGCTCGTGAAGGAGTGAGATGAAAAAAGGATGTGTTTACTGAAGGGATGGAAAGAAGGATATGTCTGCTGTATAATGGGGGATAGGGATATGTCTATATGCTGAAGGGATGGGAATAATATATGTCTACTTCAAGGTATGAGAAGGTAAAGAAATGCATCAGGTGAAGGGAGTGGAAGGAGAGAGACATGCCTGGATGAAAAACGAGAACAGAGAATTTTATTTATTTTTTTATTTTAACAAATTTATTGACAAAGCTTGGAGTACAGTTTGCCTATTCTGAGTAATTCAGCCGGTCTTGACACTGAGGGTGGTAACACTTCTCACTGCCATGCAGGACAGAGGTTCAAACACAAAGAAATACATCATATTCATTAACAGGAGAGTCAGTCATGTCACTGTTCGCTGCCATGCATTCATATACATTGGACGTCATACTCTAATTGAAGACTAATCAGTGTGGGCTAGCAAATTTGGGATAAACAGCAAGAATGTCCCCAAGCACCCCCGATTCAATGTAATAATTACAAAGTTCATGATACAATAAGCCAGGTGGCCTGAAGTCTTTGACAGTGTCACATTCAATAATATAGTGTTCAAGTGTATGCTTTAAAGGTTTATCACAAAGTTTACATACTGAGTGTTCCGGTATGGGTACAGAGTTGCTAACTTGCCAGATGTGTCTGTATCCTAGCCTTATTCTGGCCACGACTACATCACATTGTCTGGTTCTGCCCTTATGCTGGCCATACCGGTACCTCTCATCACAAAATTTGTCATATTTACTAATGCTACAACTGCCAGGTCTCTGCATTTCTCAGTTCTTCTAGATCAGAGTTCATGATTCTGACTTGAATGGTTTTAAGTACAGCATTGGTCAGGCCAATGTCACGGTCAACATTTTCTTTCTTACATGCCTCAATGGCCACTCTATCAGGACTGTCATGATACCTAATTCCAACATGGGACGGAATCCACACAAATTCGACACGAGAGTTGTTCTCATTGGCAGTTGTCACATTTCTTATAATATCACATACAACTTTAGACATAGTACCTGATGGGCTGTTCATTGATTTCAAAGCACTTTGAGAGTCACGGAAAATCACCCCACCTCCATTTTCTTTAAGGTAATCAGTAGCAAAGTAGATTCCAGTTAGTTCAGTTTGTGTTGTGCTGGCCCAGTTGTTCAGCCTTTGCTTGTTTGACACTATCATCTCTTTTTCTTTATATATTACAATTTAACAGAGAAGATACATTTTTGGACGGATGAAAGGAGACCTGATGATATACTACCTGAAGAAGAACAGAAGTGGAATGTAAGTTGTCTTTTGAGGACAGAATCCCACTAAAAAATGTTCTGCCACAAGGAGCCGGGGTAAACAAACAAAAGTAATCAATTACCTAAGACCCATGTGAGAGTGAGATTGGGACAGGTATGGGGAATTACTGTCACACACCATCCTGCGTATTTTGTTCTTGCCACGTCAAAGGGCAACTCTCTCCGTGTCTCTCCATGCCTCTCCGTGTTTGAGGAACAAGACAGTGTCGACATCTTTTACTAGTTTGAGCGAGGAATAATAACTCAGCACGCAGATACTTTGCAGTTTGCTCTTAACATG
>NW_024741901.1:14372717-14400217 GCF_018991925.1 Homarus americanus | reverse complement strand
TCTTGAAACTTGGAGTCCCCTTGTGGACACACCAGTATGGCCGCGGGCCTCAGCTTTTTCAGGAGGGGTGGCACAATGGAGGCTCCGCGGTACTGCGAGTAAACTCGAGGTGTGTTAAACCGGAGTTTCCCCCCTGCTAAACACAAGGGGCGGGGAACAGCGGGAGAGATAAACCGCTGGGCCGGAGTTTGACATTACGCGGTAAAGAGGGGCAGAATCACCATGTCCCGTAATAAATGAGAGAGGATAAAGTACACTAGGACCTCGCTTATCCGCACTGTCGCTTAGCCGCCGCTTCCGTCTTCAGTTCAGTGTGCGAGTTTCCGAGGGTAAGAGTCCCCTTAAGGAGCAGGTAGAACAAGGTAGCCGTAGTAAGGTGGGATAGGATGGCTGACTAGGACATACCGAGTTCCTTGTAAGGGTTGTAAGTGTAGGAGGTGGGTGATGGAGGACCAGTTATCCGCGGTATGGCATACTTTATGAGATTGGATGTTGCCTCCCAGACTCCACCACCACACTCTGAAAAGAAGAGTGGTTGTCAGAATCAGTCATCCCAGCCCCATCCTATAGACCGCCATGAGAGGGGGAGCTATACAGAAGCACAGTGTGTACATATATCAACTATACAGGAGGACAATGTGTATATATCACGACCAGTGGGTGTGAAACATATGCACACGTATTTTTTGTATATATAACCCACCTCCATATATTTCTATACACGCGAATAATCGGAATTTAGGCAAATGCGATGATGTCGAGGAGGGCGGTGTGGGTGAAATAGAAGCTGAAAAGGATTTAGAGGCCATAATTTGTTGGGAATTTACTACCTCACTCTGATAGAAATTCGTGAAATAATCAGCCCGTCAATAACTACACATAATCATTTTCTTGTTAAGTGATGACCTCGGGTGATAGGAACACTTTACTATGAAGCGGGAAACTGTCCGTCGGGGTAAAGTTAGACACACCATAATTTGTCGGGAAATTTACTGAGTGAACGTGATAACAATACAGGAGATGTGATGCAGTTAAAGTTATTGATATACTGTACGTTACGTTAAGTCTGAATGATTGAAAGTAAATCTCTTATATAACGTCAACAATTAATTAAGATTATAATCTATAATAAAACTATTGAAGTGATAACATCATATGCAAGAAATATTACCAAAATGCATCATACGTACAATGAGAAGTATTACATGTAAGAAATAATCATACAGCAATCACGGTGCAGTGTTACAAAATAAATCTTAGTGAGATTACAGTGGAGGCGACGACATGAATATTTATCATTCCTGTGAAGGTGGAAATTAACTTCATGTTATGACGAGATGTGATATCAGGCTGACATGGATTATTTCTGAGAGTATTGTCGAACTATTGTATTTTTCTTACTATAATGATCAAATACATAATTATTACCTCCACAATTATTTTCAAAATTATGCTAACAATGACTTTATGATAATTATAGTGATTGTTATTATTATTATTATTATTATTATTATTATTATTATTATTATTATTATTATTATTATTATTATCATCATCGAAGAGGATAACACTGTAGGGACGATGGGGATAAGCACCAGAGAGAACGAGGTTGTTCCCATGGACGAGAAGGCGGCTGAGGCCTTTAAACGAGAGACAACAGTGACAACAACAGTGAGCAGCCCAGGGACACCACTGGCAGGCTCCCTTTGATTCTACAAGACTCAAAAGTTTACAAAGTTGTAGTATTTCCCATCAGGTTCAGCAGAGGGGGGGGGGGGTCATAGAGGTATAAACTGAAGCACATGGGTGAAGTGTCAACCCAGACCTTGACGGGATCACTAGCATGCTCCAGGCTAAAATAATGTGGTTTGTCAACACCTGCATTGAGGGCCTAATGCCGGATATGATCAATTCTGTCTTCTTTGGGCGCCCCTGTGTGTACTGGATAAAAAAGATGGCGGAAACATATCGGCCAAGCTAGTTCCACCTCCGCCGCGCGCCGCCAGAGCAATCGTGGGAAGCGTCGCCTTGGCATCTCGCCTCGCTGCTGACACTAAACCAACAAAGGTTCGGAATCCACAAGGCAGCAGCCCACGTGGTGACGACCTTCATCAACAACCACGCTGTTGATAATGCGTTAACTAGATTAGATTTAATGAACGCTTTCAGTCAGACCACAAGAGATGAAAGGATCATATTACCCATTCTTTACTGTTTCCTGTCTCATGCTTTACCTATCAATTGGGTTCAGTAAGAACCAGACTGTGCAGATTAGCAGTGCCTGTGCTAGGGGCCAGGCAAGTGATTTTTAGTGTCCATGTGCCCGGCACTTGCCCGGTGGATAAGCTAATATTTTGCGAGGAAAACCTAGACAGGAATTTGACAGGTGCTGCGACACTCCAGCTTCCTGTACATGTTTAACCAGGGATGGCAGTCACAGGGCCGCTTGTCATCAGTGTACCTGTACTAGGATTAGTGACCTATATCAGGTACAAGTAATTTATCTCTACATTAAACTGTCAGCCCGCCTCTGATCAGTCGGTGTCAAGTTGTCAACATTTCAAAGGTGCCACCAAGCTGAGAGGTTACATGACAAGGGTTACCGCCACTGACACCATTTAGGCAAGTGATCTGTGAGTTGATACACAAAATAAATATGACTATTTTAAGATGTTCATTTAACTTTTCCCATACAAAAATCCAGACAAGTAAATTATAAAATCCCTCTCCCGGGGCAAGTAAATGTTCCACATAATCTGCACAGCCTGACAAGTACCCTAAAGATGATTATATATATATATATATATATATATATATATATATATATATATATATATATATATATATATATATATATATATATATATATATATATATATATATATATATATATATATATATATATATATATATATATATATATATATATATATATATATATATATATATATATATATATATATATATATATATATATATATATATATATATATGTGTGTGTGTGTGTGTGTGTGTGTGTGTGAGACCATTCGTGTCAGAGGCTATAAGAATCGTTCACGGAAAATTAGCGCCATTTTCCGTGAACTGTGAGCACCTATTCAACCATGTCTTAAGATCTTTTAATATGATTTATTTTACATTTAATCTATTCTTGTGCAAATCTTCACAGTTCAAAGGCTCCCTGGACCTCTACAGACGAGAGACGAGACCCAAGTCTGCAGCAAACATTTCCCCACTGTCGTTATACACATGTACTGGAACATGTACCTGGATACCTTGAAATTCCACGTGGCCTCATTGACTCTGGAGCCCATTTTCCTTCAAGAACTCCAGGGCTTAGAAACCCTCATCTTCCGCGAACAATGCTATATTCTTGCTCTGGGGTCTTGTGCTCGTCACCCTTCCTGATTTTTCCCTTAAGCTTGCTACCCTTTTCGTTCTGGCTGAGCTATTTGAGACATAGTTAGGCGTTAGAGTTGGAAGAACATATACATATTTCATAGCTGCTGTTTTCTCTCCTTCTAGGGGAATATTGTCATTTTGTCTGAGCACATTTTTATCTGATGTGTACTGTATATCTGTGGGTCCCCTGGTGCTGCGTAGCCTGTGTTGGCCCGGCTCCATTATTTTGATGTTACTTTTATTGAGCTTTTCATATCATTCCACAGAGACTCAATAGTAAAAGGCATGGATGTTATGGTGGCTTGTCCACTCTTTGCTACAGAAACTCTTGTAAGCTGTATGGATATGAGCCACACAACAAGACCTATTCCAGCACTGAGAGCCTGTGAGTACTGAAAGAGAAGCTTGAGGTGGCTCATAGGACGTCCAGATTGGGTAATTACCTTCTCCAGCATGTCTAAAGCAATCTTCTCGTTGATGGGCTTTTCCCAATGGCTTGTTTGCAGTTCCTTAGGGTCATTGTTCTGGCAGCTTAAGATATGATGGTCCCCACTGGGTGGCTGCCTCCTTGAAGCTTGGGTCGTTGACTTTTCCAACCATCTAAGGTGTTCTGGAACGAACGATCCTCTCGACCAGTTATTTGGCTGTAATGCAGCAGGAAGGGAGTGCCTGTAATGGGATTCGGTAATTTTTGCAGACACAGTACGAGCTCTTCCTAGGTAGATAAGAGTTGCTTATCCTCACTGATAGTGAGGTTAGGATTAGGTTTATGTGACCATGATTTTGGGACTACAGCTTATTCCTTTATTTAAGGTGTTGAAGGACTGTGCACCTCGGGAAGTACTTTACCCCCCATCACATCACCTATACTTAATCATCACTATACCACACATCACAACCACTACACCAGCACGTTCCCACCACTACAATATCATACACCCACAACACCACCACAACAGCTCACCACATCAGGACCACACCATAATACCACCACCACCACAGCCTATCACCATAAGTTTCCAAATATTATCACATCACCATAGCATCATCTTCACTTCCATCACTACACTACCGATACACAATTATTGCACCGAATGTCTTTCACCACACTACCGCCACAGCATTACCATACCACCACCATCACCACACAACCACATCATTACACACAACTACCATCCAAACATCACCATACTATCATACCATCAGACTACTACACCACTACTAACTATACCACTCTCACAACACCATCAAACTATTTCACTATCACATCAACATGCTACAACCACCATCCCCACAAACACACTATCACACAGTTACTTCACTACCACTACCATACCATCTTTCTACCACAATCAAACTACCAGCATCACACTGCTACAATAGCTCCATAGAATCTTCACTTTAATATACCGCTACAATCATCATACTACCACACAGCACACCACAACCTTACCACATTAGCACCATCATCATCACATAATCACCACACCTTCTCCACCATTATTACCGCACCTCCAATATCACTATCAAACCAATAACTCATCTTCTACACCAAATCACCACCACACCTACTCCACCAACCATCTCCACCAACATAACACCCCCCCCCCCCCATAATCCACACCACCTCCATCATCACTATCACTACAGTACTTCCACCACTAGCATCACACCTCCACCATCAAACCACCTCCACCAACACACCATTTCACCACTTAAACCATCACCAATGCACTACCTCCACTACCACCTCCACAACACCTCCACCATTACACTACACCAACCATCACCACTGCACAACCTCCACCCCCACACCTCCACCACCACACCTCCACCACCGCACCACCTCCACCACACCACCTCCACCATCACCACCACTATCACGCTTCCAACAATCACTTATCCTTTTCCTCGTTACCAACTTTTTCCACCAGCTGTTAAGTCTTCGTGTTTTCCGGCTTTCCAATATCCCCGGCTCATCGTTATTCAGGGAGGCAGCCTATTTGTCTTGGCCGACCCAATATCTACTCCAGCCGGGGGTGAGAGAGAGAGAGAGAGCGAGAGAGAGAGAGAGAGAGAGAGAGAGAGAGAGAGAGTGGGGTCGGGTGGAGGAGAATCTGAAACACGGGAGACGGGGAGGGGGAGGCACGGGGAGAAGGAGGGGGGAGAAGGAGGGGAGGGGAGAAGTGGAGGGGGAGAAGAGGGAGGGGAGAAGAGGAGGCAGAAGTGGGAGGGGTGAAAAGAGGGAGGGGTGAAAGGAGGGGTGAAAAGAGGGAGGGGAGAAGTGGGAGGGGGAGAAGAGGGAGGGGGAGAAGTGGAAGGGGAGAAGAGGGAGGGGGAGAAGGGAGGGGGAGAAGAGGGAGGACAAGAAGTGGAGGGGGTGAAAAGAGGGAGGGGAGAAGGGAGGGGGAGAAGAGGGGGGGAGAAGGGAAGGAAAGAGGAGGGGAGAAGAGGAGGGGGAAGAAGGGGAGAAGAGGGAGGGGAAGAAGGGAGGGGAGAAGAGGAGGGTGAAAAGAGGGAGGGTGAAAGAGGGAGGGGGAGAAGTGGGAGGGGGAGAAGAGGGAGGGGAGAAGGGAAGGGGGGAGAAGAGGGAGGGGGGAGAAGTGGAGGGGAGAAGAGGGAGGGGATGAAGAGGGAGAGAAGAGGAAGTGGGTGAAGCACGGGGGAGGGTGTCAAAATATGCGTGAGAAAGGAGGAGGGGAGATAGGCGACGGAGAAGAGGGGAAATGAGATGTGAGGAGGAGGAGAGACGCAGAATGAAGAGGAGACTAGATGTCAGGGAAGGAGACGAAGGGAGAAACGTGAGGGGGAGGGAAAGAGTAGGAGACGTTAGGTGAAGGAGAGACATACGAGAGAGAGAGAGGGAAGAGAAGGAGGAGTAGGAATGAATAATTTAGTCTTGAAGGACAATGAATTTCAGAGGAGGGACACAAGGAGGAGGAGAAGACGAATGTGGACGTAAACAAGACAAGAGAGAGAGAGAGAGAGAGAGAGAGAGAGAGAGAGAGAGAGAGAGAGAGAGAGAGAGAGAGAGAGAGAGAGAGAGAGAGAGAGAGAGAGGTGAAGAGAATATTGGAGGAGGGAAAGGAAAAGGAGAACAGAAGTGACAGAGAGAAGGTGAAGAGTGTAAGGTGAGTTTGTGAAGATGGAAAGTAAAATAAATCAGAAGAACTTTAGAAGGTACAGCAGTAGGCGAATCACGATATTCTTAGAAGAGTGAAAATAAATAAAGGAATATCAAGGATAATAAAGATTGAGGAGATAGGCACATAAGGAAGAGGGAGGAGGAGGAGGAGGAGGAAAAGGACTGGTATGGTCAGCCTGGATAAAAGACACACATGAGGCTGCTAGAAGGACATGATGCACGCTGGGAGGACGACGATGTTCAGTTGTTTCTTATGCTCCAAGATGTACCGGGAGTGAACGAGATGATGGTAATAAAATCAAATAAATGTGAATAAAGACCCATGGAGACCAAGGATGAAGACTTAAAATAATAAAGACCGGTTTTGATTCACAGGAAAAAATAAATCATATGATACAATTTTTTTTACGACTGTACTTTCTTTGTTGTTCAGTTCATTCCTTTGTATAAGCTGACTACCCAAACCACATCAAACATGAACACAAAACAGCAAAAAATATTCACTAAATTCCAAGTTATGTAATAAAGAAGAATTACCTTGAGAATGCTATACACTGAGAGATGAGAATTAATAAATTATCTTTCACTATATCTTGGTGATTTTAAACCTTCAAACGAGATTAACAGCAGACGAAGGAAAGTTTCAAAGAAAACGGCTGAGAGAACCATGGGTAACTTCCTTTTTCTTCCGGGCGTCCACAGAGCAAGAAGACTTTAAAAGGATGGTGCACAACTTAGTAGAATCACCATTGTTTGGAAAAGGAAAGAACCACCTCCTGAGGAATACTGCTTCTTCGGAAAGTATGGTACCCCTAGTAACATCAGTAGGTGGACCCCCCCTGTGGTGTGCTACAACTGCTTCGGGGTCAATCATGTGGCGAAATACTGTCACAAGACAGCCACCTGCGGCATCTGCGCAGGAATGCATAGCACGAGGAGCTGCCCCACCAAGGAAGCTGCCTCTCGGGAAGGGAGAGAGCAGGCCTCCCACCTGGGAGGCAGTTTCCCAGGTGCTGGGAGGAGGGTGTGACGTCCTGGCACCCCGGTTGCATTGGGAGGCCGCCCCCACCCACAACAGCGATCACACTCAGTGACGCCAACGCCAACACTGCCGGGTCACCTCCATCGCCTGAAATCAACAGCCACACCTCCCCACCCAGGAGACAGTATCCCAGGTGCAGGGAGAAGGGTGTGACAGCCTGGCACCCCTGTTGTCCTGGGAGGCCGCCTCTATCCACAATAGCGGTCCCCCTCAGTGATGCCAACGTGGCTGGATCGCCTCCACCACCTGAAGTCAACAGCCACTGTGACTCTCCTTTATTAGCCAATGCAGATCAGGTTAAAGTCTGCCAAGTAAGTGTACCAGTGAACAATGGCAGTGATAGTGTCAGTGGAGCTTCTGAAGGAGCTGGTGCCTCCTCTCATAATGATGTAAACTTGAGGGTGAGTAGCCAGAACGAGACCGATAGTGATGGAAGCATGAATGGAGAGAATGAGCCCCAGACTGCCAGCGTGGTCTCTTTAATAACACCGGGTCTGAAAACTGTCCATAACCCTGTACTTCTTCCAATATTTTCGGAGGAGGAACTCGCGGGACTAATGAAGGGATCTGTGTATAAAAGTCCTACTGGAATAAGGGCAGTGAGGCGCATTATCAAGAACTCCAGGGGTGATGAATTTGAAATGGTTAACTTATTGGTCAGGTTGATCTATGAAGCCAACGTGCGACTCTCTATACTCAGTTCAAGGTGGAACGAGTAGCACGAGCACTTAGGTTCATTTCATGGAACATCCGGAATGTTAACCACAGAATTAATGATCTACAATGGTTTGTTAAAGTTTTTAACATTGATGTAATTGGTTTACAAGAACCTTACACGTCCAGCACCCAGAAGAAAGTTGCACCCAGGATAGCTGGGTTTACAGCATACAATAGTGGAGCAGGAAGTGGCCTGCTCACTTATGTAAAGAATGGTCTGGTCTGTAAATGGATCAAAACTCACAATGATGAAAGTATCCAC
The DNA here is from genome assembly GCF_018991925.1 of Homarus americanus. Classification (NCBI taxonomy): domain Eukaryota; kingdom Metazoa; phylum Arthropoda; class Malacostraca; order Decapoda; family Nephropidae; genus Homarus; species Homarus americanus. The sequence goes on along the minus strand of NW_024741901.1, from coordinate 14,391,649 downwards.
TGTCAACAATTTACAGTAAAGACAGCAAACAGTCAATTTTCGCTATAACATCTATGTTCGGTGTAATGAGCTGCAAACGGACGTGTTACCAAAGCCCTCTCGGGTAACAATGTTATGCTGTGTATGGGTGACTGTAACTCTCGTCACACTGTCCTCGGTGATGTCGTGTATTACATCAATAATCATAGTATCACTGTATACGACACAGACAAAGTGACACATCTGATGGGGGGCAGACTTGATTATGTGATTGGGTATAACCCAGTCGACATTAATGTCAAGGCTAAGGTCATCTCAGACCACCTAGTCAGTGATCATTATGCAATACTTACTGAATACACTGTTGCTGATGTAAAGTGTGAACCCCATCCTAAGCTCAGAATTAATATCCCAGATAATCTTAAACTGCACTTCAAGGCCCACATCCACAGATGGTATGCTGGATATACACCTGGGTCAGTGGATGAATTTTGCTGTGATCTTGTAAATGTCATTATCACATATTATACCACCTGGGTTAAGTCAAGGAGGAAGGGGGGCAGCACTAAACCACCTCTGTAGACATTTGACCTCATCCTCATCAAAGAAGGAGAGAAGGTAGAACAGCTTGCCAACACTTATAAGCAAAATAAAACTAGTGATAACCTCCTGGCATTCCTCAAAGCTAACAGAGCATTTCGTGAACTCAAAGGTCAGGTGAGAAACACCTATTGGGAATAATTCTTACAGGGGATTAATAGAACAACCACTCGAGAAGAAGTGTGGAACAAAATTAGAGCCATTACCAAGTCACCCACCCCGGCACCCCAGTCCAACTTCATCACAGTTTCCTATAACGCACCACGAACAAACAATAGCACTAATAAAAGGTGAGTCATCCTCCCCTGGTGAGGATGGCATAACCTACAACACCCTGAGATTGTTGAATGAGGTCCCTAACCATCCACTGCTTGACCCATATTAAATGAGCCTCACACTGGGTATTCTGCCTAAGACATGGACTCAAGAAAACATAGTACCAATCCCTAAAGCTAACTCTCCAAACTTCATGCCCATTTCACTGTATTTGTAAAGTCCTTGAAAGAGTTGTTCTCAACTGTCTTGTGTTTCAAGTCAAAGACAAACTAGCCCCTAATCTGTATGGGTTCATGCCCGGGCGCAGCACACAGACTTGCTTTGTAGAATATCTTGTTCACTCAAAAGATAAGACACAAACAGCCTTCATAGACCTTAAATCAGCCTTTGATGTAGTTAATAGAGACATTATATCTGAGAAACTAGCTAATTTTAGCATACAAGGTAACCTCCTGACAGGGATAAAGGGTTATCGGTCCAACAGGTATGCCAGTGTTCTGTTTAGGGGAGTCAAAAGTACCAGAATGAGAGAATTTGAGCTTGGCACGCCTGAGGGAGGAGTGTTAAGTCATATGCTTTTTAATATACTGATGCACAAGCTTATTGCTGACATTCCAATTGAACAGTTCAAACGAGGCTGTAATATGCTATGCTGATGATATCTGCATTATGACACAGACCAAGCTCAGGCTCCAAGCCTTGCTGGATGTATTTGCTCAGAAGACTGTGGAATGTGGTCTCATAATATCTGTTGACAAGACGAGGGTCCTCAATCCTCGTCCAGCTCACCCTCTACCTCTTGAATTTAACATTAACAGCATGCCCTTGGAACTATATACCTCTTATAAACATCTTGGAATTTGTGTGAATGATGCGAACTTCGTCGGCAACCTTCGTGCCAAACTAATGCAGCGCATTAAACCTCTCAGAACCCTTGTTGGTAAGAGCTATGGAATTAACATCACCTATACTCGTACCTTCTATCTTCACTTCATTTGTTCTGCAGTTAACTATCATGCTCTCCATCTTGTGACTATTCCACCTAAGCAAATCAACAGCCTTGAGGTAGTGCAAAATAAAGCCATGCGCATCATTCTATGATGCCCAAAATCAACCAGAATTGTAAACATGAGGAAAGAGCTCGGGTTGCCCTCCCTATCTAAGAGGATAGCTCTACTTAATACCATGTTTTGTGTCAAAGTTTTGAAGAACAATGGTCCCCCAACTACTACTCAAACTGAGTTGATGTTCTATCTAAGTAATCCCGACTATCTCGCTAACCTTCCACAAGAGATTCTCTTTGGGGCGTCGCTTCATAAAAGTGTTGCAGATCTCTTGAAACTGAATGTCCCAATCACCCCAGACGAACCCATTAATGCCATTCCTCCTTGGCTGGATATATCAGTTCCTATTAATTACACTCCTGTTGGTAGTAAACAAATGTTAAACACCGATGTGACGAGATGTGTCACACTAGAAACTATTAACCGACACATACAGAGTATTAAATCAAGTGAATGCTATGCTTTTACTGGTGGTTCTGTGCAGACAAACACAGGTAGAACAGGCTGTGCAATTGTAATATATATAAAGAAAAAGAGATGATAGTGTCAAAAAGCAAAGGCTGAACAACTGGGCCAGCACAACACAAACTGAACTAACTGGAATCTACTTTGCTACAGACTACCTTAAAAAATGGAGGTAGGGTGATATTCTGTGACTCTCAAAGTGCTTTGAAATCAATGAATAGCCCATCAGGTTCTATGTCTAAAGTTGTATGTGATATTATAAGAAATATGATAACTGCCAATGAGAACAACTCTCGTATCGAATTTGTGTGGATTCCGTCCCATGTTGGAATTAGGTATCATGATAGACTGGCCAATGAGGCATGTAAGAAAATGTTGACCGTGACCTTGGTCTGTCCAATGCTGTACTTAAAAACATTCTAGTCAGAATCATGAGCTATGATCTAGATTCTAGAAGAACTGAGAAATGCAGAGACCTGGCAGTTGTAGCATTAGTAAATATGAAAAATTTTGGTATGGTCAGCATAAGGACAGAACTAGACAATGTGATATAGTTGTGGCCAGAATTAGGCTAGGATACAGACACATCTGGCAAGTTAGTAACGCTGTACCCATACCGGAACACTCAGCATGTAAACTTTGTGATAAACCTTTAAAGCATACTCTACACTTGAACACTATATTATTGAATGTGACACTGTCAAAGACTTCAGGCCACCTGGCTTATTGTATCATGAACTTTGTAATTACTACATTGAATCGAGGGTACATGAGGACATTCTTGCTGTTTATCCAAAATTTGCTAGCCCACACTGATTAGTCTTCAATTAAAATATGACGCCCAATGTATATGAACCACTGTTCTGCATGGCAGTGAACAGTGATATCACGCACATGACTCTGACCTATATATACTGTTAATGAATATGATGTATTTCTTTGTGTACGAACCACTGTCCTGCATGGCAGTGAACAGCGACATCAACCCACATGAATCTGACCTACATTATATATACTGTTAATGAATATGATGTATTTCTTTGTGTATGAACCTCTGTCCTGCGTGGCGGTGAGAAGTGATACCACCCTCAGTGTCAAGACTTGACTGAATTACTCAGAATAGGCAAACTGTACTCCAAGCTTTGTCAATAAATTTGTTAAACTTAAAAAATATATTTTTTTTCAAGTTCTGTAATAGTTAAGGGAAGACACATTATGACAGAGTGCTCCCTGAAGGTTAATGTAACTAACAAGTGACTTATATCCAAGTGCGGTTTTCCTTGTACACCAAAAGAAAGAGAGACGGATGTGGCCGCCCACCACGATGAAAGAATTAAGGTAGGATTAGAGTCTTTCGTAGTCTTCCATCAAGGGAATCTTGTATTTCTCGAACTTACAGAACGTGGAGACGTAACTGTGTATGATGGTAGTGAGTAGTCTTTATGCTGTTGTGGATGGATGCCCAGTAAATATATTGCGTAACTGCAAAATAGAGGTAGAAGAGTTGAGGATTTCAGTTGTGTGGCGGAGGATAAATGTTAGCTCAGTCAAATTTATTCCACTATTACAGAACAAAACCACGAGACTGGACTGACGTGAAAAAAAATGTAAAGTTTGCTAATTCTAGATTTTTTCTGCATTTGATGATATAGCTGTCGAAGCGAAACTTTGTGCTGAATAATGTTTAAATTGGACAAAATATAAAGGAATGACACCCAGAAAACCGGAATTGTGCAAAAAACTTTTGAACTTTGACACCTGTAAAGTTATATTAAATGTTCTAACTCGGATTCTGTTGTGGGAGCTGTGTTGGAAGGTATATTGATATGTACAGTAGTATTTCCTTATTGATTATTATGGGCTGGCTGCACTCAGTCTAGTTGATATCAGATACTGTATACTTCATATGATTTATTGCCAAGGCCGCCTGAGTGTTTTATCTTTAATATGCAATTAACTATAATAAAATACAGTTAGGAACACATGGCCTAACCGTATTTAATTCTGACACAAGTATTTTGGTCCACAATCCATAGTAATATTTCCTCTACATCTGTATCAAAGGTATTCGTTGATATTCTTAATAAAAACGTGGGATAAAATTATATGACTTAGACTCAAGGAAAAATATATCAAAATACAAAGGAAGTGAAGATTTTTCACTGAATTTCCTGCAAAATTAAAAAATATTCATGAAACTGTTAAGAAATGTAAGAGCTGTTTATTTTATAATGGATTAATAACAGTAAAACCAATATGTTAATCTTCAATATAACTACCATCTGTCATGGTACATCGTTCAGTCAAATCTTCTAACCTGTTAACAACATTTTACAATTGTTGGTATGTTACGTCATTAATTACATTTGTGATTCTTACACCAGTTACCTCAAAATAATGTGGTTTTGATGAGTAAACAGTTGTTTTTACGTGATCCCATATGAAGAAGTCCAATGAGGATAGGTGAGGGGAAGGAGGAGGCCAGGCAGGTGGTCCACGTCTACCGACCCACTTGGCCGGCAAGACATTCGTAACATAATGGCAGGGAGCTCCACCGTCTTGCTGGAGGAAGGTTTTGACTTAAGGATTTATTCGTCGTAGTTCACGGATAAAGAAATTTACAGCTATTGCTGCCCCCAAAAGAAGGACCAATATTGTGTTACTTTCCGAGAACGACCCCGGCATTAATTTTTTTTTCCTACTGTCGTCATTTTAATTAAGTAAGAAAAAATATTATTTGTACTTTCAAGCACCATTTTCATTTTCTATCACGTGTACATCCAAAGTAAGTTATAGTTAATGTTACAGTGATTCACCATACAAGGGTCATCATAATCTAGAACATTGTGTTAGCGAATACAATATTTGATCAGTTCATTTTAGAGACTGCAACATGAGCCTCACTTATTGGTCAAGTCTTTGCATGGAAGGGTTGGGTACTGGCACTGTATCATGAGGCAAGTATATCACAATCATGAACAACTTTCAAGTAACATACAAACTCATTGTGAATAATTTCAAGTTACTGTTACATAACCTTTTTGTACCTCTTCCATAAAAAAGTTATGCTTCTCTTTCAAAAGTTGATAACAACCAATGCTTAAAATAACAAATAGGCTTTTCACAACTGTTGTATATACTGTAATTTCACACAACACACCTGAAAAATCATTCGATCTAAGGCTAACTTGACTTGATTTAACTTTCACTCATCCTAAGAAATTCAAAAGGTAGCAGCTACAGCATGTTGTGAGGTGTATCTAAACAGATAGACGTATATTACAACTATACCTACATATTGTTAATGCTGAGGCGGGGACATAGAACACGCTTCGGGCGTGTAGTAGGAGGCACCAGTATACTTACTGCATCAAATGTGGGTTTTGTGAGAATCATTGAGGCGTTTTAATCCACGAAAAGAAAACCAATGTAAATCTAATTTGCGCGTTGACCAGAAATGAGTCGAAAACCCACACTATAAACATGCAGCTTCCACCTCTCGTTCCCGCCGTAGAATTCACATTATACAGCTATATCTACCAGCTTAACGGAGTGCTACCAACGATTAAAATTCGCTAAACCTACTCAAGTTCGTCTATATGTGAGAACAACCTACATAAATTTACCGGAAGTACCACTTAAACAGGGCAAAATAATCCACTTAGAAAACAGCACTTACAAAAAGCTATGAATTACCCAAGTCGTTTAGCTTGTACACTTAATTGTTCTAATGAGATAAAACCTACAGCCATTCGGGTCAGTGCGACAGTCACCATTATGAAAGTTTTGGTAATATATTTTTATAGTTAGGACCCTGACCAACTATTTCGTCTGCTACTTACGACTCAAATGTGTAATTATCTTGCTTTAATTCTGGGATGAGAGTTGCCTACAGGAGTAAGCAGTTCTCTTCGCTGCCGTGGTAGTCGCAGTTCCTCTCGCTGCTGTGGTGGTTCTACTTCTGCTTGTTGCTGTGGTAGTCGTAGTTCTCTTCGCTGTTGTAGTAGTCGTAGTTCTTCTCGCTGCTGTGGCAGCCTTAGTTCTTCTCGCTGCTGTGATGGTCTTAGTTCTTCTCGCTGCTGTGATGGTCTTAGTTCTTCTCGCTGCTGTGGTAGCCGTAGTTCTTCTAGCTGCTGCACTGGTCGTAGTTCTTCTCGCTGCTGTAGTGGTAGCAGCCTTAGAAACAACTTACCAGGCTTCAGGCATTAAAGCTCCTATTATGTCTCAAACATACTTTTTAAAAGAGATCTCTTAGTTATTTCCACACCATGACATCCACGTCTATGACCCTAAAACGGGACTCCAATCCGCATCCCATTTTACTAGAACCCGGACCATTTAGTAGGCAAATACTCTAGGTCCGAGGCTCAGGAAAAGGCCCGGTGTATGTCCACAAACACTGCACTTTACTTCAGCGCTACATTGTCATGGTCTTGGCACCATACACATGATCAAAGGGAAAAATCATAAGTTAGTTTCAATTAATTATGAATAGTTAAATAATCTTAAGGTGTCGTAATAATCAACTGAAAGGTATATAGACTTAAATCACATATTGTTCTTGATGTACAGTTGTTAGGCTACAAATCATGACGCGTGGATGTTAATCTTTAAAAATACAAAATTCAAGGGGGTCGATTGAGGGAAACGGGCAGAGATGGCGGACAGTATGTGAATCGACACCACTGTCATAGGCTCCTTCACACCTATTTCCATTAATCGATATGTAAAAACTAAAGGTAAAATATCATGTTCGGAATACATCATACTGCTAAGTAACTATTTCAGTAAGGTTAAGCGAGGAACGGTAGAAAAAACCTGAGACACCGAATGGGAGGGCAAAAATTTAATATGTTTTTTGTCATTAATTAATTGAAACATTTCCTTTGCTATATTTGAATTTTGCTCACAAAACTAAGAACTAAACTTTCCCTAAACATTGGAGCATCTTAAGATAAAATGAAAAAGGAGGTAGAAAACTGATTCTGTATGAAGACATTTACTAAAAGTTCATCTAAAATAGGGGAGGGGGAGGGGGAGCAGCCCACTCCCTTGCCAACAGTAGGGGTCAAGGCTTCGTTGGGTCATAACAGATTTTGTGGACCCTGTGTTGACTACCAGAGCACTATACCATGCAAACTCGATAAGCCGCTCCAAGAAATGACCCCGTCCTTGGCCACCCGCTGACCATACCCCTGGCCACCCCACTGACCCCATCAACCCTGGCCACCCTGCTAAACCCCATCACCAATGTCCACCTCACTGATCCCACCCCTGACCACCCACCTAACCCCATCACCCATGATCACATCGCTGATCCCATGACTCCTCGACCCCTTCCTGAAGTCGAGGGTAGGTAAGTTTCCGGATTTAGTGGTTTTGGGGGACTGGTATTTGATGTTATAAAAGACATTCCTGAAATTCCATATATTGACCAGAAGTTGCTCACCTCCCGAATCGTTCAGTTAAGAGGATGACGGAGTAACTATAAGAAATATCCTTACATTGGATTTCTAAACTGATGAGTCTACGTTAATGAAGCTGTTGCTCTCGGTACTTCAGGTTTATGAATCAATCCCATAAGATCAGACTAACTATCTGTCACAACTAGAAACCTAAAAGGTAACTTATTTTTCATTCATAAGATTATAAGAAACTTTGTATATACAGAATTTATATTATTTCTCTGTAACCGCTGAATTAAAGTAGTGGTGAATACTGGTAGGAAAACATTGTTCGCGTAGGTCAATACAACCAATATCCCTTATCGGGGGCTTGAACACAGGGCCACAAGATGCGAGAACCAGACTATCGGATCGGCTTGACAAATGGATTTCCACAAAGCTCAAATGGCCTGGGGTCACGTCCCATCCACACCGTATTGGACAGTAGTGGTTGTTGTGCTGCAGCGCTGAATGTTTCCAAGACTAATGTGTCTCAACCACACCAGTGTGTATTGTAGGGGGCTTATGTTAGTGTTTTATATGGTAATACGCCTCAATAACTGTAAATCCTTTTATACTGCATCTTGTGTTGGCTCGGGAAGTGAGATTTGAAATTGAATGGCCTGTGTAACCATTTCTCAGCCAGAGAACTTATTTATCAACATTATAAGTTAGACCTTACTCCAGTGACCACCTTACTCCAGTGACCACCTTACTCCAGTGATCACTTTACAGCAGTGACCACCTTACTCCAGTGACCACCTTATTCCAGTGATCACTTTACAGCAGTGACCACCTTACTCCAATGATCATCTTACTCCAGTGATCACTTTTGCCACCAAAGATCAATTTACCCCAATGATCACCTTACTCCAGTGACCACCTTACTCCAGTGATCACCTTACTCCATTGGATCACCTTACACCAGTGATCACTTCTACTCCAGTGACCACCTTACTCCAGACCACCTCACTCCAGTGACTACCTTACTCCAGTGACCACCTTACTCCAGACCACCTTACTCCAGTGACCACTCTACTCCATTGATCAACTTACACCAGTGACCACCTACTCCAGTGACCACCTTACTCCATTGGATCACCTTACTCCAGTGATTTGCTCCAGGATCACCTTACTCCAGTGATCACTTTTATAGTGATCACTTACAGAAGTGACCTTATCTAAGGATCACCTACCCAGTGATCACCTTACTCCAGATCACTTTACAGTGATCACCTTTACCCAGTGATCACCTTACCCAGTGACCAATCTTTATCTAAAAGTGATCACTTCTACAAGCAGCACTCACCTTACTCCATTGATCACTTCCATTCCAGTGATCACCTTACTTCCAGTGACCACCTTACTCCAGTGACCACCTACTCAGAAAAGTGATCACTACCAGTGACCACCTTTACTCCATTGATCACCTTACCCAGTGACCACCTTACTCCAATGATCACTCTTACCCATTGATCACCTTACACCAGTGATCGTTTTACTCCAGTGACCACCTTACCCAGTGACCACCTTACCCAGTTACCACCTTACTCCAGCACTACCTTACTCCAGTGACCACCTTACTCATTGATCAATCACACCAGCGACCACCTTACTCCATTGATCACTTACTCCAGATCACCTTACTCCAGTGACCACCTTTACCCATTGATCACTTACACCAGCACCACCTACTCCATTGATCACCTTACTCCAGTGATCACCTTTACTCCAGTGACCACCTTACTCCATTGATCACCCAGTGATCACCTTTACTCCAGTGATCATCTTACTCCAGTGACCACCTTACTCCAGTGATCACTTACTCCAGTGATCACCTTACTCCAGTGATCACTATCTAGATCACTTTACAGGAACCACTTACTCCAGTGATCACCTTTACTCCAGTGATCACTCTTACCCAGTGATCACTTTACAGAAGTGATCACCTTACCCAGACCACCTTACTCCAGTGAATTAATTTACCCATTGATCACCTTACTCCAGTGATCACTTACTCCAGTGATCACCTTACTCCAGTGATCACTCCATCAGTGATCACTTTACGTTATGGACCACCATTCCAGTGATCACTCTTACCCAGTGATCACCTTACGCCAGCAGACTCGCAGAAGTGATCACCTTTACCCAGCAGTTCACCTTACTCCAGCGATCACTTTACAGCAGCACTACCTTACTCCAGTGTTCAATTACTCCAGTGACCACTTTTACAACAGGACCACCTTTACCCAGTGTTCACCTTACTCCAGTGATCACTTTACATGTTAATTCACCTTTACCTTGTGCAAGTTCACCTTACTCCAGTGATCACTTTTGGTAAGTGACACCTTACCTTAAGGGATCACTTTACAACAGGACCACTCTACTCCAGTGTTCACCTTACTCCAGTGACTACTTACAACAGGACCACCTACTCCAGTGTTCACCTTACTCCAGTGATCACTTACAGCAGTGACCACCTTGGCTCCAGTGTTCACCTTACCCAGTGATCACTTTTACAGAAGTGACCACCTTACTCCAGTGATCACTTTACAACAGAACTACCTTTACTCCAGCAAGTTCACCTACTCCAGTGATCACTTTCACAGAAGTGATCATCTACTCCAGTGACACCACAACAGACCACCTTAACCCAGTGTTCACTTCCACTCCAGTGATCACTTACAGCAGTGACCACCTTACTCCAGTGTTCCCACCTTACTCCAGTGATCAAGTAGCTTTTATCACTTTTACAACAGGACCACCTTACCCAGTGACCACCTTACTCCAGTGTTCACTTACCCAGTGATCACCCACTCCAGTGCACCACCTTACTCAGTGACATCACCTTACTCCAGTGATCACTATCAGTGATCACTTTACAGCAGGACCACCTTACTCCAGTGTTCACCTTACTCCAGTGATCACTACAACAGACCACCTTACTCCAGTGACCACCTTACTTCAGTGATCACCTAACTACAGTGATTACCTTACTCCAGTGACTACTCTTGCCCAGTGATCACCTTACTCCAGTGATCACTTCCTCTACTCCAGTGATCACCTTACTACAGATCACCTTAATCCAGTGACCACCTTACTCCAGTGTTCACATTACTCCAGTGATCACCCCACTCCAGTGGACGCATAGCAGGACCACCTTTACTCCAGTGTTCACCTTTTACTCCAGTGATCACTTACAACAGGACCACCTTACCCAGTGACCACCTTACCAGTGATCACCTAACCACAGTGATCACCTTACTCCAGTGACCATTTTGCTCCAGTGACGTTCTACTCCCAGTGATCACCACCCAGTGACTACCTTACTACAGTGATCACTCTTTACTCCAGTGACCACCTTACCCAGTGACCACCTTACCCAGTGACCACCTTACCTGGTGATCACCTCTACCCAGTGATCACTTTACGTTATGACCACTCTTACCCAGTGTTCACTTACTCCAGTGATCACTTTACAACAGAATTTCACTACTCCAGTGATCACTTTACTCCAGTGACCAATTTTACTCCAGTGACCAATCTACTCCAGTGACCACCTTACTCCAGTGACCACCTTACTCCAGTGACCACCTTACCCATTGGATCAACTTACACCAAAAGTGACCACCTTACTCCATTGATCAATTTTACTCCAGTGATCACCTTACTCCAGTGACCACTACTCCATTGATCACTTTTACGACCAGTGACTACTCTTACTCCTGAAAGTGATCACCTTACTCCAGTGACTACCTTACCCATTGATCACCTTACCCATTGATCAATTTTACCCAGTGATCACCTTACTCCAGTGACCACTACTCCAGATCACTTACTCCAGTGATCACCTTACCCAGCATCACCTTTACCCAGTGATCACTTTTACAGCAGGAACTATTTTACTCCAGTGACGCCTTACTCCAGTGATCACCTTTACTCCAGTGATCACTTTGCCAGAAGTGATCACCTTACTCCAGACCAATCTACTCCAGTGACCACCTTACTCCATTGATCACCTTTACTCCAGTAGATCACTTTTACTCCAGACTACCTTTACTCCAGTGATCACCTACTCCAGTGATCACTTTACAGCAGGGACTACCTTTTATCAGTGATCACCTTACTCCAGTGATCACCCACAGTGATCATTTTACAGAAGTGATCACCTTACTCCAGCAGTTCACCTTACTCCAGTGATCACTACAGCAGTGACCACCTTACTCCAGTGTTCACCTTTACCCAGTGATCACTTTGCACAACAGGACCCACCTTACCTGCGTTCACCTTACTCCAGTGACTTTACAGCAGTGACCACTTACTCCAGTGTTCACCTTACTCCAGTGACTTTTACAGAAGTGATCACCTTACTCCAGTGATCACTTACAACAGGACCACCTTACTCCAGTGTCTACCTTACTCCCAGTGATCACTTTACAACAGGGACCACCTTACTCCAGTGTTCACCTTACTCCAGTGATCACTTTTACAGAAGGCGATCATCTTACTCCAATGATCACTTTACAACAGGACCTTACTCCAGTGTTCACTTCCACTTCCAGTGATCACTTTACAGCAGTGACCACCTTACTCCAGTGTTCATTTTACTCCAGTGATCACTTATGAAGCATCACTACAACAGGACCACCTTACCCAAAGTGACCACCTTACCCAGTGTTCACCTTACTCCAGTGATCACCCCACCCAGTGATCACCTACTCCAGTGATCACCACTCCAGTGATCACCTTACCCAGTGATCACTTTACAGCAGGACCACCTTACCCAGTTCACCTTACTCCAGTGATCACTTTTACAAACAGGACCAACTTACTCCAGTGACTACCTACTTCAGTGATCACCTAACTACAGTGATCACCTTACTCCAGTGACCACCTTGCTCCAGTGATCACCTTACCCAGTGATCACCTCACCCAGTGATCACCTTACTACAGTGATCAACTTAAATCCAGTGACCAATTTACTCCAGTGTTCACCTTACTCCAGGATCACCCCACCCAGTGATCACTTTTACAGCAGGACCACCTACTCCAGTGTTCACCTTACTCCAGTGATCACTTTACAACAGGACCACCCAATTCAGTGATCACCTACTCAGATCACCCAACTGAAAGTGATCACCTTTACTCCAGTGACCACCTTGCTCCAGTGATCACCTTACTCCAAGGATCACCACCCAGTGATCACCTACTACAGTGATCACCTTACTCCAGTGACCACCTTACTCCAGTGACTACCTTACTCCAGTGACCATTCTACTCCAGTGATCAATTACCCAGTGATCAATTTTGCTGTTATGGACCACCTTACTCCAGTGTTCACCTTAACACCAGTGATCACTTTACAAATAGTGACCACTTTACTCCAGGCAGATCACTTTACTCCAGTGACCACCTTACTCCAGTGACACTACTCCAGTGAATTAACGCATCTAGTGACCACCTTACTCCAGTGACCACCTTACTCCATTGATCAATCCACACCAAAGTGACCACCTTTACTCCATTGATCACCTGATTCAGTGATCACCTCAATTCAAAAGTGACCACCTTACTCCATTGATCACTTTTACACCGGTGCGACCACCTTACTCCATTGATCACCTTTACCCAGTGATCACCTTACTCCAGTGACTACCTTACTCCATTGATCACTTACCCCATTGATCACCTTTACCCAGGATCACTACCCAGTGACCACCTTTACTCCAGTGATCACTTTACTTCCAGTGATCATTTACTCCAGTGATCACCTTACTCCAGTGATCACTTTACAGCAGGAACTATTTACTCCAGTGATCACCTTACTCCAGTGATCAATTTTACTCCAGTGATCACTTTCAGAAGTGATCACCTAATTCCAGTGACCACCTCACTCCAGTGACCACCCACTGATCTTTACCCAGTGATCACTTACCCAGTGATCACCTTACCCAGTGATCACCTTACTTCCAGTGATCACTTACAGCAGGACCACTTACTCCAGTGATCACTCATTTCCAGTGATCATTCCACGCCAGTGATCACTTTACAGAAGTGGATCACCTTACTCCAGTGTTCACTCTTACTCCAGTGATCACTTTACAGCAGTGACCACCTTTACTCCAGTGTGTTCACCTTACTTCCAGTGATCACTTTACAACAGGAATTCACCTTACCCAGAAAGTGTTCACCTTACCCAGTGATCACTTTACAGCAGTGACCACCTTTACTCCAGTGTTCACCCATTCCAGTGATCACTTACAGAAGTGATCACCATCTAAAGTGATCACTTTACAACAGGACCACCTTACTCCAGTGTTCACCTTACTCCAGTGATCACTTTACAACAGGACCACCTACTCCAGTGTCTACCTTACTCCAGTGATCACTTTACAGCAGTGACCACCTTTACCCAGTGTTCACCTTACCCAGTGACGCTTTACAGAAGTGATCACCTTACCCAGTGATCACTTTTGCCAACAGGACCACCTTACTCCAGTGTTCACTCTATTCCAGTGATCACTTTACAGAAGTGATCATTTTACTCCAGTGATCACTTTACAACAGGGACCACCTTACCTTGCGTCTACCTACTCCAGTGATCACTTTACAGCAGTGAATTACCTTACTCCAGTGTTCACTTTACTCCAGTGATCACTTTACAGAAGTGATCACTTCTACAACAGGACCACCTACTCCAGTGACCACTCTTTACTCCAGTGTTCACCTTACCCAGTGATCACCTACTCCAGTGACCATCTTACTCCAGTGATCACTCTACTCCAGTGATCACCTTACCCAGTGATCACTTTACAGCAGGACCACCTTACTCCAGCAGTTCACCACTCCAGTGATCACTTCTACAACAGGACCACCTTACTCCAGTGACCACTCTTACTTCAAAGGATCACCTAACCACAGTGATCACCTTACCCAGACCACCTTTGCTCCAGTGATCACCTTACTCCAGTGATCACCTCACTCCAGTGATCACTCTTACTACAGATCACCTTACTCCAGTGACCACCTTACCCAGTGTTCACCTTACTCCAGTGATCACCACTCACAGTGATCACTTACAGCAGGACCACCTTACTCCCAGTGCCACCTTTACTCCAGTGATCACTACAAACAGGACACCTACTCCAGTGGCTCACCTACTTAAGTGATCACCCAACCACAGCCCACCCAGTGACCACCTGTTCCAGTGATCACTCTTACTCCAGTGATCACCTACCCAGTGACCTTACTACAGTGACTTCACTTACCCAGTGACCACCTTACCCAGTGACCACCTTACTCCAGTGACCACTTACTCCAGTGATCACCTCACCCAGTGATCACTTTACAGCAGGACCACCTTACTCCAAAGTGTTCACCTTACTCCAGCATCACTTTTACAACAGGACCACCTTACTCCAGTGATCACTTCCTACTTCCAGTGATCACCTTACTCCAGTGATCACTTTACAGCAGGGACCACCTTACTCCAGTGTTCACCTTACTCCAGTGATCACTTTACAACAGACCACCTACTCCAGTGATCACCTTATCTGAGTGCGATCACTTCACAAATAGGACCACCTACTCCAGTGACCACCTTACTCAGTGATCACTAACCACAGTGATCACCTACTCCAGTGACCACCTTGCCCAGTGACCACCTTACTCCAGTGATCACCCCACCCAGTGATCACCTTTATTGCGACTACCTTACTCCAGTGACCACCTTACTCCAGTGATCACCTTTACTCCAGTGATCACCTCTACCCAGTGATCACCTTACTCCAG
The DNA here is from genome assembly GCF_018991925.1 of Homarus americanus. Classification (NCBI taxonomy): domain Eukaryota; kingdom Metazoa; phylum Arthropoda; class Malacostraca; order Decapoda; family Nephropidae; genus Homarus; species Homarus americanus. The sequence goes on along the minus strand of NW_024741901.1, from coordinate 14,376,030 downwards.
TGATCACCTTTACCCAGTGACCTTACTCCAGTGATCACCTTTTACCCAGACCACTCTTACTTCAGTGATCACCTACTCCAGTGACTACCTTACTCCAGTGATCACCTTACTCCAGTGACTTTACCCAGTGATCACCTTACTCCCAGTGATCACCTTACTACAGTGATCACCTTACTCCAGTGACCACTACTCCAGTGATCACCTTACTCCCAGTGACCATCTTACCAGTGATCACCAACTACAGTGATCACCTTACTCCAGTGACCACCTTGCCCAGTGATCACCTTACTCCAGTGATCACCTCACCCAGTGACGATCACCTTACAGTGATCACCTACTCCAGTGACCACCTTACTCCAGGATCATTCCATTTCCAGGATCACTTTTACAGAAGTGATCACCTTACTCCAGTTCACTTACTCCAGTGATCACTTTACATCAGTGACCACCTTACTCCAGTGTTCACCTTACTCCAGTGATCACTTACAACAGGGACCACCTTACTCCAGGTTCATTTTACTCCAGTGATCACTTTACAGCAGTGACCACCTTACTCCAGTGTCTACTCTTACTCCAGTGATCACGCATAGAAGTGATCAGTTTACCCAGTGATCACTTTACAACAGGACCACCTTACTCCAGTAAGTTCACCTTACCCAGCATCACTTTTACAACAGGACCACTCCAGTGTTCACCTTCTCCAGTGATCACTTTACAGCAGTGACCACCTTACTCCAGTGTCTACCTTACTCCAGTGATCATTTTACAGAAGTGACTACCTTACTCCAGTGATCACTTTACAAACAGGACCACCCACCAGTGTTCACCTTATCCAGTGATCACTTTACAGAAGTGATCATCTTACTCCAGTGATCACTTTACAACAGGGACCACCTTTTGCTCCAGTGTTCACTTCCTTACCCAGGCGATCACTTACAGCAGTGACCACCTTACCCAGTGCAGTTCACTTTACCCAGTGCGGATCACTTAGCAGAAGTGACCACTTTACAACAGGGACTACCTTACCCAGGACCACCTTACCCAGTGTTCACCTTTACCCAGTGATCACCCACTCCAGTGACCACCTTACCTATGATCACCTTACTCCAAAGGATCACCTACCCAGTGATCACTCAGCTGTTATGAATCACCTTACTCCAGTGTCTCTACTTACTCCAGTGATCACTTTCACAAACAGGACCACTCCACTCCAGTGATCACCTACCAGTGATCACCATCTACAGTGATCACTCTTACCCAGTGACCACCTTTGCTCCAGTGATTTTACTCCCAGTGACTTCACCTCACCCAGTGATCACCTACTACAGTGATCACCTTTACCCAGTGACCACCTTACTCCAGTGTCTACCTTACTCCAGTGATCACTCACCCAGTGATCACTTTACAGCAGGACCACCTTACTCCAGTGTTCACCTTACTCCAGTGATCACTTTACAACAGGACCACCTTACTCCAGTGACTACTCTATTTCCAGTGATCACCTAACCAGTGATCACCTTACTCCAGTGACCACCTTGCTCCAGTGATCGTTTGGCCCAGTGATCACCTCACCCAGTGATCACTTACTACAAGTGATCACTTACTCCAGTGATCACTTTACAACAGGACCACCTTACTCCAGTGATCATTTTACTCCAGTGATCACTTCCATCAGTGATCACTTTACAGCAGGACCACCTTACCCAGTGTTCACCTTACTCCAGTGATCACTTACAACAGAATCTCACCTTTACCCAGTGATCACCTTACTTCCAGTGATCACTACAAACAGGACCACCTTACCCAGTGGACTCATTTTACTGCGATCACCTAACTACAGTGATCACTCTTACTCCAGTGACCACCTTGCTCCAGTGACTACTCTTACTCAGTGATCACCCCACCCAGTGATCACTCTTACTACAGTGATCAATTTTACCCAGTGACTACCTTACTCCAGTGATCACCACTCCAGTGATCACTACTCCAGTGATCACCTTACTCCAGTGATCACCTTACTCCAGTGACCACCTTACTCCAGTGATCACCTTACTCCAGTGCATCACCTTTACCAGTGATCACCTTGACTCCAGTGACCACCTTACTCCAGTGATCACTTACCTGTGACCACCTTACTCCAGTGATCACTTACTCCAGTGATCACCTTACTACAGTGGATCACTTTACCCAGTGATCACCTTACTCCAGTGACCATCTATCTGGTGATCACCTTACCCAGTGACCATTTGATTTCCAGTGATCACCTAACCAAGGTGATCACTACTCCAGTGACCACCTTTGCTCCAGTGATCACTTACTCCAGTGATCACCTCTCTCCAGTGATCACTCTACTACAGTGATCACCTTACCCAGTGACCACCTTACTCCAGTGATCACCTTACTCCAGTGATCACTCACCCAGTGATCACCTTACTACAGTGATCACCACTCCAGTGACTACCCGGCTCCAGCATCACCTACCCAGTGATCACCTCACCCAGTGATCACCTTACTCAGTGACCACCTTACTCCAGTGATCACTCACCCAGTGATCACCTACCAAGGTGATCACCTTACTCCAGCGACCTCACCCATTCCAGTGCGATCACTTTTGCTGTTAAGTGATCACCTTACTCCAGTGATCACTTTGCTGCAGTGATCACCTTACTCCAGTGATCACTTTGCTAAAGGATCACCCACTCCAGTGATCACTTTTTACAGTGACCACCTTACCCCTGTGATCACTTTACAGGACCACCTTACTCCAGTGATCACCTTTACCCAAGGATCACTTTACAAGCAGTATCTACCACTGCAGCATCACTTACGTTAATCACCTACCTGATGACCTTACCCAGTGATCACTTTACGTTTAATCACCAATTCCAGTGATCACCTACTTCCAGCATCACTAATGTTAAGTGACCACTTACTCCAGTGATCACCTTACTCCAGTGATCACTTTACAGCAGCATCACCTTACCCAGTGATCACTTTTTAATTCACCTTACTCCAGTGACTTTTACTCCAGTGATCACTTTACAGGATCACTACTCCAGTGATCACTTTACAGCAGACTACCTTTACTCCTAAAGGATCACTTTACAAGTTATGACCACTTTACCTGTGCGATCACCTTTACTCCAGTGATCACTTTACGTTAATTGATCACCTTACTCCAAGATCACTGTTAAGTGACCACCTTACCCAGTGACCACCTTACTCCAGTGAACACGTACCTAGTGATCACCTTCCAGCGACTACCTTTACTCCAGTGACCAATCTTTACCCAGGCGATCACCTTACTCCAGTG
>NW_024741901.1:14095374-14372617 GCF_018991925.1 Homarus americanus | reverse complement strand
CCTATACTTAATCACTATAAATACACATCACAACCACTACACCAGCACGTTCCCACCATCACAATATCATACACCCACAACACCACCACAACAGCTCACCACATCAGGACCACACCATAATACCACCACCACCACAGCCTATCACCATAAGTTTCCAAATATTATCACATCACCATAGCATCATCTTCTTACTTCCATCACTACACTACCGATACACAATTATTGCACCGAGCGTCTTTCACCACACTACCGCCACAGCATTACCATACCACCACCATCACCACACAACCACATCATTACACACAACCACCCATCCAAACATCACCATACTATCACATCAGACTACTACACCACTACTAACTATACCACTCTCACAACACCATCAAACCATTTCACTATCACATCAACATGCGAAACCACCATCCCCACAAAACACACTATCACACAGTTACTTCACTACCACTACCATAACATCTTTCTACCACAATCAACCAGCCAGCATCACACACTGCTGCTAATAGCTCCACAGAGAATTTCATTTATATCACAATCATCAGACACACACAGCACACAACCTTACCACATTAGTACCATCACTATTTCCATATAATTACCACACTTCCACCATTATTACCGCACTCCAACATCACCATCAAAACCAATAACTCATCTTCACACCAAATCAACAACACACCCACTCCACCAACCATCTCCACCAACAAACACCCTGCCCCCACATAATCCACACCACCTCCACATCACTATCACTACAGTACTTCCACCACTAGCATCACACCTCCACCATCAAACTACCTCCACCAACACACCATTTCACCACTTAAACCATCACCAATGCACTACCTCCACCCCACACCACCTCCACAACACCTCCACCACCACACCACCTCCACAACACCAACCACCACCACACCACCTCCACAAAATACCACCACCACACCACCTCCCAACACTCCCACCACCACCACCCTCCCACCACACCTCCACCACCCACCACCTCCCAACATCACCACCACTATCACACTTCCACAATCACTTATCCTTTCCTCGTTACCAACTTTTCCACCAGCTGTTAAGTCTTCAAGTGTTTTCCAGCTTTTCCAATATCCCCGGCTCATCGTTATTCAGGAAGCCTATTTGTCTTGGCTGACCCAATATCTCTCCCAGCCGGGGTGAGGAGAGAGAGAGAGAGAGAGGCGTGGGTCGGGTGAAGGAGAATCAAACACAGGAGACGGGGAGGTGGGGGGAGGCACGGGAGAAGAAGGAGGAGAAGAGGAGGGGAGAAGGGAGGGGAGGAGAGAGGAGGAGGGAGAAGAGGAGGGCAAGAAGTGAGAGGTGAAAAGAGGAGAATGAAAAAGGAGGAGGAGGGAGAGTGGGAGGGAGAAAGAGGAGGGAGAAGTGGAAGGGGAGAAAGAGGAGGGGGAGAAGTGGGAGGGGAGGAAGAGGAGGACAAGAAGTGGGAGGGGTGAAAAGAGGAGGGAGAAGTGGGAGGGAGAAGGGAGGGAGAAGTGGAAGGAGAAGAGGAGGGAGAAAGAGGGAGGAGAAGAGGGAGGGGGAGAAGAGGGAGGGAGGAGAAAGAGGGAGGGTGAAAAGAGGGAGGGTGAAAGAGGAGGAGAAGTGGGAAGAGGAGGAGGAGAGTGGAAGGGAGAGGAGGGAGATGGGAGGGGGAGAGGAGGGATGAAGAGGGAGAGAAGAGGAAGTGGGTGAAGCACATGGGAGAGGTGTCAAATATGCGTGAAAGGAGGAGATAATCGACGGAGAAATGAGATGTGAGGAGGAGAGAGACTCAGAATGAAGAGGCTAGATGTCAGGGAAGGAGACAAGGAGAAACGTGAGGAGGGAAGGAGTAAGGAGACGTTAGGTGAAGGAAGAGACATAAGAGAGAAAAAGAGGAAGAGAAGGAGGAGTAGGAATGAATAATTTAGTCTTGAAGACAATGAATTTCAGAGGAGGGACACAAGGAGGAGAAAGACGAATGTGGACGTAAACAAGAGAGAAGAGAGAGAGGAGAAGAGAATATTGGAGGAGGGAAAGGAAAAGGAGGCAAGTGACAGAGAAGGTGAAGAAGAGTGTAAGGTGAGTTTGTGAAGATGGAAAGCAAATAAATCAGAAGAACTTTAGAAGGTACAGCAGTAGGCGAATCACGATATTCTTAGAAGGTGAAAATAAATAAAGGAATATCAAGGATAATAAAGATTGAAGATAGCATAAGGAAGAGGAGGGAGGAGGAGGAGAAAAGGACTGGTATGGTCAGCCTGGATAAAAAAGACACATGGGGCTGCTAGAGGAAGGACATGATCGCTGGGAGGACGACGATGTTCAGTTGTTCTTATGCTCCAAGATGTACCAGGGAGTGAACGAGATGATGGTAATAAATCAAATAAGTAGAATAAAGACCATGGAGACAAGGATGAAGACTTAAAATAATAAAGACGGTTTTGAGTACAGGAAAAATAAATCATAATATAAATTTTTTATGACTGCACTTTCTTTGTTGTTCAGTTCATTCCTTTGTATAAATGACTACCCAAACCATCAAACATGACACAAAACTGCAAAAAACATTCACTAAATTCCAAGTTATGTAATAAAGAAGAATTACCTTGAAATGCTATACACTGAGAGATGAGAATTAATAAATTATCTTTCACTATATCTTGTGATTTTAAACCTTCAAACAAGATTAACAGCAGACGAAGGAAAGTTTCAAAAACGGCTGAGAGAACCATAGGTAACTTCCTTTTTCTTCCGGGCGTCCACAGAGCAAGAAGACTTTAAAAAGGATGGTGCACAACCAGTAGAATCACCATTGTTTGGAAAGGAAAGAACCACCTCCTGAGAATACTGCTTCTTGGAAAGTATGGTACCCTAGTAACATCAGTAGGTGGACCCCCCTGTGGTGTGCTACAACGCTTCGGGACAATCATGTGGCGAAATACTGTCACAAGACAGCCACCTCATCTGCGCAGGAATGCATAGCACAAGCTGCCTAAGGAAGCTGCCTCAGAAAGGGAGAAGGCAGGCCTCCCACCTGGGAGGCAGTTTCCCAGGTGCTGGGAGGAGGTGTGACGTCCTGGCACCCCGGTTGCATTGGGAGGCACCCCACCCACACAGCGATCACACTCAGTGACGCCACCACACTGCCGGGTCACCTCCATCGCCTGAAATCAACAGCCACACCTCCCCACCCAGGAGACAGTATCCAGGTGCAGGAGAAGGTGTGACAGCCTGCACCCCTGTTGTCCTGGGAGGCCCCTCTATCCAATAGCGGTCCCCCTCAGTGATGCCAACGTGGCTGGATCGCCTCCACCACCTGAAGTCAACAGCCACTACCCCATAACCAATGCAGATCAGGTTGTCTGCCAAGTAAGGTACCAGTGAACAATGGCAGTATAGTGTCAGTGAGCTACGAAGACTGGTGCCTCCTCTCATAATGATGTAAACTTGAGGGGTGAGTAGGGAGCAGAGACGATTGATGGAAGCATGAATGGAGAGAATGAGCCCAGACTGCAGCGTGGTCTCTTTAATAACACCGAGTCTAAAACTGTCGTAACCCTGTACTTCTTCAATATTTTCGGAGGAGGAACCTCCCAGGACTAATGAAGGATCTGTGTATAAAAGTCTACTGGAATAAGGACAGTGAGGCGCATTATCAAGAACTCCAGGGTGATGAATTTGAAATGGTTAACTTATTGGTCAGGTTGATCTATGAAGCCAACGTGCGACTCTCTATCTCAGTTCAAGGTGAACGAGTAGCACGAACACTAGGTTCATTTCATGGAACATCGGAATGTTAACCACAGAATTAATGATCTACAATGGTTTGTTAAAGTTTTTAACATTGATGTAATTGGTTTACAAGAACCTTACACGTCCAGCACCAGAAGAAAGTTGACCCAGGATAGCTGGGTTTACAGCATACAATAGTGGAGCAGGAAGTGGCCTGCTCACTTATGTAAAAATGGTCTGGTCTGTAAATGGATCAAAACTCACAATGATGAAAGTATCCACTGTCAACAATTTACAGTAAAGACAGCAAACAGTCAATTTTCGCTGTATAACATCTATGTTCAGTGTAATGAGCTGCAAACGGACGTGTTACCAAAGCCCTCTCAGGTAACAATGTTATGCTACGTATGGGTGACAGTAACTCTCGTCACACTGTCCTCGATGATGTCGTGTAACATCAATAATCCAGTATCACTGATACAACAAGACAAAGTACACACACAGACGATTATGTGATTGGTATAAGCCAGTCGACATTAATATCAGGCTAAGATCATCTCAGACCACCAGTCAGTGATCATTAACAATACTAACTGAATACTGTTGCTGATAAAGTGTGAACACAATCAAGCTCAGAAATAATATCCCAATAATCTTCGCATAAAACATCCACAATGTATCAGATATACACCTAGGTCAGTGGATGAATTTTGCTTGATCTTGAAAATATCATTATCACAAATATACCACCTCTAAGTCAAGGAGAGGGCAGCACTAAACCACCTCATAGACATTGACCTCATCCTCATCAAAAAGGAGAGAAGGTAGAACAGCTTGCCAACATATAAACAAAATAAAACTAGTGATAACCTCCTGGCATTCCTCAAAGCTAAAGAGCATTTCGTGAACTCAAGGTCAGGTGAAACACCTATTGGGAATAATTCTTCAGAGTTAATAGAACAACCACTCGAGAAAGTGTGGAACAAATTAGAGCCATTACCAGTCACCCACCCCGGACCCCAGTCCAACTTCATCACGGTTTACTAAAACGCCGCAACGAACAAACAATACGCACTAATAAAAGGTGAAGTCATCCCCCCTGGTGAGGATGGCACAACCTATAACACCTGAGATTGTTGAATAGGGTCCATAACCATCCACTGCTTGACCCATATTAAATGAGCCTCACACTGGGTATTCTGCCTAAGACATGGACTCAAGAAAACATAGTACCAATCCTAAAAGCTAACTCTCCAAACTTCATGCCCATTTCTGTATTTGTAAAGTCCTTGAAAGAGTTGTTCTCAACTGTCTTGTGTTTCAAGTCAAAGACAAACTAGCCCCTAATCATATGGGTTCATGCCGAGCGCATACACAGACTTGCTTTGTAGAATATCTTGTTCACTCAAAGATAAGACACAAACAGCCTTCATAGACCCAAATCAGCCTTTGATGTAGTTAATAGAGACATTATATATGAAACTAGCTAATTTAGCATACAAGGTAACCTCTGACAGGGATAAAGGGTTATCAGTCCAACAGGTATGCCAATGTTCTGTTTAGGAAGTCAAAAGTACAGAATGAGAGAATTTGAGCTTAGCACGCCTGAGGAGAGTGTTAAGTCATATGCTTTAAAACTGATGCACAAGCTAATGACATTCCAATTGAACAGTTCAAACAAGACAATATACTATGCGATGATATCTCCACCATGACACAGAACAAACTCAGGCTCCAAGCCTTGCTGGACGTATTTAATCAAGACTGGGAATGTGGTCTCATAATATCTGTTGACAAGACGAGGTCCTCAATCATTAACATGGAACTATGATTTGAACTACAGCACATTAAACCCTCAGAACCTACCAAAATCAACCAAATTGTAAACATGAGGAAAGAGTTCAGGATACCTCCCCTATCTAAGGGATAGCTCTACTCAGCCACCATGTTTGTGTCAGATTTTGAAGAATAATGGTCCCCAACTACTGCTCAAAAACGGGTGATGTTCTATCTAAAGTAATCGACTATCTCACTAACAGCTACAAAAAGATTCTCTTTAGGGCGTCTAACTATAAAAAGTGTTGCAGATCTCTTGAGCAGATGTCCCAATCTTTAGACAGGCCATTAATGCCATTTCACCTCCTTGGCTGGATATGTCAGTTCCTGGTACTCCTGTTGGTAGTAAACAAATGTTTCAACACCGATGCGACGAGATGTGTGCACTGAAACTAAACATACAGAGTATTAAATCAAGTGAATGCTAAGGACAGAACTATGACAACGTGATGTAGTTGCACAGAATTAGGCTAGATACAGACACATTCTGGCAAGAGCAAATGCTGTACTGACACAGTAATACTCAGCATGTAAATTTGTGACAACCAACATGTTACTGAAATACTATATATGAAATGACAGTGATACTGTCAAATACTTGTACAAGCCTAAGGATAATATGAATTTTGTACTACATGAATGGGGGTGCTAAGAGCCAAATACAGTTTCATTACTGACAAGTTTTTACCAGAATATGATGTCAATAAGTGCAGAAATGACACGGTATGGCAGCAAACAAAGGATATCACCACATGATTTCTTCCAAAAAAACAAGAAGCCCAATGATGAACCACCCCAGCATGCAGAACAGTGACACCACACACAAATGACCTATATATACTGTTAATGAATATGATGTATTTTGCATGAACCACTGTCTGCATGGCAGGAATATGACATCAACGCCATGAATTCGACTTACATTATATATACTGTTAATGAATATGATGTATTTTGTGTATGAACTCTGTCCAACGGCAGTGAGAAGCGATAATACCCTCAGTGTCAAGACGACCGAATTATTGAGAATAGCAAACTGTACTCAACGTCAATAAATTTGTTAAACTTAAAAAAATATATATTTTTTCTTGCCCTGTAATAGTTATGCGAACATACTATATTAAGAGTGCTCTCGAAGGTTAATATAATCATCAAGGACTTATATTCAAGTGCGGTTTTCCCACACCAAAAAGAAAGAGACGGATGTAATACCAATTGACGATGAAAGAATTGGTTGTAGGATTAGAGTCTTTTGAATTTCCATCAGGAATTCAGATTTCGAACTTACAGAACGTGAGACGTAACCGTATGATGGTAGGAGTAGTCTTTATGTCATGGGATGGATGTCTGCAATATATTATGTAACTAAAAATAGAGGTAGAAGAGTTGAGGATTTCAGTTAGTGGCGGAGGATAAATGTTAGCTCAGTCAAATATATTCCGAATATTACATAGAACAAACCACGAGACTGACTGATGAACAAAATGCAAAGTTTGTTAATTCTAGATTTTTCGCATTTGATGATATAGCTGTCGGAAGAAACTTTGTATTAAATAACGTTTAAATTGGACAAAATTATAGCGAATGAGACCGAAACTGGAATTGTGCAAAAACTTTGAACTTTGACACCAAATATATATTAAATGTTCTAACCTGATCTGTTATGATTTAAAGGAAGGTATATTGATATGGCACAGTAGTATTTCTTATTGATTACGTAACAGTTGGCACCTAGTCTAGTTGGATAAGAGATACTGGTTCTTATATGATTTATTGCCAAGGCCGCCTGGAGTGTTTTATCTTTAATATAATTATCTATAATAAAATACAGTTAGGAAACACACAGTACTAAATTGCATTTAATTCTGACACAAGTATTTAACCATAACTTTAGTAATATTTCTACATCTGTATCAAAGGTATTCAAGATATTCTTAATAAAACGTGGATAAATTATACATTTAGACTCAAGGAAAATATATCTGCACAGCGAAGGAAGATTTTTGATCGAATTTCCTGCAAAAATTAAAAAATAATCATAAAACTGTTAAGAAATGCAAGAGTCAAGATTTATAATGGATTAATAACCGCAAATAATATACATCTTCAATATAACTACCATCTGTCAATACATCGTCTAGTCAAATCTTCTAACTCGTTAACAAGATTTACAATTGTAGTATGTCAATAATTACATTTGTGATTTACACTAGTTACCTAAAATAATGCGGTTTTGATGAGTAAACAGTTGTTTTTATGTGATCCCATATGGCTGGAGTCCAATGAGGATAGGTGAGGGGAAGGAGGAGGTCATAGCAGGTGGTCCACGTCTACTGATCTACCTTGACTGGCAAGACATCTGTAACATAATGGCAGAGTTCCAATTGTCTTGCTGGAGGAAGGTTTTGACTTTTATGAGATTTATTCGTCGTAGTTCACGGTGGATAAAGAAATTTACATCTATTGCTGCCCCCAAAAGAAGGGAATTAATATTAAATATTTCGAGAACGACCTCACATTAATTTTTTTTTTCCTACCACGTCATTTTAATTAAGTAAGAAAAAATATTATTTGCAATTTTCAAGCACCATTTCATCACGTACATCCAAAGGTTATAGGTTAATGTTACAGTGATTCACCATACATCATAATCTAGACATTGTGTGTTGAAGGAATACACATTTGATCAGTTCTATTTTAGAGACTGCAACATGAGCCCTACTATTGGTCAGGGTCTTGCATGGAAGGGTTGCATCAAGTACTGTATCATGAGGCATATCACAATCATGAACAACTTTCAAGTAACATAAACTCATTGTGAATAATTTCACATTGTTATATAACCTTATACCTCCATAAAAAGTTATATTTTTCAAAGTTGATAACAACCAATGCTTAAAACAATAAATAGGTTTCACAACTGTTGTATACTGTATCTAACAATAACACACCTGAAAATCTATTCGATCTATTAACTTGACTTGATTTAACTTTCACTATCCTAAGAAATTCAAAAGGAAAGAGCCATAGCATGTTGTAGAGGTGCATTCAAACAGTTAGACGTATATTACAACTATACCTACATATTGTTAATGCTGAGGATATAGAACACGCTTCGGGCGTAGGAGGCACCAGCAATACCGCATCAATGGGGTTTCAGGAGAATCAATATTGGAGGCGTTTTAATCCACGAAAAGAAACCAATGAACGACTTGCGTTGACCAGAAAATGAGTCGAAACCCACACTATAAACATGTTATCCACTTCCGTTATTCGCTGCAGAATCAAGACTACAGCTATATCTACCAGGCCAACGGAGTGCTACCAACGATTAAAATTCACAAACCTACTCAAGTCTGTCTATATGCGAGAACAACTCTCATAATTTACTGGAAGTACTAATTTAAAATAGGAAGTGTATTAATCCACTTAGAAAACAGCACTACAAAAGGCTATGAATTACCTGCCGTTTAGCTTGTACACTTAATTGTTCTAATGAGATAAAACTCACAGCCATTCGGGCCAGTGCGACAGTCACCCATTATGAAAGTTTTGCAATATATTTATAGTTAGACCCTGACCAACTATTTCGTTCATTTACGACCTGCTAAATGTAATTATCTACTTTTAATTCTGGGATGAGAGTTTACAGGAGTAAGCAGTTCTTCAGCGGTAGTCGCAGTTCTTCCTGCTGCTGTGGTTCTACTTCTGCTTGTTGCTGTGGTAGTCGTAGTTTTCGGCTGTTGTAGTCAGAAGTTCTTCTCGCCGCTGTAAGTAGCCTTAGTTCTTTCCATGGATGATCGTGTCTTTCCGCTGTGGTAGTCTGTAGTTCTTCTAGCTGCAGTGTCGGGTTCTTCTCGCTGCTGTAGTGGTTTTAAAACAACTTCTACAGGTCAGGCATTAAAGCTCCATTATGTCCAAATACACTTTTTAAAAGAGACTTTAGTTATTTCCACACCACAGACATCCACGTCTATGACCGCAAAACGACCTAACCATCCCATTTTACTAGAACCTGAATTCATTGAAAAAGTAAATACCCAGGTCTGGAGGCCCAGAAAAGGCCCGGTGTATGTCCACAAGCACTGCACTTTACTAGCGCTACATTGTCGCGGTCTTTGGCACCATACACATGACTGCAAGGAAAATCATGTTAGTTTCAAGCAATTCATAGCAGTTAAATAATCTAGCGTCGTAATCACATATTGTTTTGATGTACAGTTGTTAGGGCTACAAATCATGACGTGGATACACTTAAAATATGAAAATTCAAGGGCTGATTGAGGAAACGAGCAGATGGTGGATAGTATGTGAATCGACACTGTCATAGGCTGTCTTTCACACTTATTTATTATTAATCGATATGGAAACTAAAGGTAAAATATCACGTTCGTACATCATACTGCTAAGAATTATTTCGGAGCAGCATGAGAACGAGAAAAACCTGAGACACTGAATGAGGGCAAAATTTAATATTTTTTGTTGGCCACTAATTGAAACATTTCATATCAATTTTGCTCACAAAACTAAGAACCAACTTCTCAAATATTGACATCTAATATAAATGAAAAGGAGGTAGAAACTGATTCTGTAGGCGAAGACACTAAAGTTCATCTAAAATAGGAGGAGGAGAAACACCCTTGCCAACAGAACAAGGCTTGCTATCATACGATTTTAGACCCTGTGTTGACTACCAGAGCACTATACCATGCAACTGATAAGTCAGCTCCAAGAAATGACCCCTGTCCCACACCCGCTGACCATACCCTGGCCAACCTAACTGACCCCATCAACCCCAACACCCCATAAACCCCATCAACACCAATGTCCACCTCACTGATCCCACCCCACCACCCACCTAACTCTCATCACCCATGATCACATCGCTGATCCTGACGACTCGACCCTTCCTGAAGTCGACGGTATAGTGTTTGATTTAGTGGTCGGGGACTGGTATTTGATGTTATAAAGACATTCCTGAAATCGTATATATTGACTGGTAGTTGCTCAATTCTGAATCGTCTATTTAAGAGATCAAACGGAGTAACTATAAGAAATATCCTTGCATTGATTTCTAAACTGATGAGTCTACGTTAATGGGGTTGCTGTTTTGCAATTTGGTAGGTTTACAGAACCAATCCCATAAGATCAGATCAACTATCTGGCTCAACTGAAACTTAAAGGTAACTTAATTTTCATCCATAATTATAAGAAACTTTAAAGTACAAATACATTATTTCAAACCGCTGAACAAAAGAATACTAAGGAAAACATTGTCTTGAAAATCAATACAACCAATATCCTTATCGGGGCTTTGAACACAAGCCACAAGACGCGAGAACCAGACCATCGGATTCTGACAAATGGACCTCCCCAAAGCCCAAATGCCTGTCACGTCCCATCCACACCGTATTGACAGCAGTGGTTAACAGTTGCAGCGCCGAATGTTTCCAAGACTAATGTGTCTCAACCATTAACCAGTGCATTAAATGTTCGTGTTTTATATGGTAATACGCCTCAATAACATAAACCCTATTACAGACAATAAAACTTGTGTTGTCAAATGAGACTTAAAATGAATTACCAGTAACCATTTTCAGCCAGAGAACTTATTTATCAACAATAAGTTAACCTTACCCAGTGACCAATACTCCCAGAGACCACCTTACCCATGATCACTACAAGAGGACCACCTTACTCCAGTGACCACCTTATTCCAGTGATCACTTTACAGCAGTGACCACCTACTCCATTGATCACTACTCCAGTGATCACCTTTACCCAGTGACCACCTTACTCCAGTGACCACCTTACCCAGTGATCATCACTTACACCATGACCTCATCTTTACCCAATGATCACCCTACTCCAGTGACCACTTACTCCAGTGATCACTACTCAATTGATCACCTTTACACCAGTGATCATTTTACCCAGTGACCACCTTACTCCAGTGACCACCTCACCCAGTGAACACCTTACACCAGACCACCTACTCCAGTGACCACCACCTGACCACCATACCCATTGGATCAACTCAACAAAGACTGATCTTTACCCACAGTGACCACCTTACTCCATTGATCACCATCCAGTGATCATCTACTCCAGTGATCACCTTTAACCCAGCACCACTTACAGAAGGACCACCAAACCAACTCCAGTGATCACCCACCCAAGACCACCATCTAATCACTTTACAAAGTGATCACCTTACACCAACACCTTAACCATACTTCCATTCCAGTGATCACTTACAGCAGTGACTACACTACCCATTGATCACCACCATGATCAACTAACCCAGCACAACACTCCAGTGACCACCTTACTCCAGTGACTACCAGTGACCACACCCACTGATCACCCAATCCAGAGACCACCCACCCAACAACGATCACCCATCTACTGATCACCTTACACCAGTGATCACTTCACCCAGACCACTTACTCCAGACCACCCACTCCAGCCACACACCTTACCCCAGTGAACACCTTACCCAGTGACCACCTTACTCCATTGACTCAACCTACACCAGCGACCACTCATCCCGATCACCTTACTCCAGGACTTTACCCAGTGACCACCTACCCATTGATCACTTTACACCAGTGACCACCTTACCATTGATCACCTTACCCATTGACTACTCCAGTGACTACCTACATTACACATGATCACCCTACCCAAGACCACCTACTCCAGTGATCACTTACTCCAGTGACCATTACCCAGCGATCACTTTACTCCAGTGATCACCTTACCCAGATCACCTGCCCAGTGATCACTTTACAGCAGGAACCACCACTCCAGTGATCACCTTACTCCAGTGATCACCTTACCCAGTGATCACTTTTACACAGTGATCACCATCCAGTGACAACCATACAGCAGACCACTCATCTCCAGTGATCACCTACTCCAGTGATCACTTTACTCCAGTGACCACCTTACTCCAGTGATCACCTACCAGTGATCACTTTACAGCAGGACCACCTTACTCCAGTGATCACTCCACTCCAGTGATCACTTTACAGTGATCACTTTACAGAAGTGATCACCTTCTCCAGAAGGATCACCTTTACAAGGATTTCAGCACCAGTGACCTTCACTCATCTAGTGATCACCTTTACCCAGTGATCACTTTACAACAGGACCACCTTACTCCAGCTGTTCACCTTACCAGTGATCACTTTACAGCAGTACCACCTTACTCCAGTGTTCACTCTTACTCCAGTGATCACTTTACAGAAGTGATCACTTTTACAACAGGGACCACCTCACTCCAGTGATCACCTTACCCAGTGATCACCTTACCCAGTGATCACCTTACTCCAGTGACCACCTTACTCCAGTGATCACCTTACTCCAGTGATCACCTTACCCAGTGACCACTTACAACAGGACCACTACCCAGTGTTCACCTTACTCCAGTGATCACTTTGCAACAGGGACCACCTTACTCCAGTGACCACCTTAACAGTGATCACCCAACTACAGTGATCACTTTACCCAGTGACCACCTTAGTTCCAGTGATCACCTATCCCAGGATCACCTCACTCCAGTGACACCTTTACACAGTGATCACCTTATCCAGTGACCACCTTACTAGTGACCACTCCACCAGTGATCACCCCACTACCCAGTGATCACTTCACAGCGACCACCCATCCAGTGTTCACCTTACTCCAGCAGATCACTTTACAACAGGGACCACCTCACTCCAGTGACCACCTTACTTAAGTGATCACCTAACCACAGATCACCCATCCAGTGACACTCCTGCTCAGTGACTCCTTCAGTGATCACCCTACTCCCAGGATCACCTTACTGCAGTGATCACCTACTCCAGTGACCACCTTACCCAGTGACCATACTCAGTGACCCTCCAGTGATCACCTCACTCCAGTGATATCACTTTTTCAGCAGGACCACCTTACTCCAGTGTTCACCTTACTCCAGTGATCACTTTACAACAGGGACCACCTTACTCCAGTGATCACCTTACTCCAGTGATCACCTTACTCCAGTGATCACTTACAGCAGGGACCACCCTCCAGTGTTCACCTGCTCAGTGATCACACTTTACAGCAGGACCACCTTACTCCAGTGATCACCTTACTCCAGTGATCACTTTACAACAGTGACCACCTTACTCCAGTGACCACTTACTTGTGATCACCAACTACAGGATCACCTTACTCCAGTGACCACCTTGCTCCAGTGACCACCTTACTCCAGTGATCACCTCACTCCAGTGATCACCTTACTACAGTGATCACCCACTCCAGTGACCACCCACCAGTGATCACCTTACTCCAGTGATCACTCACTCCAGTGATCACCTTACTCCAGTGATCACCTTTACTCCAGGACCACCTTACTCCAGTGATCACCTTACTCCAGTGACCACCTTTCCAGTGATCACCTTACTCCAGTGACTTACTCATCCAGTGATCACCTTAACCAGTGACCATCTCATCTAGTGATCACTTACTCCAGTGATCACCTTACAGTGATCACCTACTCCAGTGACCACCCACTCCAGTGATCAACTTTACCCAGTGATCACCTTACCAGTGATCACTTACTCCAGTGATCACCTTACCCAGTGACCACTTACTCCAGTGATCACCTTACTCCAGTGATCACTTCACTCCAGTGATCACCTTAGCAGTGATCACCACTCCAGTGGACCACCCATTTACTCCAGTGATCATTGCAGAAGTGATCACCTTACTCAGTGTTCACTCATCGTGATCACTTTGCATCAGTGACCACTCATCGAGTTCACTTACTCCAGTGATCACTTTACAACAGGGACCACCTTACTCCAGTGTTCACTTCCTCCAGTGATCACTTTACAGCAGTGACCACCTTACTCCAGTGTCCACCTTACTCCAGTGATCACTTTACAGAGTGATCAGCTTACTCCAGTGATCACTTTACAGCAGTGACCTTACTCCAGTGTTCACTTTACCCAGTGATCACCTTTACAACAGGGACCACCTTACTCCAGTGTTCACCTTACCAGTGATCACTTTACAGCAGTGACCACCACTCCAGTGTTCACCTTACTCCAGTGATCACTTACAGAAGTGATCACCTTACCCAGTGATCACTTTTACAGGGACCACCTACTCCAGTGTTCACCTTACTCCAGGATCACTTTCTACAGAAGTGATCACCTTACTACAGTGATCACCTTACTCCAGTAATCACTTTACATCAGTGACCACCTTACTCCAGTGACCACCTTACTCCAGTGACCACCTTACTCCAGTAATAACTTTACATCAGTGACCACCTTACTCCACTGATCACCTTACTCCAGTGATAATCTTACTCCAGTGACCACCCTACTCCAGTGATCACTTTACAGCAGTGACCACCTTACTCCAGTGATCACCTTACTCCAGTAACCACCTTACAAATGTGATCACCTTACTCCAGTGATCACCTTCCTCTAGTGATCACCTTACTCCAGTGATCACCTTACTCCAGTGATCACTTTACTCCAGTGATCACCTTACTCCAGTGATCACCTTACTCTAGTGATCACCTTACTCCAGTGATCACTTTACAGCAGTGATCACCTTGCTCCAGTGATCACCTTACTCCAGTGACCACCTTACTCCACTGATCACCTTACTCTAGTGATCACCTTACTCCAGTGATCACCTTACTCCAGAGATCACTTTACAGCAGTGACCACCTGACTCCAGTGACCACCTGACTCCAGTGATCACCTTACTCCAGTGATCACTTTACAGCAGTGACCACCTGACTCCAGTGATCACCTGACTCCAGTGATCACCTTACTCCAGTGATCACTTTACATCAGTGACCACCTGACTCCAGTGATCACCTTACTCCAGTGATCACTTTACAGCAGTGACCACCTGACTCCAGTGACCACCTGACTCCAGTGATCACCTTACTCCAGTGATCACTTTACAGCAGTGACCACCTGACTCCAGTGATCACCTTACTCTAGTGATCACCTTACTCCAGTGCTCACCTTACTCCAGTGATCACCTTACTCCAGTGATCACCTTACTCCAGTGATCACCTTACTCCAGTGACCACCTTACTCCAGTGACCACCTTACTCCAGTGACCACGTTACACCAGTGATCACCTAACTCCAGTGATCACCTTACTCCAGTGATCACCTTACTCCAGTGACCACCTTACTCCAGTGACCACCTTACTCCAGTGACCACGTTACACCAGTGATCACCTTACTCCAGTGACCACCTTACTCCAGTGATCACCTTACTCCAGTGATCACCTTACTCCAGTGACCACCTTACTCCAGTGACCACCTTACTCCAGTGACCACGTTACACCAGTGATCACCTAACTCCAGTGATCACCTTACTCCAGTGATCACCTTACTCCAGTGACCACCTTACTCCAGTGACCACCTTACTCCAGTGACCACGTTACACCAGTGATCACCTTACTCCAGTGACCACCTTACTCCAGTGATCACCTTACTCCAGTGATCACCTTACTCCAGTGACCACCTTACTCCAGTGACCACCTTACTCCAGTGACCACGTTACACCAGTGATCACCTAACTCCAGTGATCACCTTACTCCAGTGACCACCTTACTCCAGTGACCACCTTACTCCAGTGATCACCTTATTCCAGTGATCACCTTACTCCAGTGACACCTTACTCCAGTGATCACCTTACTCCAGTGATCACCTTACTACAGTGATCACCTTACTCCAGTGACCACCCTACCAGTGACCACCTTACTCCAGTGACCACCTTACTACAGTGATCACTTTACAGCAGGGACCACCTTACTCCAGTGATCAGCTTACTCCAGTGATCAGCTTACTCCAGTGACCACCTTACTTCAGTGATCAC
Source organism: Homarus americanus (assembly GCF_018991925.1). Taxonomy (NCBI): domain Eukaryota; kingdom Metazoa; phylum Arthropoda; class Malacostraca; order Decapoda; family Nephropidae; genus Homarus; species Homarus americanus. Next base: position 14,356,147 of record NW_024741901.1, on the reverse strand, counting down.
CTTACTCCAGTGATCACCTTACTCCAGTGACCACCTTACTCCGGTGATCACCTTACTCCGGTGACCACCTTACTCCAGTGACCACCTTACTCCAGTGATCACCTTACTCCAGTGATCACCTCACTCCAGTGACCACCTTACTCCAGTGGTCACTTTACAGCAGTGATCACCTTACTCCAGTGATCACTTTACAGCAGTGATCACCTTACTCCAGTGATCACTTTACAGCAGTGATCACCTTACTCCAGTGATCACTTTACAGCAGTAATCACCTCACTCCAGTGACCACCTTACTCCAGTGGTCACTTTACAGCAGTGATCACCTTACTCCAGTGATCACTTTACAGCAGTGATCACCTTACTCCAGTGATCACTTTACAGCAGTGATCACCTTACTCCTGTGATCACTTTACAGCAGTGATCACCTTACTCCAGTGATCACTTTACAGCAGTGATCACCTTACTCCAGTGATCACTTTACAGCAGTGATCACCTTACTCCAGTGATCACTTTACAGCAGTGATCACCTTACTCCAGTGACCACTTTACAGCAGTGATCACCTTACTCCAGTGATCACCTTACTCCAGTGATCACCTGACTCCAGTGATCACTTTACAGCAGTGATCACCTTACTCCAGTGATCACTTTACAGCAGTGATCACCTTACTCCAGTGATCACTTTACAGCAGTGATCACCTTACTCCAGTGATCACTTTACCCAGTGAACATCTTACTTAGTGATCACCTTTTTTCCAGTGACCACCTTACTCCAGTGACAGTGATCACCTTACTCCAGTGATCACCTTACTCCAGTGACCACCTTACTCCAGTGAACACCTTACTCCAGTGACCACCTTACTCCAGTGAACACCTTACTCTAGTGACCACCTTACTCCAGTGATCACCTTACTCTAGTGATCAACTTACTCCAGTGAACACCCTACTCTAGTGATCACCTTACTCTAGTGACTACCAAATTTTAGTGATATAATTTTCAATATCACTTGCTATGGGATTATTATTATTATTATTATTATTATTATTATTATTATTATTATTATTATTATTATTATTATTTTTATTATTATTATTATTATTTGTTTTTTCTTACAGGATTTGAAAAGCAAGATAGAGAGGAGGGGAGTGAGGGAGGAGGTAGACCACAGTGATGGTCTGGCACCAGGGTCAGGGGAGGCCCTCTGCACCACACTCACCAGCCCGACATACGCATTACCTCCAGAACGAGCGCTGCGGAAATATTGAATAGCGGTTTACATTGCTAATAAAATTCATTTGCTAATTAAATACTTAATGCAGAGCTATCTCTCCTAATGAATCCATATTGCGCCGCTGTTCATAGTTTTGCTATTAGGATAATTAAAGGTTAATGTAGTCAGACTGGCCACTCAACTCTTGGCCTTATCAACCAATGGTCTTGGGGCCAACCAGGAGAGCGCTGACATACGCCTCTGAGTGGTAAATACCGGTATTATGAACATAGGTAAAAGTTAAATGTATTATTCTGCCACGCGGCTATGTATATAATGATATCAACTGCAAAATGTTAAGAAAAACTTGTAGGTTTTATGAATTTGATTTTTAACAGATAGAATTAGTTCATAAAAACATTTCATTGTGTGAGGCAGGAATGTGTGCATTATTTGTAGCATTGGAAACCTAATATTTGCTAATTTGTACTTGTGGTAATATAACGGCGATATAATGTTGATGGTATTGATTATGATGAATATTACTAAGGGCTTTACCTCCTGTACATAAGACAACACGTATACTTGTGCTGTTAACATATTTGTCACACTGACATGAATATCACTAACATAACGTAACAACATCACACCATCATCGTCATCATACCATCACCACCAACAGCGTCACACCACCATCACTACCATCACCACTAACAGCGTCACACCTCCAACACCATCACTACCATCACCACCAACAGCGTCACACCTTCATCACCATCACTACCATCACCACCAGCAGTGTCACGCCATTATCACTATCGCCACCACCAGAGTCACACCATCACCACCAACACCAGCGTCACACCATCATCACCAAGCGTCACACCATCATCACCAACACCACTATCACTACCACCAGCGTCACATCATCATCATCATCACCAAACACAAACAACATACACTGCAAGAAGTTAATCATAAATGTTGTTCAGGTAGACAAATGTAAGTAAGTAGATACCCAATCCAACGAGTAACGTTGTTTATAGACATTGTTGAAAGATTGAGAATATTCGATAAAATATTTGAAAATTAAAAAAAAAAGTCACTCAGTGTTTTTTTATTATACCGCCTCATTTGGTCTTGAAATATCTTACGAGAACTGAGCATAATATTCCCTGACATGTTTATATCTTCGTAAATTATCGTTGTTTTTCATTATTCTACACAATTTCCTTATATGGTTTCTCTAATGGTATACTCCGCGCGTCGTTTTACTGTTGGCTACACCGAACTACCAGTCCAGCAACAAGGACTTCACGTCAGGTGTCCTGTGAAGGTTTCTATTCAGTCTGACCCATTTAACAGAAAGATGCAGAGGTAATTTCATCCATTACTGTAGATGGAGAGATAACTGACCACAAACAAAAAAAATCGCATATTACATACCTGCAAGAACATGAAAGATTAAATAACAAGTGTTTAAGTTTTATGATCCACAAAGAAAACGAAAACATTTAAACGAAAAATAAAATGACAGCGGCATTTTTTTTTTAAGATTCGTAGGAATGTTACCTAAGCGGAACTTAAGCTAAAATGCTTATCCGTCCGATTGAGTGACGGTCAACCAGCTCTAATATATGCGCGTGCAGGCAAAGGTAAACAATATTTTTTTCTTAATTAACGAAAATACCTGTTCAATTATTTATTTGTGAGAGATTTTAAGTGTGTATATGTGTGTGTGTGTGTGTGTGTGTGTGTGTGTGTGTGTGTGTATATACATGGATCATTAACCTGAATATTACCTGAACCTTCACGAACTGGCCATTAGGTGAGTATTTTTATCTTGTAACGCCTCGGTGAATAGATCTGACCACAGCACAGCGCCTGTCTCATCTCGCCCCGCGCTTCTTATTTATAGAAAAAAAACCTCATTGTGTTTTATCGAACTTATCTCTTGCGATTTTTTGTTTTAATTAAGGATCATCAGTCTTAATTCTTTACCTGAGTTTCTATAGCAATAATAATATAGGATTTCAGTGATACAAGTACCAAGCCATTCTTCTTCCTTCGTGTGATCATTTCTTAAGTTATGATCCAAATTATAATCTTCGCCACTAAAAATGTTACTCTCTTTTCATCCTGTCTATTCAAGAGCAGTTCTAAACATTAGGAAACACGAAGAGAACAGTTTTTCACCCTAGGACGTGGCACTAAATTATAACAGAATAATCATCACCATCATTGCTAACTTCACCTCACACACACATAGTTATCACCTCCCCAGACTGCCCAGAGACATACAGTACACCATAATACTTGATCATGCGTTCAGAAGAAATTTGATCTCATTAATAACTTTTGTATAAATTTCAGTTTAGATGTTATCATTGTCATTGAACACAACACAACACAACACAACACAACATATTCTTCGATGTAGGTCCTTGAATATTTTGTTTAGTGTGGGTATTGAAACAACAACTAGAAACAAGGTCATCCGGGTGAGTTTTGACCAGTAATGATGGTGACCTGTGTTTGTACTTTGAACTCCTAAGACACAGGGACTTAATTTATCCTTCCATTGTATTTAATAACTAACTTTATATTAATTCCTTACCTAAAATTACCTGCACTGTAAACCATTCTCTGCCCTCTGTGATTCCACGTCATACCCACAAGCCACTATCCTCACTAGTGTCACACCATCACCACTATCATCATAACATCTCCTTAGCGTAACACCACCACCACCACCGTTTCACCATCACTAAGGCGCCACACCATCAAAATAATGTCACACTGCCATCACTATCAAGGTCAAACCAATACCACCATCGCGTCACACTACTACCAGCTTCACTTCACCAACAAACGTCACACCATCACTTAACTGTCATACCAGTCCACCATTATAAGCACCACACCCCGCCCCCAGCGTCAGATTACCGCCAGTCACATCTTTTCCACGGTGTCACACTTCACCAATCACTCTCTATCAGCTTCACACCTCCACTCCCAGCGTCAGATCAGCAGCATTATATTAGTAGCGTTATCATCAGCATCACACCAGCAGGGCCATACCAGCAGCGTCACACCAGGAGCGTCACACCAGCAGGGCCATACCAGGAGCGTCACACCAGGAGCGTCACACCAGCAGGGCCATACCAGGAGCGTCACACCAGGAGCGTCACACCAGCAGGGCCATACCAGCAGCGTCACACCAGGAGCGTCACACCAGCAGGGCCATACCTGCAGCGTCACATCAGCAGGGCCATACCAGCAGCGTCACACCAGCAGCACTTTGGTGACCTTGGAGAGTGAAGCAGGTGGGCAGCCCTCGCCTCCGGTGGTCACCTCACTACCTCCAGCACATTCTTGCCTACCTCACCTCCTCCACCACACACACACACTCCTCTTACACCTTCAATCCAATACCCTCTAAGTAAGTCAAATACATACACAGGTTTTCCATTATCATCCATATATATATATTAAGATTTTTATTACAATTTTCACTAGTAAAAGGAACAGAAACGAAAGGAATTAGCATATGCTTTTCCCTTCCTTGTACACTGGCGGATCTGGTAACAGTGAAGACCACCCGGCGTTATAATTACTCTATTATCGCCAGCGCCGGCAACGTGGCAATCACTTCACAGGTGCCGCCTCATAACTAACAACTCGTTAACTACCCATAACCACCACGCATTGCTCCCTCCATGTCATAATTGTTACCAAGAATTTATGAAGACCGTGTTGTTTACGGTCGCCGGCCAGTGCTATTAGGCGCTCATCTGCACAAGGTCTGTCTCGCCCTCAGGTGAACTGTTTTTTATAGAGTTTCTTTTTTGTATATTCCACCATTGTTACCTCAAGTGGCCGATTACTGTCTGCTCACCTGAGGGAATTAGATCAATTAGAAAGTTCCATCTGTTACTTAATTCCATATTTTGTATCGTAAATTAAGACGATACATTATACGAGTTGATAAATTTGCATCTACCTACACCAACTTCATTCTCTCGTAGACATAATTTCCATGTTGAAGGTGTGAGAGAATATAATTGTTATTAGTGAATACGCCAACTCAGCTAATTAGTAAAAATAAAACTATTAATTATCAGTACAGGTATGTCGTACTCCGTGTACACAAACGCCATCACAGTTAATGACGCTCAGCTCACTACCTGCATTAATCATCCTCTAGGCGCAGTGTTGTCAAGCATGTGGAGTCGTAAGCTTTTGGATTCCACAGGCTCGTATGAGGTGTATAACCCACCAACAGCCTAAACTAACCTAACCAAAGTGTTTTTCTCCCACTGTGACCACTAAACGAAATTAGTTGGTTGACCGGAAATGTAACATCAATATAAACTAACCTAACATATATGTGGTTGACTTAGTATTTCTATATGATGTGAATGTGTATTAAATAATATATTTACTATATTTACATTTAGTATCTACTGCATATAAGGGAGTTATGTTAATTAAGGATGTTGCAATCGATCTCACTTAAGTGTGTCGGTTTCCTGTGATATCAACGTTTTGTTATGTTGGTAACCCACCATAAATTATTCCATTACTTATGATCAGCTAATACTAGGAGGCTGGGTGTGTCGGAGTGGGCCCGGCGGTGGACCTTTAGACTTTTTAGAGAGAGCCAGCAGCACACCGCCACCTTCACTCTCGCCAGCTCTCTTGATGGATTCCTCAGATCGAGTATTAACATCTACAGTAGTTCAGACTCTCAGTTAGAAAGGCGTATATCTTAAGAGTGTTATTTGGAAGGCCAGTAATGTTGAAACTGAATCATCGGCTAAATCGTTCTGGAGTAAGTGTACAGAAATTATGTCACAGTAACTTACATACTTTAGGAGATAACCTGTTCATAGGTCCAGGAAGGATTTGCTGAAGGTTAATTCGAGTGATAAGGTTACATAGTGGTTGACGTGATGAGATTTGGATACCCCACTTACGCCATCTATTGACTGACAGCCAACTTAAGGTGAACCCCAGTTGTGAGACACTCCACTTCTTCTTGTGCAGATAATTTCTTGATTTTAACCTTCTCTCTATCATCAATCCCTCAACGTTTATCTCAACGATGGGCTTACGCCGGGTGGCTTTCTACTCTGGTAAGCGGGTTGTTTTCTCATATATCTAACCTGACCACAACTATGTAGCTGCTTCCCATGAGTCTTGGCTTCACCGGGAGTGAGGCTAAACATATTGTGTCCAACCTCTCTGTCATATAAGGCTATATCAAATTTGTAAAATGAAAACAAAATCGATTGTTTTTCGTTATCATTAATTGATTACTACACCTCTCAATTACATCACTGCTTGATTATAGTCCTGTCTTAAAATTGATGCCTTTTTTTTCTCGCGAAATTGAGACAATATCAATGTGGGGTAATATTGTACCAATCTGTATCCTCTATTTTGGCGATTTAAAATTAACTTATCTAAACCAAGTCAGAAGGAACATCTAGGTAACGATAACAGACTAACTCTGACTTTTAGTCAGAGTTAGTCTGTTATCGTTAGCTAAATGATTTATTTTTGTAAGAGATAGAATATTTTTATCGTTGCATCTTCTTGAGGAGAATCACAGCTTTACTCGACTAATGATACGACTCATACAATAGCTTCATTTGTCTCGTCTTTTTACAATAATTCCAAAAACTTTTGAGGTTTACATTTACCGTGATATTTGACTCATTAAGTAAGAATCTTTGAGATCTTCCTCTTAGGATAACTTATGGCCAGGAACTAATCACTGAATAATGAAAGACTGACATACAGAGACAGAATACAATATACTCTTAGTGGAGAAGTTAACAAGAAAATATATTATAAAGAATGTGTTGCTGTTGGTCGTATCAGATACTGGAAGTACAACCTGAGAAACACTGAAGGAATATTAATATATGTCAGGTTCACATGCTTCCCTCATTGCAAGGCAAGACAATTCTGGATGACAAATTATGGACACACTACAAAAATGCGAAGAGAACAGCGAGCATAAAAAGAGCATAAACGAAGTGCCTTTAAAACCGAGTCAGTCAGTAGCGAGCACATTGTCGCCAATGGCAGGTACAGTATAAGAGCTATCGCTTCTTGGGAGTCACAAAATCAATCAGAATGATGTGTTTCAGCAGGGCAGTTCTCGGGAACACGAGGGTCCGCTTAACCACGCAAGCGTTCACACCGCCAGCTGAACGTAATTGAATTGACACGTAATTTTTAGATTCCAGTTTGAGCGTTGAAACATAACTCCAAGGTTTCAATTACGGCGTTGAAACGTATGAGCGAATTAAAGTACGGAGGCAGGTGTCACTCTTGTTCACTCACACACACAGCAGCAAAGTTCGAGGTCAGGTCAAGAGTTTTGGAGTGCACGTTACAAGTGTAGGAATATTAAGTGCAATATACAAGTATCTAATAAACAAATATGTTGGTACAGATATACTTATATGTTACAGTATCAACAGTACTTTGTGTCCCTCCTTGATCTCTCACCTCCACTACTACAACACCCAACATTTTCCCCACCACCACAACTACAGCCCTCAGCTTTCTCTCCACCACCAAAAACAACACCCTCCAACTTTCCCCCCCACCACCACTTCTACACCCTCCAACTGTTTCCCTACCCTCTCCCTCTCCCCATCCTTCCATATTTGTGCAGTTACCAAGACGTAGTTACAGCGTATTAAATTACCCTTTACAACATGAGATAATGATGGCTTTAATTGCCCCCTGTCAAGCGGTGACACAAGATGTATTGTTTGTCTGCTGGTGAGTGTATCATCATGTTGGAATAATTCTTGGCGGAGTTATATACTTTTAAGAAACACTAGAGAACACATCTAAGACATGTCCATACATTTATAAATAATAAATATATGTCCTTCATTTATATATCACGAATCTAGGGTTAGAAAATAAAGTAGAGTTCTATCACCTATGCAGATAAATGCCACAAAGAAATATTTGTATAGTTCATGTTTAATTTTTCGTTATGTTTAGATGCAATAAAAGTAATGTCTGTCTTCCTTATATAATGTTGGATACACCGAGCGGCCTCTCCTCCACCATATCAAGGAAGGATTTGTCAATGACCTCCGTTAGGTTAAGGTTTACGTGTGTGTGTTGATCGTGGTGCTTCAGGTGTGACAGTGTGAGGATGGGTTGCGGGTCTGACTGGCGACGCGCGACGGTTCAGATGATAATGTCCACGGAAATTACCACGGTTAAGAATATTATCAAAGCTAGTATTAGCTTCCACGTATTCGGACACTAAATAATACAAAACCTTCCCTCTTGAGTGTTAGACTTGGTGGGGTAAACTAGAGTGTATAGACAGAGATCTTTATTTTGTTATTATCTAAATACTTCAATATTCCCAACGCCATTGTTATCGACCAATGTAAACTTAAATGTATTTAAAAGTCCCTGTTACAGTGGACTCAATTTGAGATGTCTCTTGTTCTGTAAAACATTATTTTACAATTAATCTTTAAGGACGGCTTTCTGTCCTTGACCTCTGCCCATGACTCCTGCTGACCTAGACCCCACACCTCTACCAGCAAGGATCACACAAGGTTTGTCGATACTTCCCTTCACCTCTTTATTCTCTCCTGCCCCGTAGTTCTCTCAGCCCCGTAAATCACTCTTCATTTACTCCTGTGACCACACTGTCAACCCCAAGCCACGAGGACCTGTTTATTGACTTCCAAGATAAACAGAATCTTTTCAAACTCCTGAAGAAGAAATTTGCATAGTTTTTGCATGATCAACTTAGTACGGGCAATAAATAACTACTGTAACCTTTACTAAGTATATTGCTCTCTACATAACAAAGGTCTACCTACTGTACGATCGATGCTTAAAATTATATATTATAATTCATCTAAAATATAGTGTAACAAGGGATAAAGATATGAGACAAATTTAATAGTGGTTCCTTTCATCGTGCTGATGACCATCGAGCGAGCACCTTGACCTTACTGTTTATATTTACTTGTTATTAAAAGTGACGGACGAGTGAGAGAGAAAAATTCAGTAATCACAACTTGGGGTCGGCTGTTGCACGTGAAGAATACTAATGTATGCGAGGAGTGAACTCGGTCGCCTTGTATGCATAAATCAGTCAGGATCACTATGATTACTGCATATATGGGCAGTATATCAAAACTGCCGGAGCGCCATGTATCAACCATCCTATCCCTCTTCTTAAACACTTCAGAGACATAAATTGCATGTAATTACTGTAGTAGAAAGCAGACAAAAATGGCCTTTCCTGATCCATAAGACAAGAGAAAAGCCTAGAACAGAGGAATAAGCAGAGTGGTGCCTTATAGTGTGTGTTTGGTGAGAGCCGGGGGTCGTGGGCTGACCTTAGAGGACGCACGTGAACATAACAGACAAAACAACTGGGGGTAAACTAACGCTTTATCCAACCACTCCGTTAACAAAAGGTATGCAGAGTCACAACCACAGATATCCTAGACTTAGCGGACTGGGTTAACAACAGCAATCATCGCTATGTATATTTACCTTCACTATACGGATCGATTTCTGCAACACACATGGCAAACAATGTAGTATTAACCATTTGCATTTAGAAACTGCTGGAACTCTTTTAGAATAATTGAAGTTGACACCTGTATTTACTTATCTTTCATCAAAACATTAAATATACACCGCTTGGTTTTCAGTCTCAATGTATTTGGAGATATATACTTTCAGCTATCACCAATATATTCAGAAAAAAATTACTGCTATTAGTAATCATTAATGCAGGTGGTAAAGACATACTCGTATATATTACTGTTGCGGCATGGTTAATTCTACCTGTTATAATAGTTTATCACCTGGACACTTACCTATTATCGCTACAACTACAAATTTTCACCAACACACACACACACACACACACACACACACACACACACACACACACACACACACAAATAGAACTTACCTATATTTTTTTATTCTAAACTTACTTTCTTGTTTCTACCTTAAGAAGTGCAGGTCAGAGTCTGCTTGGTATAGATTTTATGTGGAGGAAAATTTTTCAGAGCGTGATTGTGTTTTGTTTTTTAGTCCGCCCCAATTGCCCCGTGTTTTCCAGTCTCCTCTCCTAGTACTGGGCCTCTGAAAGCTGAACAGGGTGGAACATACCATCCGTTCTTGCGTTTGATGCACGTGTCGTAAAATAAAGAGGAAAAAAAAAAGATAGCCTCACTATGGTGATCGCATCATGGTAATCCCATTCTGAAATGGCGTCTTGGTAGCCTCATTATAATAACCATGTCATAGTAACTAATCCTTGTATAATAATCCTAATATGGTAATCGCAGTACGATAATCTCACTATAGTAATCCCAGTATTATAATTCCAGTATGACTCACGACATAAAGAACATGTTATGTTAATCCCGGGATGACTATCACGTCATGATAATTCCAGCATAATCATCCTACGTCTACGGTAATAAATCCAATAAGATAATCATACTCTTGTGATACTAGTAAGATAACTACGTCACAGTAATTCCACCATGGTCATCGCGTCATGGTAATCAATCACAGCTATTTGAGTTTAGAGACGATCAACAATCTAACTTATCTTACAAGAGTTCAACCATCCATTTTAAGCTTACAAGAGTTCAACCATCCATTTTAAGCTTGCAAGAGTTCAACCACCCATTTTAAGCTTAAAAACGCTCAACCATCTATTTTTAGTTTAAAGGCGTTCAACCATTAATTTTAAGCTTACAAACGTTCAACCATTCATTTTTACTTTACAACCATCTATATTAAGGTTACACGCGTTAAAACCACTCGCTTCAGCTTACAGAATTTCGACCAATGAGTAACAATAATTTCCAAAGACATTAAAATACGAGTTTGGTCGACCCGCTGTTAGCTGAAGTCAAGGGGAAGGACGGGGAATATCACAAACAAAATATATTGAAATAAAATGATAAAACTTGTCTACGGGTTGATTAATTATTATTAGTCTGTTGGTAGCAGGAGGTAGAGCTGTGAGTACAGGACTGTCGCGCCTCTGTGTATATTGTCTATCAGGTTCACAATAAACATATGGTACACGTTAAAGTATATTTGGCGATACAGTCAGTGCCCAACTGAACATAAATAATGTTTCCCGGAGAACTTTTACGTTAAGTGGGTGTATGGCCGCGAACAAAAGTCCTATAGTCTTTTCTGCTGTTCCACGAACCCCAATATTCAGACTCATGAACCTGAAGCAGTAGACTCTGATGCATTATTCTGTCCCATTAATGCTTTGGGTTAACGAATCTGAGTCTCGAGGTTCACGGAGCAACGGAAGAGACGACAGGACTTTTGTTTGAGACTGTACGTTAAGCAGGTGTGTGTTAAGCGGAAGTACGTTAAGCGGAGTACGTTAAGCGGAAGTACGTTAAGCGGAGTACGTTAAGCGGAAATGCATTAAACGGATGTACGTTTAAGCGGATGTATGTTAAGCGAACATAGACTGTATTTTGAAATGATTATCATGTCACTGGTCCATAATGATCGTACCACAAGCTCAGGGTAGTCATGACACGTACCAAGTGGGCCTTAATGTTGATGTTTTAAGTGAGAAGGAACTCTGACATACAAGTCATGCACAAGTTCAGTATAATTATGTCGTGACCGCCAAACCTCTTGTGTAAACCAAACTTCCCTGTAAACTGGAACCTTGTGGAAACTAGAGCTTTGTGTTAATTAAAATCTTGTGTAAATTAGAGCCATTCTTGTAAGCTAGAACCCTCGTGTACTGTAGAGTCTGTAGAATAAAGCTCCCGTTCAAATTAAAACCTCTCTCATTCTCTATCTCCGCGTCTGATATAATGTTCCCATGTAAATCATAACCAAAAATATAATTCTAATGCTAAGGAGGGGAAGGGGGGGGGGGTTAAAATTGACCTGACAATTATGAGGGAGGGAGAGGGTGACAGGGAGGGGTGAGGGAGGAAGGTGAGAGAAAGGAGGAGAGAGGAGGGTGAGAGAAAAGGGAGGGAGGGAGGAGAGTGAGAGAAAGGAGAAGGAGAGTGGAGGGTGAGAGAAAAGGGAGGGAGGGAGAGAGTAGTTGTGGTTGCTGACAGGTTGTAGTTACCATCCCTCAAACCTTCCACTCAACAACACCTCATAAACTATTACTGTCATAAACTTGAATACAACCAGCACTCCACCACCTTCCTCCCCCACTCTCTCACCCCTCCCCTTAACCCCCCAAAACACCTCCTCCTCCTCTTCCTCTCTCTCCTCCCAACCCACAAAGCTTTTCCCCCTTCCTCCCTCCCCTCACCACCCCTGATCACGTTAACTACAAATAACTCACGAACATATTACACTCTTATTGTGAGAGCCACGATAGGATTACTACAGTGGATTGTCGTTTAGGGGTAACCGCATCACAGTGTCTATCTTATTGAGGTTGTCGTGTGGTCATTATCAAATTAAGTAAACCATGATCAATAATTACGATAAAAAGTTTAACATGATACGATTACCTGTGTTGGGATTATTGTTATGTGGTCATTGTGGAGTTATAAATCTGGTCAAGTATGGAATATGAACTCCCTCCACCATGACTCATAATATAATAGCGATGGTGATACCTTTTGTCACACATATTATAAGATATCCTCCCGAGATATACTGTAGTAACGATCTGTGCTCTTTAACACTCCAACCTGAAGAATATTTAGTCACCAGTCCACAGTGTCAGCCCCCTGTGTGTGTCACGTGACGTGTTATAGGCTGGGAGTGGGAGGGTCGAGTGGGAGGAACGAGTAGGATGGTCTCGTGGGAGTGTCGAGTTGGATGGTTGCGTGGGAGGGTCAGATGGGGGGGCGCTCATATTTATGCCCTGTTAGTCTTTAAGATAACATGATGGTATCCACACACCACCGATACCGAATTCTCCCTCACTTAAAAAAAATATGATAATTACTCTTACATAAGAAAAAAGACCAAACAATGAAGGTAAAACTTAACTATTGTCTGTCTTTACGCCTCTTCGGATTTTCACTCCTGATTATAATATATAAAGATCAAGTATAAATTTAAAAAAAAATGTCTGGAATTCGATCATCGGAATCTTGAAATGTAATGACAATCGTTAGCTGATGAGTCTCACGTCACATAACTAGCCCTTAGGAATCCAACAATAAAAACTACCAACAGTGGAAACTACTCAATATTACAGTAATTTATTCTGATCCTAATCAACCAGGAGAGTGATTATCCATATGTTTACTGTATACAATGCCTTAATGGAACACGTCACCTATGTTAACCTCGTCACCTATATTAACTTAGGTCTAAACACATAACTACACCATGTTCCGGAGCACAGTTGACCTGGCCAGGGTTTGGATCACCCTCTGTCTAGCTTACTCGGGCGTCCCCTTATTTTTTTAAGAAAGATAAAATTAACGTCAATTTGTTTCGTTAACTGAACTGATAATGCGGATAATATTAGTGTGTGTGTGTGTGTGTGTGTGTGTGTGTGTGTGTGTGTGTGTGTATTTTTAGCATTAAGATCGTTGACTCTAAGATTTATTCTACGCAATTTTTATCGGGGACAGCAACAGGGTTAGCTTCCGACTGGTAACTTATCTTTATATAATCCCTGTATGTATGTATGTATGTATGTATGTATGTATGTCTGTATGTATGTATGCTCACAGCCGCACAGAGTTACAACGTATCCCTTTATGACATAATCAGCATCCGGCGAGGATAATCATTTTACTAAAATTCTGAGGATTTAATCAACCATTTTCCCTCAACGATACTAATGTGTCTCTGGCCACACCGTAGACCAGGGAAGCTAATCTACGTTTATGGACGTCAACCATTATTTTGGGCGGCGCGGGGGTCGTTCTCCATGATTTTAATACACTTGATATCCCTCCAACCGTGTAAACTCGGAGGGGTTGTGAGTAACATCACATATCTACATTATAACAGGTTAATACTGGCCCAAATGTTGCTGTACTTTTGTTATTATTTTATCAGCGAGACCAACTAAGAGTTAGTCAGTATAATAGTATTAATTTTGAGTGTTTCTGGTTTTTCACATTATAGGACCTGATATAATTAAAGCTTTTTGTATCAACTACTGCAGCAATGTCGATCAATCAAGGATGCTGCTATTCTTAATGTAAAATTCAATATCTTGGGTTAGATTTTGTGAAGCAGCGTTAAATAGAGAGTTAATCACACCCGTAACTATTAACTACGCTTAGCAGTTAGCAGCTGACAAGCCACCATGGACTAGTGTCCCGTAGTAAACGAAAGTGAAGTTTGGTTAATCCTGCTTCTCTATATAGGATGACCTCTGTGACCTCATTAAGCCTTTGAAGACATTATATTCTTCATTAAACCTCCGAGTAACGATTTAATCATTGGGGTTAGATTTTTTCCCTGTAAAACGTTTCTTGTCTAAAGTCACAGCCGAACTCAGGTGTCAAACGAATTTTTGCGTCAACCTTGGTAGGAAAATCAGACTCTTTAGTTGGCCCGGCAGCTCACCTTATGTTGTGTATTGTTAGAAGGAATCGATGTTTATCAGAGTCCAACCTGTATTCATCTTTTAGCGTAGGAGGCTTGTATAGCCTACCCACACACACACACACACCCTACCTTATTCCCTCCCCCCCCTCCCCCACACACACACACCAAGCAGCAACTAGATCATTATTTGGTCATTCAAATCATGGGACCTCAACTACTGCAAGGAATAATGTACCATCGTCAATAACAATAAAACATCGCAGTGTCAAAAGAGAGCAACAACAACAAATTCATAATCACAACAAATAATAACCTACAACAACGAATGATGAAAATAGTAATAACAAGAAAAATATGTTTGTTATTATTAATTTATATCACTAAAGAATTCTAACACCGATGTTTTGATCAGTTGCCATTACGAGCCCGAATCCTTATAACATGCAGGTACTTAGGCTCTCTTCTGACCCCAAATAGAATAACATCCTGTATTCATTAATTACAGGAAAACTCTTTTAAAGCACCGTAATGCCTCCGTCCATCACTACAGTTTACAGGCTCGTATCTTACCGTCATCCTCCACCCAGATTGATATTTCTCCTCGACACCTACAACTTTGGCCCGTATTTCATATAGGTGCTGCTCCCGGAATTCGACGAAGCGGGTCCTAAGTGACAAACTCCCTGAACTATGAGGTATTCGCCAGAACGTAGTGGTGGCCCCGGGCTTGTGATCTCAACCCCAGGAAATGTAAATAGTGAAGTTTCTGAGGAAATAGACACTATCAGTCAGAGCGTTACAGACTACTTAGTAGGGACAGTCACTGAGTTGTGTGGAGGGAAGGAAGAAGGGAGGGAGGGAAGTAAGGAGGGAGGGAAGAAGGGAGGGAGGGAAGTAAGGAGGGAGGGAAGAAGGAGGGAGAAGGGAGGGAGGGAAGTAAGGAGGGAGGGAAGGAAGGAGGGAGGGAAGAAGGGAGGGAGGGAAGAAGGGAGGGAGGGAAGTAAGGAGGGAGGGAAGTAAGGAGGGAGGGAAGTAAGGAGGGAGGGAAGTAAGAAGGGAGGGAAAGTGGTGGTGGTGTGTTTGTTAATGATAGTCGTGATTACAACTTGAAGATATAAATTTGTTTCTTTATGTCTTCCTTCTGTCACTTGGTTTATTTTTTTCCCGTTTTTTCTTCTTTGTTGCCGTTTTTGCACCGCTAGTCTCTTATTCGTATTTCCTGTTTGTGTTGTTTTTCTCTTAACTGTTGGTGGTGTTTGTCTTTGTGAGGTGAAGGGGTTGTTTTTGTCCTGCCTGTGTTCCTCGTGTTGTTTCTCTTCTTGTTGTTGTCTTTACTGGGATGGGGAAAGTTTATGGCCTGTATTGGAATTCCACACCACTACCACTATAACCTCCTCCGTCACTACCACGATTATTGTTACCTATATTGCTACCACTATTCTCATTGCCATTATTATCATCATCACTATCATTATTACCATCATCATTACCACCATCACATTTACCAAAAACATCCATCATAATCTGAGGTTATGTTTGTGATCTATATTCGTTCTTGTGCTTTTGTTTACAGTGTGTGTGTGTGTGTGTGTGTGTGTGTGTGTGTGTGTGTGTGTGTGTGTGTGTGTGTGTGTGTGTGTGAATTTTGAATTTTGAGGAGAACAGCTAGTTTATTGTGCACCCCATACTCATCCCGTGAGCGGTAGAGCAAAAAGGATTACAGAGTAGAAGCCACAAAGGGTGTTTATCGGACCCCAGTGATTTTGATATTATGTTAATGATTATTACAGAGTATTTGCAGCATATTGTTTGTTTAATTCGGTACATATAATTTGATTAGGTACAAGATGCGAAGTGTGGACACAGCCTTAGTATATCAGTTATCTTGTCACCAGAGATAAATTGCTGTGCCAATGCATACACAGTGTGCTTGGATATATCTCTATAAGGTTCTTTTTTTTTCACTGTCAAAAGACGTAGTGTTGGAGTGTGTGGCCGTATGTCTGGCCACACACATTACATTTAGTTTTGTTCATATCTGCCTGCGGGGCATACTGCCAGAGGTACTTATATCTAACCTTAGTCTAACGGTTACAACATCTTGTAATCTAGTGATCTTGTTCCTTGCTCCATAAACATGTTCTACTTAATAATCTCATCGTGGCAAACAATGGATTGACTAGTGCCTGTTTGCACATACCTACTGGCTTCAAATTCATCACAAAGCTCTTTTCTGATGACAGTTTTTAAGGTTCTATTTGACAGTTCAGATTGTACTCAACATTGTCATTGTTAGACGCGAGGTTAGCTAAGGCATCAACTCTATCATGTTCACTAATGCCTATGTGAGAGGGGATCCACAACAGCTTGATCCTGATACCCCGTCAACAAGACACATATGTTTGTGTCTGGTTTCAGAGACAAGTATGTGTATGTGTGTGTGTGTGTGTGTGTGTGTGTGTGTGTGTGTGTGTGTGTGTGTGTGTCTGTATCTACAGCTGTAAGTCGACTCTTCTTTGCCTGGTGCTCTATCTGTCGCCTACTATACCTGGCGCTCCAGTACTTACTCTGCCGTATACTGTACTCCAGGCTGGTACTCTATCCCTAACTTTCCGGCAGGTACCGTCCTTTACGCCTGGTATTTTAAGCCTACGATATATCGATTTTATGTTTTTATACGATATTGTTACTGCAGAATAAACATATACAACACATATTTAAAACTTATTATGTTTATGTTACAATGTCACTTCTGAGTTGTTCAATGTTCTTTTTGATAATACTTACTTATTCTAACCTGAATGTCAACAAATAAGTGGCTAAAAGAATACGAAAACAACCTGGCCTAAGAGCCCGGGAGAAGTTAGGTATTGGACAGGAGGCAACATGGAGTAGACTACTCCATGTACAGTATTTAGTTTCAGGGTTTATTAAGTTATTTATTACTTGTACGTATTTCTATGATATTTGTTGTCCTCCCAACTTTATAGCTTAAGCCTTTACTCTTGCAGTATTAAGATTGGCAAAAACTTCAAGAGAATACATGAAATTTATAGAGAAGGGAAAATGAGATCCAGTACTTTGGTCATAAAATTAGGGGTGAGAGGATGATAGCAAAAATATTAATGGGCAAAGTTGAGGGTAGGAGGGCCAGGGGAAAGCTAAGACTGGTATGGATGAATGAAATTAAGAACTGGCTCCCCAGAGAGACGCAAAATCTTAGATGATTGGCTAAAACAGCCCGAAAAAATTTAGAGTGGAGGACTGTGGTCACACCGATCGCTTGATTGATAGTTGTTTTGAGTAACTTTAGATATAATTGTTTTTCTCCGAAACTTATGTTGGTATTTACGTTTTTAGAATATACAGTATAATACACCTTTTCACATATCCGTTGAGACATTGTTACATAACTATTTGACAAATTTCATAACCGAATGACAGAACGCATATCGAATGACAATCTAAAATAACTGTTCGTTCATGCTAACGGAAATGATTGACATAAGTTATGAAGTTGACAGACGTGAACAATAAACCGACAGTCTACGTATAGTTTGAGAATGTAACAATTGGAGAATGACATACCACCAACAGTTGTCTAATGTTGAAAAGCAGTTCTCCACATAATGTATAAAAATATTTACTGTATACACATAATTCCAAGAACAATAATGTTTTTTTGCTATAAATCAGAAAGGAAAACATAATTTAGATGATTAGGTTAGGTTAGGTTTATATATAAATATATCATAGCATTTAGCACAGGCATTCGAGCCTCTGTCAACAACTGGAAAAACTTCTTTACTGAATATGAAAAACTACTTAATTTTAAAATTAGGTAAAAACTTTGACTATTTCGTTATCTCCATATATTATGAAATGATAAAGACCATAAAACCTGTATGGACTCTCCTAGACACACCATATAGACAGAGGGTAATACAGTAAGTAGAGACGGATGGTTATAACAAACTGTATTGGTCAGTTATCGGAAGCGTGTCACATGTTCGTATAAATTTTAGCCTTTGAAGTGTTTCATCATTTACCACGTCACCGCTACCTCCATCCTTATTGCTTCCACTCAGTCTCAGTCATTCCACCACTTCTTTTCTATTCCACTTCTATCTCACTCTTTTATCTCTTTCTTCCTCCACTTCAATCAGTTTATCTCCCACATTTCACCTTCCTATCTTTCTTAATCATCAATATCTTTAATTCTTCTTTATTTCTCTCTCTTGTGCCCTCATCAGACTCCCCCTGTTCCTCCTAAAATATCCTCCAGACTTTTCCCTGCCATCATTCTCCATCCCCACCTTTCTCCTTTACCCTGCACCCTCTCCTACTACCTCCTTCACCATCCCCTACTCCACTCCACCCCCCTCCCTCTCCACCCCCCTCTCCCTCTCCACCCCCTCTCCCTCCCTCTCCACCCCTCCCTCCCTCTCCACCCCAGTCAAATTACTGTCCTTAATTTCTGATCGTAGTTGTTAAGTTTATGGGATCTACATAAATACATAATTATTATTGAAGCACAGAAATATATATTGACCACACTACCTTCACAACCCACCCCCCTAATTTAGAGAAGAGGGGAGGCAGTGGGAGGGAGTAAAAGTGGAGGTGGTGAAAGAGGGTGGTATGGGAGGAGGAGGAAAGGAGAAGGGGAGGAGGAGGAGGAAGAGGAGGAAGGCGGCTCACAGTGGGAAAATTGAGCCATTATTCTTTGACAAATGAGCAAGACGATTAATTTGTCGAGACCCGTGACACATAACTAGGGGGATTGATATATGACCCTCCCTCCCTACCCTCACCTCCGTCCCTCACCTGCCCTCTCTCCCTCACCTGCCCTCTCTCCCTCACCTGCCCTCCCTCCCCTGTCTCACCTCACTTACTTCCCTCACCTGCCCTCCCTCCTTTCCTCGCTCACCTTCACATACCTCCCTCCCTCCCTCCCTCCCTCATCTCCCTTTCCTTACCTCCCCCTCTCACTTCCTTCACCTCCCTCCCTTACTGTCGCCCTTTCACCCTCACCTCGCCCCTCACCTGCCTTCCTCCCTCTCTTAACTCACTCTCCCTCCCTCCTCTCTTACCACCCTCACCTCTTCCTTAGCTCCTTTCCGTCCTCAACTCCCTCCCTCACCTGCCTTCCTCCCTCTCACCACCTCCTCCCTCACCTGCCTTCCTCCTCTTCCCACCTCCCTCTCTCACCTCCCTCTTACCCTCACATCTTGCTGGGAAGGAGTTAAGGAAGGAGAAGGGATAGGTGAGGGATAGAAGTGGAGGGAAATAATGAAAGGCAAAAGGGAAGAGAAGAGGATTAGCAGAAGCAAAAGAAGGAAATATTCAAATAAATTGATAACAAGGAGGAGAGTGAGAAGAATATGGATATACAATTATAGAGAAACCCCCCAAAAAAAAAATAAGCAAGAAAAAAACAATAGAATAAACAACAACAACATCATCGAGCCTGACAACATAAACAATAATATGTAGGGGAAGTAACGTAGGGCAACTATTACTTAGGGTAAAAACGTGTAGACAATTATTGATAATCACATCCGCCGTGTTCTGCCTACAGTGTATGGATGTACTCGTATGGTAAACACTCACACTTCAGCCTATTGATCCGAGGCGTACACAGGTCTTCTCAATACCTTCCATTTTAACCATGACAATTCATCATCGTTTCATAAGCATAATAAACGTAATTTAATTGTCCAATTATGGCCAATTTTAAAGCCCTTGTATTTGGGGCTCAAAAGCCATTGTTAAGGTTCTTCATCAAGTCGAGGGTCTTATAAATAACCCATTGAAGTCCCTTCGAATAAATGGCGGCATCCAAAAGTTGAAAATAATGCATATACCAGGGCAGTAAATCATACCTAACCACAATTGCTATCGAGTGCTCAGCGGGTACCCCACACCTCGTCGCCATTACCAGGGCGCTCAGTAGGTCTTAACTACCCCCAACTCGCCCGCTTGATGTAGCAGTCAGCGGGTTCTGATAGATGTAGCAGTCAGCGGGTTCTGATAGATGTAGCAGTCAGCGGGTTCTGCTTGATATAGCAGTCAGCGGGTTCTGCTAGATGTGGCAATTCGCGGTTTCTGCCGAAAATAGCAGTAGCAATTTATATTATGCGTAACAGTTCGCAAATTTTGCTAATGTAGCATTTTTAGCATGTTACTAGTCATCTGTCAATAGTTTCTCATAGCTGTAACATTTAATATGTTTTGGTACATGTTTGCAGTTATTGGGCTGTGATACTTATAGCTGTTAGTGTATTCTTCTACGTACTTATCAACCGTGACTGTCTATAAAGGATATCGTGGATGCAGCACACTAAAGACTTAGCCTACGGAATACAAGGAGACAGCGTGGCCGACATTGCAATATGTCGCCTTTTACATCTACATCTGAAAACTAAGGTACCCATGATGCAACTGAGTCATCTGGGGGCTGCAAGTTAATACCGTCCAATACATAGTACCTTCTGCACAGTAATACCGTGTGCGAGTTCTCCTTAATGCATCTCTGCTCTTTTCAGTTATGTTTAAACAACACTTAACAGTAAGAGTACTTCCTTGCTTACTACAGTTGGTGTGTTGCGCTACAGTGGTAGAGATTACACTTTGTAGGTGTATATGTTAAATTCAATAGTTTCCAGACACGCTAAATTCTGTCTCGCTTTCGCGGCGCTACAAACAGCGATTAGCGTTTGTCAACATCCTCAGGGACGATAGAGCCCCCCCCCCCCGTCTACCTCTCTCACTCCATCACTTCACCTCCAAGATTATCATTATTGTTTCTGCAGTTCATTCTCAGTCTCACCTCTGCTTGTTATTATTTTTACCGAGATAATCTCCATTTAATAAACTTAACTCTTCCTATCTGTTTCTCTGTCTCTCTCCCCTCACCCATTCACAATTCTCCAGACATGAACATAGACATTGAAGGACGTCACATCTGAACACAACAGTAACTTAGTAAAGTAAATAAAGTGAGAGACAGACAGACTCGAAAATAAATAAGTAACTTTAATATTTATATAAACAGTATTGTAATGAAGTCTTGAATTATGTTTTATTTTGATTTGATTACGCATACCCTGTATTATATATATATATATTAAACCATACTAAAGAGAATTATAAAGTCGTGTGGTTGTTGGCACACATTTACACTGGTGTGTTCAGGCAGGATTAAAGCTCACCGCCTCAGAATAAACCGGATAAAAAAATCAGGCAAGGTAAAGAATACACTCATTTTACAATCATTAGTAATTACAACAAAAATATACCCTCGCAGTTAAACTAACAGAAACAAGCACAAATGGAGGAAATTTTAACCTTGAATCTAACACGGCGGGTTAGCACACTGTTTAACGCTGTTTGCGCTGTAAGTTTGACGTAGAAGTTTGTGTTTGCTCATGATGGCTATAAAAGTCCGGCCGTGTTGTCTCTTCGTAATGGATGGAAGCAGGGTTACCAGGTCCCGCGACAACGTGACTCCTCAACATGAACTCAACTCGCCCCGAATTCTTCCTCTCAGAGATAAAGCCAAGGAATTATATACACTTTTAGTAAAGGAAGTATTTCTCTTGCTTTCAGATGTGGTAACTATAATAGAAGTTAATCTCTTTGTGTGTGTGTGTGTGTGTGTGTGTGTGTGTGTGTGTTTGTGTTATTCTACTTTTAGGGAGAGACTGAAAGAGAAATTACTCATGATTATTTTTTTTTCAAGGGAAGGCAGCGAAGGGGGTAGGGAACAAAGACAGATATGGCCATGACTTGGTAGTGACGGGCGGTGGCTGGCTAAGGTGTGTGTGTTGTGATGGTGAACAATGTAGTGACGACAGAGAGAATGAGTTTATAAAGAGAGATAGAGAAAGAAATAGAAGAAAGGAGAATACTGAAAGAGGGAATGATGATCTGAGAATTGGCTTAAAAATGAAGATATGGAAATGAAAAATAGATTAAATGGAGAAACAAACAGCAAGACAGAGAGACAAACAGACAGACAGAGATTAAGACAGAAGATCGATGGATAGACACAACTGTAGAGACGTAAACATAAAAATATATAGGCAGAGAAATGGACAAATAGGGAAAGAGAGAGAGAGAGAAAACACACACACACACACACACACACACACACACACACACACACACACACACACACTGCTAATGACACGTCGTGACTGAGTTAATACGTTGATATATTTAAGCCCATTAGCAGCATAAAGCTTAGGGTCACCTTAATAAGCGCTGAAGGCAGTGAAATATAACACACGACGGATATCATTCGGAATTTGATCGCCTTATATGAGAGAGGTACCCGGACGGTCACTCTGAACATGTCTGGGAAATGGATTTGGTTTAATATAGAACCGACAAATATATATTTTATGTGGAAAATAGTCGTGGTAGCATAAAGGTTAATTTGCATATCTTTATGGTGGTGGGGGGGATAAATTGAGTGATTAAGTTTTTTGGGTTAGGTTATACGCGGCAGTGTTAATACCTGCAATGATAATCAGCCATTTGTCCCGGAGAACGTACAATTTGTTTTTCCAGGCAGGGTGTTATGTGACTGGTGACGTGGGCCAACAATTGCTGAAGTGAAGAAGTAAATGAGAGAAAACCTCCGTGCACTCCTGACAGACTCCCTCACCCCCCCCCCCTTACTTCAGTATTTCTTGACCGTCTTAGTTACCTGTTCAAGACATTTCCCAATATTATCTATAGCCACTTGTCTCGGAATATTCTATGAATCTTCCTATATTCATTAATATAAAATCAGTTTAAAATTTCATTGTCGATTTAACAGTACCAGGCAAAAGGATGGAGATAGAATTACCATCCTATCTAACTTAATATGCTGATTAATCATTCTTATCCCATTTTTGCGCCGATATTTTTGTGGAACTCCTCAAAGAATTTTTCTTATAGGAATTGTTAAGACTATCAGCTCCATCCAGAGGAAAATTTGCGTCCTGGTTGTAGAGTATTCCTCAGAACAAATTTAGCAGTGTTACAAAAAATTACCTTATTTACCTAATGGCCACCCACTAGAGGTGGCCATGCCGAGGGAAGGGGGCCAGTAGCCGGTGTAGGATCCCTCCATTGTTCTTGATAATTTTGTCAAGGGCTATTCTAAAGCGCAATACTGTTCTTGATTCCAAAGCTTGAGCTGCTACCCCGTTCCTTCGGTCTACCATCCTGTGTGAAAAAGTATTCCCGTGTAATCGTTTTGCATGATAGCTTGGCGATCTTGTAGTTATGTCTAAAAAGAGAATACCAGCAATAGTTCCTTCTAAACCTCCTGGACATTGACAGTAGTTCATAACACTGACAATACACGTATGCGCATATCCCTTACTAGTGAGATTAAGACCATCACCTCGGGATATATGATACTTGTTATATATATATATATATATATATATATATTTGACAGTAGACTACGATGTGCGTGTGCGGTGACTGAGCAGATGTATCTCACAACCTCACGCCAGTTAGCCTCTTTCTGTGTGTGTGTGTGAGTTAACCTTGGTAGGTATAAGGCTACAAGAGTAAACCTTGACTGAAAAATCTGCAGTGGAGCCCTGCATCAGGTAGACATGCTGACAGAACTCCAGTGGGACTATTGGTGGAACAGGCGGAAGAGGTGGCCAATACTGGAACCCAACGACAACACCAATGTATGAAGGCAATACAAGATGGACAGGCTACTAAGGCAAAACCCAACAAACTGGGCTATCGGCAGTCCATTGCAACTCTTCCTCTCCCCAGTCGTTGCAGTTACTTGCATCACTAGATCAGGAAAAGGGAGAGCTAAGATGTGTGGTTGCAGCCTGCGCTCCTGCCTCACCACATAAATCAACCCACGTGCAGCAATCATCCAGCTCATCGTTCTTTCCATCATCACCAAAAGTCCTATGGCGACGGACTAGTGGCGACGGGGACAGGCAGGGATGACTGCCGGAAGTCTCGAGTCACAACCCTGCTCATGGGCAAAATAGATAAAATGGTCGTTTATGCATTGGTATCTAGGCAGTAGTGCAATGCTGTCTTGTCTGTGCGTTTGAGCAGCCCTTTCCAGGAGCCACCCATCTCACCCTACACGGAGAGGGGGGCTAAGAAAGGTGCCCTAGACATAGTCTGCCTAAAATATCAACCTGACTGGGCAACCGCACCTAGTAAGGTCATTCTAATGCGATTTAAAACATAATCATAATGACATAAAAAAAATATATACAACCTCTAAAGGTCGTTGCATGGAATGTCAGGACCCTTCTGGATAATGGCACAAATGAGCTTCCAGAATGAAGAACTGCCCTTGTGGCAAAAAAGCTGATTAAGTATAACATTGACAGGGAAGCCATTATTGAGTGCCGGCTCCCAGACAAGGGTCGACTCAGAGAACAGGGGTCCGGCTCTACCTTCTGGTGTGGACAGAAACCAAATTTATGGAGTTGGCTTTGCTATTCGCCAATCCATCCTACATAGGCTAACTAAAGTGCTTGTTGGGATCAATGAACGCCTTATGATGCTTCGAGTCCCACTGAATCACTCACGTCATGCCTTTTTCATCAGTGGATATGCTCCAACACTGGATGCAGAGGATGACATCATGGAGGTCTCGTATGCCGACCTTGACAGAGTGCTAACCTCTATCCCCAGGGTTTGCAGAAATGCTGACCTATGGCTGGGAACCATAGGGAGAAACGGAGTGGGCAAATATAATCCCAACGGACTACCCTTCCTCAGCAAGGGTGCTGTACACAACCTCACTATCACCAACACCTTATTTAGACAGGCCGACAAGTTCAATGGTTCTTGGCATCTTATTGGAACATCATTGTCAGAGAAAGAGATTGCCAAAATGTCCTCATCACCCAAGCCATGCGTGGTTCAGATTACTGTGACACAGATCATTGGCATGTCAGAGCCAAACTCTCCCTTCACGTCGCCACAAAACAGCATTAGACAACAAGCCTCTAGAAGACATTTTAACATCCAGCGAGTGGAGGATCAAGCGATAGCAAATGCTTTCAGAGAGCAGCTCGAAGATGAACTGATAAACAACCCAACAACAAACAACCTAAATCTGAGTGAGGAATGGGGTATCCTCCACACTGTCACGACAAAAACCTGCAGAGACCCTCGGCCAGATAGAAAGAATAAACCAGGACTGGTTTGATGGAAATAACCTGGAAATCAATGAACTCGTCGATGGTAAATGGGCTGCTTTAACCGACTGGTAAAACAACCCTCAGTCTCGTACTAAAGCTGATACCTTCTACGAGAAGAAAGTGGTGGCCCAGCGCGAACTTTGCAATCTAAAGAATGAATGGTAGAAATATAAAACGTGTGAAACGCAAATATTGCGTATCAACACAAGCTGCGTGTATTTTTCAGTTCCAATTAATCATAGCGCGGCCCTCCTCTGCTCATTCGACGGTAACTCTGTAATTAAAGATGAAGAAAGCATCGGTCAGCGCTGGAAAGAGCACTAACATTTGCTACTCAACCGAAACACTAATGTGGATGTCCTGACTACCCAGCAGGTCCTTCAGCACTCTGAGCTGACCCACCTCAACTATCCTCCATCCCTGGATAAGGTAGCTACTGCCATCAAACAGATGAAAAATAACAAAGCCACAGGGCCTGATGAAATCCCAGCCAAGGTGTATAAAGCAGAAGGACCTCTGCTTACCATCCATCTTCATTCTCTCCTGGAGAATATATGGGAGAAGGAAGAAATCCCCCAAGCTCTTAAAGGGGCCTCCATTGTCAATATTTGTAAGAACAAGGGAGGGTGGTCAGACTGTGTCAGCTACGGTGGGATCTCGCTGCTGTCCGTACCTGGCAAAATTATCGCCTCAGTCGTCCTAAACAGACTTCTCCCTGAGGCGGAAAACTTCCTCCCAGAATCTCCATGTGGCCTTAGACCATCACGTGGCACCACCGACATAATAATTGCTGCCCACCAGATGAAGGAAAAGTGCAGAAAGCAGCGTCGTGACCTGTATATGGCCTTCATCGACCTTACTAAGGCTTTCGTCTAGGTCAACGGGGAAGCCCTCTGGCGGACCCTCAGTCGTTTTGGTTGCCCACGAAAATTCATCGCCATTGTGAGGCAACTCCACTCTGGCATGAACGGAAGTTTCCTTACAATGGCACGCAGTCTGAGTTTTTCCCCATTCAAACAGGAGTGAAACAAGGATGTTTACTGGCACCAACTCTCTTTTCCATTTTCTTCGCTGCCTTCCTTACTCGTACCAGTGCCAATTTAGCCGGCGGGGTGGACATCCAGTACCAGAGAATGGGACTTTTCAACACAAGACAACTCCAGGCAAGAACAAAAGTGTCGGCCGCTTCCATCACTGAACTTCAGTATGCAGACGACCTCACACTAGTCGCTCACAGTGACCGCGACCTACAGGAGATTCTGAACATCTACGCAGATGCGTATGCACACTTTGGCCTTGAGGTGAATGAACGGAGAATTCAGATTCTCTTTCAGCCTGACCCTGGTTCAGCCACACCTCCGTCATCCATCCAGCTTAATGGTACTACCCTCTCTAATGTTACCGACTTTAAGTATCTTGGCTCCCATCTGTCAACCATCGCAAACATCGATGAAGAGATTCAACATCGGATCAAATGCTGAAATTATCTACAAAGTAGCACACATATTGACCAGAGGTCCTCCCCACCCTGCTATATGGCAGCAAAACATGGGTCACATGCAGTAGGCACCTCAAGGCACTTGAAAACTTAAATCAATGTAGTCTACATTTCATCCTCAGAGTTCGCTGGGAAGATAAGAGAACAAATGCCATATTCTTGCTGACACTAATTGTAGGAGCATCGAGGCTACCATTATCCATGAACAACTACGTTGGACTGGCCATGTTATCCGCATGGACAACAGGAGACTGCCAAAGCAGCTACTTTACAGTCACGTGACGAATTGTAAACGTAACGCTAACGGCCAGCGGAAAAGGTAAAAGGATAGTCTTAAGACAAACCTGAAAAGGTGCCAAATCGACCCACTCACCTGGAAGACGATCATTCCACACCGTAATGCTTGGAGGAGCACCACACGGGAAGGTGTCAATAATTTTGAGTTCGCCCGATTCCATACTGAGGCAGACAAGCACCAGCGCCGGAAATATGCGGCCTCCTATCATCCCGCACTAGATGTAGCTCTCCATTCGTGCATTGTCTGTAGACGGCCCTGCCGGTCCCGTATGGGCCTCTCGAGTCAACCCAAAGCTCACCAACGACGGTGACATCTTTAATAACTCATATTATTGTATCATAGCCGGACGATCGTCATACTCGATTCCGAGTTACAGCAAAGTAGAAGTCGTGTGCGTGCGTGCGTGCGTTTAAACTAATTAATTAATTTTGTCATTTACAGCGGATAGTTTATTATGCACCCCATACTCATCCTGTGAGCGGTAGCGCAAAATGATTACAGAGTAGAGTTCACAAAGGGTCAGTATAACTAACCCCAGTGGTCAGGGTATTACGGTATTGAATGTTACACAGCATTTCAAATAAATTATTTGTTTAGTTCTATATATAAAGAGTAACTAATTCGCAACTGTGTGAGTACAGGAGTATCAGGCAATATGTCTGGCCTCACACTTTGTTATTCACATTTGTGTGAAAGGTATTCAAGCATATTGTGAGTTTGGTTCTATACATGGGAACTGATATAGCTAGTAAGTGCAAAAAGTGGATAGAGTCTTAATGTGTCAGCCTTCTTGCCATTAGAGATAAAGTGTTGTGCCATTTCACACACAGTGTGCTTGGACCTGTCCCTAAAAGGTTCTTATCTTCACACAGTCGGAGACGTTGTGTTCAAGTGTGTGGCCATATGTTTGGCCACACATTTTACATTTAGTCTTGTTCACATCTGCTTGAGGAACATTCTGTTAGAGGTACTTATATCCTTACCTTAGTCTAGCAGTTACAGCATCTTGTAATCTAGTGATCTTGTTACTTTCTCCATATACTGCACATGTTTCACTTAATACATCTCATTATGGTAAGCATTGGGTTGACTAGTGCCTTTTTCCACTTGTCTGCTTGCGTCAAATCCACCAATAAGTTCCTTCCTAAATACAGTTTTAAGGGTTCTTTTTGAAAGACTCAGAGTGTATTCAATAGTGTCTTTGTTAAACGTGGGTTTGGCGTGGGCATCAACTCTGTCATGTTCTTTGAGGCCTATGTGAGAGGGGATCCACAACAGTTTGACCTTGACACCCCGGTGAAAAAGGTACGCATATTTGTGTCTGGCTTCAGAGACGAGCGTGTGACAACTTGAGTTGAGGGTGTCAAGGGCAAGTAGTCAGGATAGAGAATCGGTGATGATGAGACTGTCACTGACAGTGGTTTCAATAAATTTAATAGCTGTGAATATGGCTACTAAATCAGTTTGTAGAGTGGATGCCCAGTTGTTAATTCTAACTCCCTTTTCAACTGTATTAGCGTTAGGCCGAGTCACAACGACAGCACTTCCAGCCTTCCCACAGGCGGTGTTAAGAGATCCATCAGTGTAGTTGGTCTGTGTGATGTTATCAAGTGTCTGTAGGGTGTGTATGTGTTCAAGAGCTCTCACTTTGTCAGTGTGTTACAGGTAAATACTTCGTATTATTAATCTTTTAGGCGGATATGTCAGTATTATGATATCGAAGGGAACTGTCCGCCAGGGTGAAAGGAAGTGCGTTGTGTCTCAACTTTGTACAGATGGTCTAGTCCAAACATCTTCCTAGGTGTAGCTGTAGTTTGGATCCATTGAGATTCACCAGTTCCATGGTTTATACATTCTAGCATTTTTAAGGAAACATTGTTATCTGGATCACCACACAAAAACCTCAGGGCTATCATAAGGTTGACGACTTCAATTATTCTATCTTTGACGCTGGGTATACCTAGTTCTTTCCCCATATTAACCACTTTAGTGCTCATGGGACATCTTAGGATAATTCTGAGGGCTTCATTTTGCATTTTTTCGAGCTTGTCAATGTCTTTCCCGTCACGAAGGACCAGGGCTAATGTGTGTGTGTGTACCTGTAACTTGTAAGGCCTGTGAGGAGTGGGACTTGTCAGTATACAGGTCTACATGTGTGTGTGTGTGTGTGTGTGTGTGTGTGTGAATAATTTAATTAAATTGTATCCCCACCTACAGTATAAGTTTTACACACTTCGCTTATTCAAGGAATATCGGGTGAAAATCGATATTTTTAACATAATGTAGATTTTGTTAATATACAGAGACAGAGGAAACGAAAGATATCCATCAGGTTCCTGTGGTTTATTGTAGCAGTTAATAGTAAGACATATGTCCGAGCCTTGACACAGTAACTGACTTGTCTTTCTGCTCCAGAATATCGATACAATCTCATGATATCAGCTATCTTGCCATCAGCAATAAAGTGCTGCGCCACTGAACACACAGTAAGTAAGGACCGATCTCGAGTGGGTTCTATTTTCTCACAGTGTATGCCAAAGTGTTCTAATGCGTAGCAACATCTTTGGCCACACACTTTACAACTGGCATTGTTCAAGTCGGCATGAGTAGGAAACTCTATAATCCAAGTTTTGATCTAGCTGTACTAACACCTACTGTAGTGGTCTACTAGCCTTGTTATTTATTTCATGCACAGGTTCACGCAATATTACGTCACATTAGAGAACAAATCAACTCGTGTCAATATTTTTCAGAGTTCTGCTTGTCAGTGCAAGATTATGTTAAAAACTATATTTTGCGAATTATTTGTCTCTCTGTAAGAAACTGAAAGTTTGTTGTAATGTAAAACGAAAGGACAGATCAGAGTTTTAACACATCTAATTACTGTAATACCACGTGAGTCAGTTTTTTCTAATAATATTAATAACTTTATACCGACCGCAAAATAAAATGGTACAGCAGATACAGTATATAATTTCCTTTGCAGTGCCAAATGAAATTTTAACTTTTTTTTCTCACTGAAATACGAAAAATAAGTCAGGAAAAAAACGGCATATTGTTGTGGAATGTGAGCATTAATCAGGGACACCATTACCCTGCTCACATAAATTCTCTCTCTTTTGTCCCAAGCACACATTCACGTCTCCCCCCAACACTCGTCTGCTCCAGCTAGCGTAAACACCCAGCACGCCGGCAACTCTCCACCCGTCAACCTACTCACTAAATCCACCTTGTAAACGACTCCCACGACATACAAAAGGCACTTGTAAATCATGACTCCTTTGTGGTTCCAACACTCTTTCTTTTACGTTATTTAGAAGGTCCTGTTGATGTATATAATAAGAAGGTAGTCACTACAAACAGGAGAATGACCATGATTATACCCGGTCATTCCTGCGTATGGTTTTGTCTTTGTATTCAACATGTTTATCTAAGAAATGAGTTATGTACATATATTTTCGTTTTACAGGATAAACGTCTAGCGGAGAGATGATCTATACGGTGTTTGTTTTGATGGTGATGAATGTGACACTTAGATCTTTACGAAGTGTTTATAGTGACAGTAAAATTGTGTAATACACCTTCACACCCAGCCAGATTTATGCTCCTCCGGGGGAAAGTGTGAACTATCGACTACCGACACACTGCGCATAATAATGAAGTTCTCAGCTCTTTACTTTTTTATACGTGATCATCAAGACGCAACATCAGTGTGTACAGTTGTATAGAAGATTCAATTACTTGTGTACGTTTCGTTTCTTCCACAAAGGAAAAATTGATATTAAAATTAAAGTAAAACAAAAATAAGTACAAGAATAAAAAAATATATAAAAATAAAATAAAATAATAATAACACGAATAATAATAATAATAATATTAATAATCATAAAAATAATAACGGAGATAGGAACATTGTTAGGAAACGCTGTGTGCTCCTTATCGGCTACAAACATTCTCGACGCAGAGACAAACCGGGTGTGTGTGTGTGTGCTAGGTGGAGGACATGCGCGGTGTCTCTCCACCATGACCATGAGTCTGGGACAAAATCATTGTCTTAAAATTGATTTTGAAAATTCTTCCCTAATTTTCCCTCTTCAAGAAAATGTCATTTGTGTTTGTGATGAAATATTACAGCAATATGAATATTTATTTACGATATAATTATAATGTTAGGGGATCTGGTTGTTAGGTTTTGTAGGAAAAATAATTAAACTACGTGGTGTATTAGTATATTACCTATAAGGACTGACTTCAATGTAAAACCTGTACAAATGATTCTAATATTTCTTAACAATAATAATGCCTCACCATATAATTACACACACAAGAATAAAAGCAATTCAAACTATGTAGTTTTAAATCAGCATAAAGGATCACTGTATATATTTCACTCCCTAAAGAATTGGAGAGTATAAGTACTAGTATTATCGGACCATAACTTTTAACCTAAACTGCCAATTGGACAATAAAAATGGTCATCGTCTAAGTGACTAATTCACCCACTGGGACGACTGGAGGAGTAATTTATTAAATATTTAAAAATATCATGACAGATGTTAAAAATCATGCACTGGGAACTGATATGATCTTTACACCTGGAGTTCGTGAAGTCTTTGTTCATATCTTTGTCCTTACGTTATTTTCGTGATTCAGTTTTTTCTTGATATCGTAATATTTTTCTTCATAGATTGTGATTCATATATTACAATGGAGGTTAACTCATAGTACCATGAGTGTAATTTTTTTCTCTTAATTTATGTCATCCTTATCGTCTCTCTCGCCACGCTCATCGTCGTTATGTGCCATCACCAATAAAACAACTCACTTGTTATCATTTTCTATCATCACCATCGCCAGCCTCTTTATTGCACTACCATTCGTTGTTTTTATTAATACTCATCATCATCATCATCACCATCCATCATCATCATCACCACCATTATCAGCATTACCACCACCATCATCATCATCATTACCATCATGGCTCTCACCTTTGTAACCAGTTAGTGCCATCACATCACCATCATCATCATCATCATCATCATCATCAGTTGCATCACCACCATCACTAAATGGCCCCCACCATTAGTACAACATCATCTGCATCACACCATCATTGGCTCTGCACCACCACACTATCAGCATCCATCATCAACACCACACCGTCAATCCCACCATCAACACCACACCAACAACACCACATCATCAACCCCACCATCACCACCACACAATCAGCACCCCATTATCAGCGTCATCAGCCAGGGGTTTCCGCAAGTTGGTCCACCATCTTGGCCGCCGACAAAGACTCAGTGTTTGACCAGCAAGACACTGTTTGCTGGTCGCCACAATAAAAGTCAACCTCTATTAGCGAAACTCTAATGGATTGGCTGTGCCCCCCCCCCCCAACCCACCACACCCTTCCTCTGACGGTTCAGGTAAAGAGGACATAACAATAAAGAGGAAACGGATGATGGGATATGGGAAAGAAGGAAGAAATGGTGTACTGTATATCAAAGAATGCTCTGTATCTGTTAAGCCGTTCAACCCGGTAGTCTTCGCAGCTATATAGACAGCCAGGCTATTCAGCCACGAACCCATAAACGTATTAAATAACTGTATATCTGTGACTAGATAGGAAGTTAGGTAAGGTTAGGTAGGTTAGGATCGTTAGGTCAGGTTCTGTTAGGTTCTGTGCTCTGTCGTTTCCATTTTCTTGTTTAGCATCATACAATAACATCTCCAGAAATTTCGGTGCAATTCTATTAACTCCTCCATACTCTACCAGGCTATTCAACCGGTGACAGCTTAATAGCCACAGCCTAAGGACTATTAAGGAATAACCAGACAGATATATAGTATATATACAGTATATATGAATATGATTGGAATAACATAAAGGATTGATTGATAATAGGAAGTAAACTTCACTATAGTTAAAATAAGAGAGAAAAAAGGAAAGTATAGAATCTAGGATGAGATAGTTGTTTAGTGAAGTAGTTATAAAAAAACTAGAGAAGGTTAAAAGGAGTGAGGAGAGGAAGGTACTAGAGAGGGGTGATGGAAGAGCTGGGTGATGCAACTCCAGCTGAGGAGGAATTAAACTGAGGTACTTATGTTACTAAAACAGATGACAATAGATTTGTAAAGTTTATGTAAAAGCCAATCACAAGTGATGTGGGATTAAGTTATCAGCAGCTATTGAATAACATCCACCACTTGAGGAGATAGTGGATAAAATCCACCACTTGGCAAGATGTTAGTCCATCTAATCCTAAGGGGCGGACACCGGACATTGTAAGTATAAAATGGCTAGTGTAAAAGAAGGGAACCTCGTCATCCACTCCGACAGGGGGGAATTAAGCCCGTCACTATCCGCTTGTAACGTTAAAAAAAAAGGAAAGAATTCGTCTATGTATCCCTTAATTCGGTGGCAAAAAAAAAAAAAATTAACACACGCTATAACAAAATTTATAATAACTCATTAGACAAGAGGAGGATCAGACATAAACCAAACATGAACAGTAAACACGTTGATGCTGGGATAAGGCGGGATAGGTCCATCATTTACATCCATCCATGGCTGTCACCCCTCAGGTCAGTACCCCCTCACACACTCCACTAGGTCAGGACATTACCCTCCCCACACACTTCAGTAGGTCAGGTCGATACCCCATCACACACTCCAGTAGGTCAGGTCAGTACCCCGTCACACACTCCAGTAGGTCAGGACAGTACCCTCCTCACACACTCCAGTAGGTCAGGTCAGTACCCTTCTCACACACTCCAGTAGGTCAGGTCAGTACCCTTCTCACACACTGCATTAAGTCAGGTCAGTACCCTCACACACTCCAGTAGGACAGTCAGTACCTCCACACACACCCCAGTAGGTCAGCCCAGCACTCTCTCACACACTCCAGTAGGACAGGTCAGTACCTCCACACACACACCAGTGTGCAGGTCAGGTCAGTACCTCCACACACACCTGGCAGGTCAGGTCAGCACTGTCCACACACAGTCCAGCAGGTCAGCCGCACCCCCTCACACACCCCAGTTGGTCAGGGTCAGCACCCACCACACACACCCAGTAGGTCATGTCAATACCCTCCACATACCTTCCACAAGCAGGTCAGGTCAGCACCACTCACACACTCCAGTAGGTCAGGTCAGTACCCTCCACACACACTCCAGTAGGTCAGGTCAGTACCCCCTCTCACATTCCATCAGGACGCGTCACTACCCTCCTCACACACTCCATTAATTCAGGTCACTACCCTCCTCACACACTCCATTAAAACAGGTCAGTACCCTCGTCACACACTCCAGTAGGTCAGGTCAGTACCCCCTCACACACTCCATTAAGTCAGGTCAGTACCCTCCTCACACACTCCAGTAGGTCAGGTCAGTACCCTCCTCACACACTCCAGTAGGTCAGTTCAGTTTCTTGCCTACAATTCTCACAAGATCAAGTGAGCACCATCAACGTGGCCTGGAGAGCATCACACATACACACACACACACACACCTTAAAAAGTCAAGTCACCGCTACCTATATTCGTCTCCAGGAAGTCTGGCCATTAACCATCATGACCTTCAGCAAGTTTTAGCAACAACGCCCACTCCCTCTTCAGGTAATTTAGTCAACACTATTGTCACTCCCTCCTCTGGCCCGGCGAATAAACCTTTTGAAAATAAGGAATTATTCTAAAAGATAATTCCAACACTTCTATTTAAAGTTCCGTTCATAACGTTTAGGTCATTTCTTCATGAGTTCAATTATCACAATAAGAAACATCTTTGGCTTTAAATTAACGACATCTGTTCCTAGGTAATAGTAAGTCGTATATCACATGTAATCTAAAATTATATGATGATATTTAGGATTCTGGGGGAAATATATTGCTTAATAAAACAAATAAGTAATAGGGAAGTCATGTATGTAACTCCTAACAATTTTCATCGAGTGATATATTTACGTCGGGTTTAAATTAAAAAAAATTTTGACATTTTTCGGAAGATAAGAATATTTTTATATAAACATTATCCAACAAGTTTTCGTTTTTCCTTCTCATTATTTACTCATTAAAGAAAAATAATTTGAAAAGATACCATGATATCAACTCTCTCGTACCCACCAGTGTACTGTCAGATGTTTTGTTCCTCATTGTTGGATGACTTATTTTGTTGTATGTCTCCAGCCTCAGTTTAATAGTTTTTTCTTTATCTATTCATATCTCCGATTCCGTTCTTTATATCTCACATTCCATAACTTTTTTTTTGTAACATCCTTTTCCTCTTTTAGATCAACTCATTTAGTCGTCTAACTCAAATTCTAGAGTTTATTATTTAAATGCATTTGCCTTTTTATAAATATAAATATTTTTCCTTTCAATCCACCCATTTAAGGATTCAACTTTATTTCCATAAGTTTTCCTTTTCTCTTCAACACCTTCAGTTTTCCCAGTCATTAGCCTTCAGCCTTTTGACCTCCTTTCTCGCCCCGGCATTCCTACAGGTAAAAGAAGAGTCAACACCTTTAGTTTCCATGTAACCAGACATCGGTGTTTCGCAACTCTGCTAATGGGCGTCTCATTTACTCTGCTCGGTCTGCTAATCACCTCCATTATCTGCCGCGTCGTCGCTAAAGTGAGTAACCATTAGGGAAGAGGTAATCTTCATTGGTAATATGACGACCGGTGGTGAGAGACGATGGTGTTGTTGGTTTGTTGTTTTAGTCGGGTGGAAGGTCGCTGTGTTGGTGGTGGATAGTGACGGGATGTTACATCTTTATGGTATGATAAACGGTACTGGTGTTGTTACTACTACTATTATTATAATTATTTTTATTATTATTACTATTATTATTAGCAACAGTATCAAATAATATGAATATAATTATTATTAGTAGTATCATTATTATTAGCAAGAGGTGGGTGATACTACAGTTCTACCGAGCTGGAGTTGGCCTACCGGGATATTTACACTGTAGCGTCAGGTCAGGTTATATCACGTCAGGTTAGGTTAGGTTAGGTCAGGTTAATTGACACTGCAGTGTAAATATCCCGGTATACCAACTCCAGCTCGGTAGACCGCATACTATAATTGTACTTGTCTAATCTTGTCTAACAAATCTGCTAACGTTTTTTCGGAAAGTTTTCGAGGTAGTAGATAATGACGAAAATTACGATGTTATTTACTTAGACTTTAGCAAAGCATTTGACAGAGTACCGTATCAGAGGCTTCTGAGAAAAGTTAAGGCTCATGGTATTGAGGGGAAAGTTTTAATTTGGATAAAATCATGGCTCACCGATAGAACGCAGAGGGGTCAGCGTAGATGGTGTTAAATCTGAGTGGGGCTGTGTAACCAGTGGGGTTCCCCTGGGGTCAGTACTAGGCCCACTTTTGTTCATATTCTACATAAACCGTCTAGATACTGGGATCAACAGTGACATAAGCGAGTTTGCGGATGACACCAAAATAGGGCGGCAGATTAATTCAGGGCAGGATGCAAATGCACTACAGGAGGATTTAAATAAACTGCAGGAGTGGTCAGAAAAATGGCAAATGAAATTCAACACCAGCAAGTGCAGTGTACTTAATATTGGAAGAACAAATACTGTCAATGTATACAGCCTTAACAACATCAACCTATAGAAGTCGACTTGTGAAAGAGGCTTAGGGGTACTTGTGAGCCCGGACCTATGGCCTAGAAAACAGTGCGTTAATGTTCGAAATATGGCAAACAGAGTATTAGGTTTTATAGCTAGAAGTGTAAGTAATAAGAGTGCAGAGGTCTTACTGCAACTATATCTTGCGCTAGTCAGGCCGCACCTCGATTATGCGGTTCAGTTCTGGTGCCCTTATATAAGAATGGATATCAATTCACTGGAGTCGGTGCAGCGAAGAATGACGAAAATGATTCCGAGACTTAGAAACCTTCCATATCAAGATAGGTTAAAGAAACTAGACTTACATTCCCTAGAAAGACGAAGAGTGCGGGGAGATATGATAGAAGTATTTAAGTGGGTGAAAGGAATCAATAAAGGCGATATAGATAAAGTTCTTATAATATCCGAGCAGGATAGGAGTCGTAGCAACGGATTTAAGTTGGATAAGTTTAGCTTTAGGAGGGAGATAGGAAGGAACTGGTTCACAAATAGGGTGGTGGACGAGTGGAACAAGCTTAGCAACTTTGTAGTAAGTGCTGGAACGCTGGAAAGTTTTAAAAGGAGGCTAGATAGATTCATGGATGATAGAGAGTGGTAGTAACTCTCGACAGGAGCTGCCATGCACAGTGCGGTGAAGAGTGACATTACCCACATGAATCTGACCGACGTATATGTGTGTATGTGTGTATATGTGTATGTATGTATGTATGTGTGCATATGTGTATATATATGTACATGTATATGTGTATGTATATGTGTATATGCATGTATATGTGTATGTGTGTGTGTACATATATGTATATGTACTGTCAATGAATATGATGCATCTCTTTGTGTACGAACCTCTGTCCTGCATGGCAGTGAACAGTGACATTACCCATAAGAATCTGACCGCTATACATTTATAGCTGTTAATGAATATGATGTATTTCTTTGTGTATGAACCTCTGTCCTGCGTGGCAGTGAGAAGTGATTCCACCCTCAGTGTCAAGACCTGACTGAATTACTCAGAATAGGCAAACTGTACTACAAGCTTTGCCAATAAATTTGTTAAACTAAAAAAGTCCAACCGGCCTATTGAAGACTCCTTATTTTCTTATGTTCTAATGTACTTATTTGTTTCCTGGTTACCATCTTCTTCACCTTCCTGTTCAGAAAACTATCAATTATCACATTTTTTAGAAAATTTATACACCGTCAAGAATTTTGATCCAATTACACCGAAGTTTGGCCCTTTATAAATACTTCTTTTGCTGGAATAATTACTCTCAGATCCATTTTTCGGAACCACTCCTTATGCACGCGCTATGTACGCTAAGCGTGGTTGTTGTGAGTCACTCACATAGGAATGAGTGTGTCGGCAATACCCGAGTGATAAGAACTGTTGTATACATTTATATGAATAAAAAAATTCTGTAATCATGATTTGATATACTAGTTTAGAATGTAAATGCGTTTTTATAAACAAAATATATTGAATAAGATCTTTAAGTATTTTTTAAGCATGAAGTTATTTACCATTGAACTAAAATGAGAAACAAATCATAATCAACAAAGAGAATGAAAAATATTACTAGTGTGTGGATATCACTGGCCAGAAGAACATGTTGACCAGAGAACAAATATTTCGAAGACTGAAAAAAAAAAATTATTAGCTTGACATTCTTTACCAGAAAAGAAAACTATTACGTTCTTGGAAATCATGAACTTGGAAAAAAGAGGAAATTATAGACAGGACTTGTTAAAAAATAATTATGCAGTTAAGAAGGAGATTCGTTTGAGGAGTGTTTTGTAAAGCGAAAAATTACTTGGAATTAAAAAACGATGGAAACAAAAAATAAATAACGTGGGATATAAGTAATACGCCTTGACGATCTAATGTTCTCACAGGCGCAACAATAATAAAGACACCGTGGCGTATGATGGGGGCTGACAGTGGGGTGTGGCGTATGATGGGGGACTGACAGTGGGGTGTGGCGTATGATGGGGCTGACAGTAGGGTGTGGCGTATGATGGGCGCTGACAGTGGGGTGTGGCGTATGATGGAGGCTGACAGTGGGGTGCGGCGTTTGATGGGGGCTGACAGTGGGGTGTGGCGTATGATGGGCGCTGACAGTGGGTGTGGCGTATGATGGGGCTGACGGTGGGGTGTGGCGTATGATGGGGGTGACAGTGGGGTGTGGCGTATGATGGGGACAACTTAGTGGGTGTGGGTATGATGGGGATTGACTTAGTGGGGTGTGGCGTAGCATGGGGACTGACTTAGTGAGTGTGGCGTATGATGGGGATTGACTTAGTGGGTGTGGCGTATGATGGGACTGACTTAGTGGAGTGTGGTGTATGATGGGGACTGACTTAGTGGGGTGTGGCGCATGATGGGGATTGACTTAGTGGGGTGTGGCGTATGATGGGGACTGACTTAGTGGAGTGTGGCGTATGATGGGGATTGACTTAGTGGGGTGTGGTGTATGATGGGGACTGGCTTAGTGGGGTGTGGCGTAGGATGGGGACTGACTTAGTGGGGTGTGGCATATGATGGGAACTGACTTAGTGGGGTGTGGCGTGAATATGTGTAGACGGAGGCATGAATGAGTGGTGACTGAGGGATGAGTGTGTTGACGTTTACCATGACTGGGTAACTGGGTGCCTCGCGGCCCCAGGCTAGACCAGCAGGGGATCTCGGAGCAGCAGTGGGCCTCCGAGGGACGGTGAATTGTCCCACCGGTATGTGGACACGCCCTGGACACCTACCAACTACTGCCCTGCTGCCTTGTGGATTAACCTTGGTAGGTATAAGGCTACAGGAGTAAACCCGAATTAAAAATCTGCAGTGAAGCCCTGCATCAGGCAGACATGACTACAGAGCTCCAATAAGACCCCAACAGTGGAATAGGTGGAAGAGGTGACCAACACCAGAACCCAATGACTACATCGGCGGATGATGGCATTGAAATGTGGACTGACTTTTAGAGCGAAACCTAACAAACTGGTTTATAGGCAGGTAGTAGGTAGCTACCAAACAGGGAGGTATAACCGCCTGGGAAGATAATGGTAACATAATGTGTTGTCTAATGGTAGACCGTGCTGCCATATGGCACTACAAAAACTGTGACCAAGTCCCAGGTTGCTGATCTGAAATTTTGCCTCATTTACACACTATTGCAGGGTTTCAATTGTTTCTCTTACTTTGACAACACAACATACATACTGTACAGTATATCGTGTCTCACTCTTGATTTTTCTTTTAAAATTCTTATTTATTTATGGCACTACAGTATTATTATCATTATTATTTTATAATTTTTTATTTTTATTATAAATATTTTTTTTATTAATTATTATTATTATTATTATTATTATTATTATTATTATTATTATTATTATTATTATTATTATTATTATTATTATTATTGTTATTATTATTATTATTATTATTATCATTTTCGCCCCCAGGCCCCGATGTGGGTCATTTGATCTGTGCCCTGGTGGGCTAATCCCGTAAAAAAAAATTCCCAGTTGTTGCAGCTACCTGCATCACTGGATCGGGAAAAGGGGGAGCCAAGATGTGTGGTTACAGCCTGCGCTTCTGCCTCACCACATAAATTAACTCACGCACAGCCATCAACCAGCTTATCAAACTATTCATCATAGCCCCTAAACCCACAAAATTCCCATGGTAACTCACGAGTGACAACGGGGACAGGCAGGGATGACTGTCGGGAGTCTATCACAACTCTGCACATGGGGGGCATAGATAATATGGTCATTTACGCATTGGTAACTAGGCAGTAATGCAATCCGGTCCTGTCTGTGCGCCTGAGCAGCCCGTTCCAGGAGACACTCTGCTCACCACACACGGGGAGGGGCTAGAAAAGGTGCCTTAATCACAGTCTGCCTAAAATAAACAACAGCACTCAGTAAAGTCATTCAAATGAGGTGGAAAACCTAATCACAGATCACAGCAAAAAGAAACTATACAACCTCTTATGGTCGCTCCCTGGAATGTCAGAACCCTTCTGGATACTGGGACAAATGAGCGTTCTTAATAAAGAACCACCCTCATTGCCGAAGAGCTGTCTAGGTATAGCATCTACATTGCAGCCATTAGTGATTCCTGGCTCCCAGACGAGGGTTGACTCACAGAACGGGGGTTTGGCTTTACCGTGCTGTGGAGAGAAACCGCATTTATGGAGTTGGCTTAACCATTCGCTAATCCATCCTACAAAGGATAACTCAAATGCCTGTTGGGGTCAACGATCACCTCATGACGCTCAGAACCCACTGAATTACTCACTTCATGCCTTCTTCATCAGTGCATACTCTCCAACACTGGATGCAGAGGATGACATCAAGGAAACCCTTTCCGCCGACACTGACAGTGCTAACCTTTAACACCAAGTAAGATAAGGTTGTGATCCTAGGTGATTTTAATGCCAGAGTTGGCAGAGTTGCTGACTTATGGCAAATATGGCAGCAAACCATATAGGGAAACAGAGTGGACAAGTGTAATACCAACTTCCTACTCCTACTCCCTATCACCAACACCTTGTTTGCTTGTTTAGGTAGGCCGACAAGGTCAAGGGTTCTTGGCGGCACTTCAGATCAAAACAATGACATCTCATTGACCACATCATTGTCAGAGAAAGAGATCGCCGAGATGTCCTCATATTCCAAGCCAAGCGCGGCTCAAACCACTGTGACGCAGATCATCAGCTCGTCAGAGCCAAACTCTCCCTTCATGTCGCCCTAAAACGGCGAAGGCAGCAACCCTCCAGAAGGGGTTTTAACACCAAACGACTGGAGGATCAAGTGGTAGCACATGCTTTCAGAGAGCAGCTTCACGTTGGGTTGATAAGCAATCCAACAACAAACAACCTAATTCCACTGTCATCACAAAAACCAGTAGCGAGACCGTCGGCCAGATCGAAAGAAAACACCACCGAGGTGTATGAAGCAGGAGGACCTCTGCTTACCAGCCGCCTACTCTCTCTTGGAGAATGTATGCGAGAAGGTAGAAATCCCCCCCAAGCCCTTAAAGTACCGGATGAAGGGACGTTTCAACACAAAGAGACTCCAGGCAGGAGCAAAAGTGTAGGCTGTTTCCATTACTGAACTTCAGTATGCAGACCGACCTCACCCTCGTTGTTCACACTGAATGCAACCTACAGAAGATTCT
The DNA here is from genome assembly GCF_018991925.1 of Homarus americanus. Lineage (NCBI taxonomy): Eukaryota > Metazoa > Arthropoda > Malacostraca > Decapoda > Nephropidae > Homarus > Homarus americanus. The sequence goes on along the minus strand of NW_024741901.1, from coordinate 14,313,537 downwards.
GAATATCTAGGCAAATGTCTATGTACCTTTCGGCCCTGAGGTGAATGTGCAAAATATTTCGATTCTCTTTCAACCTGCCTGATTCAGCCACACCTACACCATTCATTCAGGTTAACAGTACTTCCCTATTTAGTGTTAAAAACTTTCAGTATCTCGGCTCCCACCTGTCCACTACCGTGGATATCGATGAAGATATTAAACATCGGTTCAAATGTGCATCTCAAACCTTTGGCAGACTCTGCGCCCGTGTCTTCAGCTGTATGGAGCTGAAATTATCTGCAAAGTTGCACGTATATCGATCAGTGGTCCTCGCCACCCCGCTGTATGGCAGACACATGAGTCACATACAGGAGACACCTCAAGGCACTTGAAAACTTCCACCAACGTAATCTACGTTGCATCCTCCGATTTCGATGGGTAACAAATGCCAGTGTTCTCGCCAACACGAACTGTAGGAGCGTTGAGGATACCATTATCCATGAACACCTACGTTGGACAGCCAAATTAGCTGCTTTACAGTAACCTAACAAAGTGTAAACTTAACGCTGGTGGGCAACGGAAAAGGTATAAGGATAGTCTAAGACAAACCTGAAAAGTGCCAAATCGACCCCCTCACCTGGGAGACGATCACTCCACACCATAACGCTTGGAGGAGCACCTCACGAGAAGGTGTCAATTATTTTGAGTTAGCCCGACTGCATACCAAGGCAGAGAAGCACCAACGCCGGAAAGAAGGTGTTGCAGTTCCTTCCGCACTAGATGTAGCCCTCCACATGTGCAACATCTGTGGACGGCCCTGCAGGTCTCTTATCGGCCTCTCCAGTCAGCTCAGAACTCACCAGTGAAGGTGATATCTTTAATAGCTCATATCATTGTATCGTAGCTGGATGATCGTCTTACTCGATCCGGAGTGACAGCAAAGTAGTGTGTTGACCGAGACATGAATGAGTGTGTTGACAGTGTTATGCGTGTGTGTTGTCGGGGGCAGAGATGAGAAGGTATGAGGCATTCAGAAGGGGAATTGAGGTCTTACAAGAGCAGACTGTGGATCAGACTATGTCGAATCCCAGCACAGTAATGAGTTTAGAAAGACTAAAACTAAAAAAAAAAAAATATATAAACAGTGGCGACCATTGAAATGGGATTTAGGGATAGAATATGATACTGAAACCCAAAACGGATTTTTGTTTATTGCTAGAGGAAGGTTTTGATGAGCAAGAAACAGAACAAGAGTGGAATAATTAAAAAATTTAATAAACATAATTTCAAATAGAATGAAATATATAATAGACAATAAGTTATCAAAAGATCAAAATGGATCTAGAAAGGAAAAAAAAGGAACAAGAGAAGCCGTATTTGGTTTGAGAATTTTGAGTGAAAGGGCTTTAAATGTCAGAAGAAATTTGTACATCTACCTTGGTGATTTTGATAAAGCTTTTGTTAAGGTAAAACACGATAAACTATGTCTTGGAAAATAAGAGGCACTAATAAAGGAGACATTAAAAGTCTAAACAAAAAAAGAAGTATTTAATGGCAACAGGAGGCTACAGTGTTAGTAAATAATGAACTTACTAATTGGTTGAAAGCGAAACAGGGAGTAACACAAGGCTGTGTTCTGTCTCCAACATTGTATAATATATATTCAGAATTCTTAATGAGAGAAATTCTAAGTAACAATGAAGGTACATAATATCATAACTGCTCTTATCAGGATAATGAGGAGACCTTACAAAAACTGGTTGACATATTATTGGAAAAAGGTGAAGAATGTGAGTTATGAGTTACTGCTATAAAGACGAAAGTAATGGTTGTTTCGAAATTGAAAATATGTCAAATAATAACAATTATAGTGGGCAACAGGGAACTTAAAGAAATTAAAAAAAAAATTGTATCTGGGAAGTAATATTAGCTGTGATGGTAGATGTGTGAAAGAAAAAGGTTAAACAAAATCAATGTTTATTGTTCTAAAAGACATAAGAAAGGGGACATTAACGTCAGTTCAAGAAAAAGGCTGTTGAAATGCTATGTACGGTCAGGACTGTTGTATGGGTCAGAAGCGTAGACACTTCAGCAGACACCAGAAACAGGTTAGAGGTATATGAAGTAAAAAGATTGGAGAAATACTTGAAATTTATGGAATCTTGAATTGTAATATTTTGAATATATATTTAGGGCTGAGCTGAGGGGAAAATAGCAAAAATATTAATAGAAAATTTTGAAGGTACGAGGGCCAGGGAAGGCAGAGACAGGGGTGGATTTATGGAATTAAAATTAGCTCCCCAGCAAGATAACTCTCAGAGGATTAGTAAAAACAGCCAGAAAACGTTTAGAGTGGAGGACTGTGATCGCCAACCCTCAGATAAGAGAATGGTACTTTAATTGATGGATATTGGCTGATGATGTATATAACAATATATATACATTATTTATCATAAACATGGAAGATTAAAATGGTGAAGGTTTTATGTAAAGGTGAAACTGTTTTAACTGACAAGTTTGTAGAAGAATTACAGCACAGTGTGTAAAAAATATCTTAGCGTGTGAAGAGGAATCTTTAATGTGAATACTAACAAGACGAACACATTTTGAGAAGAGGGAGAGTCAAGCTGCAAAACAAAGTGGGCGAGAGGCTGAAGAGCTCTCACAGTGTCAAGTACCTGGGTATTAATTTGAGGGAGGGACGGAGGGATAAAGGGAGAGGGAAGGAGGAAGGGAAGGGAGAGGAGGGACATATGGAGAGAGAGGCAGGGAGGGAGAGGGCGTTGACAGTTGAGGAAGTTGCAGGTGCTCTTGGGAATGTAATAGAGGAGGACATGAGTCTTCGGGCATAACGGAGCGTGTGTATGGCTGATACTTGCATGTGCTGGGACAACAATGACCTGGAGAATGAAGGCAGTGGAGACTTTTTTAATTTGCTATTTTTGTGTTTTAAGGTTTACATGTTGAGTGAAGAGAATGGACAGAGTGAGAAATTAGGACGTCAGAGTGACATCCACTAGAGAGAGAGAAGAGTGGATGGTGATGTAAGTGACGGAGCTTTAATGTGGAACAAACAGATGGAAGGAAGAGTCACTTGAGTGTATATGATGATATAGGCGACGGGATGAGGTGGTTGGAGGTAGATGGGGGAGAGGTAAGAGTGAGAGATTGTGCAGTGAGAGATGAGGAGATTTGGGAGAATAATGACGTTTAAAACATAAGTACAGGATATATTTGTATATTTGGCAATATTAAAGAAAAGCGAAATAACTGATACTTGTCCATAATAAACAGTATGCTTATACGATCGCTCCCTTCTCACCCACCCACCCACCCACTCCCTCTCATTCCTCCCCTCCCTCCACCGTCACACACACTTTCCTTACCCCCTCCCCCGCGGCCAGGTGAAGTGTCCACAGGTAGCTAGTGCCTGAGACAGTGACACAAGCCATTAGCCAGCTCGCTAGCCTCTGACGTCCCGGAGAAGAAAAGAAGAGAGTGTTGGTGGGGGAGGAGAACCCTTGCGTCATTCGTGGGTCCGGCGTAACAAAGGGCCGGCCTTCCCCCCTGACAGACAAGCAAACACCAGCAATTTAATCTTCATTGTTAGCCGCTGAAAGGGACGTGTTTATTAAGAAATATTTACAGCATGTCTGCTTTGTCTTGCGCCTAATGATTCACTAATGACCCGCCGTTTCCTGCTGCTGCTGCTGCTGCTGCTGCTGCTATTTCTATTACCGCCCCTGCTGCTGTCTTCAATGCTGATATAGTGTTTTTGTTGGCGCTGCTGTTCCTGATGGTAATCTATTGTACTTGCTACTACAGGTATTCTTGTCTGTGCTATTCCTGCGGGTACTCTTTATTTGTACTGGTCCACTTGGTAACCTTGCATGTATTGCTTATGATAGTACTGTTCCTCCTACTGTTGCTGCTCTTACTGCAGTTGTTCCTGTTTATTGCTGTCTCTCTCTTCCCGCTCCTTTAATACCTTGTACTGTTGATAAATGAGTGAAATGCTAAAAAGAATGAACAGATAATAGACAAGGGAAAAGAGGGGGGGTAACAAAAGAGGGAGGAAAGCAGTGTATGGCAGAAGACCCGACGTAGAAGGGGAATAGGAAGGGGAAGAATAAAGAGAGAAGACGCATAGTTGAGGAGTAGTGAGGAAGGGTGGTACGTGTGGCAGGGTGAGGAGTAGTGCGGAAGGTTGGTATGTGTGGCAGGGTGAGTAGTGAGGAAGGTTGGTATGTGTGGCAGGTGAGGAGTAGTGAGAAGGAAGGTTGGTATGTGTGGCAGGGGTGAGGAGTAGTGCAGGTTGGTATGTGGCAGGGGAGGAGTGGTGAGGAAGGTTGGTAGTGTGTGGCAGGGTGAGGAGTAGTGGGGGAAGGTTGGTATGTGTGGCAGGGTGAGGAGTAGTGAGGAAGGGTGTATGTGTGTGGCAGGGGTGAGGAGTAGTGAGAGGTTGGTATGTGTGTGGGGTGTGAGGAGTAGTGAGGAAGGTTGGTATGCGTGTGGGGTGAGGAGTAGTGAGGAAGGATGGGAATGTGTGGCAGGGGTGAAGAGTAGTGAGGAAGGTTGGTATGTGTGGCAGGGTGAAGTAGTGAGGAAGGTTGGTATGTGTGGCAGGGTGAGGAGTAGTGAGGAAGGTTGGTATGTGGCAGGGTGAGGAGTGAGTGAGGAAGGGTTGGTATGTGGGGGTGAGTGAGTGAGGAAGGTTGGTATGTGTGCATTGAGGAGTAGTGGGGAAGGTTGGTATGTGTGTGGGGTGAGGAGTATGAGGAAGGTTGGTATGTGTGGCAGGGTGAGGAGTAGTGAGGAAGGGTGGTATGTGTGTAGGGTGAGGAGTAGTGAGGAAGGCTGGTATGTGTGTGGCAGGGTCAGGAGCAGTGGGAAGGTTGGTATGTGTGGCAGGTGAGGAGCAGTGAGGAAGGTTGGTATGTGTGGCAGGGTGAGGAGTGAGAAGGTTGGTATGTGTGTGGGTGAGGAGTAGTGAGGAAGGTTGGATGTGTGGCAGGGGGTGAGGAGTGAGTGAGGGAAGGTTGAGGTATGTGTGGCGGGGTGAGGAGTAGTGAGGAAGGTTGGTATGTGTGGCAGGGTGAGGAGTAGTGAGGAAGGGTGGTATGTGTGGCAGGGTGAGGAGTAGTGAGGAGGGTGGTATGTGTGGCAGGGTGAGGAGTAGTGGGAAGGTTGTATGTGTGGCAGGTGAGGAGTAGTTAGGAAGGTTGGGATGTGTGGCAGGGTGAGAGTGGTGAAGGAGTGTGTGTGTGGCAGGGTGAGGAGTAGTGAGGAAGGGTGGTAGTGTGGCAGGGTGAGAGTAGTGAGGATGGGTTTGGTATGTGTGGCAGAGTGAGGAGTAGTGAGGAAGGTTGGTATGTGTGGCAGGGTGAGGAGTAGTGAGGAAGGATGGTATGTGTGACAGGGTGAGGAGTAGTGAGGAAGGGTGGTATGTGCGCAGGGTGAGAGTAGTGAGGAGAGGTTGGTATGTGTGTGGGGTGAGGAGTGGTAGGGAAGGTTGGTATGTGTGGGGTGAGGAGTAGTGAGGAAGGGTGGTATGTGTGGCAGGGGTGAGGTAGTGAGGAAGGGTGGTATGTGTGGCAGGGTGAGGAGTAGTGAGGAAGGGTTGGTATGTGTGGCAGGGTGGGGGCGTAGTTAGGAAGGTTGGGATGTGTGGCAGGGTGAGGAGTAGTGAAGAGGGGCGGTGTGTGTGGGAGTGGGGAGTGAGTGAGGAAGAATTGGTGTGTGTGTGTGTGGCAGGGGTGAGGAGTGAGTGAGGAAGAGTGGTGTGTGTGTGTGCAGGGGTGAGGAGTAGTGAGGAAGGTTGGTGTGTGTGGCAGGGTGAGGTAGTGAGGAAGGGTTTGGTATGTGTGGCAGGGTGAGGAGCAGTAAGGAAGGGTGGGTATGTGCGGCAGGGTGAGGAGTAGTGAAGAGGGTGTGTGTGTGGCAGGGTGAGGAGTAGTGAGGAAGGCTGGTGTGTGTGTGTGTGTAGGGTGAGGAGTGGTGAGGAAGGGTGGTGTGTGTGTGTGTGGCAGGGGTGAGGAGTGAGTGAGGGAAGGGGTGGGTGTGTGTGGCAGGGTGAGGGAGTAGTGAGGAGGGTGGTGTGTGTGGCAGGGTGAGGAGTAGTGAGGAAGGTTGGTATGTGTGGCAGGGTGAGGAGTAGTGAGGAAGGCTGGTGTGTGCGGCAGGGTGAAGAGTCGTGAGGAAGGCTGGTGTGTGTGGCAGGGTGAGGAGTCGTGAGGAAGGCTGGTGTGTGCGGCAGGGTGAGGAGTAGTGAGGAAGGTTGGTGGTCTGGATGTGGGGTTGTAAGGCGACTCTTTCTCCTCTTATAAAGGCAAATATAAGTCTCTCTGTACAAGATATCTGTTATTATCTGCCAGCCAATAAGATGAAGCCATTACACAAAACAAAGATCTCACTGTTGACAGGTTGAAGTCTTACACACAGGTCTACAGGAGACACTGTGAAAAGTAACTAGACATCTATAGATTCACCACTGGAGAGGTGTCTGATAATATTACCTGGCCGAAAGTTCATGCAATCAAGCAGATAAATAATGGATAACCACCAGGAGAAATTGATGTGTCAAACAGATATGATTAAGGAGGTATCGAAGAATATATCGAGGTTTTTCAGTAGCTGCCAAAAACTACATAATTAGAATTATCATCTTTATAATGATACAGCAAAGGCACAGATTACAAAGGAACGATCAATTAACCTCCAGCCGGGTAAACATGCGTACCCTTTCTCAAGAATACTTACAAACAAACTGCAAACAAAATCGTGTTCAATCACAGACAGAAGTTAGAAATGATTATAGTACTGTATTGAGTATCACTTACAAGTTGTCCACGAACCACTACTGGGTTGCAGTGAATTTGAATCACTATTATTTCTGAATTTTTAGTTATAAAATATTTCTTGATTCAGTCAGTACGGTACTTGGCACAACGCTATAAGAAGCCAAGAGTACTGAAGGGACGATAACATTGTTAGTGACATATACAGGATTATGATCTACTTCTACACTCATATCACTTTCTATTTGCAAAACACATTTTAATTTTATTTTTCAAATCTCACAGTTGCAAATGAAACACAAGATGCTAAGTGAATCATGCGAAAATGTAGAATTGAAAATTTACTTGACCAAAACTATTGTTTGAGAAGTTCACAATATCGTATCTCAGATGTCAACTACTTTATTCCTGAAGTCGTCGTGGGATATACAACTGTTGGACTGGAATCAAGGATTTTTTTGTCCTTCTTGACTGGAATGCCTTCAGTAACTTTCATATGTTTAGAAGAAACTTTGGCCTCTTTGACCCACGGGTTGTACCGATGTGGACTTACGGATGTGAAACAACGAATAAACGTAAGAAAAGTAAAAACAGAGAAACTCCAAATACTCAGAGAAGTAGGAGAAGTTGTAAGCAGAATAACATAGGGTTAATGAAATAAACTATTAGGACACGTGCGCACGCACACCCTAGTAACACAACAAATTAGAATATTGAGTTTTATTTATTCCACAAAATACTAAAATTACAAAATAACAAAACAAATAAATACTGCTTAATGATTCTCTAAGACAGTACAGTGGATTTTTAATATCATTAATTACTGTAAATCATATATCTATTTAAAGATATTGAATAGAGTTATGCCATTACATTAGGTGCATCACATTATTCGTCTCTGGGGGAACATTCATTTCGCCGTCTGAAACACGTTACAGAAATAGATTCACAGTAACACAGGACAAAAAATTTTCCAATTACTTTTTAATTTCGTTTTTTCAGAATCAAGATGAGATGAGTTAATTAGTTTTCTATTAATCACGGCGCGGAATTTTGATGAGGAGACAAATGTGGGTGTTCAGTCACATAACTGTGAATAGTGCGTGATGCCACAGATGAAAGGATTAATACGGCACGTCCCAATGACTTGTTTTATGGTTATGATACGAGCTGTTGGTTTGCTCGCCTCATTGTGGCCACACTCAGTAAATTCATAACGATAACTACTCCTCTGATGATAATTAATGGCCATCGTGTCTGTTTATCTTACCTAATACGTAGTGAGTGGTATTTTGGTATTTTTTTTTAATGTATTTTGATATTTAAGATCAAGTAAGATAAATTGGTTGGTCAAGATCCTCTCACCGTGATGCTGTGGTTCTGTTTCTCTTCTGTTGTTTTAACTTTGGTCACAAGTCGTCAGAGTTATCATGCTGAGTCACCTCAATTTGTACACACAATCACTAGTCTTACTACTTCACTTCTCTAGTACCACTTGCAAATTTTCAGATGCAGAACACAAAAGGCTCGCCAAATCCTTTTAATGGTGTAACTCCTAATGAATCACACCTCCTAAATACATATCCCTGTTAATTATGACATATAGCACTTTAAGAATAATATCCACTGACAGCTAACAAATTACTGCAAGTTAGGGGCAGTGTGGATGAAGCTGTCAAGTTGAAGGGTCAAGTAGTCGGGTCGCTGCAAGTGGCTAATGTTGTAAAACATGTTTTTATTCCTTCCTATCTCGACTCTTGTTTATGTAATATTTTTAGTCAAATTCCTCAATATCCTTCCCACCGGGTCATCACCTAACTGAGAGATGTGTTGTGGGATGATGGTGCTCACAAGTGTTGAATAATTGGTTTCTTTTTTTTGCTTGTCTATTGACTCGTTGTAATATTTTCATTTCGAAGTCAAAGTACGACAATCTCACACACACACACACACACACACATAAGAAATCCCTTATCTTTTTACATAGCCTACGTACTACTTGCTCTAAAAAGTATATTTACGGATTGATCCGACGAATTTCAAAATGAACACCGCAACTCCTATTGTTTGGGTAGGGCCGTCAAAATCCTTCGTCCGTTATGTCATATTGTCTCACAAAAATTCATAAAGATGTTTTTTAGAACGAGTACACACTTATAAGGATACACTGGGAGTTTATACACAGACATAATACCATACCAGATCAACTAACTTGTAACATGAGCTGAATTCGATTTTATTTGTATTCGAAATTCAAATAAAGGTTCATAATATATACATATCTACGGCATCTGGTTGAGGTTCTCCCCGGGGCTTGGACACACGACCCTCCCATCACACTACAGTACATCCATCTACACTCACTGGTACAGCACTATTGACTATGTCTCTTCTTTTAAATATTTTGGTGTCTCCATTCCTTGTACCTTACCTGCCATACATCAACTAACCCGCCAATGTACTGACTGACTAAAACCTCTTAGAAATGTACCGAGGCGACATTAGATCTCTGAAAGATTACCACGCACCAACCCCCGGTCCTTCGTGAGGGTAAAGGCATTGGCAGGCTCAAAAAAGAAAAGAAAATAAAGCCGTCAGATTATCCTCGGCTGTCCCATGAGCACTAATGTACTTATGAGAAAAGAACTAGGTATACCCAGTGTAAGAGAGAGAATAATTTAAATCAACCTCCTGATAGACCGGAGTTTTTTGCGTGGTGATCATGACAATATTGTTTTCTCGAAATTGTTAAAATATATGAGTCACGGGACTGGTGAATCTAAATGGATCCAAACAACAGCAACACATATGAGGATGTTTGGGCCTGACCATCTGTACAAAGTTGAGACACAACAGCCGCCTAAACGATTAATTACTCAAAATTCGTATCTCGAACACACTGCCAAAGTCAGGGTTCTTCAATACATACATAACCTACAGACTGATGATAACATCACACAGTCCATCTATTCTACAGTACACTGATGGATCTCTTAACATTATGTATGGGAGGGCTGGAAATGCTGTCGTTGATATAATTAACAATTGGGCATCACTCTACAAACTAAATTAGTTTCTAAACTCACAACTATTCAATTTGTTGATAACACTATCACTGACAGTAATCAGTTTTTTTTTCAGATTTGCCCCGTGAGGGGGCTAGTTTATTGGGTACCTCCTCGCTCTTGTACAAGAAGCGCAAAAGCGTTTACAGCGCCCAATTATCGCTGATTCTCTATCCTCACTACTTGCCCTTGACACCCTCAACTCAAGTTGTCACGCGTTTGTCTCTGAAGTCAGACACTTACAGTATATGTGTATCTTGTTGACAGATGTGTCAAGATCAAACTGTTGTGGATTTCCTTTCACATAGGCTCACAACATGAGAGATGCCCTCGCCAAATTCGCGTTTAACAAAGACATTGTTAAATACAATCTGGGTCTGCCAAAAATAAAAATAAAACTGCAATCAGGAAAGAAGCTGTTGATGAATTCGACGCAAACAGACAAGTGCAAACAAGAAATAATCAATCTACTGTTTATCGCGATGGAATGTATCAAGTGAAATATGTATATGGAGTAAGTAACAAGATACTAGTTTACAAGATATTGTAACCGCTAGACTAAGGATAGGATATAAGTACCTCTGGCAGTACGGTATATCACTCAAGCAGATGTGAACAAAGTTAAATGTAAGGGTGTGTTCAAACATATGGCCACACACTCGAACACTACGTCCTTGACAGTGTGAATATAAAACGTTTTAGGGACAGGCCCAAACACACTGTGTGTGAAATGGCACAACACTTCATCTCTAATGGCAAGAAGGCTGACACATTAAGACTATATCCACTTTTTACACTTAGTAGCTAAGTCAATTCCTATAGAACTAAAAACACAATGTGCTTGAACACCTCTCAAGCAGATGGGAATAACAAATTGTGCGGCCATGCATATTGCCTCACACTGCTGTACTCACTCAGTTGTCAATAAGTCACCCACTAAGTACAGAATTAAACAAAAATGTAGTTTAAATGATCTGTATCATCCAGTGCCATGATATCCTGACCACTTGGGTCTGTTACACACACCCTTTGAGATCTCTACTCTGTAATCCTTCTGTGCTGCTGCTCACAGGATGAGTATGGAGGGGACTATAAACTAGCTACTGTACAGTACGTGGCAAAATTCAATTTCAGTTGGTAGATTACCTACGCATCATTGACTCAAACATTTACCTAAGAATCTATAAGCCGTTTTCATATCAAACATATGTAACAATCCGTTCTATAGTTTTTAAAGTATAACAATTGATTCTCGTTAATGCTAAGGAAATAGACATTATCTCATCCACCATAATCTGGCTGAACGAATGCAAGGTTAGAATAAGCTTAGTCGAGGATGGATTGTACAAACAAATAATGTAACTATAATGAGGTTTTTCTGTATGTTCGTTGTCATAGCAAAAAACATGAGAATTGTGTTCTTAGTGTTGATGTTGCTGCTGCTGTTTCTTGTCAGCACTGACTCTCTTTACCAAAGGTGTTCATCATTACTGTTCTGTTTGGTGTAAACTCCCATAATCCTTAAATTTCAATATTTGTCGTGTTTCCTCAAGGCTCATCTTATTCTTTTAGAAAATAAGGTAAGATAGACGTTCCAGTATGGCAGCCATTTGTCATTTTTAATATTCTTCCTCGTGTCATTTAAAGTCGCCATTAATTACCCATTCACCTCAGCTGGTTGAGGCTAGTGATGAGGGGTTAGGGGTAATGGGTGCTGGGGAACGGGAGGGGGGAAGGGTCCCAGGTCGTCAACAAGTCTCCGCCCATTCCCCCACATCTGTCTCCACCACCACCACCCCCGCAGCCACTCATCCCTGACCGAGGGTGTTGGAGGTGTGGTGGAGAATGATGAGGTAGAATATATAAAGAGGATTGGTAAAGTGTGTTAAGGGTTAAAACAGAATCTAGTGGGATAGGGAACAGGGATAGGGCGAGAGGATAGTTACGGATGGGAGTTAATCATAGCGAGAATGTGTGGCGGAGTACGGGAGGGAGGGGACATGGAGGAGATAATTCTAAGCTGAATTAAATAAGTAAGAGGAGGGTGTAGTGAAGAGGGTGTGTCGGTGGTGTAGATAAAGGAGAAAGAAGTGAGGTTGTTGGGGTTGTGGTTAACGGTGATAGGGAAGATGGTGGAGGAGGCAACACTGGGTGGAGGAGGCAACACTGGGTGGAGGGAGGCAACACTGGGTGGAGGAGGCAACACTGGGTGGAGGAGGCAACACTGGGTGGAGGAGGCAACACTGGGTGGAGGAGGCAACACTGGGTGGACTGGGTGGGGAGGCAACACTGGGTGGGACTGGGGGAGGAGGCAACACTGGGTGAAGGAGGCAACACTGAGTGGAGGGAGGGCACTGGGTGGAGGCAACACTGGGTGGAGGGGCAACACTGAGTGGAGGGAGGCAGCACTGGTTGGAGGAGGCAACAGTGGGTGAGTGGGAGGAGGTAACACTGGTGGAGGAGGCAACACTGGGTGACTGGGTGGAGGCAACACTGGGTGGAGGAGGCAACACTGGGTGGAGGAGGCAACACTGGAGGGTGGAACCAGGGGGAGGCAACACTGGTGGAGGAGGCAGCAGTGGGTGGAGGGAGCAACACTGGGTGGAGGGAGGCAGCTTGCACTGGGTGGAGGAGGCAACACTGGAGGAGGCAGAGTGGAGGAGGCAACACTGGGTGGAGGAGGCAACACTGAGTGGAGGAGGCTGGAGTGGAGGGAGGCACACTGGGTGAGGAGGCAACACTGGGTGGAGGAGGCAGGCAGCTTGGGTGGGAGGAGGCAACACTGGGTGGAGGAGAGGCAACACTGGTGGAGGAGGCAACACTTGGTGGAGGCAACACTGGGTGAGAACAGCACCTGGCAACACTGGGTGGGAGGAGGCAACACTGGGTGGAGGAGGCAACTGGGTGGAGGAGGGCACTGGGTGGAGGAGGCAACACTGGGTGGAGGAGGCAACACTGGAGGGAGGAGGCAACACTGGGTGGAGGAGGCAACACTGGGTGGAGGAGGCAACACACTGGAGTGGGGAGGCAACACTGGGTGGAGGAGGCAACACTGAGAGGAGGCAGCACTGGGTGGAGGAGGCAAGCACTGGGTGGAGGAGGGGTGGAGGAGGCAACACTGAGTGGGCAACACTGGTTGGAGGGCAGCACTGGGTGGAGGAGGAGGCACTGGGTGGAGAGGCAGCACTGAGTGGAGGAGCAGCACTGGGTGGAGGGCAACACTGAGTGGAGAGGCAACACTGGATGGAGGAGGCAACACTGGGTGGAGGGAGGCAACACTGGATGGAGGGAGGCAAGTGGGTGGAGGCAACACTGGGTGGAGGAGGCTGGGTGGAGGAGGCAACACTGGGTGGAGGAGGCAACACACTGGAGTGGAGGGAGGCAACACTAGTGGAGGAGGCAACACTGGGTGGAGGAAGCAGCTCTGGGTGGAGGAGGCAGCACTGGGTGGAGGGAGGCAGCACTGGGTGGAGGCAGCACTGGTGGAGGAGGCAACACTGGGTGGAGGAGGCAACACGCACTGGGTGGAGGGAGGCAACACTGGGGTGGAGGAGGCAGAGGAGGCAACACTGGAGGAGGCAGCACTGGGTGGAGGGAGGCAACACTGGGTGGAGGCAACACTGGGTGGAGGAGGCACTGGGTGGAGGAGGCAACACTGGGTGGAGGAGGGCAGCACTGGGTGGAGGAGGCAACACTGGGTGGAGGAGGCAACACTGGGTGAAGGGGCAACACTGGGTGGAGGAGGCAGCAATGGAGGAGGCAACTGGCACTGGGTGGAGGCAACACTGAGTGGAGGAGGCAACTGGGTGGAGGGAGGCAGCACTGGGTGGAGGGGGGGCAACATTGGGTGGAACACTGGGTGGAAGGAGAGCCTTTGGAGTGGAAGCTGCTGGGTGGAGGAAGCAGCACTGGAGGGAGGAGGCAACACTGGGTGGAGGAGGCAACACTGGGTGGAGGAGGCAACACGCACTGGGTGGAGGAGGCAACACTGGAGGGAGGCAACAGTGGGTGGAGGGGGGCAACACTGAGTGGACTGGGTGGGAGGCAACAGTGGAGGAGTGGATGGAGGCAACACTGGGTGGAGGAGGAGGCAACACTGGAGGGGAGGATGGAGAGAGCAACACTTGCAACACTGGCACTGGGTGGAGGAGGCAACACTGGGTGGAGGAGGCAACACTGGGTGGAGGCAACACTGGGTGGAGGAGGCAACACTGGGTGGAGGTGAGGCAACACTGAGTGGAGGGAGGCAACACTGGTGGAGGAGGCAACACTGGGTGGAGGAGGCAACACTGGGTGGAGGAGGCAACACTGGCACTGGAGGTGGCAGGGAGGAGCACTGGAGTGGAGGAGGCACTGGGTGGAGAGGTGCCACTGGGTGGAGGAGGCAACGAGTGGGGACTGGGTGGAGGAGGCAACACTGAGTGGAGGAGGCAACACTGGGTGGAGGAGGCAACACTGGGTGGAGGAGAGGCAACACTGGGTGGAGGGGGCAACACTGGGTGAAGGAGGAACACTGGGTGGAGGAGGCAGGCACTGGGAGGAGGCAACACTGGAGGAGCACTGGTGGAGGGAGGCAACACTGGTGGAGGAGGCAACACTGGTGGAGGAGGCAACACTGGCACTGGGTGGAGGAGGCACTGGGTGGAGGAGGCACACTGGGTGGGAGGATGAGGCAACACTGGGTGGAGGGGGCAACACTGGGTGGAGGGGAATTGGAGGGAGGCAACACTGGGTGAGGAGGCAACACTGGGTGGAGGAGGCAACACTGGGGAGGAGGCAACACTGGGAGGCAACACTGAGTGGGGAGGGAGGGGAGGAGGCAACACTGGGTGGAGGAGGCAACACTGGGTGGAGGAGGCAACACTGGGTGGAGGAGGCAACACTAGTGGAGGAGGCAACACTGGGTGGAGGGAGGCAACACTGGGTGAGGAGGCAGCACTGGGTGGGAGGAGGAGGCAAACACTGGTGGGAGGAGGCAACACTGGGTGGAGGAGGCAACATTGGGTGGAGGAGGCAACATGGGTGGAGGAGGCAACACTGAGTGGAGGAGGCAACACTGGGTGGAGGAAGCAACACTGGGTGGGGAGGCAACATAGGCAACACTGGGTGGAGGAGGCAACATTAGGTGGAGGAGACTGGGTGGAGGGAGGGTTTACAGACAGTTGGTTGTAGCAGGGTGGAGTCTTAGCAGAGAGGTGTCAAGGTAGGGGGAACAAAATTAGGCTATGGGAGAGTTTTGGGACGGGAAGTGGGTTAGTGGAGGGTGTTAAGGTGGGGGGAGGGGGCACCATAGACTGGTATGTATGTATGTATGTATGTATGTATGTATGTATGTATGTTAATCATACATGTTTTTCAAGTATCTGTACTCTTTCTTTTCTCTCTACACTGCTATTACTCCCTTATCTATCTCCGTACTTTATCCGAGTGTTGACCTTTCTATAACTATCAATAATAAAGACATTTTGTTTATCTAGTCGCTCATTCTTCCACTTTTGTTTGTATGTTATACCGTTATCTATATCTTCCTTTCCTCTCGTCTTCTTAATGTTATAAGAACATAAGGAGTCTGCAATAGGCCGGTTGGCCTGTGCATGGCAGCTCCTGTCGAGAGTTGCTACCACTCTCTATCATCCATGATTATCTCGCCTCCTTTTAAACTCCAGCGTTCCAGCACTTACTACAAAAGTTGTAAGCTTGTTCCACGTCCACCACCCTATTTGTGAACCAGTTTCTTCCTATCTCCTCCTAAACCCAAACTTATCCAACTTAAATCCGTTGCTGCGAGTCCTACCTGCTCGGTTATTATAAGAACTTTATCTATATCGCCTTTATTGATTCCTTTCACCCACTTAAATACTTCTATCATATCTCCCCGCACTCTTCGTCTTCTAGGGAATGCAAGTTTAGTTTATTTAGCCTATCTTGATATGGAAGGTTTCTAAGTCCCGGAATCATTTTCGTCATTCTTCGCTGCACCGACTCCAGTGAATTGATATCCATTCTATAATAAGGGCACCAGAACTGACCGTAATCGAGGTGCGGCCTGACTAACGTAAGATATAGTTGCAATAAGACCCTGCACTCTTATTACATGTTCTCCTGTTTATTTTTGGAATTATAATCACAAAGAATAGTGCTCAGACAACCTTGTTTTACCTTAACCATAACCAAACTAAACCACTAAATTGCATCACTAATCTTTTTCTGTAAACTTCACAATCTTATGTCTATTTACACACTTAAGTCGCAACACCTGAAGATTAGTCCCGCCCACCAAAAAGTTTATTTCGCTTTATAATTAAACATTCTAATGCTTCCTGGGGGGAAGGTTAATTAGGTTAGTTAGGTTAGGTTAGGTTAGGTTAGGTTAGGTTGTGGTCAATATTAAAGATAAATAATTAGTGACTAATCTTCAAGTGATCCTTTAGTCTTTAATTTTTTTTGCTTCGTATGATCTGTCTCCATAATGTCTCGTCGGTGACCTTCCCATACCCCCCCCACGTCTCCCCCTCCTGACCCAGCTAGGACTCATCTGGCCCACGTGGCACTGTTTGATCTGCTTCGACTGGTCATTTGCTGGAGGTCAAGTCGGGGTGTCAATTACTTGATGACTTCATATACTGGGTGTGTGTGTGTGTGGCGTAGAGGAAGAAGGGAAAGAGGGATAAGAAGAATGTCGAGAGGATAGGGAGAGGAGGCATAGGACATGTAAGAGAAATAGAAAAGAAAATTAGTACAAGGAAAACCTGGAGAGAGAGAGAGAGAGAGAGAGAGAGAGAGAGAGAGAGAGAGAGAGAGACTAGAAATGTAAAATGAAGACTTAAAAATAAATAAAGAAGAATCAAACTACGATGGGAGAAGCTTGGGATTCTGAGTAATTCAGTCAGGTCTTGACACTGAGGGTGGTATCACTTCTCACTGCCACGCAGGACAGAGGTTCATACACAAAGAAATACATCATATTCATTAACAGTATATATAGGTCAGATTCATGTGGGTGATGTCACTGTTCACTGCCATGCAAGACAGTGGTTCATAAACATTGGACGTCATATTCTAATTGAAGAATAATCAGTGTGGAACGTGAAAAGGGGATAGACGTGGGAGTAGAGATGGGAGGGGAGGAGGAGGGGAGGGAGAATGAGAGGAGGAATGAGGAGGGGAAAGGAGAATGGGTGGAGAGGAGGAGGGGAGAATGGGGGAGGTGGGGAGAATTAGAGGAAGGAAGGAGGAGGATGGAGAGGGAGAAGAAGGAGGAGAGGAGGGAGAGGGGAGGAGGAGGGGGAGGAAGTGGAAATGGGAGGAGGAGGAGGAGGAGGAGGGGAAGAGGAGGAGGATGAGGGGAGGAGGAGAGTAAGGGGAATTGAGAGAGGGTAGAGTCTGTGAGGTTCCGAGGAATGAGGGAATAAAGTGAAGGGAAAGAGGAAGGTGGGGAGGGAAGAGAAGGAGAGGGAGGGAACATGACCCGGTACGGCAGCCTGTCTAGGGAGGGAGGGTTATGAAAGGCTTCTCCTGTGTAATTATAGCGGATTATAACAGGAACTTGTGATTAGCCTGAGTAATACACTTCGCCTGTGAAATGTTAATGAATTGCAGATTTCTGACTTGGACTTATAATGAATTTCATCCTCAGTTTGTGGTGAAGATAAGGAAGAAGACAAGGAGGTGCACGATGGAGATGAGGTGGCGGTACTTTGTGTTGTTATCTCACACACACACACACACACACACACACACACACACACACACACAAAGAAAAAATCACAAAAAGATACATACATGTCACAGGTTTTCCCAGCCAGTCGTAGTCGTCTATACTGTTTGTGTTCCGATGTGCACAGTTTCCTTCCCAGAGTTAAGGTGAAGGAGCATCTTGGTTGTGAGTGGTTGAGCAGCCTCTCGTGACCTAACGGGACTTGGGTAGGACAGTAAGAAGGCGGTGGTTCCTTGAACATTTTATTAAGGCAGTATTTGTTAGTCAGCAGCGACGGTGGTTACTTGACTGTTAGGTCAAGCATGAGGAGAGTGGGTGGCACATACCTCACCCCATGTACTAAGCAAACATTGATAATATGGACATGAATTCGACATTACAACACCGAGATACACAATAAGGAAGGGAGAGGTCGCCCGAGGTCTCATATGTAATGACAATCAAAGTAAAGTAATTCGTAAACATAACGGCCTGGTACATAGTTGAACTGTTCTTACTATATAATAATAATATCACTAAAGTTATTATAAAACTTACTTGAACATGACAGTACGAGTTTCACCACGGGTATAACTGGACACCATTTAGCCGTTGTGTTGATCCACGCCCCTCCTAACTGATTGACCACATGACCTCACTCTTTGAACCCTGGCCTCTAATTTGTGGCCTTAGGTAAGGTATACAACACTCGCGCAAAATGTGAGTTTTTGAAGAAACACATAAAACTGAGAGACAAAATACAAACAAACAGACAGAAAAGCAACAACACCTCTAGTTATTATGATAATGAATATATAAACAAACGGGATGACCTCAAGTCGTTATGAGAGTCAGGTTTAATAAACACTTAATATGAAGGGGGTGATAACAGGCGAGTGAACATTACACACTATAAATAGCCATTACCAACTACCAACAACATATTATTTTACTCTATCTTCCCATGAAAAGAGCCATGACATTACTAAATCCAGATCAGACAGACAGACAGACATATTTAAGACCGGACAGACAAACAAACAAACAAACAAATACGATTAATCCAAACAATTCATAAAACAAGAACACTCTGGTCCACATAACACAGTTCATGTACACAGACAATGATAAACAATATGCTGATTCAACCAAGGACAACCCAGCAATCAGCAACAGTCTGGTGATGGGAGTGTGGGGGGGGGGGAGTCAAGGGTCACAGGGAAATAAAGATGAGACGTAAACAACAACAACAAGAAGGTAGAAAGACGAAAGAAAAAGAAAAATAGGAAAGGAAGATGATAAGATTCAGGGGATGGGGCAGGGGGGGGGTGCAGGGGACTGGGAGGAATTGATGGAGAGAGAAAGGAGTGGTGGAGGGAGATGTAGGAGTGATGGAGAGAAGAGAAAATAGTGGAAGGATGATGGAGGAGTGGAGGGAGGGAGGGAGGGAGTGGGAATAGTTGAGAGGAAGGAAAAACAGCTGGGGAGTAATGGAGGGAGAGTGATAAAGGGTGGAAGGAGGGAACTGGAAGAATGGTAAAGGGAGAGGAGGAGATGAAAGGGAATGGGATAGGATGGGATTGGACAAGTGGAGGGGAGGGGAGGGGAGGGTAGAGAGATCAGATGACGAAACAGGAGATTTTTCTTTTTTTCCCTTCCAATCTGGGTAACTTTATGCCCAATTTGTACACTGGTCCTAGCCACCACCCTGGAGCCGCATTATAAACTTGGGTGGACAAGGCCGGTCATAGATACAGTCATGTTAACACTGAGGGATGGAGCTTCACTCATAATAGCATCAAGAATTCAAAGGGGGCACGATGCTGCTTTTGGTGTGTGTGTGTGTGTGAATCTGGCTATACTTTCTTCTGGAAGGGAAAGCCTACTGCGGAGAGAACCAGCATTTATGGAGTTAGCTTTGCCATCCGCCAACGCATCCTACACAGGCTAACTGAAATGCCTATTGGGATCAACGAGCGCCTCATGATGCTTTGAGTGCCACTGAATCCCTCACGTCATGCCTTTTTCATCAGTGCATACGCCCCAACACTGGATGCAGAGGATGACATCAAGGAGGCCTTTTACGCCGACCTCAATAGAGTGCTAACCTTTATCCCCAGCTTAGATAAAGCTGTACTCCTTGGTGACTTTAATGCCAGAGTTGGCAGAGATGCTAACATTTGGCAGGGAACCATAGGGAGAAATGGACTAGGCAAGTGTAATCCCAACGGCTTACACCTCCTCAGCAAGTGTGCTGCACACAGCCTCACTATCACCAATACCTTGTTTAGGCAGGCCTACAAGTTCAAGGGTTCGTGGCAACATCCACGATCCAAACACTGGCATCTCATTGACTACATCATTGTCAGAGAAAGAGATCGCCGAGATGTCCTCATCACCCAAGCCATGCGTGGCTCAGACCACTGCGACACTGATCATCGGCTCGTCAGAGCCAAGCTCTCACTTCACGTCGCCCCAAAACGGCGAAGGCAGCAAGCCTCAAGAAGAGGTTTTAACTAAGCATCTGAAGGATCCAGCGGAAGCACATGCTTTCAGAGAGCAGCTCGAACATGGGTTGATAAACAACCCGACAACGAAAAACCCAAATCCCAGTGCCGAATGGGATATTCTCAACACTGTCATGACAAAAACATGCAAAGAGACCCTCGGCCAGATCGAAAGAATACACCAGGACTGGTTTGATGAAAATAACCCGGCAATCAATGTACTCATCAATGATAAACGTGCTGCTTTAACTGACTGGCAGAACAACCCTCAGTCTCGGACCAAAGCTGATACCTTACACGAGAAGAAAGCTGTGGCCCAGCGGGAACTTCGCAATCTAAAGAATGACTCGTTTAAAAATAAAGCATGTGAAACACAAAAAAGTGCAGATCAGCAGAAGATGCGCGAATTTTTCAGTTCCACCAAAACATTTTATGGGCCAATCACTCGTGGCCCAGCCCCCATCTGCTCATTAGATGGTAACTCCATAATTGAAGATGATCAAGGTCTCCTTCAGTGCTGGAAAGAGCACTACCATTCACTGCTCAACCGAAACACTGATGTGGATGTCCCTCAGCATCCAAAGATGACCCACCTCAGCTATCCTCCATCCCTGGATGAGGTAGCTACTGCCATCAAACAGATTAAAAATAACAAAGCCTCAGAGCCTCATGGAATCAAAGCCGAGGTGTATAAAGGAGGAGGACCTCTGCTTACCAGCCGTCTCCACTCTCTCCTGTAGAATATATGGGAAAAGGAGGGAATCCCCCAAGCTCTTAAAGACGCCTCTATCGTCATTATTTATAATAATAAGAGAGTCCGGTCAGACTGTAGCAACTACCGCGGGATCTCGCTGCTGTCCATAGCTGACAAGATTATCGCCCGAATCCTCCTAAACAGACTTCTTCCTGAAGCGGAAAACTTACTCACAGAATCTAAATGTGGCCTTAGACAGTGACGTGACACCACTGACATGATCTTTGCTGCCCGACAGATACAGGAAAAGTGCATGGAACAACGTCGTGACCTGTACATGGCTTTTATTGACCTGACCAAGACCTTCGACTCGGTCAACAGGGAAGCCCTTTGGTGGACCTTCAGCCGTTTTGGCTGCCCACCAAAATTCACCGCCATTTTGAGGCACCTCCACGATGGCATGAACGACAGTGTCCTGCACAATGGCACCTAGTCTGAAATTTTCTCTATCCAAGTGGGGTTTAAACGAGGGTGTGTCTGGCACCAACTCTCTTTTCCATTTTATTGGCTGCCCTCCTTACTCGTGCCAGTGCCAATTTAGCCGGCGGGGTGGACATCGAGTACAGGATGAAGGGTCTTTTCAACATAAGACAATTCCAGGCAAGAACAAAGGTGTCGGCAGCTCCCATTACTGAACTTCAGTATGCAGACGATCTCACTCTTGTTGCTCACATCGAAAGCGACTTACAGGAGGTCCTGAACACCTTCGAAGATGTCTATTCACACTTGGCCTTGAGGTGAATGTACGTAAGACTCAGATTCTCTTTCAACCTGCACCTGGTTCAGACACACCTCCACCATCCATCCAGCATAACGGTACTACCCTCTCTAATGTTACCCACCTTCAGTATCTCGGCTGCCACCTTTCTACCACCGCAGACATCGATGAAAAGATTAAGCATCGGATCATATGTGCATCTCAACTCCTTGGCAGACTACGAAACCGTGTCTTCATCTGTAGGAAGCTGAAATTATCTACAAAGTTACACGTATATCGAGCAGTGGTCCGCCCCACCCTGCTATATGGCAACGAGACATGGGTCACATACAAGAGGCACCTCAAGGCACTTGAAAACTTTCACCAACGTAGGCTACGTTCCATCCTCCGAGTTCGCTAGGAAGACAAGAGAACAAAGGCCAGTATTCTTGCTAACACCAACTGTAGGAGCATCGAGGCTACCATTATCCATGAACAACTACGCTGGACTGGCCATGTTACCCGCATGGACAACAGTAGACTGCCAGAGTAGCTACTTTACAGTCACCTAACGAATAGTAAGCGTAACACCAGCGGGCAACTGAAAAGGTATAAGGATAACCTTAAGACTAACCTGATAAATGTGCCAAATCGACCCCTTCACGTGGGAGACGATTACTCCACATCGTAACGCTTGGAGGAGTACCACACGAGAAGGTGTCAATACTTTCGAATTAGCCTGACTGTAAACCGAGGCAGACAAGCGCGAACGCCGGAAAGACGCAGCCACCACCAACGAAGGTGACATCCCTAAAAACTCATATCATTGTATCATTGCTGGATGATCGTCATACTCGATTCCGAGTGACAGCAAAGCAGCAGTAGTAGTGTGTGTGTGTGTGTGTGTGTGTGTGTCACCTTACCTTGGTCAAGACGGGAGGTATCACACTAGTAATTGGTACAGGTAAGGAGGCCGAGAGCAGGGCTTGTGTAGTGCAGCTTCCATAATAGTGTCGTTGGTGGCGGATGAGCGGCCAGGAACTGTTAATTGCTGATAATGACGCTGTTGTTATGTTACTGGGCAGTCATGTCGCTCACTGCATGAATATAAACAGCTGATAATTATATGAGATGAGCAAAAGTTTGCCCCAGGTATAGCTGGCCAGTTAGGTAGTGATGATGATGATGGCCCTTGTTAACTATGGGGAAAAACTGAGGAAGCTGTGAGTCAACTGGGCCACACTAGTGTAGACGTGGGCCCAAGAACACGCTACGACACATCATAAACAGGTGGTGGAGAATTACAAAGTGGGTGCCGCTCCAGGCAGACCCACGAGTCACACCCAGCATACAGCCTCACCCTTATGTCCATACCATAAAAGGTGCCACGGTGGACAGATGGCCGGCGAACTTTAGTCTGGTATAATATCCATAGGCTCGTTAATGTTAGGTCAACAGAAACTCTAGGAACTATTACCTTGTGCTAGCGCAGAGTTTACGGTGAGAGGTTTATTAATGATCCTTTCTGTCTACTTAGGTAAAGAAACTTGCTAGTATAGGTGGAGGAGTAGCAGTTGTTGTGGTCATGGTGTTGACTGTTGGTTGTTGTCGTGGCTAGTGTGAGTGTTTATTTCTTCACTAATGCCCGAAACTATCTTCATCTTTTTGAGTTGTGTTTGTTTACTGATTTGTGTAACTATTAGTTAAATCGTTGTGTTATTGTCTTAAAGGAGCTTCCGTGAGTCAAAAAGTCAAAAAGTTTCGATTTTGTCTCTCTAGGCACTTGATTGTAATAATTAGTTTGGCCTCACATTGAGAGTGCATGTCTGTACATATGCGTGTATGTTTGTACACACACACACACACACACACACACACACACACACACGCACACACACACGTACACACATACACGCACGCACGCACGCACACACACACACACACACACACACACACACACACATCACTTGAGCCCTGTATCAAACACAGGTGGGGAGGAGAGGAGGAAACTCCCTCCCTCTCAGCTAGTGGACTCAGCACACGGGCTACATGTGTGAGCTGTAGTCAACGACTGTCCGATGCTGACCTTAGCTATTATCTTATCCCATCATTTGTTGATGCCCCTGCTCTTGCCCTTTCTTTCTTTTATATCTCTCTCGTTTATATGTTCTTTATCATTTACTCTCTCCTCTTTCATACTTTATTTGAACTCCTCCCAGACCATCCATTTTAATTAATTGTTCCAAAAAATTCAATCTCTTAATTTACCCTAAATCCATGCAGCATTACCTCCTTGTCAATAGGGTTGTTTGTCCACACCCGAGGCACGACCCAGCTGTGTATGGGAAGCCAACTTTACATTTGGGGAAGTAAGGACGGTCGAGTGCAGTTGCAAAAATATTATTAATAATTTATTGTCCAGATAGGGTTTTCTCCGATTATCTTTACCCTTATTACACCTCTTTCCCACATTATTCAATACCCCTCATTCCTCCACCCCCTTACTACATCCCTCACCAACCACCCACATCTGAGCATCTAACCCCTCGTGACCTGTTGTGACCTCAGCTCAGGCGGGTGTTGACTAGGCATCACATGATTTAATTATGACGTTGTTTCTCCTGTTGATGTACTGTGGAAGGGTCAACTATCTGGCACCCTAAGCAAACTGTCCACCCAATGAAGGCTGGAGACGGAGTGTGTGTGTATGTATAATGCCGCCGCTGCCTACCACCAAAGTTGGTTGCAGACACGTTAACCTGGGGTACTCTCTCTCTCTCTCTCTCTCTCTCTCTCTCTCTGTTTAGGTGTAGATTGGGTATACACTGTAGGGCCGAGGTTTGTTTCCGGTGGGGTGGGTGGGGTGGGGTGGGTGTGGGGTGGGGTGGGGTGGGTGGGTGGGGTGGGTGGGGTGGGGTGGGGTGGAGGGTGGGGTAGGGTGGAGTGGGGTGGGGTGGGGTGGAGTGGGGTAACGCTGCGGACTGGTATTGACACTTGACTATATACCGATGCTGGACTTAAACGTAAAGTGTTCATGTATTGCATGTTTAAGGTAACTATGTGAGTTGTTGTCTAGTTTTAATTTATCGTTTGTGTTTTACTAGAAGGATAAGATCTTAATTACGTATTGCTGGACTGGTAAGAATGAGTGATACGGTGATATTAATCAACAGGAAGAATAAATTTAAGGGAGAAAGTGTAATATTAAGGTTGACACTAAGATCACCGTGAAGTTGAGGTGGTCTGTAGTATGGGAGTTGTGTGTTTATCATTCTCACCCTCCACCAGGCAGTATCTCAGGCCCTAATGCCAGGATATCGTTGGAATAGTACTCTAGGTATTCATTCATCATAGTGAGATTTTGGTGCTATAAATAGACTTGCTGCTCTATATCGTGTGTGTGTGCATGTGTATGCGTGTGTGTGTGTGTGTGTGTGTGTGTGTAATACTACTAATAATAATACTCTCCCCCCTATTAAAACATTAGTACAATTATATTTATCACATCTCTCCACTCCTCCTATGGAATCACTATCACTGCAGCATCACTACCATAATAACACATCAGAATATAAAGCTAGGATGCCATATATGCGTTTGTGTTAAATTGCCCTCAAAACGGACACCCCTGTTTCCATTTACAGTTGTATATTCTGTCTCAGCGGGAACAGGACAGGAAAGATGGCTAACAGCGCATCGAAGTGAAGACGCTATTTATATGAACAGGAAGATTATCCTGGTTTTGTATAAGATCATGCGTAATGCACAGGGAAAACGGTCAAGGAAACATAGATGGTGGGCACATAAATTGCTGCTGAATCGGTCCAAATTTGGAGCCTATAATACTTTGGTAAAAGGGCTAAGCTTGGATAAAGAAAATTTCCAAGAATATTTTCGGCTAAGCAGACAATAATTCTTTTTATTTTCTCGCCTTGGTTGAGGAGGATTTGGTGGAACACTGCAGGAACAGAGAAGTCATTTGCCCAAGTCAACGACTTGCAATATGTATGAGGTAAGTTATGTATAATTATAACACAGGAAATAATAGGAACCATAGATAAATAATAAGTATATTGAGACCACGAACCTTCATCTTAGAACAAATGTGTCAGAAATGTATGGATCTAGTAAAATGAAACATAAAGATTGATGCCTACTTAATTACCTGATTAATTAATACTAGGATTATAAATATATAATATAAATGCATAACAAAAATAGGTATTTTGTTGGGATATACCGAGTGAACTGATGAAAAAGTTGCTAAGTTTCTAAGAACACTGCAGTTAAATGCTGTATAAAATGAGGTTGTTTTGTTGGTCACATTTCCCCTTACATATTTGTGAAATGCACAGCTGTGGCAAGAATGTCTCGGTGAGGAGAGCAAGTGTATGAAACAGGAACAAGTGACGCCATAGTGTGGGATTCCCTCGTCCATTTTCATGAGGTTGCGTTTTCAATCGCTACAGGGACCGAAGGACCGATTGAAATGTACTGCAAACGCATAACTTGAGTCGGCGGTGGAGGTGGAGAAGGAAACTGGAGGGTTTGACAACTTCTCTGACGTGTGTTTTCAAATTTAGTTAGTTATCTTTAGTGACGCCGAGGAACTTAGCGGAATCTACAACCTGAAGTGTGTTGGGGCCTAGAGTAATGGAAGAGGGTGGGACAGTGTCGGAGGAGAGGTTGCTGTGCATAACCATGGTCTGGGTATGGTTGATGGTGACGTGGTTGTTGGTGGCTCAATTTTGGAGACTGTTCAATAAATCCCGGAGGGCGGTCTAGTCAGGAACCGAGTTGTTGACACTGATCCCAATGGTGGTGTCGTCGACATATTTCCAACGTGCAGGGGTTTCTCTTAGGGCATCATTGATAAGCATGAGGAAGCAGAGCGGTCGAACTTGGTGCCTTGGGGGACGCTACAGGTTAGTGATTGAAAAGTGAAGACAGCCCCTCGGAAGCGTACGTCTTTGCGTCAGTCACTGAGAAAGTCTGTAAGCCATGGTATAAGACTTCTTCGAAACCCGAGGTCGATAGCTTTTTTGATGAATGCGAGAGTAATGAAGATAGTGGGAAACCTTGTCTGTTAGTTTACATATATTCACAAGCAAACTAAAATACATCTTTAAAGTGTGAAACGCTTTGGTAATCGCTGTTTTGTACAAGAGCCTGCGCACACACACTCACATACATACATACATACATACATACATACATACACACATACATACTGTTTATATCCTTTAAGAAAATGCTGCACAATCTTAGCAGTGTATATAAATTTATTGTCTGTATTATATTTATGTCTTTCTCAGTCTCTCTCTCACGCCGTCGTTCCCTGGCCTAATTCCCAGTCCCCACAATGACGTGTCGCCGTTTAGCTGACTGGTGACAGCTAATTCTTACCATGTGTAGGCGACCACGCAGAATTTGGTGCCCAAGTATGGGCCGTCCTGGTGCCATGCGGTGCCTGCCCCTCCTGGTGAAGTACACTCCCACACTCACCTCACAAAAAACCTCCTTAAGAACATGCTCGCCTTTTATAAGTTTTTCGGTCGCTCAGTTATCACCTGACAACTGCTTAACTAATGTTGTGTATTTCATTCAACGTCTTCGCAAGTCTTCTGTTAGTAAGCGAAAGAGAGGGGGCGCGTCTCCGTCTGTTGTTTATGTCTGATATGTACGGTACCTAGTATAAAAAGAGCGAGGTGTCTGGCGCTCTACCACCAGGAGCCGTGTGTCGACAACTGTCTTCAATTATTATATCCGGACGACTTTATTTCAGCCTAGTCAACCTCGTCCCGTTATTTTCTTAATTTCCGTCCAGTCTACGAGCAACACCTTTCTTATTTTATCATGGCGGAAGTGTGGGCGACAGTCACAGGTGCTGACACAGCCATCGAGGACCTTCAAGGTCAGAATGAAAATAGGGACATCTTTGACGTTTAAGGTGTTCTACTTACGAGAGTCTGAAGAGGTTCTGTTTACCTCTACTAGGATGCCAGGAAGACCCACCTATGCATGTGTGGAGATCACACACACACACACATATATATATATATATATATATATATATATATATATATATATATATATATATATATATATATATATATATATATATATATATAATTCACTCCTCACCACTACACACAGTTACCGCTCGTCATGACATTCTCCTCGTCATCATTATCTGTTCTTCCGGCCAGAGGTGTTCTGGCTAGTATCATCCTCCTCCTCCCTGTCATCCCTTCCTTCCACTCCTCCCCCCCCCTCACCACATCCCCTTAACGGGAAACTGACCCCTTCTCCGCCCCTCCTGGTGACCTGGCTTGACCTGACCCCGACAAAGGCCACGCGCATGATGACAAATCATGGTTGACCCAGCAAGGCCTTGACTAATTGATGCAGGCGGGTGTTTACCTCCGGGGGCCAAACTTACCAGATGGTCACTCTTCATCTTGTGAAACTCAGTAACCTTTTACTTCATTTGGGATAAATTGTAATTTAGTTGAATGATTTTTGCGTTTCATATCCTATAAAATCACCTTTAGCATTATATACAAGTATAAAGGGGCGTTATTTAAGATAAATCCTCGACATAATTTTCTCAGCAACTACATATAGACAAGTGTCAATAAGTTGTTCGGAAATTGTTAAATCTCCCGGTGAACTCTTAACGATACATATGTACTTATTTACTTGAAACAAATAATTTATAAAGCTGCCGTATAATATAACAACAACCACAATGACAAGCCCTGACAACCAGAAAGTTCAGTGAGGTGCCCTGTTACTTATGGAAGTGTTGTACTGTAGTAGATTAAGGGTGTTGTACTATTTGTAGATGATGTAATTACTCGAGCTACAGGGTTGTATTTCATTGTACTGAACTGCATAACATTGTAGCTTGCTTCACTTATTATAGTTAAATGATTTGTATAATATTTTTATATATTGGGTTATACTTTGTGTATATTGCAATGTATTGTATCTTACTCTATCCATAGGATTGTATTATACAGTACCTCATTGTATTCGTAATCTATAGTGCTTCTTATTTCACTGTATTGGATTCTTTTGCAGCCTTTTGTGTCGTATTTTTTTTATGTATTTGTTACGACCTTTGGGCCTCTTAAGGGTGTAACAATATCACAAATTACACTTTGTACTATAGGTCCAGGAATAGATCCCACCAAATTATCACCTCATTACTACGGGGTATATTGAAATACATGTAGTAGTTTTAATAACAGAATATATTAACAAATAATCAATAAAATAAATATATCAGTATGTACAAAAATAAACAAATACAAGTTAAATCTGATCAAATAAATGACTCAACCGAGTGACAAAATAATGAACACAAAAGTAAAGACTTATTTAGTCAAGAAACTACGATGAACAACGTGGTCTATCCACCACACGAAACCTCATAAATAAGTAAGTTATTTTCCGTGAAACTCCAAAATATGATTAACAATAATCTTTCACAAATAATACTTTACTTGGTGTTATAAAAGTCGAGCAAGGTTTACACGTTATACCACTAGAAACATACTGTACAATAAGAAAGGAGATACTCTGTACTTAACACTGCCGGGCCCATACTAAAGTAAACAAAGCGAGCGGACGCTGCAGAAATGACGTCACAAACAAAAGACATTCACGTTGCTAATCCACAACCAACGATGGAACGCTCACTCGTAACAGTATTCCTCTGACTACATAATATTGTTTCGCCTGGTGAGAAAGGATGTAGTAGTATCAATGCTACCAGACTCAGCGGGTCCTGCTGCGAGACACAGTGAGAGGCAAGGTGTGTGTGTGTGTGTGTTAGCTCTACATCCAGGTAGTATTAGGTATTGTAATATAACGGATGTAGAGCTTCGTATTGTATAAGTATATTGTATCGTTGCGATAGAGACAAGGTTTACGTTAGCCACTGGTCCAGATTTGAGGACGAATTACTAACATGTCTCATAGGACCTGGTCTCTCCTCCTCATTGGCTCGGTTCTCTTTCAAGTGTAAAGATGTTATGTCCTTTCAACCAGAGGAAAAGACGTGGGAAAGAAGGAAGTCAGATACTATTTTTTTCACCAATAGCTGTAAAAATTCTGGAATTTACCCATAAGGAACACTTCTTAAGCATTTACCGAATTATTATCTAATCCTTCACAACATAATATTAAAGAGTCATGAATTCGGGCTTAAATACTACGTAATTAACAACACCTACAAGATATACCTTTAATACAGGTGTTTACGTAAATAAATTCACATAATTTGTTGATATAAACCGGAGGAGTAACTGACAGGCCACAAATGACGGATATGAAGATGTGGAAATTATTCCGTAAGCAACTCCATGTAACAAGGTTTTCTTTTAAGAAGTAAAATTCCTTAAATTTGTGAGTACAGGAGCAAAACTGTTCATTTTGTGGCTTTGAAAGATGGCTTTTTTTTTTTTGACGGGATTAGCCCATCAGGGCACAGATCAAATGACCCACATCGGGGCCTGAGGCGAAAATAAGAATAATGGAAACTTGAACTTGAACTTGAATTTCGATTTCGATTTCGATTTCGATTTCAATTTCAATTTCAATTTCAATTTCAATTTCAATTTCAATTTCAATTTCAATTTCAATTTCGATTTCGATTTCGATTTCGATTTCGATTTCGATTTCGATTTCGATTTCGATTTCGATTTCATTCAAATTTCAATTTCAATTTTTCAATTTCAATTTCAATTTCAAATTTCAATTTCAATTTCAAATTTCAATTTCAATTTCAATTTTTCAATTTTAATTTTAATTTTAATTTTAATTTTAATTTTAATTTTAATTTAATTTTAATTTTAATTTTAATTTTAATTTTAATTTTAATTTTAATTTTTTTAATTTTAATTTTAATTTTAATTTTAATTTTAATTTTAATTTTAATTTTAATTTTAATTTTAATTTTAATTTCAATTTCAATTTCAACTTCAATTTCAATTTCAATTTTAATTTTAATTTCAAATTTCAATTTCAATTTCAATTTCAATTTTAATTTTAATTTTAATTTTAATTTTAATTTTAATTTTAATTTTAATTTTAATTTTAATTTTAATTTTAATTTTAATTTTAATTTTAATTTTAATTTTAATTTTAATTTTAATTTTAATTTTAATTTCAATTTCAATTTCAATTTCAATTTCAATTTCAATTTCAATTTCAATTTCAATTTCAATTTCAATTTCAATTTCAATTTCAATTTCAATTTCAATTTTAATTTTAATTTTAATTTTAATTATAATTATAATAATAATAAAATTATAATTATAATTATAATAATAATAATAATTATAATAATTATAATAATTATAATTATAATAATTATATTTATAATAATTATAATTATTATAATAATTATAATTATAATAATAATTATAATTATTATAATTATAATAATTATAATTATTATAATTATAATTATTATAATTATAATAATTATAATTATAATTATTATAATTATAATCATTATAATTATAATTATTATAATTATAATTATAATTATAATTATAATCATAATTATTATAATTATAATTATAATTATAATTATAATTATATTAATAATAATGATAATTATAATAACAGCAGTTATAATAATAATAATAATAATAATAATAATAATAATAATAATAATAATAATAATAATAAATAATAATAATAATAAAATATAAAAATGAAAAAAATGATCAATCGTGAAAAATTATATACTGTATGTATGTTGCGTTGTCAATAGTAAGAGAAACAATTGAGACCCTGCAATTGTGTGTAAATGGGGCAGAAAGTCAGATCAGCAACCTGGGACTTGGTCACATTTTTTGTGAGGCCATATGGCAGGAGGGTCTACCATGAGACAATACATTATACTTCCAATTTCTTCCCAGGTGGTAGTACCTCAGTGCTGTCAATTGACGGCCAGGTGAGGGAGGTAAGGCGTGTGTTTACCTGAGTGGAGGAGTGTGGTCGGTCGGCGAGGGTGTATGGAATGACGCCCCTCGCTCGACTTCCCACTACTTGTCTTTGCTTTTACGAGGAATCACATATAAGGACACACACACACACGCACACGCACGCACACACACACACACACACACTACTACTACTACTACTTTGCTGTCACTCGGAATCGAGTATGACGATCATCCAGCTATGATACAATGATAAGCGTTATTAGGGATGTCACCTAGGTTGGTAAGTTTTGAGATGACTAAAGAGGCCGATACGGGACCCGTAGGTTCGTCCACATTAGTTGCACATGTGGAGGGCTACATCTAGTGCGGCAGCGTCTTTCCGCCGTTGGCGCTTGTCTGCCTCGGTTTGCAGTCGGATTAACTCGAAAATATTGACACCTTCTCGTGTGGTGCTCCTCCAACCGTTACGATGTGGAGTAATCGACTCCCAGGTGAAGTGGTCGATTTGGCACTTTTTCTGATTTGTCTTAAGACTATCCTTATGCATTTTTAATTACCCGCCAGCGTTACGTTTACTATTAGTTAGGTGACTGTAAAGGAGCTGCTTTGGCAGTTTACTGTCGTCCAGGTGGGTAACATGGCCAGTCCAGCGTAGCTGTTCATGGATAATGGTAGCCTCGATGATCCTGCAGTTGGTGTCAGCAAGAATACTGGCCTTCGTTCTCTTGTCTTCCCAGAAAACTCAGAGGATGGAACGTAGATTACGTTGGTGAAAGTTTTCAAGTGCATAGAGGTGATTCCTCTATATGACCATGTTTCACTGCCCTATATCAGGGTGGGGAGGACCACTGCTCGATATACGTGCAGGTTTGTAGATAATTTCAGCTCCCTACAGATGAAGACACGGTTTTGGAGTCCGCCAAAAGGTTGAGATTCACATCTGATTCGGTGCTGAATCTTTTCATCGATGTCTGCAGTGGTGAACAGGTGGGAGCCGAGATGCCTTAAGTGGGTAACATTAGAGAGGGTAGCACCGTTAAGCTGGATGGATGGTGGAGACGTGTCTGAATCTGGAGCAGGTTGAAAGAAAAACTGAGTCTAACGTACATTCACTTCAAGGCCGAAGTGGGCATACGCATCGGCGTAGGGGTTTAGGATCTCCTGTAGGTCGTGTTCAGTGTGAGCAACAAGGGTGAGGTCGTCGGCATACTGAAGTTCAGTAATGGCAGCTGCCAACACCTTTGTTCTTGCCTGGAGTTGTCTTATGTTGAAAAAAAAACCCGTCACCCGGTATTCGATGTCCACCTCGACGGCTAAATTGGCACTGGCACGAGCAAGGAAGGCAGCCAAGAAAATTAAAAAGAGAGTTGGTTCTAGTACACACTCTTGTTTAACCCCTGTTTGGATGGAGAAGCACTAAGACTGGATATCGTTGTGCAGGACACTGCCGTTCATGACATCGTAGAGTTGCCTCACAATGGCGATAAATTTTGGTGGGCAGGCCTTTCCTGCTGACCGAGTCGAAGGCCTTGGTTAGGTCGATGAAAGCCATGTACAGGTCATGACGCTATTCTCTGAACTTTTCTTATATCTGGCAGGCAGCAAAGATCATGTCAGTGGTGCCATGTGATGGTCTAAAACCACATTGAGATTCTGGGAGGAAGTTTTCCGTCTCGGAAAGGAGTTTAGGAGGACTCGGGCGATAATCTTGCCAGCTACAGAGAGCAGCGAGATCCCACGGTAGTTGCCACAGTCTGACCGGTGTTCCTTGTTCTTATTAATATTGACAATGTAAGCGTCTTTAAGAGCTGGGAGGATTTCCTCCTTTTCCCATATATTCTCCACGAGAGAGTGGAGACGGCTGGTAAGCAGAGGTCCTCCTGCTTTATTCACCTCGGCTGGGATTCCATCAGGCCCTGAGACGCTTTTATTTTTCATCTGTTTGATGGCAGTAACTACCTCATCCAGGGATGGAGGATAGCTGAGGTGGGTTAGCTCTGGATGCTGAGGGACCTGCTGGGTAGTCAGGACATCCACATCGGTGTTTCGGTTGAGCAATGAATGGTAGTGCTCTTTCCAGCACTGAAGGAGGCCATCATTCTTCTTTAATTATAAGTTACCACCAGATGAGAGGAGGGGTCTGCCCCACGAGTGGTTGGCCCCAAAAAAGTTTTAATGGAACTGAAAGTTTGCGCATCTTCTGCTGAGCTGCATGTTTTTGTATTTCACATGTTTTATTGTTAAATCAGTCATTCTTTAAAATGCGAAGTTCCCGCGTGGTTGCCGATTTCTTCTTACGGAAGGTATCAGCTTTGGTCTGAAACTGAGGGTTGTTCTGCCAGTCAGTAAAAGCAGCACGATCATCATCGATGAATACTTTGATTGCCGGGTCATTTTCATCAAACCAGTCCTGGTGTATTCTTCTAATCTGGCCGAGGGTCTCTCTGCAGATTTTTGTCATTAGTGTTGAGAGTATCCCATTCGGTACTGGGATTCGCGTTGTTTGCTTTTAGGTTGTTTAAAGCCCATGTTCGAGCTGCTCTCTGAGAGCATGTGCTACTGCTGGGTCCTCAAAATGCTTAGTATTATAGCCTCTAAGCCACGCATGACTTGTGTGATGAGTACATCTCTATGATCTCTTTCTCTGACAATGATGTAGTCAATGAGATGCCAGTGTTTGGATTGAGGGTGTTGCCACGAACCCTTGAACTTGTCAGTTTGCCGAAACAAGGTATTGATGATAGTGAGGCTGTGTGCAGCACACTTACTGAGGAGGAGTAGGCCGTTGGGATTACACTTGCCTAGGCCATTTCTCCTTATGGTTCCCTGCTAAATGCTAGCATCTCTGCCAACTCTGGCATTGAAGTCGCCAAGGAACACAACCTTGTCTTCTCTGGGGATAGAGGTTAGCACTCTGTCAAGGTCGGCATAAAAGGCCTCCTTGATGTCATTCTTTGCATCCATTGCTGGGGCGTATGCACTGATGAAAAGGGCATGACGTGTGTGATTCAGTGGGAATCGAAGCGTCATGATATGCTCGTTGATCCCAAAAGGCATTTCAGTTAGCCTGTGTAGGATATGTTGGCAGATGGCAAAGTCAAGTCCAGAAATGCAGTTTCTCTCCGCAGCAGGCTTACCCTTCTAGAAGAAGGTATAGACAGACCCCAGTTCTGTGAGCTGGCCCTCATCTGGTAGCTTGGACTCACTAATGGCTGCTATGTCGATGTTATACCTAGCCAGCTCTTTTGCCACAAGGGCAGTTATTCTTTCAGGATGCTCATTTGTGCCAGTATCCAGAAGGGTATGGTTTGTTTTTGTTTGGATCTGTGATTTTTAGTGTGTTTTCTACCGCATAAGGATGACCTTACTGGGTGCGGTTGCCCAGTCAGGTTGGGTTTTTATGCTGGCTATGTTTAGGGCACCTTTTCTAGCCCCCTCCCCATGTGGGGTGAGCAGAGTGGCTTCTCAAAAGGGCTGCTCATTCGCACAAACAAGACAGGATTGCAATGCTGCCTCGATCCCAGTGCCTAAACGACCATTTTATCTGTGCCGTCCGTGTTCAGTCATCTCTGCCTGTCTCCGTCGCTACTCGTCCGTCGCTATAGAACTTTTGGAGGTATAATGTGTTTTGATGATGAGAGGTATGATGAATTGGATGATGGCTGTCCTTGAGTTTATTTATGTGGTGAGGCAGGAGAGCAAGCTCCAACTACACATCTTGGCTCTCCCGTCTCCTGATCAAGTGGTGCAAGTGTTGCAATGACTGGGAAGAGGGAGAGTTGCAATGGACTGCTGATAGCTCAGATTGTTGGGTTTCGCCTCAGTAGCCTGTCTATCAGGCATTGCCTTCGTCTGCCGGTGTAGTCCTTGGGTTTCCACGGTGGTCACCTCTTCCGCCTATACCGCCGTTGGTGATTTGTTGTAGCTCTATAAGCATGTTTGCCTGATGCGGGGCTCCACCGCAGATTTTTCGTTCGAGGTTTACTCCCGTAGCCTTATACCTACCAAGGTTAATCCATAAGGCGGGGCAATGGCTGGTAAGAGCCAGAACGTGTTCATATGCCCGTGGGCCTATGCCCCATCCCTTTAGGAACCACTGCTACTCCGAGATCCCCGGCTGGTCTAGCATGGGCTCACGAGGCACCGGTTTACCGTGTGTTGCCATGAGGACCCCTCGCGCGCGCACACACGCACACACACGCACACACACGCACGCACACGCACGCACACGCACGCACGCACGCACATGGACACCCACAGGAAATTGCAACACCTGAAACAGACCAACATCAGTCAATCACTCAGTGGTATGGCAAGCTTAAAGAACTCTGTGGACTGAACAATAAGACAAACCACTTTCCTTTCCTTAGCCATCTCACGAATGGTGACGCAGCTGAGCAATCTAACAACCATTTGCAACTATAAGCCAGACGACCCCCAGCTTGATAAAAGCTTGATAAAACCGGTCTTCCCTGTTACCTACCAGCTGCTGCCCCTCTCCGACTGACGTTGTGGAAGAATTTGAGGTGCTACTATACTGTAGTATGCGGTCTTTCGAGCTGTAGTTATGTCTACCAGGATATTTACATTGTAGCATCCATTAACCTAGGTTAGGTTAGGTTAGGTTAGTTTGGGTTAATAGACGATGCAGAGTAAATATTCCAGTAGAAAGCCTCCAGCTCGTTAGAGCGCCTCCAGCTTCGTAGACCTCATACTATAGTCGCACCGATTTTGAAGCAGCAAGACGTTAAGACAAATTGAAGATAAGTGCTCCACCACACCTATTAACCTACCAATGAAACTCTACAAGGGTTGGCTCCGAAACCAGCTAAACCCCTCTGCTCCATCATCAATGCTTCTCTCAGTCAAGCAAGATGCCCAGCTGTCTGGAAGACCTCATACGTGTCACCAGTAACCAAGTCTAAGACCCCCACTATCCTTAAATGAGCTACGACCCATTGCTATCACCCCAATACCCAGCCTAATTTGCGAAAGTTTCTTTTTGACTGGGCTATGCCGACATTGCAGGCGCCATAGAACCTCGGCAATTTGGCAAATATGAAAACCTCCTTCACCACTCACTGTTTTGTCAGCTTCTCGACTACATATACCGCCATTTGGAAAAACGCACTGACTTCATTTCGGTATTCATCGACAAAGCTATTGACCTCAGGTTTCGGAGAAGTCTTATAACATGGCTTACAGACTTCCTTAGTGTCTGACGCCAAGCTGTACACTTCCAAGGGGCTGGCTCCACCTTTCAGTCACTCACCTGTGGCGCCTCCCAAGGCACCAAAATGGTACCGCTTTGCTTCCTAGTGCTTATAAATGATGCCCCGAGAGAAGCTCCCACTCACTGGAAATATGTGAACAACTCGGCTCCGACTACACCGCCCTCCAGAATATATTGAAGTCACCAAAATTGAGCCACCACCATCCATGTCACCATCAACCATACCAAGAACATTGTTATGCTTATCAACCTCTCATACGACCATGTCCCTCCTCCCTCCATTACATTGGGCCCTAACACACTCCAGTATGTGGACTTCCAACAAGCTTCTAGGTGTCAATATAGAAAACAAACTATATTGGAAAGCACGCTTCAGTGTAATTGTAAAAGCTTCTAGCTCTCGTGTCCACCACCTCCGTCGTCTCAAATCCCTTGGAGTTCCCGGGCCCGAGCTCTTCAGTTCTTACTTATCATTCATATTTCCCAAGCTCACCTATGCTTCCCTGTCTAGTCTTCCTCTTTAAATGTCATACAACGAAATAATCTAGAAAACGTGCAAAAGAGGGCGAATAAGATTATTCTCTCCCCCTCCTACTCCACATATCAAGAAGCGTTCAACACACTGACCCCCTTGACTCTCTCGGATCATCACCAACCCCCCATCTGCAAGTTTGGGGACAAGCTTTTGTATCATCCTCAACACCGTCTCCTGCTCCCACCCGAGATCCCTCGTCCGCGAATTGCTATTCAACACTACAACCGCATCCAGTTCATATGAGCACTTACTGATCTCTATAAGTACAGGCCAACCCCAAACATTGTAAATTTTTCAACAACTCGTAGTTAACCAGTGTGTTTACTCCCTGCTAATCTTACTTTTGTATTGTTACTATGCTGAAATTACCTGTTTAATGATCTCCTTCCACCATTGTTATTACACATTTGTACAACTTTCATCATCTCTCTTGACTGTATATTAAATTTTTAATATTATTATTATTATTATTATTATTATTATTATTATTATTATTATTATTATTATTGCACCCACTCAAACACCTATCCACCCACCTACACGTTATCTTGCATTAAGAACTTATACAGTCGCTTGTAATACCAAAGATAAAATTAAAAATTAAAATGAATTAAATTCTGAGGTAAATTTCCAATGAATAGCAAAGAACAATGACAATAAATATGAGTTAGGAATTTGTCAGCAGCATCTTGAAGGATTTAGAAATAGCGAGCTGAGCTAGTACATGCCCACTCACCTCTCAAAACACTCACGCCACCCCCCATTACCACCAGTCCACCACCCACCATCACCGCCACCCACCATCACCACCAGTCCACCACCCACCATCTCCAGTCACCCACCATATCCAGCCACCTACCATCACCGTCACCCACCATTACTGCCAACCACCACCATTGCCACCCACTATCACCCATCATCTTCATCCACCCACCATCACCACGACCACTACCAACCACCATCACCGACACTCACCAACCATCAACGATGAAAGGCACAGATACACCACGTCTCTTGTCCTAAAAGTTGCATTTCATATTGCCAATAGGCAATTTATATTGTACGAACTAGCCAAAATGGATTTAGGAGGTCGGCTGTTACACTGGACAAATGGTTACCTGCACTGTTTCAGGATTACAAAAGCGAAGTTAAAGATATGCAACTTAGCACCCCACAAGGTGGAGTACTTAGTCCTACTTTGTTCCATGTTCTTATGAATGCATTATTAAAGTCAATCCCAGACAGCCCCAGCAATATTACTGTTAACTATGCAAATGGCATTCTTATACATACTAAAACTCATCGTGAAATGCAAACCACCCTGAACCATGTACAGTCAGCCTGTGAGAACCTCGGTCTCATCATCTCCACTGAGAAAACTAAAGCATTCAACATACAAGCTGGTAACTGAAAACGTGGACCATCAAAGCTTAAGATTGGTAACAATACTACTGACTATGTCTCTTCTTTTAAATATCTCGGTGTCTCTATCCCCTTTACCTCACCTGCCATACAACAGCTAACCCACCAATGTACTGATAGGTTAAAATCCCTTCAATATGTAGCAGGGTACTGCCCACGCACCAGCCCTGGTCCTTCGTGACGGAAAAGACATTGACAAGCTCGAAAAAATGCTAAAGAAAGCCTTAGATTTATTTTTGGCTGTCCCATGAGCACTAAAGTACTTAATATGAGGAAAGAACTAGGTATACCCAGTGTTAAAGATAAAATAATTGAAGTCAACCTCATGATAGCCCCGAGACTTTTGCGTGGTGATCCAGATAACAGTGCTTCTAAGAAACTGCTAGAATGTATAATGAGCCATGAAACTGATGAATCTAGATTCTAGATCAGTGGTTACCAAACTGGGGGCCATGGCCCCCTGGGGGGCCATACAGCAAAATTTAGGGGGCCATAAGCTGAGGCTATGTACACATAAAAATCCCAAGCCCCACCACACTAGAACAGCCAGTCAGCAGCTGAGCCAGCCAGAGATATGGATTGGGAGAGGGGGGCCATGGATAAGGATCATATATGAAAAGTGGGTAATGATCAGAAAAAGTTTGGGAACCACTGTTCTAGATGAATCCAAACTACAGCTACACATAGGAAGATGTTTGGACTAGAGTTTAGACTACTCTAGACTCTAGACCATCTGTACAAAGCTGAGACACAGCAGTGCTTCCTGCCAGCCTGGCGGACAGTTCCCATAGACATCACAACACCCACGTACCCGCCTAAACGATTGGCCACACATAATCCTTATCTCCAACACACTGCCAAAGTGAGAGTTCTGACTACATACATAACCTACAAACTGAAAATAACATCTCACAGTCCATCTACACTGACGGCTCTCTTAACACTGTCTGTGGGAGGACTGGAAGTGCTGTCATTGTGACACAGCCTAACGGTAATTTACTAGAGAAAGGAGCTAGAATTAGTAACTGGGCAGCTACTCAACAAACTGAACTATTTGCCATACTCACAGCCCTGAAACTTGTTGAAGACACTGCCACTGACAGTCTCATCATCACTGACTCCTTATCCTCATTACTTGCTCTTGATACCCCTAAACTCAGATTGTCACCCGCTTGTCTCTGAAACCAGACACAAACATATGTGTCTTGTTGACGGGGTATCAGGATGAAGTTGCTGTGGATCCCCTCTCACATAGGCATTAGTGAACATGATAGAGTTGATGCCTTAGCTAACCTCGCGTCCAACAATGACAATGTTGAGTACAATCTGAACTGTCAAATAGAACCTTAAAAACTGTCATCAGAAAAGAGCTTTGTGATGAATTTGAAGCCAGTAGGCATGTGCAAACAGGCACTAGTCAATCCCTCGTTTACCATGATGAGATGTATCAAATAAAACATGAATATGGAGCAAGAAACAAGATCACTAGATTACAAGATGTTGTAACCGCGAGACTAAGGTTATATACTGTAAGTACCTCTGGCAGTATGTTCCTCAAGCAGATATGAACAAGACTAAAGGTAAAGTGTATGGCCACACTCTCCAACACTACGTCGTAGAGTACACTGTGACAAAATAGAACCTTATAGGGATAGATCCACGCACACTGTGTATGCAATGGCACAGCACTTTATCTCTGATGACAAGATAACTGATATACTAAGGCTGTATCCACACTTTGCATCTTAATACCATAATACCATGATCACTGGGGTCTGATAAACACCCTTTGTGACCTATACTCTGTAAACCTTTTTGTGCTACCGCTCACAGGATGACTATGGGGTGCACAATAAACTAGCTGCTGTCCGCGGCAAAATTCAAAATTCACCCACCATCAATGCCCCTCACCATCTCCAGCAACCTACCATCATTGCCACCCACCATCACCACCACCCTTTATTTCCAGCCAAACATCACAGCCGCATTCTCACCATCACCACCCCCACCGCCACATCACTCTCCCACTATAGGGCCCAGACAGTAACGGAATACCCACCGAGTCCTATACAAGGTTTCTCCACCAAACAAAACCTCATTGAAAATCCCCATTACAATTTCCTCTTTAATTTCCGCTAGTCAAAGTAAGAGAAAGTAATTAAGTGTGAGTGTCAATGAGTCGCATGGGACAATATCCCCGGGAGGAGGAACTATTGTTGTCATCACCCCAGAGATAAATAGGAACACAGGTAAACAAAGGTGGGAGAACAGAGGCTAACGTGGCGACGCCCCTAGGTTTTTGTTGTGTACATCACGCAGGTCGCTTCTACTAGTGATACCAGGGGGAATACTCGGTGGTCTCTGAGAAACATTGTGGAGAGGCATTTTACCTCTCCTAACGACACCTTCAATTCAGGATTAACCAACTCAAGTCCAAGAATAAATAAAACTCTGCTGTAATTTACATACGAACAAACGCTTCACTTCCCGTGTAAGAATCACAGACAGCCTCTACCAACAAGATAAAATGAAAACAATCAGCTAAATATCTTTGCTTTGCATTCTTGTGGTTGGTCATCAATAAGACAATTATCCAGTGAAGTAGAATAAAAAGAGAGACGCTTCACACACAGTCACACTGAAAGCTCTCATGAAGGTGTAATTACTAAAACTCATCATCAGAACAAACGCGTCTTTTCTACAAATCCAGACACGATTTCTGAATAGAGTGATCACTCAGGCCGGTCAACAAAGCAGAGGTGGTACAGGTGGCTGATTCCGGTGTTCTTAATTACTCACGATGAATAACACCGCCAGTGGGCTAATCACTTGATAGGTCAGAGAGAAAAAAAACGAACGAGGAAGCTGGAGGAAGGATGGTTCAGTAGCCGCGGTATGAGACAATGATGATGGGGTTTATGCCTCATTAATCTTAATTTTTATTTCGAATATCTTTTGCCGTGTCTTAGTCATTTGATGTTTGATAATAGTGTTTGAGGGAGCGAGAGTGAGAGGATTGTGATGAAGATGCTGGAACTCAAGGTAATATTAAGTGCAAAGTTTATGGCCGAATTATTTGTTAACCAACGTAGGCCGTGGTATAATAATCTTTTGTATATGTTATTATCTAGATGATAGTAATTATGGATATTTTCATGACAAGTTAATATTGCTGCCTAGAATCATTAACTAAGATTTTCGGAAATAAAGTTTACTGAAAACAGTTTATATTATACCAGTTAATAGAAGTTTTCATTGTGGACAATACACCCAAATAAATCAATAAAACCTTTTGTTGACTCTTGTGACTTACCCACACGTACATAAATAAATAGTCAAGGATCACGTTACTCTTATACAAGTGCCATCGTTTTGTATTCACTCCTTGAAGCAGTGAACAGCTGAGAGAGACAACGTCCCCATTAACTACTGGGGGTGGATGGCCTTAAGGGCAAAGAAGCCCCCAACAGATAAATAATATGGAGATGTAGTGTCAAGATTCAATAAAAAATCATAACAATGTCGATAAGGCTTTGTAGAATTCGGGTTACACTAGTTCATGTTGCACACAGCTCAAGTTACGAGACTCCTGTTTAGATGTGTTGGTCAGACGGTAATTGTGGAGGGCATGAAATGTCAGACAAGATGGGCATTCTGATAGATGGTAACTAATACTAACTGAGATGGGTACACATGTAGCGCTGAACTCATGGCTATTTGGAAATAATTATGTTAAATATTATCTGAATATTACACTATCATCTTAATTAAAAAGTTAGACCATTAATATATATATAACTGAAAAAAGTAAACTATATAAGAGTCTGGAAGAGGATTTCATAAGAAGAATTGAGATTCTGAATCTTAGAAAACTAATTATAAAATCGAAATCTGAAAAGCGTGTTTGATAAATCCTTCTCTGAGAGACAGATTATGAAAGATGAAATTTTTGAAGTGGTATTGAACATTTGAAATAATTTAAACTGAAAAATAAGTTTCGAATAAAGAAAATATGGATCTTTGTAAGGTCAACTATGAAATGTAGACGTTAAAAAGTTAAGAACAGATGTTGTATCTCCTGAACTGGGTTGTGGAATGTGAACTATTTTTCTCAAGTGAATCTCAAAAGGTAAAATTAATAAAAACATCTTCCTTAACAAAATGCTTTCTCGCCAGTGAAATCCTGATGACAAATTTTTAAAAGATTTCATTTGATAAATATCCAAAAGACATCGGTATGTATTTTATCAGTTACGACCTGTCTGGCAGCTTAGAACATAAAACAAATTACAATATTACTTAGTCACACAGCGATTAATTTCTGTATCCATCACCTCTTTTCCCTAGTCACCATCTCACCCTTCTCACAGTAGCCTGAGCCTCTCCTACACGTCTTTCACTACCCTCACCCCCCCATCATTTGGCTGTCTCCTCCTCTTCCTCTAGCTGTCTTTAAATTTTTCTCCACCACGGCCTTCGTAGGGGTAATTATGTTGAATGATGATATAAAAAGAAAAAAAAGGAGGGAAGGGAAAAGGAAGGGGAGGGGGGACGGGCAGAGGGTGTCCATGTTCCGGTGGCTGACTTACGACAACAAACCTTTCAAAACAAGAGACCGTTTTTGCCCTAGTGAATTCTTCATTTATTGTCACTCACGCTCATTAGTCTCGAGTTTCCGGTGGGTATCTCTTCTCTTGTGAGTGTGAGAGAGAACGAGAGGAGGAAGGGAGAAAATGTAGAGAAAGGGAAGGAGATACAAACTAAAAAAAAAGGAGGAGGAGGAGGCAGAGATAGTAAAAACTTGTATTTATTCTTTGTTTTATTTATATTTTCTGGGACAGGTATTGGTGGACGCAACAGCACAAGGGA
Organism: Homarus americanus; assembly: GCF_018991925.1. NCBI lineage: Eukaryota > Metazoa > Arthropoda > Malacostraca > Decapoda > Nephropidae > Homarus > Homarus americanus. The sequence continues at coordinate 14,270,018 of NW_024741901.1, read as the reverse complement.
GAGGCAGAAAACTGTGTATTACTCGCATGTTTGTCTTGGCGAATGACGGGGCCGAAATTTGCTGCTGGTGGCGACGGTCCAGACGTGCATATCCAAGTAATTGTCTCAGGGTCTTGGGTGGACAATCTCCCTCACATAACAAATGACGTTGCTACCTTCTTCACAGCGTAGGTGGCTTTGTGTCCCAAATTTTGTAACAGCGAGTCAGGAGTTAAAAAAGTATGTGTCAGTTAAACAAAGAAAATATGAAATTCTAAGTCGTGTCATAAGATAGTAAAAGCGAGGACGATAAATCTACTAAGTAGGTAATTTATATAAGAAATATGGTAGGGGGTTATCAAGGCTCAAAGGGAAGGTGGCACAAAGAGAACTATTCTCACAAAAGGCTGGCATCCGGGGGCCGCTGATTAGATTACAGGATTGAGAGAAGCGCATCACTCACTCCTATTCTCTTTCCTTTGATCACCTCAGCCGTAGCAGAAATGAGGCAGTTAATAGCGCTTTCAAGTAGCTACCCTTAAATACATGCAGTTCAAAAGAGATGATAAATCACTCCCTAGATTCGTGATTGCAAGCGAAAAAAGCGACGGGAGACAAAGGGGAACATTATCGAACGTCGCTTTAATTACTCTAATAAAGAAGTCTTATTCCCTGAGGGCGAGGCAGTCTTGGCCCGCAGGTTCTTGTGACAGGCCGGGTCGTTACGGGAGAAGGCTGGCCTGTCTCCGCGTCACACGTAATTCGTCTCTGATGATTATCTCCCGGGAAAGCGTAAATAGAGCAGTTTACCCTTAGCACGCCCGAGCGCGAACACTGAATTTTACAGTTGAATGGATGATAGTGTTTTGAGGGAGAGTTCCTCTTAGCGGCGGTTTATCAGCCCGTAAATTCTCGATAATAGGTCGTTCATTAGCCTAATCTCAGCGAGATGTACGATGCCCCCAAGATTCATGAATATAAAGAAGTTTCCACAATGAGAGTAAATATTTGGCACGTCTGGCCCGGCGGGGTCCCGCTGGTGATGGTGTCAGCCTCAACACAAACCTGCCCTGTCCGCTGGCCCACACCTGGCTCGTGGGGGAGGGCGGGGGAGGAGCGGGAGGAGGGAGGGCGGGGGGGGGAGCGGGGAGAGGGAGGGGGGACTGAGGTGGGGAGCAAGGAATGGGAGTGAGGGAGCAGGGAGTGGGAGACGAAGAAGGGGATGAAATAGAAGGGGGACCCAGGGAGTGGGAGGGGAGCAGAGACTGGGAGGGGTTGCAGAGGAGGGGAGAAGGGGGACAGGGAGCGGGAGGAGGGGGGACAAGGAGGGAGAGGAGAGGGAGCGGGAGAGGGAGCAGAGAGTGAGAGGGGTTGTGGGAGCAGTTCTCATAGCCTTGTATTGCCCTTCTAATCACTAACTGTAGTTAATGCACGTTGCTCGACCTTTAACTTGGGGAAAATCTTCATAACACTCTTTGTGTAGGCCTCACCCTTCCTCTCCTCCCATCACCTGGCACTCCAACTTCCGCTTGTTATACGGGTTTATCATATTCAAAAACACCCAGTCTTAAGGGAGAACTTATAAACGTTCTCTGAAAACTAAATGAATAGAAACTTCGTGGTGTTACGACGCGAGCAGATAATTTCCTCTTTTATACATGTCAGTTGCAACAAATTGTATAGAGTGTATGCGTTGAAGTGCACATGGCTCTGTACAACACCAAAAAGAGAAAAGTCAACAAATATTTAGTCGTTCATAATAAAAGTAACAAGTGCTGTGCTTGATGCTGTGAGACATCCAAAAATTGAATTTTAAATAGCAAGTTTGCATTACTGTAGTTAACACGAGAGATGAGACACCAAAACGTTGACTCTTAATGTTTTAGTCCTCTAGACATCAGCTGTAATTCTCTGACAAGATGCTTACGTCAGACCACAACCACAAGGAGCCACTCCATCACATCTTGAACGCTCAATCTCGACAAATTAGGGTACGTGTTGGCAGAGAGACCAAGATACCCTGCTGCCATACCCACTTGTTTTGAAGGAGATACCTTAAAAAAATTGTAAGAAGTCATTCCAGATCGAGGGATTCACGGAGACAACTGACGAGTGACCCAGAGAGTGAGGGAACGTCTGGGCACCTACCAGGGAGCTGTGTCAAGTATGGGGACAATGACTTATGTGTGTGTCAGAGGACGAGTGTGTCACAGAATGAGTGTTGCAAAGAACGAGTGTGGCAGAGGACACGTGTTCCACAGACTGAGTGCATCATAAAATGCGTGTGTCAGATACGAATGTGTCACACATTAAGTGAGACATACATTGAGTGTGCCAGAAAACGAGTGTCACAGACTTGAGTACAATCACAGAATAAGTACAGTATGTTAGAGAACAAGTGTATCACAGAATGAGTGTGTCATAGAATTAGTGTTTCAGAGGACGAGTGTGTCACAGGACGAACTTGAACCCTCTACTCTATACCTTTACACAATGTAGGAGCTGCTACAACGGCCATCAACACTAAGAGGTGGTGAAGCAGAGGTCGATCGCTCAATATTAGAATATGACCTGTTGTGAACTATTGTCCTTTAGTAGGTAACACTACCTCGTATACAAACAACACCGTGACTCGCCCACACACAACATTCACATCTGGGTTCATACGATAGAGATTCCTCATAACTTAAGCTGTACGAATGTCCCTAACTTGTTGAATTATACAGAAGAATAAAATTACCTGCAAAAATGGCAACAAAATTATATTGATACAAATTAGATACATTGTTATGACACAGGAGACAAATAATTTATATGTTTTTTTTCATATGATTTCTTGATTTTGATATTGCCTAGTACTAAATTATTTCTTCTGGTTAAGGTAGAAACTCAGTTTAATTCTCAAGTCGATTTGGCCATTATGTTAATTCTATACTTGAGAATAATCCTTACAGTTTTGAATCTTCACTTACGAGGAATCTTCATCACACGACCCTTGACTTATATATAAGATATATTTTTTTTTAGCTAGATGTACTTTGGGGTAACAATGTAAATAGATTAGATATATGTCTCACCGGATGACAGTCATGGAAATAGACATGTACGCGGGGACAGTACATCGGTGTATATAGTTCATCAGGCACACAAACAGAAAATTCGACAGACAGACATATAGAAGCACTTGTGGGAAAATATTGTCAATTCCATGGTCAATAAATTCAATAAATTTACTCCTACCTGCATCAGCGGACTGAGCAATCAAAAACAAACTAAATATTCTCTCTCTCTCTCTCTCTCTCTCTCTCTCTCTCTCTCTCTTGATCTCCTCACTGTGTTGACACCACCATGAGTCACCCGGGTGAAAATAGTGCTTTCCCCTCACCTCTCTGCGTGAAGCAACATGGGTGAACTGCTCGTAACGTCACTGTAGTAACTCCGCCCGTGACGACGTGGCCGGGCACTTCACCAACAGCTGATGTATTCATTTACACGAGCAGGAGATGTGCGCTGTGAGATAGGAATATCCCCCGTGAGAGATGTGGCACCCCCTAATTTACACGAGAGCAGCAGATAGGACCAAAGGGAAGTAAAACACAACCCTTTAACATAAGTTTATCTAAAGTAATTTTGTTCTCGTTGTAGATGTTGTCAGGCGGGAGGCCAGATATTGAAGAGATGTATGGGCTATGTTAACTGATCCTGGGTGCCCCATGGATTATGATAACTGACTGGGGTGATACATTGCTAACGTTAACTGATTGGGGTGAAATATAGGACGATGGCTGCAAAGTGTCAGAACAGAAGGGGCGTATTATCCAGTGATGTACAGCCGTCAGATGAGCAGCGATTAGCAAAGGGGATGATCAGCTGATCTCTCGTCGCTGTGGTGTAAATCAGGGAGCAGGAAGCAGGTGGGTCAGATTCGTTGATTAGTTCTGGCAGTAACACGTAACTGGGTGGGTAAACATCCTGTTTATAAACGCTATCAGGAAAACACTTTTATTATGGTCTTACGGACAATATTTCTCTCTGATTTCACCGCGAGTGTTGAACAAAATAACATTAATCCATTTATATATATTTCACTGTTTTCCCTGGTCATATATCCAAACATTTCACCCCACAGTCTTTAAGCATATATCTTAATGTGTTATAATAATATGGTCTCAGGACACGACGTGATATACATATATATTTTGTATTGTATTTCGTTAATTAAGATGAGACAATTCACAGATGTTATTTTGTACTTTATAGAGACGAGATAATTCGCAAATGAAGAGAAACAAAAGTAAGCTCAAAGTGCGGGCGTCCCAAGAGCCATCGTTAAGGGCTGTCGGTGCCACATTAGCAGCCCTCCGCTCCTTCATTAATCAGCCATGTTGACGGACGCTTAGTGTAACAAACCCAAGGAAGCTTAACAGAGAACGGGAATCTTTGTTTACATTCTGCTTATAGTTTGACGGATTGTTAGTAGGCATCTGTCTAGTGTCAGCCGCAAGCAGTTTCAATGAATGGCTGTTTATTTATCTCTGCTGATATTAATAGCAGCAGTGAGGGCGGCGAGACAGTGTGGGTGGCGAGGCAGTGAGGGAGGTTTAGGCAGTGAGGGTGGCGAGACAGTGTGGGTGGCGAGGCAGTGAGGGAGGTTTAGGCAGTGAGGGTGGCGAGACAGTGAGGGGTGGCGAGGCAGTGAGGGAGGTTAGGCAGTGAGGGTGGCGAGACAGTGTGGGTGGCGAGGAGGAGAGGAGGTTTAGGCAGTGAGGGCGGCGAGACAGTGTGGGTGGCGAGGCAGTGAGGCGGCGAGGTGTGGGGAGGCGAGGCAGTGGTGAGGAGGTGAGGCGAGACAGTGAGGGAGGTGAGACAGTGAGGGAGGCAGTGAGGTGAGACAGAGACAGTGAGGGAGGTGAGACAGTGAGGGAGGCGAGACAGTGAGGGAGGTGAGACAGTGAGGAAGGTGAGAGAGTGGGAGAGGCAAGGCAGTGAGGGAGGCGAGACAGTGAGGGCAGTGAGACAGTGAGGGAGGTGAGACAGTGAGGGGAGGCAGGACAGTGAGGGAGGCGAGACAGTGAGGGAGGCGAGACAGTGAGGGAGGTGAGAGAGTGAGTGAGGGCAAGGCAGTGAGGGAGGCGAGACAGTGAGTGAGGCGAGACAGTGAGGGAGGCGAGACAGTGGGGAGGCAAGACAGTGAGGAGGCGGACAGTGAGGGCGGTGAGACAGTGGGGAGGCAGAGACAGTGAGGAGGCAGAAACAGCGAGGGCGGTGAGACAGTGAGGGAGGTGAGACAGTGAGTGAGGCGAGACAGTGAGGGTGAGACAGTGAGGGAGGTGAGACAGTGGAGTGAGGCGAGACAGTGAGGGGAGGAGACAGTGAGTGAGGCGAGACAGTGAGGGAGGCAGAGACAGTGAGGAGGCAAGACAGTGAGGAGGCGAGACAGTGAGGGCGGTGAGACAGTGAGGGAGGTGGGAGACAGTGAGGGAGGCCAGAAACAGCGAGGGGCGGTAAGACAGTGAAGGAGGTGAGACAGTGAGTGAGGCGAGACAGTGAGGGAGGCGAGACAGTGAGGGAGGCAGAGACAGTGAGGGAGGCAAGACAGTGAGTGAGGCGAGACAGTGAGGGAGGCAAGACAGGGAGGACAGTGCAAGGGAGCAAGACAGTGAGGAGGCCGAGAGTGGGGAGGTGAGAGGCGAGACAGTGAGGGAGGTGGAGGTGAGAAGGGTGAGGCAAGGCAGTGAGGGAGGCGAGACAGTGAGGGAGGTGAGGTGAGTGAGGGCAAGGCAGTGAGGAGGAGACAGTGGGAGGCAAGACAGTGAGGAGGCCGAGACAGTGAGGGAGGCAGAGACAGTGATGGAGGCAAGACAGTGAGTGAGGCGAGACAGTGAAGGAGGTGAGACAGAGGGAGGCGAGACAGTGAGGAGGTGAGACAGTGAGGGAGGTGAGACAGTGAGTGAGGCGAGACAGTGAGGGAGGCGAGACAGTGAGGGCGGTGAGACAGTGAGGGAGGTGAGACAGTGAGTGAGGCGAGGCATCTAGTAAATAGTAACTAAGACGACCATCTGATAGTCCACAAATATTTATGTCGTTGATTTATGCATCAGTGTGTAACAAGTGTCGGTATAAGTAAAACTCTTCATAGTGTAAGAAACTGAACCTAAGATATTATATCACAAACCAATTTATCTCAACCTTTCTCTTGTTAACCCCTTCACTACGGGACGCCACTTTTATTAATATTTGGTTAACGCCAGACGACTTTATTCAGCACAGAGGGGGGGTCCCGTACACAAGTGGTTAATTTAAACTACTGTAAAGTGTTGTACGAGTAAAGGCAGTCCAAATAATATGATAATTCTGAAGATCAGGGTCTTATCTTCATACCAACAGGAACTTGTGAGGAAGAACTGCCTCATAGTCACAAGCTGCTGTACAATATTTAGAGAGATATACGGTTTCCTGGCTGAGGACATTACTCATACACCATTAAAGTTAAATATGAAAAGTTTTATTGTTTTATTCATAATTTTCACGGCACTAAAAACTGTCACCAATTATTCCAAGAGTTACACACACATACCTTGTGTGTGTATATATATATATATATATATATATATATATATATATATATATATATATATATATATATATATATATATATATATATATATATATATATATATATATATATATATATATATATATATTACAAAAAAATTAACTCTACACAACGACTCTATCTTTTAATTTACCAACCATCAAAATGAGAAAGATGATATTCCCTGATCAGAACTGAACATCATAATAATAAATCAGACATTAAACAACTATAAAGCCATAATTAACTGATGATTAGGCATATAATCAACCAACAAATAACCAAATAATTCGGCAGCAATAAATTTCAACTCATAAACAAAGAGGGTTTGGTCTCCCCTCCCGGGAATTAGTTTCACTCTATTTATTTGTTCCAATTTACCTGAACAATGCTAAATATATGACGGCCATTTTTCATATTCTAAATTGGACATTATATATATATATATATATATATATATATATATATATATATATATATATATATATATATATATATATATATATATATATATATATATATATATATATAAACGTGTTAGACAGTGGATAATTTCACCGTGAAGCGAATATTAATTACACACGTGATTTTGCTCTGAAGTTCTAAGAAATAAACCTAAAGTATCTAATCTAATATAGCAATCATAGGGTGCATTATCACTCAAGTTAGCTGAGGTATAGGTTACGTTTCGCTTGGCTTATTGCGTGTGAGGTGATAGTTAGCAGGTCGACTGGTTCACGGCAAAAATATTAATTTTGTAAATGTGTTGTAAGTTTAAAGGTAGGAATATGAAATAAATGGAGAAAATACCACTAAGAATGATTAAATTTGTATTACGTCAACAACACTAACAGTAATAATAATGGTAAGAATGATTACTGTAGTGATGACAAAAATATCTTCATGAACAACAAAAGCAACTATGACAACAAGAAACAATAATAATAATAATAATGATAATAACATTAATAATAATAATAATAATTATTATTATTAATAATAATAAAATAATAATAATAATAACAATGATAATAATAATAATAATAATAACAATGATAATAATAATTAGGGCCTACTTTCCTTATTTTTCATACATGTAAGTCTTCTGCTGCTGCTATACAAGCGGTCTCTAGCGCACGAGAACACTTTACAATGTTAACAGAAAAGGTCAGCGATACACTTGTCCTCCTGGGGATACTTAGCAGTAAAATCGTATTCAGAGAAGCGAACCCCAAGGCTACGGCAAGAAGATTCATATTAAAATACTCTGTTCACTAACCCAGACATCTGGAGCCTGTAGACGTTGTGAAGGAAGCCGCTGATTGGGTGATACAATAGTGGGGAACGTGGTAATATACAGCTCTTCGTGATATCACTTAATATTCTGTATACAGTATACAAATATCGATTGCTATAATTTATGAGCAGCTAGAATCATTCTGGAATAATATCTGTAGACAAAAAGTGAAAATTAGCCTTAGAAATATGTTGATGCTCTAGAAAAATGGAATAGATTAAACAGTGTTATAAAGAGAGGAGCGACGCTCGCTGTTTACATCGATGTTATTACTCCATGATTCAGTGCTCCACTCAGGCTGATTCCAGGGCTTCGTCTGGAGTCGGACCACTGACCATGAAAATAGGTGGGGAAAACAGACCTGTGGCAGACCTACGAGCAACTCCCATCTCTAATAAGGTTTGTTGTTGATTTACGTGGCTGTTTTAATTAGCCGACAATAAATTCCATTTCCAGAAATATAATACTTTCCACTATTTTGGTACAATTTATTAATATATACTGTTTAATGTCAGTGAGTAGTACACGACTGTATGGAATCGTTTGATTTTCAGAGTACTGCTATCCATGTCAGCACATCGAGAGAAATTGGCGGTGTTAGGCATAGTCGGTGGGCAAAAATATAAAGTCAGACTCGCAATGTCATCATGAATGCACGAGTATATCGCTACTTCAGTCGACAACGAAGAGCCGATTCGAGTACCGAGGTCGCCCAACGATTTTGCTTGGGAGATTGGTATCCCCACCTCCCCCGACCAACAAGCCTGTGTGCTATGTAAGAGAACAGACAGCCTCACATTCATGCACTAAATCCTAAGATGTCCCCACACACAACACTTCCGTGACGCCTGCTGGACCACCACTCAGCAACCTCCTGACGGAGGCACGATGCTTATCACCTGCAGACTGGCCAGAAATTTAAAAAATAATATTGATGTAATTTTGAAGGAATGTCCTTCCTTCCTTCCTTAGGCTTAAGTAAGCCACATGCTTCTGGTAACATTATACAGAGGTACCTAGTGACAGCAAGTAAGTGTTTTTGTTTTTTTTGTTTTTTTACGGGGATTAGCCCACCCGGGCACAGGTCACTGACCCACATTGGGGCCTGGGGGCGAAAATGTAAAATATTAATAAATAATAATACTAATAATAATAATAATTCATTGTAAATAAAAATTGTAATAAAAAAATAAAAAATAAAATAATAATGATACTACTACTACTACCACTAATAATAATAATAATAATAATAATAATAATAATAATAATATAAAACCATAAATACAAAATGAAAAAAAAAGATCAAAAGTGAGAAACAATATACAGTATGTATGCTGTGTTGTCAACAGTAAGAGAAACAATTGAGACCCTGCAATTATGTGTAAATGAGGCAGATAGTCAGATCAGCAACCTGGGACTTGGTTACAATTTTCGTGATGCCATATGGCAGCAGGGTCCACCATTAGACAGTACATCATTCTTCCAATATCTTCCCAGGCGGTAGTACCTCCCTGTTTGGTAGCTACCTACTACTTGCGGTGCAGAGAATAAAGCGAGAGGCGTCTGAATGCGAACCCCACCCCATATTATTACCCGCACACAACGTCAAGAAATTATGTGTACTGGACAATTTTGACAAAAGTGTATCAGGAAAGGCATTCTATCATTGTACGAGAGAATGTACTATTATTACAATGTATATTAAACATATCACTAAGTGACAGAAACCCCGTGGAGTTAAGAGAAAGCGAGAGGATTAAGGTAGAGCAAGATAGTTGGAGCTCTGTGCCGGAGAGAGTGTTTCACTAGCGGTGAGAGGCCAGCGAAAGGTAGGTATCTAAAGTGACTCCAACTCCCCCTCTCCCTTCCTCAGATGACTACCTTAATTAAACAGAGTATAGGTAGAGTGTCTTGTAGTACAGAGACCAGAAAGTATGATGTGGGATTCGGTTTAACCCTTTGGTCATTTTTTTTAATAATTGATGAATTTGTGTAAAAAAAAAAATACTTGAATTGCAAAAAAAAAATATAATAACTGGAAGTAGAGATTGTACTTACATGTATTTTTTGTTTCCTATTCATTTTATTATCATTATCACAAAAGGTGTTTTGATAAATTATTGCTTAGTCCTGACAGCTGACGTCTCGAGCACAGTTTGACAGAATAGCCGTTCGGGCCGACACACTACATCATTGATACTGATCCTTTGAATCCGGCGGAGGAATTACCAGCCACTTTGTCTCTGTCGTGCAACTAATGCTTGACACTTGCTGATACCCTCTTGTAAACAAATAAATAAATAAACCAAAAAATAAACGCACGTCCTGGGGAGGGGGGGGAAGACTAATATTTAGATGTCAGCTTAAATTTATTGGTAAAGAAGTTAATGACAATCATGTTACCAGGATTTTCCTTTCATAAGTTTATATTAAAAACTTATGAAACTAATAATGTGCAGTTATAGTGACAGCACACCACCTTGATCCATCCCTTTAGGAGACATTTGCCTCGGTAATTAGTGTTTTAAAGTATTATATTTGACATTAAGAACTAAGAGATACATTGGGCTGTCACCTCCCAGGAGTACAACGCCCTGACGGATATACACAAAAAGTATCCAGGTTTGTTATGTGTGTTGACAACTTTGTCTTAACTTTTTGGATATTAATTTCCAATGACTACTTAACACTTTGAAGGCCTGGAAACACTCGGGAATATATTGTATCATAACTAATTTGCTCCTTCAACGTCAAAAGGTACTATAAATTTAGGCACTAACTCATCTACCAGCCTAATAACTTATGCATAGATATGTCAGTGTGTAGTACAGTTGTGGCTGTCAACTGGTTTTTATTGGTTTTACTTATAATTGTACAGGAATTAAAACAAAAAGCTTCAGTTAGAATTATGATGAGAAATAATATAACCATTTACATAGATAATTTGAACTAGGAAAAAATTCGTCAGCAGGCCGTGAAATTTGGTGCATTCTAATACATTCAGAAAGTTGTGAAGAGGTTTTGTATTCATTTATAACAAAAGAGGGGGTGGGGGTGGGGGGCCAAAGTAAATAACGCCCTGACCTCCCTGTAAATGTGGAGATGGGTGTTTTTCCCATTACAACCCTCCCCATAATCTTCACCCATGACTGGCCCCACAGAACATTTTACAAACACCATAAAATGAGGACTGTAACTGAGTATCATTTCTCACGAGTGTGAAAGTCTTTGTTTACTCTGTCAGACACTGAGCAGCCCTCCATTCGATAACAGCATTAAGGGACATCCAATTAACCCAGAGTGCATATGCAGTATTTTCATACTTGATCGTTTCATCCAGGAATGTGTCTTATTCTGTCCAAAACCAATATAGAATATAAGATAAATTAAAATTCAAAGTATTCTTATTTTCAAGACTGATAAAAAGAAGAGTGCTGGGGTGTGATAAAAACTTGGTATGAGGTATGCACACATAATGTCACTCACAACCTCTGTCACCAGGTCCGTGTCACTGTTATGCGGACGTTGTGGTAACTGACACGATCATCGGAGTAACTATTCTTATGGCCTCTCTCGGTTTATTTAGACGACATATATTACCTGTCATAGAGTGGCTTCGACTCAGCTGAGATGGCAGGTTTTCAAGTGCGACTGCAAAAGAGGTGATATAACTCTTGGCAACAGAATTTAGTCACATCACTCAACCCTCACGCAACAGTGATGTACACACACACACACTGTACCTGTCTCTGACCTCATGCACTCCAGTACTCCCATCAGCAGTAAGTCATCCAATTCACAACATCTGAGAATTCTACCTTATTTTGTAATCCATAAATAATTCAATAATCTTCACTAAGTATAAGGAAGAATTATTCCTACATAATTCCTTGTAATTTACCCTTATCCCTTCTTAACAGTGAGCACCATCACAAACGTAAATTATCACTTTTTCCCTACGGTAATTTTATCCAATTCCACCAACTATTTTAACCACGAATGAATCCCGACACATTTTAATTGCCGGGGTAATCCATCACCTGTTAATAGGTTGGCTAACGAATGTCAGTCTTTTATTTATACATTAATAAAGCCACATAGCACAAAATTACATGACTAATATCGCATCATCAACTATTAACTCATTTTGAAAATATCTTAAAATATTATAGTTTGAACAAGCGAGTGTTAATGTGTATTGGGCGTGTATCACAGGGGCACTGTCGTCGATCAGGTGGTGACGAGAGGTTAGGGGGGGGGGGTTGTGCCATTATTGACTTGCTGGTTGGAATCAGTTACCAAAAAAGGCTTTAGAGTTATTGAAACCGTATTTTGTTTTATTTTTATTTGATGTTGAGCGAACATGTCGTGCCAACAGGGTGAGGACGATTTTGTGGAGGGGAGGGTAGGGGAGGGGTGGATAGGGTAGGGGAGGATAGGGAAGGAGAGGGAAGGGGAGGATAGGGAAGGAGAGGGAAGGGAGGGGAGGATAGGGAAGGAGAGGGTAGGGGAGGGGAGGATAGGGAAGGAGAGGGGAGGATAGGGAAGGAGAAGGAAGGGGGGAAGGAGAAGGAAGGAGAGTGTAGGGGAGGGAGGATAGGGAAGGAGAGGGTAGGGGAGGGAGGATAGGGAAGGAGAGGGGGATAGGGAAGGAGAGGGGAGGATAGGGGAGGATAAGGAAGGAGAGTGTAGGGGAGGAGGATAGGGAAGGGGAGGGGGGTCGAAGAGGAGGAAGAGAGGGGAGGTATATTTATATAACTTCCCAATAACTTTTTAATAATCAAAGTGGGGGCAAACATATACACACGTAGACAAACGCGCACACGCATATATATATATATATATATATATATATATATATATATATATATATATATATATATATATATATATATATATATATATATATATATATATATATATATATATATCACTGTAGGTGCGCACATATATACAAACGTATTTATATGAATGATTTGTAGACAAGGACAAATGCATGTTCTGAAACATACAGGAACAATCAGAAAATTTTATAATATACCTGTATACACGAGGAGAACAATAAACAAACCGGAAGACATTAACAAAGACAAAAAGAAAGAAAGAAAGACAAATGTAGCAAGTCGGCGAGAGAATGGGAGAGAGAAAGAGAGAGAAAACGCATGGGAGTGGCTCAACCTCATCATGAAGATCAGTGTGATTCATGTTCTGTGTAATAAAACTGTAAACAAAATAATGACTGGCCAGACAAAGTGTTCCCCATCACGTCAGGACCAAGCTGTGAGAGATATACAGCCTGTACACCTGCCATGAACTACACATATGCAATGACCAGCCCTAACACACACACATGGTTCCCTCCATCACGTACGTAACTCTGTTACAATTGATTTCCAAACGAATGAAAAACCTATCAGCGCTAAATGTCGGCTTCAGTCACCGTGGCTTATTTACAATGAAATATTAAAATGGAAAGTCGCTCATCACTGGTCGGCCGAATTTCTGGTTAAATTTTAGATAGCAGAAAAACTAAGATATTTCTCAAAATTTTGAAAGATCAGATTAGGAGACGAGTAATGGCCGATAATTATCGCACGAGGAGTGTGTGTGTAGGGTGTCGGTGTGAAGAACTTCTAGTGACAGGGAACTTACCGCTACTGAAAAGTTGTTCATGAAAAATATATATGAATGAACTCTGATAATGTCTAATATTTGCTCATGCAATTGCACAGTTTGGTATAAGTGTGTATATGTCTAACACTCAGATCGAGCTGTTAATATAAAGGAACTGACTCTTAGATCCTTCCATAACAACGGTAAATTTATTGGCGAGTTAATCCTGTCCTTTTCATTGAATCATAAATGTCTCTGAGGATATATATATATATATGCAAGTAAATCACTGTAGGTGCGCGTGATCCAGGTATATGCTGATAACCACAAAGAAAAAGAAAACACGAAGTTCCCAAGCGCTTTTGTGTAATTCATATCTTCAAGGGTGAGTACAGACTAAGGAGAAATACATAACAAGGCTAATATATACAGTAGAGGAGAGTGAGATCAAGTCCCTAGGGGACAGTGAGTGTCCAAAATGGTCCGGTCACTAGGCAGTGACCCTACTAATCTTCATAAGCACAGCAGCAGTCCGTGGTGAGGTCAGAGGGTAAGATGACCCAACCTTCTCACCTCGTTACAAATTTTCTTAATTACGAAATTATCCAGTTTGTACATACCATTACTCAAATTCATGTTGACGGATTCGGTATGTTTAATGAGACTGGATTCTGGAAAACAGTGCGTTAATGTTCGAAATAAGCAAACAGAGTATTAGGTTTTATATCTAGACGTGTAAGTAATAAGAGTGCAGAGGTCTTATTGCAACTATATCTTGCGCTAGTCAGGCCGCACCTCGATTATGTGGTTCAGTTCTGGTGACCTTATTATAGAATGGATATCAATTTACTGGAGTCGGTGCAGCGAAGAATGACGAAAATGATTCCGGGACTTAGAAACCTTCCATATCAAGATAGGTTAAAGAAACTAAACTTGCATTCCCTAGAAAGACAAAAAGTGCGGGGAGATATGATAGAAGTATTTCAGTGGGTGAAAGGAATTAGTAAAGGGGATATAGATAAAGTTCTTATAATATCCAAGCAGGATAGGACTCGTAGCAACGGATTTAAGTTGGATAATTTTAGGTTTAGGAGGGAGATAGGAAGGAACTGGTTCACAAATAGGGTGGTGGACGAGTGGAACAAGCTTAGCAACTTTGTAGTAAGTGCTGGAACGCTGGAAAGTTTTAAAAGGTGGCGAGATAGATTCATGGATGATAGAGAGTGGTAGTAACTCTCGACAGGAGCTGCCATGCACAGGCCAATCGGCCTATTGCAGACTCCTTTTTTTCTTATGTTCTTATGTTCCTACTGTCAATTGAATTACAAGGTAATAGTGAGGAGGCATTATCCCAATCAATGCAACGCTTATTATCCCTCAGATGAACAAACAGAGCATTGGATTCCTGGCCTGTCCTAACACTATATTTATGTTGTTTAAGTCTAGTTACAAGATCTTTACCTGTCTGGCCTAAGTAAAACATATTATATTCTTTGCAAGGAACCTTGTAAATGCAGTCGCCTGCATTGTTGGGGAAGTTCTTGATTAACATTTGTTTTACAGTGCATGAGTTTTTAAATGCCACATTGACGTTCCAGGTTTTTAGTTGTAAAGAAATTTGAGAGAATTTTTTGTGAAATGGTAATACTAAGAGATTCTTATACACAGTATATTATACACGTGAACATTGGAGTG
The DNA here is from genome assembly GCF_018991925.1 of Homarus americanus. Lineage (NCBI taxonomy): Eukaryota > Metazoa > Arthropoda > Malacostraca > Decapoda > Nephropidae > Homarus > Homarus americanus. The sequence goes on along the minus strand of NW_024741901.1, from coordinate 14,254,839 downwards.
GAGTAACCGCAGACTAATATAAAACTGGCGTTCATTCAGCTGACTGTTGTTGAGAGAAAGACTTTTTGTAGTTTATTGTAGTATTAGGCTTACTAATAAATATGTAACGCCACAAACATTAACTTCCCTTACTGTGTCGATCTAGAATCCAAATATTGTAATACAGCCACGAGATTTTTTTTATTTTTGTTTTTGTTTTATAAGCGGTCAGTTTCAAAGTACTGCATCAGCTCCCAGTGAAAGCTACGTCATATAACTTTGCCAATTTGACGCCCAGCCTCAGGTTGACTCAGAGCATGGAGACTACCACTGCTTTACAGATCCTCTACAGACCCTCTATTAGTTTTACATTACTCCTGTTCTGAAAGATGGGTCTTCTGTTTTCCTTTCTTCCCTTTAGTGTTTTTCCTTCTTCCCTTATTAGTATTTCCATGTCCCATTATTACGCCCTCTCTCTCCCCGACTCCTTCCATCTGTCTGTCCGTACGTCTGTCTCTCCTGTACCTAAGGTTTGGTTCAGTTATCACTAGCCTCCCAGAGTCACAGTTAACACACAACTCTCCAGCTATTCTCCATTATTAGCACAGCTTGTCTGGCGTCTCACAGAATTCCGATTTAAAATTTGAATTACGAGGCAGTGAAGCCAAGCTGCATCAAGAGAACAACAAGGGCGTATCAACCACCATTACACAGGTATCACATTCGACTCTCAGACTAGATAGCACAGGGATTATTTTCCAGCTATATGTTAAAATGTGGTCTGACTTTGTGGAAACAGGAAATGTTGACGAGGCTTCCTGGCTCTAGATGAGATGGAGGTAATTTGTTTGGGGACGTAAATAAGACAATTATCAGCACTACGTGTGTCAAGAGGTGGCTCTACCACCGCCAGCCGGACTTCCTCCACCACCCTCGCCTACTCCCGTCTTGCTCAAGCGCGCCGCCCATCAACCTGTGTGTTTACCTGAGGGTCTATGGGAGGGATAGCGCGAGGCATGTTTTGTTTTAGGGTGTTCTTGTCCATCTGCAGGTGACCAAATCTGTCCAGAGGAGTGTTTGTGTTCGTATGTCTCAATCAATCCTGGGAATCATTTGTGTTCGTGTGTTTCTTTCTACCTGTGAAACACCAAAATCTCTGCACAGGGAAATAATTTTATCAGTGTTGTGTTGTTCGACTGAAATAACCAAATCACTACGAGTAAATGTTTTATATTTATGTGTTAGCATTAGCCTCGGGCTGTCTAGATGTGATGCTTCCTCTTGTTTAATGGTAATTCTTGTCTTAATGTATCTGTTATACACGAAAGCTGTTGTGTTCAAGTGTCAGGGAATGTTTATATTTGTCTAACTGATCCTGATCCTGGCTGGTAGCATGTGTGTGTGTGCTACTGTATATTCCTGGGTGTGTTGCTAGCTTGTGTATGCTGCTGGCTCTCGAGTCTTCCTCTCGGACGATCATAAGCCTGTGTACATAGAACATAAGAACATAAGAAAATGAGGAGTCTGCAATAGGCCGGTTGGCCTGTGCATGGCAGCTCCTGTCGAGAGTTACTACCACTCTCTATCATCCATGAATCTATCTAGCCTCCTTTTGAAACTTTCCAGAGTTAGTATGTCCCCGTTATGTTTATTCAACTTATAAATGTTCTCTGTATCTCTGAACCTGGATTTTTCTTAAGTGAATTTCTAAGTATTTTAAAGTGTGTGTCATCCTGTTCATTACCTTCCATTATACAGATACACTTGTGGGCTTGGGTACGCGCCCCCCTTGATATTCAGAATGTTTTATCCCTGGGTTAAACTGTACACTCTATCACCCGCTGTGTTGTGTGTCCTGTCATCGCTGATTTATGTCTCCTATCGTTGGTTTTGGTATATGCCCCATCGCCACATACGCTATGAGTCCATTTTGCTACATTTCGCTTTTTTTCCCACAAAGCTTTTTTATTTGTTGAATATTTGTATTGTTTGATGTGTTATTCGTATCACAAACAAATGTGTTTCATTTGTCTGTGTTGCGCTTTTCCCCTTTTGTTTATCTCTTCTATGTTTGACGTTTTTATTATAACGACCGATAACTCGTTAACCACTCTAACAGGGTGTGGTGGTTATTACTGTGGTAGTTAACTTGTGGTTGTTGCTGTTTTCTGTTTTTTTGTTTTCCTCGTCCGTGAACTGGCGGGTGTTGGAGTGCTTGTTGTGTGTTTTACTTCCACCACCTGAGAGTAAGTCACCTGTTTTTTATTTTTTATTCCTCTTGTTTTGTTTTTTTTCGTTTCAATCATCATGAAGGTACGAAAGGAAGAAATAGAGGATGTATATATCACATATCCAAACCTAACCAAACATAACCTAACCATCTCGAGTCAACTCAACTCAACCAAACTTAACCCAATCTAATTGAAGCTAACATAAACTAACCTAACTTACTCATAACGAGGCCAAGCTCAACCTACCCTAACCTAAAACCTGATCTAACGCAAGCCAACCCTAGTTAACCTACCTTAGCCTATCTATGTTTAACTAAACTTAATTTAGTTAAACATAATCCAACTTAACCTAACCCAACCTAATTTAACCTAATTTAAAAACAAATTAACCCAATCAGACGCAACTTAACCTAACCTAACCTTACCAAATCTAACCTAAAATAACTTGATCTAACATGACCTTACCCAACCTAGCCTATCGCAATGGTACAGACACACACACGCATATCAACCAACACACAATACCTTTCCTCCTATAATATTACCATCTCACATAAAAAGGTAATATCCTAAACTTGACAACCATTACGTGAGACGGAAGTGAAGGGACGCCGCTAGATGGAGGTGCAACCAGAACCATCTTGGTAGATTTATATACTAACAGTAATATCTCTCTCTCTCTCTCTCTCTCGTTATGTTCAAGGAGCCCCGCCAGGAGCTACGATAAGGTCGCCCCATTTATAGGTTCACCGGTACTAGCTGAACCTTAGATACACCAGTTTTTAAGTACCATCTTGTCTCAGGCCGTGTTAGGTTATTATTGGTCTCCTCTCCTACAGCTTCTTCCTCCAGCTGAGAGTCATAGGAATGTAATTTACTTTCCTAGAGTCACGTTCACCGGCAGGGGATCATACATTATACTTCCCCTAATGTTAATCCTTACTACATGATGAAAATATCAAAACAAGAAGGGGGCTGAATCTTTCCGAAGACTTGTTGTAGCTACACTAACTCCGTCACCCTCAGAGAAAAATAACTTGCGAATTCTTGAGAGTTAAACATAGAACATCAGTAAAATCCCCTTCAGAGTCTTTCCTGTGCTCACCTTTTCAGAGAAATCGTAAAACACCTTCATATCGACGACACTTGTTATTGAACGTTTATTAACTACATGACACACAACCCATGTGGACACTAACTCCTAAAACATGACCGGACACCTAGGTCCTAGACGATGGAAGAACATGTCCTTTCTAAATCAACGTGTGAGCTCCGTATACTGTAGGTGGAGGTGCTGTAGTGTGATGAACAAGGTGTGGTGTGGTGTTAAGGCATTCTTCTCAAGTCTTAATCTAGTAGCCAAACTTGGTCTGTTTATGTGCGTATGATGAGTTGTTTGACCTGGTATTATCATTGTTAGTAGTAGTAGCCAACGAACTATGCAAAATTCAACGTTCCATTACGACAGAAAGGCAGTACACACAAAGTTTAAAACTTGAACTACTGATGCAACAACTGTCAGAAATCGCGAAGAAACAAGTAGAGGAAGCACAGGACGTGGGCGCCTCAAACTGGCTAACAACTTTACAGATAGGAGCAAAAGGCTTCAGCCTTAATAAACAAGAATTAACAGACAGACGCCATTGCTTTAAGATAAGGTTGGCCAGTGGAAGGCATGCTCGCCTAATGCGTGTGTGGAACCCCCTACGATATCAACCATGCCGTGGTGTACAAGAAGGAAGTTTCGTTTGCATGAGGCACGACGAAGTAAGGGACCTCACAGCAAACGCATTGAAGGAGATGTTCCATGACGTCACTGTAGAACCGCCCTTCCTCTCAGTGGGTGGAGAGCGTTTTCTTCGCTGGACTGCCAACACAACTAACAAAGCACATGTTGACGTCAGTGCTCGAGGACTCTAGACGAGGGGACAGCGAGCCTTCTTTGATATCAGGATAATCGATCCTCTGGCCGCACGTCACCGTGACCTGACTCCCGAGGCTGCATAGAGGATAAATGAGAAAGAAAAGAACAGAGGGCACCACAGATACTCCAGAACATGGATCAAGGCAGCTTCACTCCTCTGGTGTTGACAACATTGGTCGGGATGGGACTTATAGCAAATTGCTTCTACGCCAGACAGGCTGAGGTGTTATTGGAACAGAAGCAGCAACCCAGAATTTACGTCGTGGCTTGGTTGAGCTGTGCTTCTCATTCCCCATGCTCAGGTCTGCATTGCTGTTACTCAGGGGAACAAGATCTTCGGCCACTAAACCAACAATAGTCATAGACATGGACTAAGAGACAGCAGTCACGGAATGCTCCCTCCCCTCCAGCCACTAACACCCTTCTTCCCTTCCTTCCACCCTCTAACGTTTCCCTTTCCCTCCTCTCCATCCACCAACACCCTTCTTCCCTCCCCCTCCAATAACCCCTCCTCCGGCTCCCTCTCCTCCACACATCAACAATACATCCTACCTCCCCTCCACACATTAACACTCCCTCTCCCTCCTCAACACACAAACACCCATCCTCCCCACGCTCTACTCACCAACACCCCTGTTCCCTCCCCTACAACCACTAACACTCCCTCTTCCCCTCTCTCCACCCTCTAACGCTCCCTCTTCCCCTCTCTCCACCCTCTAACGCTCCCTCTTCCCTCCCCTCCACCCTCTAACGCTCCCTCTTCCCCTCTCTCCACCCTCTAACGCTCCCTCCTCCTTCCCCTCCACCCTCCAACATCCCTCCTCCCTCGCCCCTACCCATCCATCCTCACACCACTGAGCGGGGGTTCTCCCAGGTCTTCAATGGTCCTGGTCGGCGCCTCCTTGATTAACTCCTTTGAGTGTGTGTTGGTCGCCGCTGCTCCTGCCTGTGTGTGTTCCTGCCCAGGTGCTCTCTCTCTCTCTCTCTCTCTAGACCCTGATCATGGCGGCGTTTGTATGTAGAGTGAACCTGATGCTCACCAATGTAATAATGCTTTCCACTATAACAGGTCACCACTACACGCAGGAGGTACTAGCATAGCGTAACTCTCATAAGCGAGTCATTGTGTGATGGAGGGGAACGCCAGGCGGGCGCTGTTGACTGCTCGTGTTGACTCGAGTATAGTCCTAAGAATGAAATGTGTGACTTGGTACTACACTCGACCGTCTTAACTTCTCTAACGTCATAGTCAGGTACCCGTTCACAGCTGGGTGGACTGTGGATGCCTCGAGCATGAATTAGCGACCCCTTAAGACAGGATGCGAGGCCATCGCACCTTTGTAATCTAATTCCAGTAAGACGTTGCTGGCAATTGTTTTACTTGACGAATATTTTCCTTCATGCATTATAATTATGTCCTGCAGTTCCTTTCAATTCTCAATCTCAGGCACTCGAATCATTGGCCATCTCTCTGACTCTTAGCCAATCAGAAACAAAGAGGAGATGCAATTTACATTTTTAATACTCGAAGAAAAAGCATGTCACAAGCCACTACGTGCATTATCATGGGCGAGGAACTATACGTAATCGACATCAGTGGGTGTTTCCTCGGTTAACAAAACGTTGGTGGTCTTTACAACTCAGCCGCATTGAAAAGAGAAGCAATTATACAACCAGGGGGTTTTAGTCCACCCCCAATGTTTCTTTTCCTTGAGCAAACAGTTTGAGAAGCAATTAGTTGTTTTTTTTACCCCGTCTCAACAAACAGACAAGGATGGCCGCTCTTGCTCTTTTTTGGCGGTACGTTTCCCGCCGTCCTTTCTTGGTCACTAGCCCATATGGTTGTACTGACTATTGTCATCGTTGTTATTTTGTGTTTGGGCAGCGCGGGTGTGAGGGACGAAATTAAAATACACTGTGAAAAGAAACAAAAAAAAAGATGAAGGAAAGGGAGGGAGGGGGAGAGAGGGAAGAAGGGAGACAGGGCGGGGGAGAGAGAGGGAAGAAGGGAGACAGGGCGGGAGAGAGTAAGATAAGGTGTGAGGAAGGCAGGAAGGGGGGAAAGAGGGAGGGAGAGGAGACGAAGGAGGGAACGAGGGAAGGAAGAAGGAGGAAATGAGAGGGAAAGAAAGGAGAGGAAGGGGGGTTATGAGAAAGAGTATGAAGGGAAGGAGGGTGGATGGGAGGGAAGGAGAGAGGGGGGGAGGGAAGGAAGATGGGTGTGGTCAGCTATAAAGGACAAGACGGTAAGAGGTTTAGAAACAACAGGTCATCAACGTCACGCTTCAGGTGTTCCCTTGAGCCTTTTGAAGAACTAATCGACTTATTCTTTTCTGTCATTGCCGTCTTCTTTATCCTGGTTTTGTTCTCCTGCTCTACTTAGCTTTCTTCTATCGTCTTGTTCTCCTTGCCTCTGTTTATTATATCTCCATTTATTTTTATTCTCCCACATTAACTATTCTCAACATCGGCCTCCAGCGGGAACAACACCTCCCTCTCCCTTACAAGGATCACCTCCCTGGAATGGTGCATATCCTTATAAGGGAGTAATTACCCCCTTCTCTTTCTCCCTCTTCCTCTCCTTTATTCACTCCCATCCTTTCCTTACGCACCCTCCCTCAGAGCAAAGAAAATGAAAGTAATATACTCGTGTATATATATATATATATATATATATATATATATATATATATATATATATATATATATATATATATATATATATATATATATACACAGTATACGAGGAGAAGCAGACGGTGGTGATGAGTGGCTCGGTAGTGTATGTCCAGTGTTTGTTTGTATTTGCCGTGTGTGTGTGTGTGTGTGTGTTTGTCCGAGGGTCCGGGACACAAAGAGGCTGTACACTAATGAATATCTAATGACCCAGTCCGGCTCGTTAGGCGACTGAGGGACGTAAAGGCAAGCCCAGCCCCGCCTCAGCTGACCCCCTGTCTGCAAAATTAATGCATATATTTGGGAATGTGTAAATTTAGGTTTGTCATTATCCATTAAGAGCGAATTTAGGATCCGCCGGTCGCTGCCTATAAGGTGGTCGTAGGGGGGAGGAGGTAGGTAAGGGGGTAAGTGGAGGGATAGGTAAAGAAAGAGCAAGAGGACAAGAGGTGAGTGGGAGAAGTTAATAGAGTGAGGGAGAGGAGGAGGAGGAGGAATATGAGGGGGGAGGGAAGGAGATACATGAGGAGGAGAGCTGCAGTCACCAAATAAAGATTATTAAAGAGAAAGAAAAAAATGTTTTATGAGATTTATTAATGAATGTTAATGTACTACGTCAGAGATGGTATATATATATATACTGTATATATATATATATATATATATATATATATATATATATATATATATATATATATATATATATATATATATATATACTGTATATATATGTGTGTGTGTGTCTGTGAACGAGCGGATGAACGCACGTGTATACGTGCCACTTGATCGTCAGACATGGTCAGCAGTGCTCTTTGTTGTGGCTGGACAAAGGAGTCAAACAAACTTTGTCGCCACCAGCACTTACTGCAAGGTGTATCAGATACGGAGACATATGTACAGTATATATACTGTATATATACTCTCCTTCCATGACTAAGGTCCTTACCTCACTTCACGTAGTAGGACACAGTTTACCTTAATTAGTATTGAGTCTTTCCTGATAGACAAAAATTGGGACTTATAGAAGGTTATACTGTAGGTTTTCATTTTGCTACAGGCTTAAGGTTAGTATGTAAGAGGTAGAGCTGGTTATCTCCTCCACAGATTAAGTGCTAATGAAAACCTTAGATAACCCCTAAACCGTCAAAAGGGCGTCAATAGACACTCGAGTGATGATACCGAGCGTCTTATAGAATGGTATGGTGAGACTTCTCGTCAACAGGGTGCTCTCTCTCTCTCTCTCTCTCTCTCTACTTGTTAATTTTATTTACTTCTTAGTTTTGCTAAGCACTACAGCATTATTAATCAGCGTGATCATGACAGCGAAAGTGTAGTTTCAAAATATCTCAAACGTAAAAAAGTATATAAAAGTTTGTATGTCTGCTTGTGCTATAATAGATGCAGTATTTTGTATTTTAAGCCCATATCGTCGCCTACATAAGAGCACGACCTGTAATATGAAGTATTCACTGCCAAAACACAGAATAGCCCACTAATGTCGTCAGCTGAGAGACTAAGCGTACAGGTAATGACTAGATTAGATCACGATACACAGAGCTTGGTGTTGCGCGCCATTAAAACACCATAACTTGTACAATCTCTTGATCAGGCAATACATAAAAGCCTGTGATTATCTATAGTTGCTTATTACCGTATATACTGTTTATATATGATGGCTATAACTGTATCAGATATATCCTGTTAGATATAATTTTAGCTGTATACGATAAAGAGTCGTACAACCAGAATATATTATATATACTCGCAGGGGGAAGCATTTATTTTCCATCCCACTGTAGTGTCGGATGTTTTTTAAACTCTGAAAAGACGAGAACACAACTTTTATTCCTCCCCGTATCATCATCCATTAACAAATATATATCATCAAACAATATAATGATACGACATTTACCAAATTACCAGAGTCCCATCCACCAGATGACACGTAATTCCACAAAACAAATTACTTCCCCACTGTAGACGACTGTGAACCATACAGAGACATCTGACACAGGAGACCAAGAGGCAGCCATCACATCCCCCCCCAACAAGCGACTCCTGATGTTCACAACCTTTAACCATAAGGTAGCTATATCCTACCCTGGGAGGTACCTGAGCCTTACTGACGGTTTAGATTAGGCCCGAAATCGTTCATTTTCCACGCTGGGAACAATTCTCTCTGTGTGGGTCTCGTTACAACCCTCAGTAAAGTAGCGAATACACACGATGGAATTTTTTTGTTTGCTATCGATCTCAATGTATACAAATTAACTCTAGAAACTAACTAGCTTCTATTTCCTCAGTCAGTTACGGAGTTTCAGATACCCGGACACCCGTCGGATAAACGAGGCTGAAGTACCTGTAGTTGTGTCAGTTTAATACACTCATCTATTGCACTTAATCTGACACTTTTATTAGGTCGCCTGTTAGCCCAATGGGGACCTTGATAACCAAACGTTACCATTGCGGCGTAATTTAATCTAGTGTAATGTGGCGTTGCTGGGCGCTAATCATTATAGATCTGTGTCGTTTTTTGTCGGGACTTTTAATCACACCCGAGCTTTTAGTGTGTGTGTGTGTGTGTGTGTGTGTGTGTGTGTGTGTGTGTGTGTGAACTCATATCATTGTCTCATAGCTGGATGATCGTCATACTTGATTCCGAGAGACAGCAAAGTAGTAGTAGTAGTAGTAGTAGTAGTAGTAGTAGTAGTAGTAGTAGTAGTAGTAGTAGTAGTAGTAGTATGTGTGTGTGTGTGTGTGCGTGTGCGTGTGCGTGTGTGTGTGTGTGTGTGTGTGTGTCCATCTATCTGTCCCTGTAAATATTTGTATTATCAAAAAATGATCGTCATTTATTCAAACTTTATAAGAGAAAACCTGTACATTTCTTAACTTACCCTCAACACAACAGAAGTAAGTAATCAACCCCAAATGATCTTACACTCACCACTTCCTACAATACGAGACCATTACAGTTGCACATAAGATTTAATAACTCATTATAAAATATAAATTAATATAAATGAACACCTCAGAACACTCCTCTATGAATGTTTTAGGTCGTTACGCAAGTCCAGCTGTGACAATGTGTTGACAGTCCTACAAGAAACCTGCTGGCTGGTACTGCCCTCGCGCAATGTTCTTTAAACCTTCGTAGTATTTATTTTTCTCCAATTCCACCAGATAGATTTTGATATTAATCTCTCTCCTGCGTGTTCCCTATCATTCATGAATTAACTGCAATAACACCACACCGCTAGCAAAAAAATAACACAACTAGCAGAATAATAACGCCAATAGCAGAATAATAACACTACTTGTGGGAAAAATAGCAACACTAGCAGAATAATAACAGCACTAGGAGAAAAATAACACCACTATCAGAATAATATGACCACTAGAAGAATAACACCACCACCAGGGGAAAAATAACACCACTAGCAGAAAAATTACACCGATAGAAGGAAGAATTGCATTACTAGCAGAATAACACTACTAGCAGAATAACACCACCAGCAGAATAATACCACTAGCAGAAAAAATGCCAACACCACTAGCAGAGAAATAACACCACCAGCAGAATAATACCACTAGCAGAAAAAACTAACACCACTAGCAGAAAAATAACACCACCAACAGAATAATACTACTAGCAGAAAAAACCAACACCATTAGCAGAAAAACTAACACCACTAGCAGAAAAATAACATCACTAGCAGAATAATAACACGACGAGCAGAAAATAACACTACTAGCAGAAAAATAACGCCACTAGAAGAAAAATAACACTACTAGCAGAAAGCTTACACCGCTAGCAGAATAATAGCACCACTAGCAGAATAATAACACTACTAGCGGAAAACTAACACGACAAGCATAAAAATAACACTACTAGCATAAAAATAACACAACTAACAGATAACTAACACTACTAGCAGATAACTAACACTACTAGCAGATAACTCACATCACTACCTTAAAATCGCTAAAAAAAAACCCGGCTCAGTACGCAAATTTACTCATCTAAGCCAATGTACCCGCAAAATCTCCACCAACCCCCATTTGCCAGCCTGGAAAACCTGGGTAATTAATTGCCTGTCGGGAATAACAAGCGCCATAACCCCAGCACGGACTGACTCATCTCCAGGCACCGTAAAATCCCCTCCGAGTGAATGTCGGGATTGACTGCGTAGGGACGTTAATCGAGTGATATTGGAGCTGTACCCGCGACACCTGCTATAGATCACGTCACAGTTGCCTAATTCGGAATGTAAACGGCACTCCAGATAATTTTTATTGGTTAGTAGTTTCTCTTGCTTGTTGCCTCTCTCTGTTGACTTTTCTTGTTGTCATGGAAGGATCCTGCGGTGTGGGAGAGACAAATGATCATGCCCTCCAAGTTAGCGGAGAAAAGAGACAAACTTTCCTTTACCCCCAAGAGTATTTTTTTTTTTAAGAGCGGAGGTTGTTCCTTTCCAGGCACCACCGTGGCCGCATAACGTTCAAACACATCAATATTCTCGGATTTTGTCATTTAAATAAAAGATTCGGCTGATGCCAGGTCCACTGTCATTACACACAATAGTACCTAGTAGGAGTGGAGACTTTTTTTTCTTTTTTACTCGGACGTAAAATGACGCAGATCATGGAACAGTCTGGTGCTGAAATATCCGACCTTACACCAATGAACGAAAGCCTGATATGAGGTACGATATTGCGAAATAAAAATTGGAAGTGAAAAATACTATAGAACTACAAGTAAGTGTTGGGTAAGCGTTTTCAGGGACTCGGGCAGCGACATACAGTACAGGTCAGCCACCAATAAGCCTCGTGTGTTAGTGTGTGACTGACTGTGTTGTTGAGAGGTTGTGTTTTCTTTTAGGTAGACATTAAGTAGTGGTAATGTTTACAGTGTGTTTACTCTACCTGCTTGTTACTTTTCTGTCACCTATAACTCGACGAAAACATAAACGATATAGATTATAAAATCATTGTATTAAACTTCAGATTATTATTATGTTGATTAGTATAACTGTAAAATCATTTTAGCGGATCATTTAAAGATTAACCCCCTGTTCATATCACCTAATGATTAACCATCTTAACACTACCTGGGAATTTTGGTTAGGTTAGGTTATGTTATGTTAGTTTACGTTAGGTTATGTTGAAAGGTGAAAGTGGGTCCCATAGGAAAGAAACAGTGTGGATACATACACTGTACATTAAGTCGCTGGTACGCAAAGAGGCAAGGATACAGCGCTTGCCTACTGTTCCGGGAGGTCGGTTGATTCACGACTTGGGAAAGTGAAGGTGGTCGAGAGTAGTACCAGCCATGCTGCCTCTCTGTGTATCCACACTGTCCCTAAAGGGCAGTCACGCCTATAGGACCACGCAAAGGAGGCAGCGTGGTCGACGCTGCACACGACCGACTTCACTTCCCCAACTTGTAAAGTTATATAATATAACAGTAAGTACTGAGGTTAATTATTTATAAACAATATTACTGTAGGCTCTCAGGCGACATCTATAATAAATTGTGTAGGCCTCCGTTTAAATGGTTAATGGTAAATTACTGAAACAGTTACAAAAGTGCAACACAGTGCAAGTGTAGGTGATTTAAGAGCCGTCTCTGTCCTCAACACACTCCCTGAATGTAAAATGATGACGTTCTAATGTGTAGAAATTAGTACGAGCTGCTTAAGGACCTGACCTAATCGACTGTGAATGGTATACCTTTTGGTGAGTGGACGGGTGAGTGGTGGTGTTGGGCCCGGGGTCAAACTTCACTGGTGCACGTCGTGTTGTTATACACATATTTCCTCTATATATATATATACCTGTTATTACTTTATATATCCACCACTATTAACAGGCATGTATTAAGAAGTAAGTTCAAGATCTCTTAATGGTGGACGATGAATGTTAAATTGTCTTAGAGAAAATATCCTTTACCGTTGTTGCCTTAATCCCTCTTTCTTCCTCTGTCTCTTCCTCCTCTGCTGAACAGTTTACGTGACTGTCTTATGTAACTGATTCATCTGTGACTGCCATTCAGAAATGTCGGGATCACTTCTTGTTTTGCTCAATAATACCAAACTCAGCAGTGTTCCTTAATGCTTTGACTTCGCTACTGTGTCTTCTGGTTAAAAATAATTCTGCAATATTAATAGGTGCTTATTTTATGATACTAAGACCTAATGGAACGTGTCTAATAACCTTGGTAGTTGATGCACCGTAAACTAAAAACAAACACCATTCTTCATTGCAGTTTTAATACATAGGAAAAATCCGCGAATCATTACAGTAAATGACCAGAATAAGTAAATAAGGATAAAAATAAGAACAACACCTGCATGGTACACTACCACCAAACATCATTACCTGACCTACAACCAACAGAAACGACAATTACTTACACACAAAGTAATCAGTAAGGTAAAAATCACTGCATATATATAGATGGATGAATGTGTGAATATGTAAACAAAGTAACTAGCAATGAGGGTAAGCCACGAGAGGAGGGTGTCGAGTGGGGAAATGTATTCCCCTAATATACTTTATAATCGAAACCGTGTGAGTCGATTTATTTATGACAACGACTCGCGTAAATCATGCACATCTGTTGCCCTCGACACTAACACACTTTGCCTGCTGGTCATTTGTCTCAATAAGTAAGTCTACATAAATACTGAGGTTTGATGTGTGACAAATTACTTTAGTGGCTGTGCGGGAGCAAACCTGCCGAGCCCAGTATTTATGTATATATATATATATATATATATATATATATATATATATATATATATATATATATATATATATATATATATATATATATATATATATATATATTTCATGTAAATCCACAATGAAAACGTGGAACTTACACGTCTCTCTTACGCTGTGTCCTTAATCTGTCAACAACATCCTCATCTTCGCCCCATCTACCGCAACTACAAGAAGAGTTTGCTGAAGGCTCATAGTCTCAAAAACAAGTTGAAGTTTTTGAAAGATTGCAGAGATGATAAAATTGTTTCAGTTGCCTCTGAAGAAGATGTCTTGAATAAAGACGAAAGCTAAGGTACTCCGTTGTTTCCATTTTCCCGTGTGATTTTATCAAGATATATATATATATATATATATATATATATATATATATATATATATACAGTATTTGTGTGTGTGTGTATATTATATGTTGCGTTTTTTTCTTTGCGAAATCGGTAATTTTATAAAATAACCGGCAAGCTTGATGATAATTTTGCAAAATAGCTGTCAGACAGGCAAACCTAACCTAACCTAATTTAACCTATTAGTTGAATAAAATTAGGTTAGGTTAGGTTAGGTTGGCTAGTGTTTGATAGACTACCATATCCGCTATTGTAGGTTAATGTTATTAATATATGATGTGTAGGTGGAAGGAATGAGAAGCAAGTCATAAATTCAGAGTATGAAGAAGTGAGTCTTGAGTTAACCCACCGTTGATGGGAAACTAGTGTGAGGATGAACTGAGATGGAGAGAAGGAGAGATACAAGATTAGAGTCAAGGTTAACAAAAGCTGGAACTCTGGCAAGGTTAGCGTAGTGGGACGCGGGAACAGAAACCATATTCGACCTATTTGTGTCCTTCAGTTTGGTGTTGGGAGTATATTAACAAGGCGAGGGCTTAATGCATGTAGCTCCCGTTAGAGTGAACACTAAGAGTCATCACATCACTATGTTTGATAAGTTAGAAGCACATGAGCGAGCATGGAGGTAAATTATGTCATTTTTATTATTACCAATACTTCCACGTCCAGCTAATATAAGTAGTCGACACGCACTCAAACAACGTTATCTATAGTCTTCATGGATACATGTAAAGCCATGATATATTTACGCGCACCATTTTCTGAATTCTGATAGTTGCCATACAAGTATTTGCCTTACGGAGACGTCAATTTAGCCTGCCTGTTCCCTGCGTCTTATACACACAGATCATACTTACGAAACATCAGTCAATTTTCATATCCTCCGAGATCTGATTTTTTTAGCGTTAACTTAAATTGAGAGGATTATTGACATCACTACAATTTCTTTATAATATTTAATGTCATTATTTGATGTCATTTAATCTATATAATATACTGAGACACTTCTTGTGAGCTACGCCACAGGTTAAGCCACAGCGATGTTTTTAGACAGAAATCGTATGCTTTGATTCTTTTCTGACCCGCAGGTTAGACAAGTAAAGTGCATAGAGATCGCAAGAATGATGACAGTCAGACTTCAAGGCGATAGTTTCAAGTGTCAGTCATTTCTTAAAACAGTTATAAAAAGGTTAGGTTGTGTTAATACTAGAGAGATTGACTTAGATGATGAAGTGCCTTGTGAGTACGACGAAGTGGGCGATATAGGGTGTGGTCAGGAGTGTGGTGGTGGTGGGTGTGGTCAGGAGTGTGATGGTGGTGGTGTGTGGCTAGGAGTATGGTGATGATGGTGGTCAAGAGTGTGGTGGCGGTGGTCAAGAATGTGGTGGTGGTGGTGGTGGGTGTGGTCAGGAGTGTGGTGGGGTGGTGGTCAGTAGTGTGGTGGTGGGTCTGGTTAGTTAAGGAATGTGGTTAGGGAGTATGTAGGTGGTGGAATTATTGGTTAGTTAGGAGTGTGGGAGAGTGTGGTTGGGGAATGGTGGTGTGAGTGTGTGGTTGGAGTATGGTGGTGGTGTGGTTGGAGTGTGGTGGTTGGTGTGGTTAGGAGTATGGTAATTGGGTGTGGTTAGGGAGTGTGGTGGTGTGCGATTAACTGGCTGGAGTGTGGTGGTGCAGGTGTGGATTTAAGGAGTATATGGTGGTGGGTGTGGTTAGGAGTGTGGTGGTGGGTGTGGTTAGATTTGATTTGCCGCACAGCAGCTACTGTGCACCCCACACTCATCCTGTGAGCGGTAGCGCAAAAGGATTACAGAGTAGGGTTTACAAAGGGTCATAATAATTAACCCCGGTTGTCAGGATATTATGGCACTGAAAGTTACAGTATTTCATTTACATTATTTGTTTAGTTCTATACATAAAGGGTAACTTATTCACAAATGCGTGAGTACAGGCGTGTGAGGCAGTATGTCTGGCCTCACACTTTATTATTCACATTTACGTGAGAAGTATTCAAGCACATTGTGTATTTGGTTCTATACATGAGAACTGATATAGTTACTAAGTGCAAAAAAGTGGATACAATCTTAATATGTCGGCTATCTTGCCATTAGAGATGAAGTGTTGTGCCATTTCACACACAGTGTGCTTAGACCTGTCCCTAAAAGTTCTATCTTCACACAGTCGAGGACGTAGTGTTCAAGTATTAGCCTATGTATATTACACACTTTGCAATGGATTTTGTTTACATCTGCTTGAGGAACATACTGCCAGAGGTACTTATATCCTAACCTTAATCTAGTGGTTACAACATCTTGTAATCTAGTGATCTTGTTACTTGCTCCATATACATGTTTCACTTGATACATCTCATCATGGTAAACTATGGATCGACTAGTGCCTGTTTGCACTTGTCTACTTGCGTCAAACTCATCAATAAGTTCTTTCCTAATTACAGTTTTAAGGGGTTCTTTTTGACAGACCCAAATTGTATTCAACGGTGTCTTTGTTAGACGCGAGTTTGGCGAGGGCATCAACTCTGTCATGTTTTATGAGGCCTATGTGAGAGGGGATCCACAACAGTTTGACCTTGACACCCCGGTCAACAAGGCACGCATATTTGTGTCTGGCTTCAGAGACAAGATCGTGACAACCTGAGTCAAGGGTACCAAGGGCAAGTAGTGAGGATAGAGAGTCAGTGATGATGAGACTGTCAGTAACAGTGGTTTCAATGAATTTAATAGCTGTGAGTATGGCAACTAATTCAGTTTGTAGAGTGGATGCCCAGTTGTTAATTCTAACTCCTTTCTCAATTATATTACCGTCAGGTTGAGTCACAACAATAGCACTTCCAGCCCTCCCACAGGCGGTGTTTAGAGATCCATCAGTGTAGATGGTCTGTGTGATATTATCATCAGTCTGTAGAGTGTGTATGTGTTCAAGGGCTCTCAATTTGGCAGTGTGTTGGAGATAAATGCTTTGTATAATTAATTTTTTAGGCGGATACGTCGGTATTGTGATATCGAAGGGAACTGTCCGCCAGGGTGGCAGGAAGCGCTGTTGTGTCTCAACTTTGTACAGGTGGTCTAGTCCAAATATCTTCATATGTGTAGCTGTAGTTTGGATCCATTTAGACTCAGTAGTCCCATGGTTCATACATTCTAGCAATTTTAAGGAAACAATGTTATCAGGATCACCACGCAGAAGCCTCAGGGCTATCATGAGGTTGACTTCAATTATTCTATCTTTAACACTGGGTATACCTAGTTCTTTCCTCATATTAAGTACTTTAGTGCTCATGGGACATCCTAGGATAATTCTGGGGGCTTTATTTTGCATTTTCTCGAGCTTGTCAACGCCTTTCCCGTCACGAATGACCAGGGCTGGTGCGTGGTAATCTATTAGAGATCTTATATAGCCTAGGTACATTGTTTTAACTTCTAATATTAGCACCATAGTGCGGGCTGTACCCCGCTACACTTCTAAGAGGTCTCAGTCTGTCAGTACATTGGCGGGTTAGCTGTTGTATGACAGGTAGGGTAAAAGGGACGGAAACACCAAGATATTTAAAAGAAGAAACATAGTCAATAGTGTTGTTACCTATCTTGAACTTGGCCGGGCCGCGTTTGCGGTTCCCAGCTTGTTTGTTGAACACCTTAGTTTTGTCAGTGGAGATAATAAGACCGAGGTGTTCACAGGCTGCGTATACATGGTTCAGGGTGGTTTGCATTTCACGATGAGTTTTAGTATGTATAAGAATATCATCAGCATAGCTGATTGAGATATTGCTGGGGTTGTCTGGTATTAAATTTAATAATGCATTCATAAGAACATTGAACAAAGTGGGGCTAAGTACTCCACCTTGAGGGGTACCAAGTTGCATATCTTTAACTTCACTTTTGTAACCCTGAAACAGTGCAGCAGCCCTTCTGTTGGTTAGGTAACCACTTATCCAGTGTAACAGCCTACCTCCTATATCCATTTTGGCTAGTTCGTACAATATCAGTTGCCTATTGGCAATATCAAATGCAGCTTTTAGGTCAAGAAATGTGGTGTATCTGTGCCTTTCATCACCATGCACAGTTAGGAATGTGGTGATGCAATTATGTACACCTTTACCATGGGTGAAGCCATTTATGTTAGGAGACATGTGTTCTCTGATTCTATATAAGAGTCTGCCAAGAACCATCCTCTCAAAGGTTTTACACAGGCAGCTGGTTAGTGATATGGGACGAAAGGCATCAGGCTGTCCTGGTTTCGGTATTGGTACAACAATACTGCTGGTCCATGATGTGGGTAGTTGGCCCTCGGCATGACTCATATTGTACAATACCAACAATGGATTGCCTGGCACGCGCCTTAGTAGTCTAATGATGTTGTAGGTGACTCCGTCCTCTCCAGGGGAAGTAGACCTACCCCTGGCGAGGGCGGCGTCAAGCTCCCACTCAGTATATGGAACATCACACTCATCGTGCTGTTTGCCCAGCATAAAGCTAATAAGATTACTTCTCTCTACAGACTTCGCATCAAGGAGTCCCCGAGTCCTAGCTGGTAACATGTCATAGCTAGAGACATGAGCCCACTTTGTTATTAGCTCATTCGACTTTTGCAGAGGGTTTGGATGGGAGACGTGTCTTCTGTTTTTACCTCTGATTATGTTTATGTCTTTCCAGGCTTTGCTGAGGGATGTGTGTTTGTTCAGGCTGTTGACATATGTCTCCCATGCATTTTGTCTGAGTTCGTTTACACGTTCCCTGACAGCAGCAAGGGAAGCTTGATACAATTGTAACATTTGAGGTGTTCTACATTGTCTGTAACCCTTACCCACCCTCCTGACCCTAGCCCTGAGTTTTTTCAGCTCAGGGTCATTATAGCACTGCTGTTGCCTGTTCCCATTATGCTGACCACGTTTTCTCCTTTTTTGGTGGAGGCATTGTTGGTGAAGTATACATAAGTCCTATCTATCAGATCGTCATGGAAACTTTGGTAGTTGTCAGGCTTGTAGTCCTTGTACCAGTCATGGATGAAGTCTATGAACTGGCTTTCATGTTCTTGCTTGACTGTGATTCTACGTCTGTTGAGTTTACCACCAGTGGGGGTGTCATTGGCTACATGTATACTAGCTTGGATTGGGCTGTGGTCAGACATAAGATCAGTGACAACATCAGAGCTGTGAGTTGTGTATGTGATATGATAGATTAAAGCCAATACATTTGTCTAGACCCCCGCCATAGATGTGTGTTGGTTCATTATTACCTATAATTTGAACATCTTCATATGCGCTGAGAAGTGAGATAAGTCTCCTACCATTGGTGTTAGTGGTGGAGTCACCTAATTTCTTGTGTCTAGTATTCAGGTCACCCATTAGGACAGTGGGCTCAGTGTGTAAAAAGTCTGGGAGATCTGTGTATTGAAGCTGATCTGAGGGAGCATAGGCGTTTAGTACGTTGAGTGTGGAGTTGCCCAGGTGGATAGTGATCCCATGGTACTGAGTGTGGTGGTGGGTGTGGTTAGGAGTATGGTGGTGGGTGTGGTTAGGAGTATGGTGGTGGGTGTGGTTAGGAGTATGGTGGTGGGTGTGGTTAGGAGTATGGTGGTGGGTGTGGTTAGGAGATATGGTGGTGGGTGTGGTTAGGGTGTGGTGGTGGGTGTGGTTAGGAGTGTGGTGGGGTGTGGTTAGGAGTGTGGTGGTGGGTGTGGTTAGAAGTGCGGTGGTGGGTGTGGTTAGGAGTGTGGTGGTGGGTGTGGTTGGGAGTGTGGTGGTGGGTGTGGTTAGAAATATGGTGGTGGGTGTGGTTAGTTAGATGCATGGTGGTGGGTGTGGTCAGGAGTGTGGTGTTGGGTGTGGTCAGGAGTATGGTGGTGGGTGTGGTTAGGAGTGTGGTGGTGGGTGTGGTTAGGAGTATGGTGGTGGGTGTGGTTAGGGTGTGGTGGTGGGCGTGGTTCAGGTGCACTGGTGGTGGGTGTGGTGGGAGTATAGTGGTGGGTGTGGTTAGGAGTATGGTGGTGCAGGTGTGGTTAGGAGTGTGGTGGTGGGTGTGGTTGGGAGTATGGTGGTGGGTGTGGTTTAGGGGAGTATAGTGGTTGGTGTGGTTAGGGTATGGTGGTGGGTGTGGTTAGAGGTGTGGTGTTGGGTGTGGTTAGGAGTATGGTGGTAGGTGTGGTTAGGGTGTGGTGGTGGGTGTAGTTAGAGTGTGGTGGTGGGTGTGGTTAGGGTATGGTGGTGGGTGTGGTTGGGAGTATGGTGGTGAGGTGTGGTTGGGGAGTGTGGTGGTGGATGTGGTTGGAGTATGGTGGTGGGTGTGGTTTAGGAGTATGGTGGTGGGTATGGTTAGGAGTATGGTGGTGGGTGTGGTTAGGAGTGTGGTGGTGGGTGTGGCTAGGAGTGTGGTGGTGGGTGTGGCTAGGAGTGTGGTGGTGGGTGTGGTTTAGGAGTATGGTGGTGGGTGTGGTTAGGAGTGTGGTGGTGGGTGTGGTTAGGAGTGTGGTGTGGTGGGTGTGGTGTGTGTGGTTAGAAGTGGTGGTGGGTGTGGTCAGGAGTGTGGTGTTGGGTGTGGTCAGGAGTATGGTGGTGGTTGTGGTCAGGATGGGGTGCTGTATGGTGGTGTAAAAACTTGGACTTAGGAGGAGGAGGACATGACATGCTTGGCAGCTCTTGAAAAGGGGGCGTGTCGTAGAGAAACTGTGTTATGAAAAAGTATAAGAAAAGAGAGAGAGAGAGAGAGAGAGAGAGAGAGTGTGTGTGTGTGTGTGTGTGTGTGTGTGTTTACCCATTGTCATAATATGGTCAAGGTCAAGGTCAAGAGGTCAGCGTTAGTGCCTTGTTTGTGTAGCTACGTTAATAAAACAAGAAAAAAAAGCATACTGTAAATGATGCTTTTATGAGTTAATTGGAAGTCAGGAAATCCGACCCACTATCCCACATGCACCTTAAAGTAATTGACGAATAATGCAAACACAAATATAAATTTCTCCCTCATATTCGTGGATAAATATTTCCCACATTGTGAAGATTTTTATTTACTTCGTCGATGAAAGAAAAGGCATTTTAAGTGTACAGAGCAGGTCCGGCTAACTCACACCCAGTGACCGCTCGGCGTGCATGCCAGGTCCAATAGCAGCTATATATCTTACCGGCTTGCATGTCGAACAAAGGAAAATCGATGCAATTTATCCATCAAAATATAATTCCTTTGACTCGTATGCGACACCACCTATCGTTATGATTGTCGCAATATTGATGGTGCAAATATAACATTTGTCAAGATTAATGGTGCTGGACCTGCCGGGAGACATACAACCATCTGGACCTGCCGGGGCAAAATATCTACCTGGATGTTCCGAGTGTCGTCCACCTGTCATGCCCAAGAGTTGACACACCTCACTATCAGTGTGTTATCTTTATCAGTGTAATTGAGTTTCACATTCAAAATTCCTTACAAATGTCATTGTTACCTGACTGTTTCAATCAGAAGACTAAGTGTGTGGCGACAGATAAACAAATAAACACCAACTTATTTCAAATAAGTTCTCAACTTTTTAATAATTTCATTTCCTCCATTTAACTTCTTCATCTAAAACTTGATACATTAATGGTTAAGATTCGACCTTGAATTGGTGTTTGTATTTAGACGAAAGTTGCTGTCAAAGCCTTCGACATAGGAGGCACGTATGACTGGTACTATATTCGACCGCCTTCTGTCCCTTAAATGTAAAGTTCAGTACCCATTAACATCTGGGTGGACTGGGGATGCGCTGATGTTGAGCTAGCGACCCTTAAGACTGAAGGCGAGTGCTGTACCCCTACCTTTTGGATGCATTAAGTAAAAAAACATGATTTAGTTAATATGAATGCATGGATAATGATAGTTATAGAGTAGTTTATATAGTGAAAAGGACTTAAAAGCTTAACAATATTTTGTGTGATAATTATTGACTAATTCACAATAGTACAAGGCAAACATGACTGAGAACCAACTCTGGCAACATATCACAGTTATGGCACATCTTTATTAGCAAAGGATGTGACGTGACTCGATGAACATAACGAAACAGTAAGAGCAGCAGCAGGTATGAGTGACGGTGAATATGAGCTGAATATGAACCGAGATTGAATGTAACCCAGTGAGCATGTCTTACTACTGAAGATCTAGTGATTGTGACATGATGATCACACCTCTGTAGCAACGACACACACACACACACACACACACACACACACACACACACACACACACACACACACACACACACACACACACGAACACACACACACACACACACACACACACACACACACACACACACACACGTACACACACACACACACACACACACACACACACACACACACACACACACACACACACACACAGGCACGTACACACACACACACACGAACACACACACACACACACACACACACACACACGTACACACACACACAACACACACGAACACACACACACACACACACACACACACACACACACACACACACACACACACACACACACACACACACACACAGGCACGTACCAACCAGACATGATAAATTTCTATAAGCTCGGTCGCCCAGAGTCAACATTCAATAACTATATTTCAGGTAATACGTGTATTGATGACCTCTTCGTGACCCGGACAGATGTCGATACTCGAGTCATTATCATAGATTGACCTGTCCTCACCCTCATTAATACACTGACCTGAGGGCGTGTCCCAGGAAAGTGTATATACTGCTTACTTCAGGCCACTTACATACTGATATAAAGGTATTGTGTATGAATCCGACGAAATAATACCCAGGTAATCGTAAGAATAAAATGTATAGTCAACACATGTAATTTTATTTCCTATATAAGAAAGATAATAGTCCCTGACGTTAGTGTATGGGGGAGATAATAAAATATCCGTCGTGAGGAACAATCAAACATCTACTCAAGGTGATAACTCAACAACACATCAAACTACAGGTACAACATCATCAAGTCGACATCAGCAGCTAAGTGTACCAACTCGTTCAGTCCCTTGATAGACGAATTGGACGCTAGTACTGTCAGGGACAGGGATGACAAGGAAGGTATAAAAACTTTAATTGTTGGTGACTCACAGGTAAGGTACTTGGAAAGGGCTTTTTGTGGTAAAAACATAAATAGGATGAGGGTGTGTTTGCCAGGAGCTGGGGTGGGGGATATAATTGACAGGATGGACAATATCTTGTCTGGTAATGGGAACAAACCCATTATCTGCCTCAGTGCAGGAGGCAACGATATTGGCCGGTGTAGGAGTGAGGAGCTTCTTGATAAGTTCAAGGCAGCTATAGATCGTATTAGGACTAAGGGAAGGATCCCTATCATATGCGGTGTCCTGCCTAGAAGGAGAGTTGGCAGTGAATGGTTGTCAAGGGCGGTTGGTGTGAACGACCGTCTTGACAGATATTGCAAGTCAATATCAGTCCCATTCATTGACAACTGGAACAACTTCTGCGGCAGAAGGGACCTTCATGCTAGGGATGGGGTGCACCTGTCTAGGGATGGAGTAGCAACCCTGGCTGGGGCTCTAGAGGGGGCAGTTCAAAAGATATCGAAGTCTTTAAATTGCTAGGAGAACATATGAGCACGAGGGTGGAGGAGAATACAGTGGGAGCGGGTAAACAAAGTGAAAGATTACAGGGAAATAGTGTTAGGAATGATGACAAAACTAAATTAGACAGGGAGTTTAAAACTAAACGCGGTAAGGGGAGGACTCAGAATACGACTAACTTAAATGTATATTAAGCGAACAGTAGAAGTATGAGAAACAAAATGGATGATATTAGGTCCTTGGTATGTACCGAAAAAATCGATATATTAGCATTCACTGAAACATGGATCAACCTAGACTCACGTGAGTTGCCGGTCGAATACCAAATTGCGGGTTACAAACTGTTCCATACCGATAGGCAGACCAGGAAAGGAGGCGGAGTAGCAATCTATGTTAGGGATAATCTGAAGTGTGAAATAAATAAGGAAATAAAAACTGAGCGGAATACAGAAACGATTTGGATAGAGTTAATCGACGGTAGGGAAAATTAATCACAGGAGTAATATATAGACCTCCCAATCTTGATAGAGTCTGTATAGTCTGTATAGTAGGCGACTTTAACCTTGGCCAAATAGATTGGACTAACGTTACAGGTAACTCAGAATCAGAGGATTTTCTCGAGACGATCCAGGACTGTTTTCTAAGTCAACATATAACCGAACCCACCCGAGGTAATAATATACTCGATTTAGTTCTGTCAAACAGAGAAAACCTCATTAGCAATGTCGAGGTAGGGAACGAACTTGCAAACAGCGATCACAAAGAAATTAGATTCCAGTTAGATTTTCAGGGCAGACGTAAGGAAAATTTCACTGAAGTACCAGATTTCAGAAGGGCAAACTTTGACAGTTTAGAGAGGCAGCTGAGAGAGGGGGTGTCGCGCTTGGCCGTGAACCTGACAGATGACACCGACCTGATAACGATATCTGAGATAGCCGAGTTCCACGACAATTTGAATAATGAGTTACTTAATGCACAAAGGCAGAACATACCATACAAAAAACTCAGATCAGACAACAATGACCCTAAGTGGATAAATAATTATTTAAAGAACATCATTGGCCAAAGGAAGGCTATAGGTAGAACGATAAATCGTGGCTAAACTTACCTCCGGGATTATTATAGGGTATTGGCGAGTAGGGTTAAAACCGAGATAAGGAAAGCCAAGAGGAATAATGAGGTAAGGATAGCAAGGGAGGCGAAGACAAACTCCAAAGGATTCTACCAAATGTATCAAACTAAAACACGAGAAAAGATTGGACCAATACGGTGAGATACCGGCGAGCTTACTGATAACGACAGAGAAATGAGCAATAATTTGAATAAATATTTTTCAACAGATTTCACCACCGAAAATTTAAACATGATACCCGGGGCACCGACTTTATTCAGAGATAGTGAAGAAAACAAATTAAGCGAGATAGTAGTGACTAGTAACGATGTTAGTAAGCAAATAGACAAACTAAAGCCTAATAAGTCACCTGGTCCCGATGAGATATTTGCCAGTGTATTAAAGGTATGTAAGGAAGAGCTTAGTATGCCCTTAGCAAAGTTGTTTAACATGTCCTTAAAAACAGGTGAAGTACCAGAATCCTGGAGGATAGCAAATGTAATACCGATTTTCAAGAAGGGGGATAGATCACTATCCTCTAACTACCGCCCAATCAGTCTAACATCAATAGTAGGCAAATTACTGGAAGCAATCATTTCAAACTCTATTCGAAATCACCTGGAGAAGCACCGATTGATCATTGATTCCCAGCATGGCTTCACAAGCGGACGTTCATGTCTAACTAATCTATTAACATTCTTTTCATCAGTTTTCGAATCGGTGGACGAGGGGCACAATTATGATGTGGTATATCTCGACTTTAGCAAAGCCTTGGACAGAGTCCCCCACGAAAGACTAATTAGGAAGGTAGAAGCACATGGCATCTAAGGTAATATCCTTAAATGGATTAGGGCGTGGTTACAGGACAGGAAACAACGAGTGAGCATTGTGGCACTACGTCCCTTTGGAACAACGTCACAAGTGGAGTTCCCCAAGGCTCAGTACTTGGACCATTATTATTTATTATATACATAAACGACATAAATATCGGCATAGACAGCAACATAAGCAAATTTGCTGATGACCCTAAAATAGGAGGTGTTATTAAATCTGACGAGGACTCCGCAAAACTACAGGAAGATCTAAACAAATTTTTCGAATGGTCTGAAAAATGGCAGATGAAATTCAACGTGGACAAATGTAAAGTACTCGGTATAGGAGGTGTAAACAGGGAAACCAGATACCAGATGAACAACGATGCCATAGAGAAATCCGACTGCGATAGAGATTTAGGAGTAATGATAAGTAGGAACCTTAAGCCAAGTAAACAATGTGTTTTTGCTCGTAACAAGGCTAATAAAGTACTTGGGTTCATACAAAGGAGTGTTAGTTACAAGACTAGCGAGGTCATCCTAAAACTGTATCTTGCTCTTGTGAGACCACACCTGGATTACGCAGTTCAGTTCTGGTCACAGTATTACAGAATGGATATAGAATCCTTGGAAAGAATTCAGAGTAGAATGACAAGACTAATCCCGGGCGTTAGGAACCTTGAGTTTAGAGACAGGTTAAAGCATCTTAATTTTGCACTCCCTCGAGAGACGTAGAACGAGGGGCGACCTGATAGAGGTGTATAAGTGGAAGGCAGGGCTAAACAAAGGGGACATTACAAAGGTACTCAAACTATCCAACCAGGAGCGAACTCGTAACAATGGTTTTAAATTAGACAAATTTAGATTAAGACGTGAAATAAGAAAACACTTTTTTGGAAACAGAGTAGTGGATGAATGGCACAAGTTACCAAATATCATCATTAACTCGAATACGCTGAATAGCTTCAAACATAAGTTGGATGCTTATATGAGCAATAGGGGTTGTGTGTAAACGGGACTGCCCAGTATGGGCAAATAGGCCCGCTGCAGTTTCCTCCATTCTTATGTTCTTAAGTCCCTCTACCTCCTCCCACTCCTTCAAACCTAAGCTAACCTAACCTAAACTAAACTAACCTAACCTAACCTAACCTGACCTAACCTAACCAAACCTGACCTTCCAGATTAACGTCATTCTTACCTCTTGAACTATGACCTACGACCTCACCTTTGACTCGAACGACTCCTCCTTCAGGTGTTTCTACCACGTATATTGAGCTTTCTTCAAGATGGATTCCCTCTTGACACTTTTATTACTCGACTTGACGTTCCCGAGAATCATGGACTCACTCTGCCTGTATGTGACTCATGGACTCGCTCTTCCTGTATGTGACTCATGGACTCGCTCTTCCTGTATGTGATTCATGGACTCAATAAACCTGTATGTGATTCATGGACTCACTCTACCTGTATGTGGTTCATGGACTCACTCGACCTGTATGTGATTCATGGACTCACTCAACCTGTATGTGATACATGGACTCACTCTACTTGTATGTGATTCATGGACTCACTCAACCTGTATGTGATTCATGGACTCACTCTACCTGTATGTGATTCATGGACTCACTCTGCCTCTATGTGACTCATGGACTCGATCTTCCTGTATGTGATTTATGGACTCACTCAACCTGTATGTGATTCATGGACTCACTCAACCTGTATGTGATTCATGGACTCACTCTACCTGTATGTGACTCATGGACTCACTCAACGTGTAAAAGACTCATGGACACATTCAACCTGTATGTGACTCATGGACTCACTCAACCTAAGAGACTCATGGACTCAATCATCCTGTATGTGGCTCATGGACTCACTCAATCTGTATGTTATTCATGGACTCACTCTGCCTGTATGTGATTCATGGACTCACTCAACCTGTAAGAGACTCATGAACTCACTCAACCTGTATGTGACTCATGGACTCACTCAACCTGTAAGAGATTCATGGACTCACTCAACCTGTAAGAGATTCATGGACTCACTCAACCAGTATGTGATTCATGGGCTCACTCTGCTTGTATGTGAGTCATGGACTTACTCAACCTGTATGTGATTCATGGACTCACTCAACCTGTATGTGATTCATGGACTCACTCTACCTGTATGTGACTCATGGACTCACTCAACGTGTAAAAGACTCATGGACACATTCAACCTGTATGTGACTCATGGACTCACTCAACCTAAGAGACTCATGGACTCAATCATCCTGTATGTGGCTCATGGACTCACTCAATCTGTATGTTATTCATGGACTCACTCTGCCTGTATGTGATTCATGGACTCACTCAACCTGTAAGAGATTCATGGACTCACTCAACCTGTATGGGATTCATGGGCTCACTCTGCTTGTATGTGAGTCATGGACTTACTCAACCTGTATGTGACTCATGGACTCACTCAACCTGTAAGAGACTCATAGACTCACTCAACCTGTAAGAGACTCATAGACTCACTCAACCTGTAAGAGACTCATGGACTCACGCAACCTGTAGGAGATTCATGGACTCACTCAACCTGTAAGAGACTCATGGACTCACTCAACCTGTATGTGATTCATGGACTCACTCTGCCTGTATAAGAACATAAGAACATAAGAATGGAGGAGACTCATGGACTCACGCAACCTGTATGTGACTCATGGACTCACTCAACCTGTAAGAGAATCATGGACTCACTCAACCTGTATGTGACTCATGGACTCACTCAACCTGTAAGAGACTCATGGACTCACTCAACCTGTAAGAGATTCATGGACTCACTCAACCTGTATGTGATTCATGGACTCACTCTGCCTGTATAAGAACATAAAAACATAAGAATGGAGGAAACTGCAGCGGGCCTATTGGCCCATACTGGGCAGTCCCGTTTACACCCAACCCCTATTGCTCATATAAGCATCCAACCTATGTTTGAAGCTATTCAGCGTATTCGAGTTAATGATGATATTTGGTAACTTGTTCCATTCATCCACTACTCTTTTTCCAAACCAGTGTTTACCTATTTCACACCTAAATATAAATTTGTCTAATTTAAGACCATTGTTACGAGTTCGCTCCTGGTTGGATAGTTTGAGTACCTTTGTAATGTCCCTTTGTTTAGCCCTGACTTCCACTTATACACCTCTATCAAGTCGCCCCTCGTTCTACGTCTCTCGAAGGAGTGCAAATTAAGATGCTTTAACCTGTCTCTATACTCAATTTTCCTAATGCCCGGGATTAGTCTTGTCATTCTCCTCAGAATTCTTTCCAGTGATTCTATATCCATCCTGTAATACGGTGACCAGAACTGAACTGCGTAATCCAGGTGGGGTCTCACAAGAGCAAGATACAGTTTTAGGATGACCTCGCTAGTCTTGTAACTAACACTCCTTTGTATGAACCCAAGTACATTATTAGCCTTGTTACAAGCAAAAACACATTGTTTACTTGGCTTGAGGTTCCTACCTAGCATTACTCCTAAATCTCTCTCGCAGTCGGATTTCTCTATGGCATCGTTGTTCATCTGGTATCTGGTTTCCCTGTTTACATCTCCTATACTGAGTACTTTGCATTTGTCCACGTTGAATTTCATCTGCCATTTTTCAGACCATTCGAAAAATTTGTTTAGATCTTCCTGTAGTTTTGCGGAGTCCTCATCAGATTTAATAACACGTCCTATTTTAGTGTCATCAACAAATTTACTTATGTTGCTGTCTATGCCGATATCTATGTCGTTTATGTATATAATAAATAATAATGGTCCAAGTACTGAGCCTTGGGGAACTCCACTTGTGACGTTGCTCCAATGGGACTTAGTGCCGTTAATTCTCACTCGCTGTTTCCTGTCCTGTAACTACGCCCTAATCTATTTAAGGATGTTACCTTTGATGCCATGTGCTTCTACCTTTCTAATAAGCCTTTCGTGGTGAACTCTGTCGAAGGCTTTGCTAAAGTCGAGATATACCACATCATAGTTGTGCCCTTCGTCCACCGATTCGAAAACTGATGAAAAGAATGTTAATAGATTAGTTAGACAAGAATGTCCACTTATGAAGCCATGCTGGGAATCATTGATCAATCGGTGCTTCTCCAGGTGATTTCGAATAGAGTTTGAAATGATTGCTTCAAGTGATTTGCCTACTATTGATGTTAGACTGATTGGGCGGTAGTTAGAGGATAGTGATCGATCCCCCTTCTTGAAAATCGGTATTACATTCGCTATCCTCCAGGATTCTGGTACTACACCTGTTTTTAAGGACATGTTAAACAATTTTGCTAAGGGCATACTAAGCTCTTCCTTACATTCCTTTAATACTCTGGCAAATATCTCATCGGGACCAGGTGACTTATTAGGCTTTAGTTTGTCTATTTGCTTACTAACATCGTTACTAGTCACTACTATCTCGCTTAATTTGTTTTCTTCACTATCTCTGAATAAAGTCAGTTCCTCGGGTATCATGTTTAAATTTTCAGTGGTGAAAACTGTTGAAAATATTTATTCAAATTATTGCTCATTTCTCCGTCGTTATCAGTGAGCTCGCCGGTATCTGACCGTATTGGTCCAATCTTTTCTCGTGTTTTAGTTTGATAGATTTGGTAGAATCCTTTGGGGTTTGTCTTCGCCTCCCTTGCTATCCTTACCTCATAATTCCTCTTGGCTTTCTTTATCTCGGTTTTAACCCTACTCGCCAATATCTTATGATCATCCTGGAGGTAAATTTCGCCACGCTTTATCCTTCTACCTATAGCCTTCCTTTGGCCAATGATGTTCTTTAGATAATTATTTATCCATTTAGGGTCATTGTTGTCTGATCTGAGTTTTTTGTATGGTATGTTCTGCCTTTGTGCATTAAGTAACTCATTATTTAAATTGTCGTGGAACTCGGCAATCTCAGATCTCGTTATCAGGTCGGAGTCATCTGTCAGGTTCACGGCCAAGCGCGACACCCCCTCTCTCAGCTGCCTCTTTAAACTGTCAAAGTTTGCCCTTCTGAAATCTGGTACTTCAGTGGAATTTTCCTTACGTCTGCCCTGAAAATCAAACTGAAATCTAATTTCTTTGTGATCGCTGTTTACAAGTTCGTTCCCTACCTCATGGACTCACTCAACCTGTATGTGACTCATGGACTCACTCAACCTGTAAGAGACTCATAGACTCACTCAACCTGTAAGAGACTAATGGACTTAATCAACTTGTATGTGACTTATGGACTCACTCAACCTGTATGTGACTCATGGACTCACTCAACCTATATGTGACTCATGGACTCACTCATAAATCGATTTTTCAAGGTGAATGAAAAGGGTGGTGAGGGCAGGGTGGAGGAGTAGGGCGCAGTGAGGGCAGTGGTGTATAAGGGGTGCTGAGGGTGAGGAGGTAAGGTGGTGGAGGGTGTAGGTGGGGTGGTGAGGGAGAGGTAAGGTGGTGGTGTGGGTAAGGGAGGTAAGGAGAGTTAGGGGTAGGGAGGTAGGAGGATAAGGGAGTAAGGGGTGGGAGGATAGGAAGGTAAGGGTGGTGAGGGTAAGGAGGTAGGAGGAGGGTAAGGAGGAGAGGAGTGGTGAGGGTAAGGGAGGTAAGGAGGTGAGGGAAGGGAGGTAAGGGGGTGAGGAAGGAAGGTAGGAGATGGTGAGAATAAAGAAGGTAGGGGTGGTGAAGGTAGGAGGTAGAGAGATGGTGGGGTAGGGAGAGGAGATGGTGAGAGTAAGGAGGTAGGGGAGGTGGTGAGGGTAGGAAGATGGTGAGAGTAAGGGGAGGTAGGGGAGATGGTGGGGGTAGGGAGATGGTGGGGGTAGGGAGGTGGTAGGGGTAGAGGTGGTGGGGGTAGGGAGGTGGTGGGGGTAGGGAGGTGGTGGGGGTAGGGAGGTGGTGGGGGGTAGGGAGGTGGTGGGGGTGGAGGTGGTGGGGGATTAGGTGGTGGGGGTAGGATGGTGGGGGTAGGGAGAGGGGGGTAGGAGGGGAGGGAGGTGGTGTGGGTAGGAGATGGTAGGGAGGGAGGTGGGGGGTAGGGAGGTGAGGTAGGAGATGGTGGGGGTAGGGACGGTGGAGGTGAGGAGGTGGGGTAGGGAGATGGTGGGGTAGGAGGTGGTGGGGGTAGGGGAGGTAGTGGGTAGAGATGGTGGGGGTAGGGAGGTGGTGGGGTGGGAGGTGGTGCGGGTAGAGAGATGGGGGGGTAGGAATGGTGGGGGTAGGGAGATGGTGGGGTAGGGAGGTGGTGGGGTAGGGAGGTGGTGGGGTAGAGGTAGGGAGGTGGTGGGGAGAGAGGCAGGGAGGTGGTGGGGTAGGAGATGATGGGGTAGGAGATGGTGGGGGTAGGAGATGGGGGTAGGGAGGTGGTGGGGTAGGATGTGGTGGGGTAGAGAGAGGTAGGGAGATGGTGGGGGTAGAGGGGGGTAGGGGGGTGGTGGGGGTAGGGAGGGGCGGGGGTAGGGAGGTGGTGGAGGCAGGGAGGTGGTGCGGTGGTGGAGGTGATGGGATAGGGAGATGGTGGGGTAGGGGTGGTGGGGGTAGGGAGGTAGGAGTGGAGAGGAGGTAGGGAGGTGGTGGGGGTAGGGAGATGGTGGGGTAGGGAGGTAGGAGGTGGTGTGGGTAGGAGATGGTAGGGGTAGGAGGTGGTGGGAGTAGGGAGGTAGTGGGGGGTAGGGACGTGGTGGAGGTAGGGAGGGGGTGGTGGGGGTAGGAGATGGTGGGGTAGGAGGTGAGGGTAGGAGGTGGTGGGGTAGGAGATGGTGGAGTAGGGAGGTGGTGGGGGGTAGGGAGGTGGTGGGGGGGTAGGAGGTGGTGGTGGGTAAGGAGGTGGGGGTAGGGAGATGGTGGGGGTAGGGAGATGGTGGGGTAGGGAGATGGTGGGGTAGGAGGTGGTGGGGTAGGGAGGTAGGGAGGTGGTGGGGGGTAGGGAGGTGGTGCGAGTAGGAGATGATGGGGTAGGAGATGAAGATGGGGAGGGAATGTGATTAGGAGATGGTGGGGAGGAGGTGGTGGGGGTAGGAGGCAGGAGGCAGGGGTAGGAGGTAGGGAGGATGTGGGGGGCAGAGGTCAGGGGTAGGAGGTGGGGGTAGGAGGTAGGAGATGGTGGGGGTGGAGGCAGGGAGGTGGTGGGTAGGAAGATGGGGTAGGGAGGTGGTGGAGGAGGTGGTGGGGGTAGGGAGGTGGTGGGGGTAGGGAGGTGGTGGGGGTAGGGAGGTGGTGGGGGTAGGGGAGGTGGTGGGGGGTAGGGAGGTGGTGGGGGTAGGGAGGTGGTGGAGGAAGGAGGCAGTGGGGGGTAGGGAGGTGATGGGGGGAGGGAGATGGTGGGGGTAGGAGGTGGTGGGGGTAGGGAGGTAGGGAGGTGGTGGGGTAGGGAGGTAGGGAGGTGGGTAGGAGATGGTAGGGTAGGGAGGTGGTGGGGGGGTAGGAGGTGGTGGGTAGGGACGTGGTGGAGGTAGGAGGTGGTGGGGGTAGGGAGGTGGTGGGGTAGAAGGTAGTGGGGTAGGAGATGGTGGGGTAGGGAGGAGTAGGGGTAGGGAGATGGTGGGGGTAGAGAGGTGGTGGGGGTAGAGAGGTGGTGCAGGGGGGAAGGGAGGTGGTGGTAGTAGGGAGGTGGTGGGGGTAGGAGGTGGTGGGGGGTAGGGAGGTGGTGGGGGCAGAGGTAGTTAGGGAGGTGGTGGGGTAGGGAGGTGGTGGGGGAGGGGAGGTGGTGAGGGTAGGGAGCAGTGGGGGTAGGGGAGGTGGTGGGGCAGAGAGGTGGTGGGTGGGGGGTGTGGCAGTAGGAGGTGGTGGGGGTAGGGGAGGAGGTGGTGGGGGTAGGAGGTGGAAGTAGGAGGTGGTGGGGGGACAGGGGTGGTGGTGGGGGTAGGGAGGTGGAGGAGGTGGTGGGGGGCAGGGAGGTGGTGGGGGTAGGAGGTGGTGGGGGCAAGGAGGTGGAGGAGGGAGGTGGTGGGAAGGAGGTGGGGATGCAGGAGGTGGTGTGCAGGGAGGTGGTGGGGGCAGGAGGTGGTGGGGGTAGGGGTGGTGGGGGGGGTAGGGAGGTGGTGGGGAGAGAGGTAGGAGATGGTGGGGATGGGGAGGCAGGGGAGGTGGTGGGGGGTAGGAGGTGGTGGGTGAGAGGTGGGGAGGTGGTGGGGAGAGGGAAGGGAGGTGGGGGGAGGGCAGGGAGGTAGGGGGAGAGAGGCTGGGGAGGTGGTGGGGGTAGGGAGGTGGTGGGGTGGGAGGTGCAGGGGTAGGGAGGTGGTGGGGGGCAGGGAGGTGGTGGGGTAGGGGGTGGTGGGGGTAGGAGGTGGTAGGGCAGGGAGGCATTGAGGTGGTGGGGGGTAGGGAGGTAGGAGGTGGTGGGGTAGGGAGGCAGGGATAGGAGGTGGTGGGGTAGGGAGGTGGTGGGGGTAGAGAGGCAGGGAGGTGGTGGGGCAGAGAGGCAGGGAGGAGGGGGGTAGGAGTAGGAGGTGGTGGGGGTAGGAGGCAGGGGGGTAGGAGGTGAGGTAGGAGGTGGTGGTGGGTGAGGGAGGTGGTGGGGAGAGAGGTAGGAGGTGGTGGGGGGGTAGGGAGGTGGTGGGGTAGAGAGGTAGGAGGTGGTGGGGGTAGGAGGTAGGAGGTGGTGGGGGGGTAGGGAGGTGGTGGGGATAGGAGGAGGTGGTAGGGAGGTGGTGGGGGTAGGAGGTGGTGGGGGGTAGGGAGGTGGTGGGGGGGTAGGGAGGTGGTGGGGAGGGAGGTGGGGGGTAGGAGGTGGTGGGGGTAGGGAGGGTGGGGGTAGGGAGGTGGTGGGGGTAGGAGGTGGTGGGGGTAGGGAGGTGGTGGGGGGTAGAAGGTGGGGGGTAGGGGCAGGTGGGGGCAGGGAGGTGGTGGGGGAGAATGGGAGAGGTGGTGGGGGTAGGGAGGTAGGGAGGTAGGGGGTAGGAGATGGTGGGGGGTGAAGGAGTAGGGAGGCAGGGTAGGAAGATGCGGGTAAAGTGTAGGAGGAGGTGGATAGGGAGGTGGTGGGGGTAGGAGGAGGGGTGGTGGGGGTAGGAGGTGGTAGGTAGGAGGTGGTGGGGTAGGGAGGTGGGGGTAGGGAGGCGGTGGGGCAGGGAGGTGGTGGGAGGAAGGAGGTGGTGGGGTAGGAGGAGTGATAGGGAGAGGTGGGGGCAGGGAGGTGGTGGGGGGTGGAGGTAGGGAGGTGGTGGGGGTAGGAGGTAGGAGGTGGTGGGTAGGAGATGGTAGGGGTAGGAGGTGGTGGGGGTAGGGAGGCAGGGGTAGGGGTGGTGGGAGTAGGAGGTGGTGGGGGTAGGGAGGTGGTGGGGGTAGGAGGTGGTGGGGGAGGGAGGTGTGAGGGTAGGAAGGTGAGGGAGGTGGTGGGGGTAGGGAGGTGGTGGGGCAGAGGTGGGGGATAAGTAGGGAGGTGGTAAAGTAGGAGACGAGGGAAGGGTCAGGAGGCAGTAGGGTAGGGAGGCAGGGGGGTAGGGAGGCAGGAGGGTAGGGAGATGGTGGGGGTAGGGAGGTGGTGGGGGAGAGGTGGTGGGGGCTGGGGGTGGCAGGAGTGGTGGGGAGGAGGTGGTGGGGGCAAGGGGAGGTGGTGGGGGTAGGGGAGGTGGTGGGGTGGGGGTAGGGTGGTGGTGGGGGGTAGGGAGGTGGTGGGGGGGCAAGGAGGTGGTAGTAGGAGGAGGGGGTAGGGAGGCAGGGGGGTAAGGAGGTGGTGGAGGTAGGGAGGTGGTGGGAGGAGGTGGGGGTAGGGAGGTGGTGGGGGTAGGGGGTGGTGGGGAACAGTGGAGAGGTAGGGAGGTGGGATTAGGAGGTAGGGAGGTGGTGGGGGGTAGGGAGGTGGGTGGAGAGGTAGGGAGGTGGTGGGGTAGGCAGGAGGTGGTGGGGTAGGGAGGCAGGGGGGCAAGGAGGTAGGAGGTGGTGGGGGTAGGGAGAGGTGGTGGGGGTAGGGAGGCAGGGGGAGGAGTGGTGGGGTGAGGTGGTGGGGGCAGGAGAGGCAGAGGCAGGGGGGTAGGAGGCAGGGAGGTGGTGGGGTAGGGAGGCAGGGATAGGAGGCGGTGGGGGTAGAGGGGAGGTGGGGGTAGAAGGAGGGGAGGTGGTGGGGTAGAGGAGGAGGGAGGAGGGGGGTAGGGAGGAAGGGGAGGGGGTAGGAGGTGGTGGGTAGGAGGTGGTGGGGGTAGGGGAGGAGGGATAGGAGGTGGTGGGGGTAGGGAGGTGGTGGGGGAGAGGTAGGGGAGGTGGTGGGGGGTAGGGAGGTAGGGGGTAGAGAGGTAGGAGGTGGTGGGGGGGAGGAGATGGTGGGGGTAGAGAGGTAGGGAGGTGGTGAGGGTAGGGAGGTAGGGAGGTGGTGGGGGTAGGGAGGTGGTGGGATTAGGAGTAGGGATAGGAGGTGGTGGGTAGGCAGAGGTGGTGGGGGTAGGAGGCAGGGGGGTAGGGAGGTGGGGGGAGGGAGGTGGGGGTAGGGAGGTGGTGGGGGAGGGAGGTGGTGGGGGTAGGGAGGTGGTGGGGGTAGGGAGGTGGTGGGGGTAGGGAGGTGGTGTGGGGGTAGGAGGTGGTGGGATAGGGTGGTGGTGGGGTGGGAGGTGGTGGGGTAGGGAGGTGGTGGGGCAGAGAGGTAGGAGGTGGTGGGGGGGAGGAGGTGGTGAGGGTAGGGAGGTGGTGGGGGTAGAGAGGTAGGGAGGTGGTGGGGTAGAGAGGTAGGGAGGTGGTGGGGATAGGGAGGTGGAGGGGATTTGGAGGTGGTGGGGGTACGGAGGTGGTCGGGGTAGAGATGTAGGGAGGTGGTGGGAGTAGGGGTAGTGTCAGGTATTGTGGTAGAATAGTAAACAATAGTTTGCCGGAATAAATATTACCCTTGTCTTGCTTGGGCTCCACTGAAGTTCTCCTGTTCATATAATTACCAGAATCAGCAGCACAGTTTGTCCTCATACTACAAGAAGTACTGTAGATACAGAACTAACACAACAATATTATTACAGAACTAATTGTTTTCCCACTGACAGCGAAAACTTGTACCAGTCATCATCTGTGATCAAAGCTCAAAAAAACAAGTATTGTAAAACTCTCCCCGTGTAACTCTTTGGTCTGGTAATAATCAGCATATATTTGCTGACTCGAAGGTTGGCGAGTGAAGAAACTGGGTACTGTACACAGCCCCAGAGTTTAATGATGACGGATTTGTTGCAATATACTTGATCAAGATCTTAATTCAAAGATTTCCCATTCACAAAAGTAGCTGCCAGTACTGCACATATCTAGTATTTTTAATATAGCCAGTCACTTTATATATATGTATATATATATATATATATATATATATATATATATATATATATATATATATATATATATATATATATATATATATATATATATATATATATATATATACTGTAGGTGTGTCTGTGTGTATAGTAATCATTAAGGTGACAACATGGGGCTGGCTCGGACTTTTCAACACTTGTATTATGGACCTCCGGGGGTCTCGGTAATACTGTACCATACAGCCTCCCCTTTAAGGCCGAGAACCCCACTTTAAATCCCAGCATCTGCACCTCCAGCCAACCTCGGCGAATAATCCTGCCGTCACCTCAAGGTAGATTTATTATCATCACGGTAATCCGGTGATTTGTGAACGGGTGCTGGAGATTTACGCGATCCCTATATGGACAGCTTAATAAGTGTGTACTTTATCCTCATCCACTTGCCTTCACAACTAGAGTTATAGCACCATTATTATGACAAGGGCCCACCGGTGAACAGGAGTCTACTTTGTTATGCTATAACGTGAAAATGGCGGCTGACCATCCTTCATCCTCTCAGGAATATGACAGTTTTCGTGCCCCGCAAGGCTACTACAGGTGCACGACTCTCCTACCTGGTGCTTTACTGCCTTCCATGATACGGCGGTCTCGGCACAGTGACACACGCATTCACATACATCTACAGTAACAACAGCTGCTTCCTGTTCTGTGTAGTTCAAAATACGTGTTCTAATAGATCTCTGCTGGAGGTGACCATCGATTATTTTCGCTAAACACTAATTGAAGTATGTTGTTGCTACACCAATACGCTGGAAGGCTTGACGGTGTTATTTTGTTTGTGTGGAGAGACTTGCCCACAAAACAGGTATGTATATTAGTTTCATAACCCTTTCAATATAGGGCACAACGGGACTGTGTGTCTGTCTAATTAACCTCAATTTCTTGCTAATACTCACTACATGCAAACTACTGTATTGAAGATTGTTTTCTTAAAATTGGCAAGATTTTAGAAGGTAATACAAGATATTATATATTTGTAATATTGTTTTGGCCATTAGATTATAAATGGTCAACTGTCGTTAGATGAAGATATACAACTAATGGACATCTTAGGATACATGTCCTGTAGTCTTATATATTAAGTCTTGTTTGTCTATTTTTTATAATTTCATCGTATTTTTCATCTCAAAAATTATATCTAATTTATATTTTTACTAGGCCAGAGAGAGAAATGACCATCAATGAAAAAAATAATGCTAACTTTCATGCTGAGGCAGAGAAGATGAACAAGTTACCATTTACCGCCGTATTGGAGGCCACAATGAGGGGAGTCATGTACCACGAGAATAGTAATGATAATATATATTCTTTCTAATCTCAATATTCGTATCTTTAACCTTTAGTCTCTACATTTGGCATGGCGTCATCTGGACACAATATGCTTATATCAAATGAGAAACAATTAACCTTTGGTTATTAAGGGGCTGAGGGTCAATAAAACTATTTGTGAAGTGTTTTTAGGGACAGATCACAAGAAATTTGTGTTGTGGCCTTAAAGGGAACTAACATGTCTAAGCATTCACTCATTTAATATATATATATATATATATATATATATATATATATATATATATATATATATATATATATATATATATATATATATATATATATATATATATATATATATATATATATATATATATATATTGCACTGATAATTATAATCGTTCGACATAATCTGAAAATCCTGAGGCCTCTCTTGTGACAGGAATAACATTGTAAAACTGTTACATTTAAGATATCCTTTGCTATCTAAACAGCCTGCTTTATCAAACAGCTTATATAAGGTTTGGCTAAGTTGACGTTAGTACTGGTGCCGATAGAAAATTTGCATTGAGTCACGTGTCTACTGATAAAAGGTCACGCGGTGTTTCCTCCCCACCCCCCCAAGACCTGCTTTCGTCACGCGACACATATGATAGTTAAATAACAAGTATGTGCAGTCTTATAGCATCAACTTATAAGAGGAATGTTACTGGCAGCTACAGTGCCATGGTTATTAAACAACAAGTGATCTACAAAGTCTCTGTAGCCTTTTGTGCTGGAAACATTATTGGAGAACTTATTGTCTGTATTATTGGGAGCATTATCTTGGCTTCTCATCCACTCACCAACTTATGGAACTCTGGGTGTAAAACCTTCAACCCTGAGAGTCGTCTGGCCATCAAGGTCTATAACAACGGCTACAGACCTCCAGATATTCCTCCTTTTCGGCTTACAGCTTCGTCAACCCTTATAAACATTTACAGCGTTCCTAAGCGTCCTCTGAAGCCTTCGTTAAAAAAAATAAACTTTAAAATATAATAACTTAGACAACTTATTTTTTCCCAACGTTAAAGGTGAACTTTATTGAGTTCATATATAAACAACTAATCATTATAAAGGTGCCGCATAAGTTCTGGGTAAAGTGACTAATGCGCCACCCTGTGTTGTGGTCGTCGAGTGGACTACAACAACAGTTAGGTTCCTCTGTATACTTTTGATTCTATAAAGTGCTGTATCATTTTATTGAATATTTATTGAAGTTTGTGATTAGTATCATTACGTAAATTTCAAAGGAATTTACTCTAGTTTTTTTTTAAGAGTTTATCCAATAATTGACTCCCGGTTGTCTGATCCCTAACTGACAGAAAATTAACTGAACGATGATGAAGTAAATTCTTAGTAGTGAAAAGAAAAATCAACTGTAATAAAAGAAACGCACAGAACGCGATAATTATCTTCAAGGTAACGTAATGCTGGAAGTATAGTATAGTATAGTCATCCCCATTAACAAGCTCTTTTGACTGGTAAGTTTAACACTAGTTCAATGTTAACTCGGTTATAACCACCACCAACACATGTTAGGTACAGGTCGGTGGCCGGAGACCTTTAAAATATTGATAGTTAACAGATTTTATATTAATGTCTGTGACTCATTATAGTTTGAAGATAAATAAAATGTTAACGAAATTCTGCTTTTAGTTGTGACGTAACGTAAGTGAAAGTGAACTGTAGCTATTGATATCAGGTCACACTAGCAAGAATCAGTTTCCTTGTGACAACAGCACGACATCTGGTAAAGTCTGAGCACCATCGCTTGTTACTCTGAGGGGTGTGGGTTGGAATCCTGCAAGGGGGTAAATTGGTGTTATTTTACATTTAAAGCCTGTTAGGTCAGGTTAAGTTAGGTTAGGCTAAATCAGGGTACGTTAACTTAGGTTAAATTAGCTTAGTTAAGTTTGGTTGTTATGTTAGATTTGATTACATTACGTTAAGTTAGATTACTAGATTAGGTTAGGCTGTAAGGTTAAGTTTAGCAAGGTTAGATTAAGTTAATTAAACATAAGTTTGAGTTAGGTTAGCACTGCGTTTCTGTAGCATCACTCAATAACAACCATCTCAATTATCTCCCATTTCTTTACTATGAAATCCTTAATGTTACCCTTCCAATGTTTTATATCTACGTAAATCACTGTAGATAGCCGCAATCAATGGTACCCCTCTGACCATTAACCTCTAATCGGGGCAAGAACGGGATATACCAAACTCACCATCAATACCCAGCCCTAAATTACAACGATCAAGCAATTTGACCCTTAGGTTACCCCCTCCTAATGGCTGCTCCCCTCTGGAATTGCATAATTAGGACGTTAATTCCGGGTCTGGGCGTTGCAAATTACCACCTTGAACGAGCTACCACGTAATGACCGTCAACTGGGCTATTACCCAGCCTCGCCCTCTGACCACCTCGCCTGAAGTGCGCTTTCTTTACTGCCGACATAAATTAAAATTCTCTCCATAATCACAGGTTGAGCTTACAGCGATTAACAACCCCTGCTACTCTCTTAGTATGTCTTAATCTCATTCAAGTCCATTCAAACCCTTTTGTT
This sequence comes from Homarus americanus, assembly GCF_018991925.1. Lineage (NCBI taxonomy): Eukaryota > Metazoa > Arthropoda > Malacostraca > Decapoda > Nephropidae > Homarus > Homarus americanus. The sequence continues at coordinate 14,214,234 of NW_024741901.1, read as the reverse complement.
TTATGTCTCACTCAGTATCGCTGTTATTATGACTCTGCCTCGTTCGTCTGAGTCTCCGCTCGTCCAGCAAGAACTTATGGACTCGTACTAAACGTCGACCATATAGTGGACATGAGGAGTCCTGCAGATACACCCATCATATCTTGTTATGACCTTGACCTATGCCAGCCATCACAACAAGGTGATAGATAATTCAACGGGTGTCGGAGGCCTACAATGTATACACGGCTCTTTGTTGATTACTACATCTGTTAGTTGTCAGAGGAAAGACTCCTTAACAATTCACTCATAAATGATCTTATATTACACAAGCACATGCACAGAGGAACTGCTATTAACACCTGCTCGTGTAAAATATGTTTGTCCCCTCATCCGGTGGCAGCTCCCAAATTACAGAAAATAATCTCGTAAGAGTGGACAAAATCATAGAGGAATATATTGTGATAATGTATATAGAATTATATAAATAAAAACCAAAATATCAGACCTGCGGCCTTATATTTTTCTTCCATGTTATATTTTTGTCCTCAAACATGACATTTTATTCGGGAACAGTGTTAGGAGACGGTTATGATGTGATACACCTAAAAATACCTTTCAAGAAAAAATAAATACAATTGACATAATGACTGTTCTGTTTTTGATGATTTTCTCTGCAGTCAACAATTTGCTTTCAAAAGCCAAAGTTAATACTCAGTAATTTGGCAAAATTTTAGAGGATTGTTGGGGGATGATGAGCACAAAATATTTAATTTCTTTCTATAAACAATAATTTCTTACTAACGTTGAGAGTAACATTTTGATAAGATTTTAGTTTATTGATAAGGTATAACGTAATAGATTTTTATATTTTTTTTAAGAAATAACTGATTCTTTTGTGTTTTCCTTATCTTTAAAGCCAACCTTTTTAAAGGAAATACTTTTTTATTCACAGATGAAATATAAATTTAAGACCAGTCGGGGATTGTTTTGCTTGTTATTTTGTCAATTTCTCTATATCGATCACATTAGGATACGCTTAGACAACAATAACTGTCACACAGTTATAAAACACCAACACATTACAAATTTTTTGACAAAATATGACGAACCTGCAAGGCTCGGCGCACATTAAGGTGCAAGGCTACACAGGACACAGTGCAGGGCAGTGCAGTTTTTTTGTGTCTAGTTATTTCAAGTCAAGAGACCGCACACTAGGACACAGAGCAGGCGCAGGACTATGTCGAGCTGCGTGGCGCAGTGATTGAGACACAGTTTGGTAAAGTTCCTCCGCCATATCAAAAATCGATGATTTTATGCCTTGAAACACTCTAACATGTTCCACGTGTCGAGCAAACAACTGTACTGCGTCTCCTTTGTCGCCTGCGCCTCAATGTGAGCCTATGCTTACACCTCTCTAGCAGGATAAGTGAAGTTATTCTGGAGTGACTAATGACTCAATGGATAGTGCAATGGAACGACCCAAGCTACTGTATATTGTACATGTGAGCAATGTCCCCAAACAGCCTACCAGTGTGGTGTAGGTCACGTGGGTCGAGAGTTTTTCTTTTGTTTTTTTACTCATCATTTGACCAAGACTGTCACGGCGACAGCTCAGTATAATGGCGCTTTTACGCGCTAACAACACTCCCGAGACTTTATTTATTATTTGATTGTCATATGTCATCTCTGATTCGTCTATTAAGACGCTCAGAGTTAACTTAAAACTGATTTACGCTTCTTTTATGGCCAGGACTCACCAATAAGAGCGTTGAGAAGTATGCTGGGTACTATAAACTCTTTCTGTAAATACCATGACTATCTATAGTCTTCCCATGTTCAACCCATTATCCATTATCCGGATAACTAGATACAAAGTAGTAGAGAAAAGTACAGAACAGAACCTCAAGGATAATACCACCACCGGTATTGGAATAAGTAATACCACGTACAATGAATAACACTGTCTAAAACTTTCGCTCTCACGTGCAGGTGATGAAGTTTAGATAGTAACAAACAACGGTAAATTAACCCTTTATATGAATAGAAAAATTACTGGATGTAACATTAATAAACCAAAGAAAATATAATCATTATTTTTCAGTACACCTTACGTTCACGACCTTTCTCAAAATTCTTTCTCTCCTTTTCCTCATAATATTAAGATATATGTGTTATTTGTTAAACTTCCATCTCTTTTACTTTCATTAAGAAGGAAAACTCCAATTCATCTTCCTTTTGATAATTTTATCGTAATATTTCATGAAAATACAGAATCTCGAAGCAGAATTTCTCTTCCAGGTAGAGTACATGTTTTTATAAGAAGGAATATCGTGAGACACCCGTGAGATCCATAACATTGTAATACAAGAACAAGAAAGAAGGAAAGAGGACGAAACGCAAGAAGCAACAAAACCCAGACAGCAATAACAAAGAGGTAATAAAGTGGCTGCTGTAGTGAAGATAATGATAACAGTACCACAAAACAAAGGATAATATAGCGAGTTAATGAAGAGATGCGGTGGAGGCCCATAATAGTGGAGGCGGAGTTACCACCGAGGTTAAATGACTTGAGAACAGTATCACATCCGGTGATCATTTATGTTGGCACTGCTGTTTTATCCACTCGCGTGATTGTTATAATAGCTTCTGACAAACGTCTTCTAAATCATCCGAAATTGAGAGTCACAGAAACGCATTCTCGGGTTGTTCAACATGACGTCACTCTCCCGCAGTCACGTTCGCTGACAATGGTCCTGAAATTGGCGTATTATTCTAGCGATCGTTATGTTCCAAGACCTTGTTATAAAATTGTTGTGTGGAGGATGGCTGATCATGATAACAATACCAAGGGCGAACGTCAGCTTTGTAATTATATCTTAAAAAGAGTCCCTTGAGTTATGCTCGATAGTGTAACCCATGATGATGGCAGTGACCTACAGTAGTGAAGGTTGTGAGGAGGATGGTTCACCTTGAGGTGAGTATTACTTTTGTGTAGTTGCCAAGGTACGTGTGGTGTTGCTGGTATACATCAAATATTACAATGTTGGTGAAAATACAGTCTCTCTCTCTCTCTCTCTCTCTCTCTCTCTAACAATCTTAGATACACAAAACCGCACACACACACACATACACGCTCGTCTGCATACACGCTTGCACAAATTTACTGTATACACACAACCCAATTACAATAATCTTGTTTCCCTTCCTCAGGCGAGAGTCAACAGCTTGCCCTCGCGTTTGAGAGGATCTGCAGGTAATCGGGACAGGTAACAATGACTTATTGCAAAAAATCTCTCACATCCCACAATAAGACGGATTTGGTAAGCTACAGGCGCATACCAAGGAAAATATAAGATGTAGATCATTTTTCCCGATAGTTATTAGATTTCAGTTATCGGAAAGCCTTTGAATATATTACTTGCGTTACTCCTGACATGTAACCATAATAAGAATACTGTTCCAGCTAGTAGAGTGTGACACATGGTTTATTCTCGCCTGGGTATAGGGAATGGTGAGTCACAAGCGATGGTGAACCATAAGTGATGGTGAACCAGAAATGATTTTGAGTCACAAGTGATGGTGGATCACAAGTGATGGTGGAGCACAAGTAATGGTGAAACACAAGTGATGGTGAACCACAAGTGAGGGTGAACCACAAGTGATGGCGAGTCACAAGTGATGGTGAACCACAAGTGATGGTGATTCAAGTGATTTTGAGTCAAGTGATGGTGGACCACAAGTGACGGTGAGTCACAAGTGATGGTGAAACACAAGTGATGGTGAGTCACTAGTAATGGTGAACCACAAGTGATAATAAGTCACAAGTGATGGTGAATCACAAGTGATGGTGAGTTGAATTATGATGAACCACAAGTGATGGTGAGTTGAATTATGATGAACCACAAGTGATGGTGAGTTGAATTATGATGAACCACAAGTGATGGTGAACCACATGTGATTGTGAACCATAAGTGATGGTGAACCATAGTGATGGTGAGTCACAAGTGATGGTGAACCACAAGTGATAATAAGTCACAAGTGATGGTGAATCACACGTGATGGTGAGTTGAATTATGATGAACCACAAGTGATGGTGAACCACATGTGATGGTGAACCATAAGTGATGGTGAAACCATAGTGATGGTGAGTCACAAGTGATGTGATGGTGAACCATAGTGATGGTGAGTCACAAGTGATGGTGAACCACAAGTGAGTCACAAGTGATGGTGAATCACAAGTGATGATGAGTTAAGTGATGATGAACCACAAGTGATGGTGTATCACAAGTGATGGTGAGCCATAAGTGATGGTGAATCACAAGTGATGGTGAGCCACAAGTAATGGTGAACCACAAGTGATGGTGAGTCACAAGTGATGGTGAGTCACAAGTGATGGTGAACCACAAGTGATAGTGAGTCAAGTGATGGTGAATCACAAGTTATGGTGAGTCAAAAGTGTTGGTGAGTCACAAGTGATGATGAGTCACAAGTGATGATGAGTCATAAGTGATGGTGAATCACATGTGATGGTGAGTTGAATGATGATGAACCACAAGTGATGGTGAACCACTTGTGATAGTGAACCACAAGTGATGGTGAACCTTAGTGATGGTAAGTCACAAATGATGGTGAACCACAAGTGTTGATGAACCACAAGTGATGGTGTATCACAAGTGATAGTGAGCCATAAGTGATGGTGAACCATAAGTGATGGTGAGTCACATGTTATGGTGAATCACAAGTTATGGTGAGTCACAGGTGATGATGAGTCACAAGTGATGGTGAACCACAATTGATGGTGATTTGATTTTTTTTATTTTTTTGCCGCTTGCAGCGGCTACTTTATTGTGCACCCCACACTCATCCTGTGAGCGGTAGCGCAAAAGGATTACAGAGTAGGGTTTACAAAGGGTCATAATAATTAACCCCCGTTGTCAGGATATTATGGCACTGAAAGTTACACGGTATTTCATTTACATTATTTGTTTAGTTCTATACATAAAGGGTAACTTATTCACAAATGCGTGAGTACAGGCGTGTGAGGCAGTATGTCTGGCCTCACACTTTGTTATTCACATTTACGTGGGAAGTATTCAAGCACATTGCGTATTTGGTTCTGTACATGAGAATTGATATAGTTACTAAGTGCAAAAAAGTGGATACAATCTTAATATGTCGGCTATCTTGCCATTAGAGATGAAGTGTTGTGCCATTTCACACACAGTGTGCTTGGACCTGTCCCTAAAAGGTTCTATCTTCACACAGTCGAGGACGTAGTGTTCAAGTGTGTGGCCATATGTATGGCCACACACTTTACATTTAGTTTTGTTTACATCTGCTTGAGGAACATACTGCCAAAGGTACTTATATCCTAACCTTAATCTAGCGGTTACAACATCTTGTAATCTAGTGATCTTGTTACTTGCTCCATATACATGTTTCACTTGATACATCTCATCATGGTAACCTATGGATCGACTAGTGCCTGTTTGCACTTGTCTACTTGCGTCAAACTCATCAATAAGTTCTTTCCTAATTACAGTTTTAAGGGTTCTTTTTGACAGACCCAAATTGTATTCAACGGTGTCTTTGTTAGACGCGAGTTTGGCGAGGGCATCAACTCTGTCATGTTTTATGAGGCCTATGTGAGAGGGGATCCACAACAGTTTGACCCTGACACCCCGGTCAACAAGGCACGCATATTTGTGTCTGGCTTCAGAGACAAGAGCGTGACAACCTGAGTCGAGGGTACCAAGGGCAAGTAGTGAGGATAGAGAGTCAGTGATGATGAGACTGTCAGTAACAGTGGTTTCAATGAATTTAATAGCTGTGAGTATGGCAACTAATTCAGTTTGTAGAGTGGATGCCCAGTTGTTAATTCTAACTCCTTTCTCAATTATATTACCGTCAGGTTGAGTCACAACAATAGCACTTCCAGCCCTCCCACAGGCGGTGTTTAGAGATCCATCAGTGTAGATGGTCTGTGTGATATTATCATCAGTCTGTAGAGTGTGTATGTGTTCAAGAGCTCTCAATTTGGCAGTGTGTTGGAGATAAATGCTTTGTATAATTAATTTTTTAGGCGGATATGTCGGTATTGTGATATCGAAGGGAACTGTCCGCCAGGGTGGCAGGAAGCGCTGTTGTGTCTCAACTTTGTACAGGTGGTCTAGTCCAAACATCTTCATATGTGTAGCTGTAGTTTGGATCCATTTAGACTCAGTAGTCCCATGGTTCATACATTCTAGCAATTTTAAGGAAACAATGTTATCAGGATCACCACGCAGAAGCCTCAGGGCTATCATGAGGTTGACTTCAATTATTCTATCTTTAACACTGGGTATACCTAGTTCTTTCCTCATATTAAGTACTTTAGTGCTCATGGGACATCCTAGGATAATTCTGAGGGCTTTATTTTGCATTTTCTCGAGCTTGTCAACGCCTTTCCCGTCACGAATGACCAGGGCTGGTGCGTGGTAATCTATCAGAGATCTTATATAGCCTAGGTACATTGTTTTAACAATTCTAATATTAGCACCATAGTGCGGGCTGTACCCCGCTACACTTCTAAGAGGTCTCAGTCTGTCAGTACATTGGCGGGTTAGCTGTTGTATGGCAGGTAGGGTACAAGGGACGGAAACACCAAGATATTTAAAAGAAGAAACATAGTCAATAGTGTTGTTACCTATCTTGAACTTGGCGGGGCCGCGTTTGCGGTTACCAGCTTGTTTGTTGAACACCTTAGTTTTGTCAGTGGAGATAATAAGACCGAGGTGTTCACAGGCTGCGTATACATGGTTCAGGGTGGTTTGCATTTCACGATGAGTTTTAGTATGTATAAGAATATCATCAGCATAGCTGATTGAGATATTGCTGGGGTTGTCTGGTATTAAATTTAATAATGCATTCATAAGAACATTGAACAAAGTGGGGCTAAGTACTCCACCTTGAGGGGTACCAAGTTGCATATCTTTAACTTCACTTTTGTAACCCTGAAACAGTGCAGCAGCCCTTCTGTTGGTTAGGTAACCACTTATCCAGTGTAACAGCCTACCTCCTATATCCATTTTGGCTAGTTCGTACAATATCAGTTGCCTATTGGCAATATCAAATGCAGCTTTTAGGTCAAGAAATGTGGTGTATCTGTGCCTTTCATCACCATGCACAGTTAGGAATGTGGTGATGCAATTATGTACACCTTTACCATGGGTGAAGCCATTTATGTTAGGAGACATGTGTTCTCTGATTCTATATAAGAGTCTGCCAAGAACCATCCTCTCAAAGGTTTTACACAGGCAGCTGGTTAGTGATATGGGACGAAAGGCATCAGGCTGTCCTGGTTTCGGTATTGGTACAACAATACTGCTGGTCCATGATGTGGGTAGTTGGCCCTCGGCATGACTCATATTGTACAATACCAACAATGGATTGCCTGGCACGCGCCTTAGTAGTCTAATGATGTTGTAGGTGACTCCGTCCTCTCCAGGGGAAGTAGACCTACCCCTGGCGAGGGCGGCGTCAAGCTCCCACTCAGTATATGGAACATCACACTCATCGTGCTGTTTGCCCAGCATAAAGCTAATAAGATTACTTCTCTCTACAGACTTCGCATCAAGGAGTCCCCGAGTCCTAGCTGGTAACATGTCATAGCTCGACACATGAGCCCACTTTGTTATTAGCTCATTCGACTTTTGCAGAGGGTTTGGATGGGAGACGTGTCTTCTGTTTTTACCTCTGATTATGTTTATGTCTTTCCAGGCTTTGCTGAGGGATGTGTGTTGGTTCAGGCTGTTGACATATGTCTCCCATGCATTTTGTCTGAGTTCGTTTACACGTTCCCTGACAGCAGCAAGGGAAGCTTGATACAATTGTAACATTTGAGGTGTTCTAAATTGTCTGTAACCCTTACCCACCCTCCTGACCCTAGCCCTGAGTTTTTTCAGCTCAGGGTCATTATAGCACTGCTGTTGCCTGTTCCCATTATGCTGACCACGTTTTCTCCTTTTTTTGGTGGAGGCATTGTTGGTGAAGTATGCATAAGTCCTATCTATCAGATCGTCATGGAAACTTTGGTAGTTGTCAGGCTTGTAGTCCTTGTACCAGTCATGGATGAAGTCTATGAACTGGCTTTCATGTTCTTGCTTGACTGTGATTCTACGTCTGTTGAGTTTACCACCAGTGGGGGTGTCATTGGCTACATGTATACTAGCTTGGATTGGGCTGTGGTCAGACATAAGATCAGTGACAACATCAGAGCTATGAGTTGTGTATGATAGATTAAAGCCAATACATTTGTCTAGACCCCCGCCATAGATGTGTGTTGGTTCATTATTACCTATAATTTGAACATCTTCATATGCGCTGAGAAGTGAGATAAGTCTCCTACCATTGGTGTTAGTGGTAGAGTCACCTAATTTCTTGTGTCTAGTATTCAGGTCACCCATCAGGACAGTGGGCTCAGTGTGTAAAAAGTCTGGGAGATCTGTGTACTGAAGCTGATCTGAGGGAGCATAGGCGTTTAGCACCTTGAGTGTGGAGTTGCCCAGGTGGATAGTGATCCCATGATACTGAAGGTTGGTAGTCTTATTGATGGTGAGTCACAGGTGATGGTGAGTCACAAACGATGGTCAACCACGTGCAATGATAGCGTTAGGGTGTTCAATCATCAGGCGAAATAATCTGGAGAGATGACGTCACAAATGGCGAATCCAGCACATCTGTTCCACCAATCACATAACGGCGAGGGTTGGTGGGAGTGGGGGGGTTGTACTGCCTTACGATAGAACAGAACCTCTGACCTCATCCTCGCTGACAGTGCTCCAACAGAACAATATTATACACATACAGAACTGCCTGCGAACCATATTCGTTAAGGAAGAGGCTGATATAGCTATGGTTGGTGAAGCATTTCTAAAATTCAATCACAACTATATGACGATCCTCGTGAGACCTGTGACCACCTCCCACTCCGTCCTACAACACTGTGGGTCCTGCTTGTCGGCCATATTTGTGTTCACACGAAAAATGGGTGAAATAGAAAAAGAATTTATATCATAGTATGAATGTATAGAGTTGCTACGGTATATATTCTGATTGTTTTTTTTTTGTGGGGATTAGCCCACCCGGGCACAGATCACTGACGCACATCAGGGCCTGGGGAATAATAATAATAATAATAATAATAATAATAATAATAATAATAATAATAATAATAATAATAATAATAATAATAATAATAATAATAATAATAATAATAATAATAATAATAATAATAAAGAATCATAAAAAAATACAAAACCGAAAAAAAGATCAAAAGTGAGAAACAATATATGTATGTTGTGTAGTCAATAGTAAGAGAAACAATTGACACCGTGCAATTGTGTGTAAATGAGGCAGAAAGTCAGATCAGCAACCTGGGACTTGGTCACAATTTTCGCAATGCCATGTGGCAGCAGGGTCCACCATTAGACAATACATTATGCTTCCAATATCTTCCCAAGCGGTAGTACCTCCGTTTGGAGCAACTACTGTATATATTAGGAGTATAGACAGAAGTACTTTATAGAAATTAAGAACAAAAATATTTATCAGAAAATAATTTATAACCACGTGCATTAAAAGTGAATGTTTTGGAAATCAGGCCAGACAAACTGTTAGAACCGTCTCTCAAAAATATCTAGGATTATTTATCTATTTAGTGAAAATTCCAACTTGTGGCACACGAGAAGATTGCATATTTTTACGATATCTCGCAATTGTATTCTCATCTGTATTTACTACCCTTTTTCCCCTTTCCCTAGTTCCCCACTTCCCCTTCCCTCTAGTTCCCCACCATCCTAATTCCCGAACAACCTCTCCCTTTCCCCACCCACCCAGCCACTCCGTTCCCTCACCTCCAGGCGGTATACTTTATATAAGTGTTGCCAGAGCGTAAGAGAGGTTGCTCCTGCGTTAGCAAAGGCTGTCATTACCCAGGTGTTATTGATCTCTGCCTGAGAACTGATTCTTATATTCACATCGAAATAAAGCACAGAGAGGCTCTAAGCATTACAGTGATCATGGCCTTCGTGGATTTGCAACGTGACGTCGCCATTCTCGACTTCCTTGGTCCGTTATTCATTTCCCTCTGTGCGCCAAGTGCAATCATTGTTTAGTCATATTCTTAATTTGAGAATGGATGTTACCTACATAGATATACCAGTTATATCAAGGTAACAAGGCATAATTCTAGCCTTCACCTTTTATTGCATTTCCTGTCCATGAAAGACTGGGCAATGATCAGCCATTGCGAGACTCATTAGATAGCTTGTTGAGTTCATCCAGGAAGTCCATTGATTTAGGAGTATACACAGTGAAGAGTAGCCCCAGTGACGCTGAGCTGAGTGTGTAGCTGTAATAGTTGTCATTATTTCACAAGTGGCGTTCGCTGGGTAGCTTGTGCGTTCACGGGTGGTATACACGGACCCGTACTCTCTGTTGCCTACCTTAATAGTTAGCTGGTATGAAATTGAACTTCATATCCAGAGAGACAATTAAAGCCGTACGTTAATTCGTGGTGTCTAATTAGCAAAGATCTCAGTTTACCGAATCTGTATGTACTACAACTAGTTTAAAATCAAATAGAAGATTATTAACTTACTGCATATAAGTATTATCTTGCAAACAATATTGTACAGCACCTAACACCTGAGAGTGATATTGCACCGCCCAGAGACCTGTACAGGTGTTGAGAAGCTACCGAATAAATAATTAACTCTTGAATAAACCAGTCCGAATTCTTCCACATTGGCTCCCTGTGATTTCCATGATCCTCTGACAACACAATCACCACCCTCATTACATAAACACCACGCACTGTCAAGAAAGACAACACCTCGATTACAGTGAAGTGTCAGCGGTCCAGGTGCTGAGTGTCGGGCAGTGGACAAGCTGAGGGAGGAAGGGAAGGTTGGAAGCACACATACTGACGGGAAAATGATAGCCTGTAGTATGGGCGACGATTTGGGATATCCTGGGTGGCGTGAGGGTCGACATGCAGCCCAGCCAGCATGAGCGTCCCACTACAGAACACGCAGAGCTCTACAGCACCCATCAAAGAAAACGTGGTTGATAAATTGACAAAACTATAACATTACTATTGAAATTGTTTAATCCAAGAAATGGAAGGAATGTCCGATTATGTTGTTGACTATAGTGGATAATTCCAATCTGAATAATTTACTATGTAGGAATTTTAATTAAAAATAATTGTATATAGAATTTTAATGAAAAAAAAACAATGTAAAAAAAAAACTATAAAATAATCGCTGAACTCTTACGCTTAAATTTAAAGTGTTATAAAATGTATTAATCAACGAATCAAAAACAGAGTTCTATCTCTCATAATTTTTAATTGTTGATGGAATAGTGTATTACCAACCTTGTTAGGCGTTTAAAGACCTTAGTTGTTGATGCGTTATAACAACATTATAACAACAGCATATCAAAATAATCATTTCAGCAGGGCCTGGGAAGAGAAGGACCCCTGTATGTAAAAGAGAACGACAAACTAACAACAATCAGTAAACCAACTTTAAGGTGTCATTTCAGTAGGAAGAATAAAATTGGCCTTTGTTATAAGATTCTCAGAACACAGAAGGTATAATTTAAGGAAGATATTTATGGATTCTTTGCATGAGAAGTAAACTCAAGGTTGAGAAGTATATATGCAAAATTATGGGTCATGAAAGAAATCAAATATAACAAAGTCATGGAGTCATCAACAATCGACTGGAAAAACTAAAAGGAAAAAAAAAGGAGTCAATGCAAAGTAGCTAAGTTAGTCTGTTTAAAAGAACTAATACAAAACGATACTCATAACTTCATAAGCATACAAGTTGATCTTCTTGTTCATCCAGCCACATTACACCCAAAACACAAGTCATCAATATCAATCGCTGAGGTGACAGACAGAGGGAGGTGCGAAGTGGACAGGGAGTCGGTCCACCGCCATCCACTTATGGACACCATAATGACTAGCCTCGTCCTCAGAGTGACAACCACCACAGCCTGCGGTGTCCACACTCACCGAGAACGACCCACCACAATGTAATTTCCTGTTGGGCTCAATAACTTATCTGGTTTTCGACTCCACATGGAGGAAACAAGCAATGCACCTTTGTTGGCTGTAACAACACCTGTAGTGAGGAACAAAATGTTATACTTGATTGTGTTTATGTCTTTTGCGCACCAGATAACAGGCAGTGTTCATGTGCTCGCGAATACAGGCCTTGTGTTTGGGGTGCGCTCACCTGCTCGTGCTGGTGGTTGTGCGTTTTGCCACCTAGGAAATCCCCTTCACAATGTCTTTCTGAGAATTGAAGTACTTGATTTTTAATTTCAATACATGAAATGAAGAGTAACATCAAATTCTATCAAAAATAAACCATACCTCGATAGCAGGCTGAAAATATACATTGGACATAAATGACTTATTACATACATTGGTGGTTTAAGAAAAGCCTTCATTAGAGAAAGGTGAAGGAACATACAGTGAATATACAGATTAATGTTTACACACGTAGATCATGTGAGCTGAGGTGTTGAACAGCAGACACGTAGTGTAGTAACTCCCTCACAGATGGCGTTATGAGGGGCATCACGTGGAGTACTAGTTCCCTCACAGGTGGTGTTATGAGGGGCTTGACGTGGTGTAGTAATTCCCTCACAGATGGTGTTACGAGGGGCCTGATGATGTAGTAGTTACCTCACAGATGGTGTATGAGGGGCCTGATGAAGTAGTAATTCCCTCACAGATGGTGTTATGAGGAGCCTGATGTGGTGTAGTAATTCCCTCCCAGATGGTGTTATGAGGGGCATCACATGGCGTAGTAATTCCCTCACAGATGGTGTTATGAGGGGCATCACATGGCGTAGTAATTCCCTCACAGATGGTGTTATGAGGAACTTCACATGATGCTGTAGGAACTCATTCACTACGTGGTGTCATAGCATCATGGGGACACCACGTGGTCGACTTCACTCACTCAAGTGGGTGAGATGTGGTCCAAGGCTTCTCTATCGTGGAGTCTCAGAGTAATTATCACTGGGTACCTGGGACCTCACTGTGTGAAGGTTAGCTTGGGTAAGACTCAACTGCCGAGTTCTTTTTCACTGACTTAAGCACTGTTCACCACTATTCAACACTGGTTCCATTCCTTTCCCAAATGAAATAGTAACTTCTGGCGAGAACTTGTTGATATTCCGGTGGGGAGGAGGGTTCAGGGGAGGGAGTTGGTATGGGTCAACATAACAGTTGACGTGGCTGCTGCTGAGCAGCGCCAGGTGCATTTGACCCGTCTTGACCCGTCGGTGTGTGTGTGTGTGTGTACGTCACCGGCATATACTTCATAAGAACAACATAAGAACATAAGAATGGAGGAAACTGCAGCGGGCCTATTGGCCCATACTGGGCAGTCCCGTTTACACCCAACCCCTATTGCTCATACAAGCATCCAACCTATGTTTGAAGCTATTCAGCGTAATCGAGTTAATGATGATATTTGGTAACTTGTTCCATTCATCCACTACTCTGTTTCCAAACCAGTGTTTACCTATTTCACGCCTAAATTTAAATTTGTCTAGTTTAAAACCATTGTTACGAGTTCACTACTGGTTGGATAGTTTGAGTACCTTTGTAATGTCCCGTTTGTTTAGCCCTGACTTCCACTCATACACCTCTATCAGGTCGCCCCTCGCTCTACGTCTCTCGAGGGAGTGCAAATTAAGATGCTTTAACCTGTCTCTATACTCAAGGTTCCTAATGCCCGGGATTAGTCTTGTCATTCTCCTCTGAATTTTTTCCAGTGATTCTATATCCATCCTGTAATACGGTGACCAGAACTGAACTGCGTAATCCAGGTGTGGTCTCACAAGCACAAGATACAGTTTTAGGATGACCTCGCTAGTCTTGTAACTAACACTCCTTTGTATGAACCCAAGTACTTTATTAGCCTTGTTAACAGCAAAAGCACATTGTTTACTTGGCTTGAGGTTCCTACTTATCATTACTCCTAAATCTCTCTCGCAGTCGGATTTCTCTATGGCATCGTTGTTCATCTGGTATCTGGTTTCCCTGCTTACATCTCCTATACTGAGTACTTTACATTTGTCCACGTTAAATTTCATCTGCCATTTTTCAGACCATTCGAAAAATTTGTTTAGATCTTCCTGTAGTTTTGCGGCGTCCTCGTCAGATTTAATAACACGCCCTATTTCAGTGTCATCAGCAAATTTACTTATGTTGCTGTCTATGCCGATATCTATGTCGTTTATGTACATAATAAATAATAATGGTCCAAGTACTGAGCCTTGGGGAATTCTACTTGTGACGTTGCTCCAATGGGACTTAGTGCATTGAATGCTCACTCACTGTTTCCTGTCCTGTAACCACGCCCTAATCCATTTAAGGATGTTACCTTTGATGCCATGTGCTTCTACCTTTCAAGTTAGTTTTTCGTGGGGGACTCTGTCGAAGGCTTTGCTAAAGTCGAGATATACCACATCATAATTGTGCCCCTCGTCCACTGATTCGAAAACAGATGAAGAGAATGTTAATAAATTAGTTAGACAAGAACGTCCGCTTGTGAAGCCATGCTGGGAATCATTGATCAATCGGTGCTTCTCCAGGTGATTTCGTATTGTGTTTGAAATGATTGCTTCCAGTAATTTGCCTACTATTGATGTTAGACTGATTGGGCGTTAGTTAGAGGATAGTGATCTATCCCCCTTCTTGAAAATCGGTATTACATTCGCTATCCTCCAGGATTCTGGTACTACACCTGTTTTTAAGGACATGTTAAACAACTTTGCTAAGGGCATACTAAGCTCTTCCTTACATTCCTTTAATACTCTGGCAAATATCTCATTGGGACCAGGTGACTTATTAGGCTTTAGTTTGTCTATTTGCTTACTAACATCGTTACTAGTCACTACTATCTCGCTTAATTTGCTTTCTTCACTATCTCTGAATAGAGTCGGTGCCTCGGGTATCATGTTTAAATTTTCAGTGGTGAAAACTGTTGAAAAATATTTATTCAAATTATTGCTCATTTGTCCGTTGTTATCAGTGAGCTCGCTGGTATCTGACCGTATTGGTCCAATCTTTTCTCGTGTTTTAGTTTGATAGATTTGGTAGAATCCTTTGGGGTTTGTCTTCGCCTCCCTTGCTATCCTTACCTCATTATTCCTCTTGGCTTTCCTTATCTCGGTTTTAACCCTACTCGCCAATATCTTATAATAATCCTGGAGGTAAATTTCGCCACGCTTTATCCTTCTACCTATAGCCTTCCTTTGGCCAATGATGTTCTTTAAATAATTATTTATCCATTTAGGGTCATTGTTGTCTGATCTGAGTTTTTTGTATGGTATGTTCTGCCTTTGTGCATTAAGTAACTCATTATTTAAATTGTCGTGGAACTCGGCAATCTCAGATCTCGTTATCAGGTCGGAGTCATCTGTCAGGTTCACAGCCAAGCGCAACACCCCCTCTCTCAGCTGCCTCTTTAAACTGTCAAAGTTTGCCCTTCTGAAATCTGGTACTTCAGTGGAATTTTCCTTACGCCTGCCCTGAAAATCAAACTGGAATCTAATTTCTTTGTGATCGCTGTTTGCAAGTTCGTTCCCTACCTCGACATTGCTAATGAGGTTTTCTCTGTTCGACAGAACTAAATCGAGTATATTATTACCCAGTGTGGGTTCGGTTATATGTTGACTTAGGAAACCGTCCTGGATCGTCTCGAGAAAATCCTCTGATTCTGTGTTACCCGTAAGGTCAGTCCAATCTATTTGGCCAAGGTTAAAGTCGCCTACTATACAGACTTTGTTGTGTATGGAAGCCCTGCGCATTTCATCCCAGATAAGTCTCTCATTGACTCTATCAAGATTGGGAGGTCTATATATTACTCCCTACCGTGGCTTAATTCTATCTAGATTGTTTCTGTATTCCACTCAGTTTTTATTTCCTTATTTATTTCACACTTCAGATTATCCCTAACATAGATTGCTACTCCGCCTCCTTTCCTGCTCTGCCTATCGGTATGGAACAATTTGTAACCTGCAATTTGGTATCGACCGGCAATTCACGTGAGTCTAGGTTGATCCATGTTTCAGTGAATGCTATTATATCGATTTTTTCGGTACATACCAAGGCCCTAATATCATCCATTTTGTTTCTCATACTTCTACTGTTCGCGTAGTAGACATTTAAGTTAGTCGTGTTCTGAGTCCTCCCTTTTCCGAGTTTAGTTTCAAACTCCCTGTTTAATTTAGTTTTGTCATCATTCCTAACACTATTTCCCTGTAATCTTTCACTTTGTTTACCCGCTCCCACTGCAGTTACCCCCACCGCTGTGCCCATATGTTCCCTAGCAGTTTAAAGACTTCGATATCCTTTGAACTGCCCCCTCTAGAGACCCAACCAGGGTTGCCACCCCATCCCGAGACAGGTGCACACCATCCCTAGCATAAAGGTCCCTTCTGCCATAGATGTTGTCCCAGTTGTCAATGAATGGGACAGATATTGACTTGCAATATCTGTCAAGACGGTCGTTCACACCAACCGCCCTTGACAACCATTCACTGCCAATTCTCCTTCTAGGCAGGACACAGCATATGATAGGGATTCCTCCCTTAGACCTAATACGATCTATAGCTGCCTTGAACTTATCAAGAAGCTCCTCGCTCCTACACCGGCCAATATCATTGCCTCCTGCACTGAGGCAGATAATGGGTTTGTTCCCATTACCAGACAAGATATTGTCCATCCTGTCAATTATATCCCCAACCCCAGCTCCTGGCAAACACACCCTCATCCTATTTTTGTTTTTACCACAAAAGGCCCTGTCCATGTACCTTACCTGTGAGTCACCAACAATTAAAGTTTTTATACCTTCCTTGTCATCCCTGTCCATGACTGTACTAACGTCCAATTCGTCTATCAAGGGACTAAACGAGTTGGTACACTTAGCTGTTGTTGTCGTTGTTGTCGTATCCTTGGTGTATTTCTTCACCACCAGCTTCGTCTTCCCACTCCTCACAACCTTCCACTCGCTTGAGTTTTCGTCAGACACTGGCTTTCCCTGTCCCGCCTCCCCTTTTAACCTAGCCAGCTCTTCCTTTAATTTCAGGTTCTCCAACGTGGCCCTCTCAATTTCTTCCTTGGCCCTCGCCAATTCTTCCATGGACCACTCCAGTTTGGTCAACAAACTCGCACACCCAAGACCACACATAGCACTGGCCATATCTGATAATTATCCCTCGGGAGCTAACCCTGCCGTGACCTTTCCCCTAGTGAGGTCAGAACACAACTATTGGGATAATTTTTCATTTTAAACAACAATTCCATAGGAACATTTCACATTAAAGTACCATGGAAAATAGTATAGGTCATGTATCACCGCTTATTGCTGCACACTGTTGTCTAGCAGGGATTCTTTCCTCACCTTATTCTTAACTGATTCTCTCGATGTCCGATGACAGTGATACATTGTAAACTGATCCTATATCGGAAAGCTACCTTATTCGCTAAAGCAAGAAATCTCTCCCTGTACAATATTACAACATAACTAAAGTACTAAATCAGGAGAATAATTGTCCACAATAGAGAATGAGTGTGGTGGGTGAAGGAGGGTGTTATTCCATATCTGTCTGAACTATGGAGCTGCTCATGAGATTGTAACCCTTTGTGTAAAGGTTCCCATTCTGAGCTGTATTAAAACGTTTGGAGTCCTCGTACTGAAGGTGTTATTGGAGATACTGTAGTCTACTAAAATTTCCTTGTGTGAGACGTTCTAAACAATATGTTATAGTCTTTAATTTCAAAATACATTTCCTTCAAAAAAAAGTTTAGTTAATTTTTTTTAATCATTGTTACTTATTTGTTGATTCTAAATTATCATTGTCATATTGGAATTGTGCTTTACTTGTCCACTTTGATTATATAGATACAGTTCTACTACAGTCGTTACTTTGTTAACGTAACTTTGAATATTCTTTACGTCTGTGGTATGAGTTATCCTTCTGTCTGAATTATGAATTTTCCTTTAAACCTGTATATCGATGAATGCTAAAAGCAATCGAATTTTTTATTTGTTTTTTATTTTTGTGTTGACTTACTGAACTCCGGAGTCATTAGTAACACATTATCTCGACATGCCCTTGTTCACTGACACGTCGTCACAAGTAGATATTAATACAAGGATCTTCAAGGAGTCTACCCAACCACTTCTGTGATATGTGTGTATAAGCTATTCCCCTCTTCACACTTCATCATTAATACCTTAGAATTTTAGACTGGCATATTTTTTGGCATTGGTGATGTCAGTGTTGGAACTGACCACCACAACTCGGGTCTTGAAGTCGGTGCTGGGTTGGGTTGGTTTAATTAGGAAGCCTCCTCTACCCTCTACGACAATTTACTTCCCGTATTTGTTGTAACGTTTTCACACGTCATAAAATGCTGAGAAGTCCTGAGATTACCTTGCCTCTACCAGATGCTGGCAAGATGCTAAGGACGAGCTCAAGTGGCTGCTGATACGACGAAAGATTACATACGTTTGTCGAAATTAACGATGGACAAAATTATAATGAATTGTTTTTCCAACAGCTGACCTTCAAAAAACATCATCAAAAGTTATTTAAACCTATGGAATACAGTCTAAGGAAATTAAATTCGAAAATAAACGAGCTAAAATTTACTCGGTTCTGAAGCCACTCCTAGTGAAGTGGCTCTGACTCACTCACTCATGTATGTGTTCCACCAGCCTGGGAACACATTCATTATGCCCACCTAACACACGATGGACCCTAAAAGTCTATAAACCACTCCAGTCTATCACCGCCATCTTTATGGGCAGTTCATTAACACTTCCCAACATTCCCTGATCCAGACACCTCAGCTGCCACACTCCAAATTTCATTTACCAAACTTTCATTCATGTTGGGGCCTCATTGTCAGATCATATTGGCTTAAGATTCAATTTCTAAGGTTTTGTTTACCTGATTTGTTTCACCAGCTGATGAAATTCCGGTCTTTCAAAACATTAACTACAACTCTATATTTATCATAAATACACACAGTTAACTGCTCATACAAAATATATTTCCACTGAGGTATTGGTGAAGTCCTGAGGGGAAGAATGTGTTCTTTTGAAGAACAATAAATGTTGACTAAACTTTCGATTCTTGGTTTGATTTCCGTATTATAACAGTTAACAGCAGTACTATAATGAAACAATGCTAAATCAAGAACTTCATGACCAAATAATATCTTGCAATTTGATTGCATTATTTGCGGAGGTCATGAGATCGATAACAATATCTTTGTAATCATGGCAACAATTCCGTAATGGAATGACAGAGTTAACTTTGTTTTGCTTACGATTTTCTCGACAAGGAAAATGTTTTTGTTTTTTTAATGACTATAAATCCCTCAACTATGTGATGTACGAGGCAACGTGATAAACTGCTTTGTGCAATATCATGATACTTGATGAGAAAAGCGTTGCAGGTATTAAGGGCCCTCCACTATGAGCTACTGACAAGTGCACTACTCTTTCTACCTCTCCTGGTTAACTTCCTGCAAAATTGCTCACACTAATATCATTTAACGTGTTCCTTATCTGTTTCCTTTAATTGTCGTTACGGAGAGAACTAGAGGGTCTCATGCAGTTCCTTGAATATTTACTTCAAAATAGCGACAACAGTTGGGTCTACTTTCCCTCTGATAATAAAAATATTAATAGAAAAAGTAGATTCGTAAAATTGTCAGAAAATATCACTTAGTTGTACAAGTTTTGCTCCGTCACTGCAGATGTTATGGTGGGTTGAGAAAATTAACAGATACAAAACAAAATATGATAAAACTTCAAGACACAGCTGAGTAACTATGAATACATAATTTTAACATTTCTGGTGAATTCTTATAGGAATACCTTCACAGTGACAACATCTGCTGCCCTGACGTAATCAGAGTACCAATGAAGTTGGTGTGCAGCAAATTACAGGATTTTCTTTTTTTTATAAATCATGAAAATCATTGTATTCACTTTTATTTAAGGACCAAAAACATATTTAAACACAGACCTGAAGGCTGTAGCACTGTGTAATCACTTTTTGTGTCTTGTTC
Organism: Homarus americanus; assembly: GCF_018991925.1. Classification (NCBI taxonomy): domain Eukaryota; kingdom Metazoa; phylum Arthropoda; class Malacostraca; order Decapoda; family Nephropidae; genus Homarus; species Homarus americanus. The sequence goes on along the minus strand of NW_024741901.1, from coordinate 14,194,088 downwards.
TTCTGACCGATATGCATTATTTTTAGAGACAAACCTGTAAGCACGATCAATTGTTGGTAATTGAGCCACGTTGTCATTTACAATTGGCTCTGCCGTATCAAACAGATTAAGTTCTATATCATCTACACAGTAATATTTGGTTTATCTCCAAAGGGCATCGGTCAAGTGGTACAACGTTCTCCTTCCTGTCCTAAGGGTCGCTGGTTCATGCCAGGGGCTTCCCTAGTCAACCACTCCGGGTACAGTATCGGCCATCCTGCTTTCTTGTGTACCCAGGGTTAGCAGTCCCGTCAGACCTATGGGACTCATTTTTACTTTCAAAGATTGGCGAAAAAATAAATAAATGAACCACAAATAAATACAAAAGTGGAACAAATAAAACAAATCAAGATAAAAGCGATATATATGTTGTGTTGTCAAAGTAAGAGAAACGATTAAGACCCTGCAATTGTGTGTAAATGAGGCAGAAAGTCAGTCAGAAGAGCAACCTGGGACTAGGTCACAATTTTAATGATGCTATATGGCAGCAGGGTCTACCATTAGACAATACATTTTGGTTCCAATATCTTCCCAGGAGGTAGTACCTCCCTGTTTCATAGCCGCCTACTACCTACTACCAACACCTCAAGTAAGTATTTGCAAATTCATTTTCGCATATATCTAGCAAGTCGCAGTCTTAACAAAAAACTTAATCAATTTGCTTCGACAACTGCATTACCAAATATCACCTTGTACTATAAGTCAGATCAAGACGTCTACTGACTTGTTTGTCGCTCATAATATCTGAAAAACACAGCAATATGATGTCATCGCTCGACTCTTGAATGGAGAGTTACGTTGTACAATAAGATTGTAAAAGTTTACATATTGCTCTGTGTATGTGAGACCCTTATCTTTCGTTCAGTACCTTGGCATCACGATTCTTAAGGATTCTGCATTAGTTAAACTCAGTAATAATGAAATTGTTCTTAAATATACTCTTAACAAACAACGAACCGCCTTCCGATCCATCACAATAAACCAGACAATACAAGTAACAGAAAGTGCAATAGAGCGCCTGTAACCCTAAATCCTCACCTCTGAGGTCTCTGGGAAGAAGCCAATACTGTTTATCAACGGCATAAACAATGCTCACACGGTCTGGGTACAGTTAAATTATCAAACACGTAGACTTCCCACAGTTGTTTACCTTCTCCAGATTGCCAAGTCCTTCCACCAGGTTCTGTCATAACCCTTAACTATGCTTTACATAACGATGAACTACAAGGATTCGCGGAGTATTATTAGAGGCGAGTCGGGACTGACCTTAACTCTACGTTGAACACAAATGAATTCAAATATGTACCGTTTACGGGTGTGCAAAGACCTTACCTGCCATAATAGATACCGTGACTTTACAGTAATTATGGCACACCTTGTCCATTTCCTCTTTCTAAACTCGCTTGGTCCTGGAAACTAAACTTTACCTAAGTTTTGGAAGACCCAACAAATAACATCTTCGAAGTTTTTACAATGGTACTTAGTTTAGCCAAGCGACTCCATGGATAAAGGCCAGCACCTCCCTAAAGATAAAATCCTCACTAACTAAGACATCATTCAAAGATCCCCTTCAGATACTTATGTGGCTTCGTGTGTCATTGTATACTCTTGACTTTGTCATCTCTCTTGAGTCTCTTACAATACTTGTTTTAGGAGACTTATATTAGTATTTTCTTAATTAACCCCCCAGGTCTAGGTAATGCAGGTATCATGAAAGAGAGATAAACCACATCCAGTTAACTCGGTCATCTCTCAGTGATGGTGATTATGTTGTCAGTGTGAGGATATCAGTTCACAGGTTATGCTCTGATGGTCGCTCTACTGTCTTCTGTCCATCCGCTTCCTGTCCCATGTGAACTACCTGTACGAAGTAAGAGGAATGACTGCACGATAATCACTTTCCTATCACCATTAGGCACGGGGAATTTCTTCGTTGATCTGTGAGTGATTCCGTAACTAAAATAATCTTCTCTATTATAATTAAACTACGAGATAAGATTTGATGACATTTTCAATCATAATTTTGTTCATGTCTTCATTTAAGCCATAATTGACTCCTAAATTTGTGACACAAGAGAGTAATTTCCAAATCTTTAACCAAAAGAACCGAAAGAATATGAACAATTAGAGGGTATTTTACTTTACAAACTCCCCGTCAGAAGCTCCGTCCCTCATAAGAGAGAAACATCTCCCCTCCTGGATGGTCAAAGGGCCCCGCACCACCACGACGCCCGAGCACCCACCTGAGTAACTGTGCTCACGACGGCGGGACTCCGCAATTACCTTACAGAAACCGTATACTTAACCCTAAGATTTCCCGGACTCTGCAGTTTGCATGTCCAACCAAGTGGCAGTAAAGTGATTCTCGGCCAAGATCTCCCAAGAGGATATGCACGCAAGGGATCTCTTGTGAAATGAAGGAGTGAGAGCTGGGTTATCTATACCCAAAAGCCTTAAGTTAAGTGAAGAGGAGACTTTTTATTTAATTTCATTAGCGTATTCAAAGGTTGTCGGATTTATCAGGTGATATTCTGGAGATAGGGGGTACATAAATTATCCAATTATCATGTCAACAGCAGATAGATGACTGCAGAACGGCAGAGTGCTTTCTCGAACACACTTTTAGGACGATACTCCAAGAGATCTTTTGCGTAAGTTTCAGTCAAGTGGTCGCTTGTCCAGGCGATGACTCCGATAACCAGTTGGTAAAGGGCTTATCCAGATGATCTTAGAACCCGTTCCACCCACCCATTCCCACCCTCACTCTCTTCCCCACCTAAGTACCAACCCCCCCCACACACACACACGCACACGCACGTACCGCCCTAACACTTTTCACTTGGCTACCTGAGATTGAATTTCTTATCCCTAGATCACCTTGCTTCAGCGTTAGGGGTGTGGCAGTGGACTGGCTGACATTCTTATTACTAAGCTGCCCTCGTCTGTTGTTTGGGTTCCATCTGTTACAGCTGATGCCTTTCCTTCCGTTTCCGTAGATCTTTGCCAGCGGCTCCTATTAATGTTATTCCGTTCCATGCTGCCGATGTTGTTAGGTTCTTTATTTTTTGCTCTGATACAATTTTTAGGCGACTTTACCTTTAGTCAAATAGATTGGATTGATCTTACGGGTCCCGATGAGATATTTGCTAGAGTATTAAAGGAATGTAAGGAAGAGCTTAGTATGCCCTTAGCAAAGTTGTTTAACATGTCCTTAAAAACGAGTGTAATACCAGAATCCTGGAGGATAGCGAATGTAATACCAATTTTCAAGAAGGGAGATAGATCACTATCCTCTAACTAACGTCCAATCAATCTAACAACAATTGTAGGCAAATTACTGGAAGCAATCATTTCAAACTCTATTCCAAATCACATGGAGAAGCACAAGTTGATCAATGATTCCCAACATGGCTTCACAAGAGGGCGTTCATGTCTAACTAATCTATTAACATTCTCTTCATCTGTTTTCGAATCAGTGGATGAGGGGCACAATTATGATGTGGTATATCTCGACTTTAGCAAAGCCTTCGACAGAGTCCTCCACGAAAGACTAATTAGAAAAGTGGAGGCTCATGGCATAACAGGAGATATTATAAAATGGATTAAGGCGTGGTTACAGGACAGGAAATAGCGAGTGAGCATTAACGGCAATAAATCCGATTGGAGCAACGTAACTGGTGGAGTTCCCCAAGGCTCAGTACTTGGACCATTATTATTTATTATATACATAAACGACATAGATATCGGAGTAGACAGCAACATAAGTAAATTTGCTGATGACACTAAAATAGGGCGTGTAATTAAATCTGACGAGGACTCCGCAAAACTACAAGAAGATTTAAACAAATTTTTCGAATGTTCTGAAAAATGCCAGATGAAATTCAATGTGGACAAATGTAAAGTACTCAGTATACGAGATGTAAACAGGGAACAACGATGAACAACGATGTTATTGAGAAATCCGACTGCGAGAAAGGTTTAGGAGTAATGACAGTAGGAATCTTAAGCCAAGTAAACAATGTGTATTTGCTCGAAACAAGGCTAATAAAGGCGAGGTCATCCTAAAACTATATATTGCGCTTGTGAGACCTCACTTGGATTACGCTGTTCAATTCTGGTCACCGTATTACAGAATGGATATAGAATCCTTAGAAGGAATTCAGAGGAGAATGACAAGACTTATCCTGGGCATTAGGAACCTTGAGTACAGAGACAGGTTAAAGCATCTTAATTTGCACTCCCTCGAGAGAGGTAGAGTGAAGGCGATATGATAGAGGTGTATAAATGGAAGTCAGGGCTGAACAAAGGGGACATTACAAAGGTACTTAAACTATCCCACCAGAAGCAAACTCGAAACAATGGTTTTAAATTTGACAACTTTAGATTTAGGCGCGAAATAGGTAAACATTTGTTTGGAATCAGAGTAGTGGGCGAGTGGAACAAGTTACCAAATATCATCATAAACTCGAATACGCCGGATAGCTTCAAACTTAGGTTGGATGGATATATGAGCAATAGGGGTTGGGTATAAATGGGACTGCTCAGTATGGGCCTTTAGGCCCGCTGCAATTTCCTCCATTCTTACTTTCTTATGTTCTTATTTTCCGTGGAAGGCTACTGTTGTTACCTTACCACCAATGGTATTGTTACTTGTGACGTAAACTTTGCTGCTGTCGTTACAGTTCACGTATCTTACACTGATGTTTAATTTACTGTTGATGTTTCATTTATTAGTGTTTCTCTTACTGGTGTAACCGTTGACTAAATTCTCAAGACAGGATTCTCTTTTGGGACAGATAAGCTGGTGTCTGTGCTATCCTGAACCACCACCTGTATGTGACCCTGCCTGTATAGTCCTTCCTGGCCTTTCAGCTGAGCCATCTGCTTCATAATTCTGTCTTCAATAATTATCAGATCTAGTTCGCGGTTTTCTTCACTCCTGATAGAAGTTCCTACATTTCTGTGATCATTTCAGATTGATTTCGAGTTTTTGTGTCTTCTGTCTGAAGCTCCTGACGTGGGTACAATGGAGTGAGTTGTTGACTTAAGGCTCTTGTTATTTATTCTCTTATAGCCCAAAATTTTCATACGTCTCCATTTGTATCCCTTATTGGGTTCCATTTCATGAAAAACTTCCTAACACCCAAGAACTCCTAAATTATTAACAGCCAGCTCTAAATACTACTTGATAACAAAATAGAACTTATATTTCGCGCGAGTCAGTGATCTTCCAGCTTATTTAAAACTAAAAGAGGATGAAGATTCACTTGAGGTTGTCTTTTCTCACTAATCACCAATTGTCCTCAGCGATGCTGTTGTGGCCCAGGTCCTTCCAATTAGAGTCCCCCACTCTTGAGCGTTCCACCCGTTTCATTCATTATATCTACAACACTAACTTTTGGCGCCTGACGACTACACTAGTTTATTATCTTATATCATTGATTTTCGACTCGTGCACATATATTGAAAATTTATACACCAACACTTAATACATGCGCGCGCACGCACGCACGCACGCCCGCACACCACCATGGGCAGTGATGTAAATTGTTAAGGAGTATCTTTAATAATGCCACGGCTTATGTGGAGTGCTAGAAAAATAGTGCAGTCACCGTTTTAAAGAAAAACTGTGTAAGGAAGAACGAAATCAAGCTTTTATTTACGTCAAGGAAAGTACTGCTAATAAAATCGAAAACAATGAGTCTTAAGTTGTCTTTTAACACAGGTGTTTTTCGTTATTACGCTCTGAGTTCTACCTATAATGGACTTTTTTAATAAGTCATTTCAAACAGGAATTTGTCTTTTGTGAACTCGATATTTCAAAGATAATTTTAAACGGCCAAACAGTCCCTTTCTCGTCATGCTAAAAAGAGAGAAAGACAGACAGACAGACAGTGTACATACGTTCACTTTTCGCGAGCGCTTCAGATGTCTCAAATTACTTGGACACCTGGCAAGTCACCACGCGGGGTTGAGCAGCTATAAATCTCCGGAGAGTAACATACAGATGTAAATATATGTAATGATATATAATTCTTACGTGAGAAGTTGAACTAAGTTTTATGACACTTTTGATAATATAAATTTTCAGTGCTATATACTTACAAAAACTACTTTATTGGTAGGAAATATCTGTAATCGAAAAAAAAAATGCCATTTCATCCCTATTAATCATTGTTAGACATCCGGGTCGCTTATCCCCACGATTTCTTCTGTTATGGTAAAGTCCAGATAAGTGTAGCTTATATACGGTATAGAGCTTTTCTTTTCTTTTTACTTTAATAGGGTAATGAAAATAGAATATTTTCGCAGCCAGTATATATATATATATATATATATATATATATATATATATATATATATATATATATATATATATATATATATATATATATATATATATATATATATATATATATATGCTGCGAAAATATTCGATTTTCATTACCCTATTAAAGTGAAAAAAAAGCTCTATACTTACAATTATTATCAGACCAGCCACATTATTTCCTTGCACCCGTCTATCTAATAATGACTGTGATTATATATTATAAATTATTTTACCAATTATTCCACTTCTCATGACGTCTGACAATTAACTTTTTTCGGTGACGGGGACGATGATAGTGTTGTGTAGTGCAGTGTGTGACCCAGATGTCCTTGGCGCTGCTTAGAGAAATTTTACAAATCTAATGATGTTCCTCCCCTTACTACATAAAATGTAAAGGGGGAGGTAGGGAGAGATGTGAGGTAAGGGGTAAGGGGAAAGGGGAGGAGGAAGTAAGGGGATGGGGAAGAGGTAAGGGGAGAGAGGAAGGGAAAGGGAGGGGTAAGATAAGGGAAAAGGGGCAAGGTTAGAGGAGGGGAAGGGGGTAAGATAAGGGTAGGGGAAGGTTAGAGGAGGGGGAAGGTAAGGGAAAAGGGGAAAGGGAAAGGGGTATTATAATCGTTCGCTGTAACAAGATGTATAATAGAAAGCTTAAATAGATTAGGGGTGATGGTTTATTAACTCAAGAGTAAGAAATGATGAATCTTATTAGAATTTTGCCAGAAAAAAATAAATATTATAACTATCACAAAAAGGAGAGACGAGGACAGTTTTATTAGGGAATTTAGCTTAGAATTCAGATTATAGATGGTGCGGGTTCTGTTACCGGTGGTGCAGGTTCTGTTACCGGTGGTGCAGGTTCTGTTACCGGTGGTTGCAGGGTTATTCTGTTACCGGTGCAGGTTCTGTTACCGGTGGTGCGGGTTCTGTTACCGGTGGTGCGGGTTCTGTTACCGGTGGTACCGGTGGTGCGGGTTCTGTTACCGGTGGTGCGGGTTCTGTTACCGGTGGTGCAGGTTCTGTTACCGGTGGTGCAGGTTCTGTTACCGGGTGGTTCTGTTATTACCGGTGGTGCGGGTTCTGTTACCGGTGGTGCAGGTTCTGTTACCGGTGGTAGGTTCTGTTACCGGTGGTGCGGGTTCAGTTACCGTTCCGGTGGTGCGGGTTCTGTTACCGGTGGTGCGGGTTCTGTTACCGGTGCGGGTTCTGTTACCGGTGGTTCTGTTAGGTTCTGTTACCGGTGGTGCGGGTTCTGTTACCGGTGGTGCGGGTTCTGTCACCGGTGGTGCGGGTTCTGTTACCGGTGGTGCGGGTTCTGTTACCGGTGGTGGGGGTGGTGCGGTGCAGGTGCAAGGTTCTGTTACCGGTGGTGGGTTCTGTTACCGGTGGTGTGACCTGCGGTTCCTGTTACCGGTGGTGTGGTTCTGTTACCGGTGGTGAGGTTCTGTTACCGGTGGTGGGTTCTGTTACCGGTGGTGGGTTCTGCAGCAGGTTCTGTTACCGGTGGTGCAGGTTCTGTTACCGTTCTGTTACCGGTGCGGGTTCTGTTACCGGTGGTGCAGGTTCTGTTACCGGTGGTGCAGGTTCTGTTACCGGTGGTGCGGGTTCTGTTACCGGTGGTGCGGGTTCTGTTACCGGTCTGTTACCGGTGGTGCAGGTTCTGTTACCGGTGGTGGTGGTGGGTTCTGTTACCGGTGGTGCGGTTCTGTTACCGGTGGTGCAGGTTCTGTTACCGGTGGTGCGGGTTCTGTTACCGGTGGTGCGGGTTCTGTTCCCGGTGGTGCAGGTTCTGTTACCGGTGGTGAAGATATAGCACATTGTATAAATTAACCTTCCCTTCACTTCCCTAATTCTAAAGTCTGGTATACCTAGTGACAGGAAGCTGCAGGACAGTCACTTTAAGTTCCTTTGGTGCGAACCAGTCACCTAGAGACAGGAGGTTTTGCAGAGTACATAAGATACGGGCACTGAGTTTTGAATAAGGGAAGTCATAGCAAATAAATCCTCTTGAGTTCAGTCTCGCCTTTGTCTTGAAGGAGTTGTTTTGTGTATTTAGGCAGAGTAATAGTGTGCATAATGATCTAATTAACGTTAGTTTGGGCACTGTACACCTCGTTCATCAACAATAACACTGAGTACACACACACACACACACACACACACTGAGTACACCCACACACACACACACTGAGTACAACACTAAGTTACGAGTTTATGATGACTCCTGTACTCACCATGTGGGGTTTATTTTAACATCAAGTTAAATTTTCAGCAATGGATGAAAAAAGAGCTTTGTTTGTAAAGCTCACATGATCCCAGAGTTCATAAATAAGGAATAATACAACAAATACAAATATCAATCAAGAGCTTGAAATTGTAATCAGGTCAACTAATAACCCATATCAAAAAATTAATTTATCTGTAGTTATTATTATTTTTTGGTTATCACTGAAACAAACTTGGGGGAAACGGAAGTACGGACGGATGGATGGTCAGGTACCAATCAGTACGTTGTTCTTCATTCACTCACTCACTCACTTACACTCACTCACTCACTCAAGAAGACTATCAACAATGAATATGTCGACACATGAGTTTTAATGTTACGACTCGTACTAATATTTTTTTTTTTCACAATTTATGATAATGACGAATATAAATGTGAGAAGCCATTATTTTCACCACGATACTGTACGTTAACACCTACAAATATATTACAAATCTCTTCAGTGTTCGTCAAGGGTCGCGTCACAACTCCCGTGTTTTCAGAAAACATTATCATCCTCCCCTGAATTTAATCCCTGGATAATAACACAATATATACAGGTTGTAACATTGTCTCCACTTCTTATTTCTCTTTGATAAAAACTAATCCTTTGTTTCATCGGATATACTTCGCTTGTCTTATTTCTTCTTCCTATCCTCCTAGTTGACACTCCTTCCTTTGTATATCTTTCATTGTTTTCTTCTTCTTTGTATCTTCTGTTCCTCCTGATATAATCCTCCGCCTCCTTCTTTACACATCTTTCTTCAATCATATATTGTCCCCATTATCACACCCTCTTCTTATTCCACTTTTATCTATTCCTTTCTCCTTATCTCTTATTCCTTCATCTACTATCTACCATCTTCTTCTTTTTCTTCTTCCTCCTAAACACTTTTTATTCCATCTCGCCTTGTCTTTGTTTTCCTATTTCATTCCTCTTTTTCTTTATCCGTCTCGCATGTTTTTGTTTTTTCTCTCTGTTATTCCTCGCTACAATCATTCACCTTCTCCAACCTCTCTCTTTTCCTCTTTAATCTTTACATTGGTTATCCCTCATTATCTGTTTCTCATTCTTCTCTTTTATTCCCATGGTGTTATTTTTTGTCATTATTCGTCTTCTTCCTTCTTATTCGACCTTATCATTACCCTTTATTTCACTTCTATTATTATCCATTCACACAAGACTTCATTTTTTATTATGAATCCATTCTATTCTTTATTTTTGTAGTTCTTTCGCGTTTCTGTTTTATCCCCTGTTCTTTGTATGAGTTATATAGTGTCTCCCTTTGTTCGGTTCTTCATCAGAGTTAATAACGTCTCTTGGTTCAGTCGATATTTATTCATGCTTCTCTCCAACACACTTTCATTCATATGACTTAGATGAATTATTGTATTTGTCTATCACTTAAGACACAACTTGTAACAGCACTGAGAACATTCTACTATTCCACGGGCTATAGGATCAACGAAAGCACTATTTTTGTACAATATATAAAATACTTTTTTTTTTTACTTAACACCGTCAAGATAACAAATCTCATATCTTCTATAACATCAAGACATTTAATAACAGGATACAAATTACGCTACTGTAATATATAATGATATGTACCAACGTTAATTTTTCATATAAATATTTCCTAATTTATTTTTTCTCTTTCACAGAATTAGTTATATGATGTACACAAAGGAAGGAAGCAACATGGTGCCTTTATCTGGCTGTGGGCGTCATGACGAAGAAGAAGCCATCCGTCAACATTACCTCGCTGCTCATACCTATAATCCAGACCTCCAAGTGGGAAATAGAAATTGGCTTAGCAGTAATGACATAGCAGGCTTGTGCTTGAAAATATGAACGGAACTCATTAATTTCTCGGATATCCCGTGGCCGAGGGAGGAGGGTCTTGGGGGGGTGATGGTTAGGGCCGGGTGACGGTGGTTGGGGTGGCGGTGGTGGTGGTGATGAAAGAGTATGGGTAGGGTGAGGGGTGGTAGTAGGGTTAGAGTGAGGGGTGGTAGTAGGGTTAGAGGGGTGGTAGTAGGGTTAGAGTGAGGGGTGGTAGTAGGGTTAGAGGGGTGGTAGTACGGTTAGAGAGGAGGTAGTAGTAGGGTTAGAGGGGGAGGTGGTAGTAGGATTAGGATTAGAGTGAGGGTGGTAGTAGGGTTGAGAGGTGGGTATTAGGGTGGGTTAGAGGAGAGGTAGTAGTAGGGTTAGAGTGAGTGTGGTAGTAGGATTAGAGTGAGGGTGGTAGGGATTAGAGTGAGGGTGGTAGTAGGGTTAGAGTGAGGGGTGGTAGTAGGGTTGGAGTGAGGGGTGGTAGTAGGGTTGGAGGTGGTAGTAGGGTTGAGTGAGGGGTAGTTAGTGAGGTGGTAGAGGGTTAGAGTGAGGGTGTAGTAGGTTAGAGTGAGGGTGGTAGTAGGGTTAGAGTGAGGGGTGGTAGTAGGGTAGGAGGGGGTGGTAGTAGGAGTGAGGGGTGGTAGTTGGGTGGTAGTAGGGTTAGAGAGTGGAGTAGGGTTAGAGGTGGTAGTAGGGTTAGAGTGAAGGTAGTGGTTAGAGTGAGGTGGTAGTAGGTTAGAGTGAGGGGTGGGTAAGTTAGAGTAGTAGGGGTAGTAGTAGGTTAGAGTGAGGTGGTAGTAGGGTTAGAGGGTGGTAGGGTTAAGTGAGGTGGTAGTAGGTTAGAGTGAGGGGTTGTAGTAGGGTTAGAGTGAGGGTGTGGTAGTAGGGTTAGAGGGGGTGGTAGTAGGGTTAGAGTGAGGTGGAGTGAGGGAGTGGGTGGTAGTAGGGTTGGAGTGAGGGTGGTAGTAGGGTTAAGAGTGAGGGTGGTAGTAGGGTTAGAGTGAGGAGTGGTAGTAGTGAGGGTGGTAGCAAGTTTAAAAGTGAGAGGGTTAGTAGGTAGGGTTAGAGCGAGAGTAGTAGTAGGGTTAAGTGAGGGGTGTAGTAGGGTTAGAGGTGGTAGTAGGGTTAGTAGGTTAGTGAGCGGTGGCAGTATTGGTGAGTGGGTAGTAAGGGTTAGAGCGAGGGTGGTACTAGGGTTAAGTGAGGGTGTTAGTGGGTTAAGTGAAGGGTTGGTAGTAAGGTTAGAATGAAGGGTTGGTAGTAGGGTTAGAGTGAGGGCGTAGGTGAGGGGTGGTAGTAGGGTTAGAGAGGTAGTAGAGGTGGCAGTAGGGTTAGAGTGAGGGTGGTAGTAGGGTTAGAGTGAAGGGTGGTAGTAGGGTTAGAGTGAGGGGTGGTAGTAGGGTTAGAGTGAGGGGTGGTACTAGGGTTAGAGTGAGGGGTGGTAGTAGGGTTAGAGTGAGGGGTGGTAGTAGGGTTAGAGTGAGGGGTGGTAGTAGGGTTAGAGTGAGGGGTGGTAGTAGGGTTAGAGTGAGGGGTGGTAGTAGGGTTAGAGTGAGGGGTGGTAGTAAGGGTAGGAGCAAAATTAAGGCTGTTGAGTAGGAATGGGGTAGAGGTAAGGAGGGCGAGGAGGAGGAGAACATAAGACAATAAGAATGGAGGAAACTGCAGGGAGCCTATTGGCCCATACTGGGCGGTCCCGTTCACACCCAACCCCCATCGCTCATATATCCATGTAACCTATGTTTGAAACTATCCAGCATATTCGAGTTAATGATTATATTTGGAAACTTGTTCCACTCGTCCACTACTCTCTTTCCAAACAAATGTTTACCTATTCCAAGCCTAAATCTAAATTTGTCTAATTTAAAACCATTGTTACGAGTTCCCTCCTGGTTGGATAGTTTGAGTACCATTGTTATATCACCTATGTTTATCTCTAACTTCTATTTGTACACCTCGATCATATCGCCCCTCACTCTACGTCTCACGCCGAAATGCAAATTAAGATGCTTTAACCTGTCTCCGTACTCAGGGTTCCTAATGCCCAGGATTAGTCTTGTCATTCTCCTCTGAATTCTTTCTAGGGATTCTATAGCCAGTCTGTAGTACGGTGACCAAAACTGGACTGCGTAATCCAAGTGAGGTCTCACAAGCGCAAGATATAGTTTTAGGATAACCTCGCTAGTCTTGTAACTAACACGCCTTTGTATAAAACCAAGTACTTTGTTAGCCTTGTTTCGAGCAAATACACATGTTGACTTGGTTTAAGATTCCTACTTATCATTACACCTAAATCTTCCTCACCGTCGAATTTTTCTATAACAACGTTGTTCATCAGAAACATTAAATTTCATCTGCCATTTTTCAGACCATGTGAAAAATTTGGTTAGATCTTCCTGTAGTTTTGAGGAGTCCTCGTCAGATTTAATTACGCGCCCTATTTTAGTGTCATCAACAAATTTACTCATGTTGCTGTCTGTGCCTATATCTACAGTATGTCGTTTATGTATATAATAAAAAGTAATGGTCCAAGTACTGAGCCTTGGGGTACTCCACTAGTGACGTTACCCCAATCGGATTTAGTGCTTTTAATGCCTACTCGCTGTTTCCTGTCCTGTAACCATGCCCTAATCCATTTTAGAATATCTCCTCCAATTCCACGAGCCTCCACTTATCGTATTAATATTTCGTGGAGGACTCTGTCGAAGACTTTGCTAAAGTCGAGGTATACCACATCATAATCGTGCCCGTTATCCACTGAATCGAAAAGAGTTGAAAAATTTTTTAATGGATTAGTTAGACATGAACGCACGCTTGTGAAGCCATGCTGGTGATTTCGAATAGAGTTTGAAATTATGGCTTCCAGAAATTTGCCTACAGTTGATGTAAACTGATTGGACGGTAGTTAGAGGATAGTGATCTATCTCCTTTCTTGAAAATCAATATCACATTCCTTAACCTCCAGGATTCTGGTACTACACCTGTTTTTAATGACATGTGAAACAAATTTGCTAAGGTCATACTAAGCTCTTCCTTACATTCTTTTAATACCCTGGCAAATATCTCATCGAGACCTGGTGACTCATTAGGCTTTAGTTTGTCTATTTGTTTATTAACATCGTTATTAGTCACTATTATCTTGCTTAATCTGTTTTCTTTACTAACTCTGTATATAGTCGGTGCCTCGGGTATCATGTTCAAATTTTCGGTGGTGAAAACTGTTGAAATATATCTGTTCAGATTATTATTCATTTCTCCGTCGTTATCCATTAGCACGCAGGTATCTGACTGTATTGGTCCAATCTTGTCTCGTGTTTTAGTTTGATACATTTGGAAGAATCCCTTTGGGTTTGACTTCGCCTCCCCTGCTACCTTCAGTTAATTTTTCCTCTGCTTTTTTTATCTCGCTCTGAGACCCTAATGTCCACTAGCTAATAATAATCTCGGAGGCAAATTTCACCACGAGTTATTCTCCAACCTATAATAATATTAAAATAATTATTTATCCCTTCTGGGTCATTGTTATTTGATCCAAGTTTTCCGAATGGAAAGTTCTTCATCTGTGCCCTGTTTTGTTCTTTTTTTTTTTACGGGGAATAGCCCACCCGGGCACAGGTCATCAACCCACAACGGGGCCTAAGGGGCGAAAAAAATAAGTGCAAAAAAAAAAATTAAAAATAGATAAGAAAAATATAATATTAATCTACACCACGAAGATGCGGGAAAACCAGCTTTTTGAAGTTTGACAGATTGTATGAGTATGGAAACACAGAGGAAGCAGAGCATTCCACAGTTTGGCTGTGTGAGGAAAGAAAAATGTACAGTAAGGGGTTATTCTAGTGTGACCGACATCCACAGAGAAACTGTGGGCACCGCGGGCAAGACGAGTGTTACGAGCCCACGGCCTTGCCGGCGGTACACAAAATGCCAAATGCACAGAACAATGCCCGTTAAAGTGCCTGTAAAAGAGAGAGAGTGAAGCAACATTGTGACGAAGAGAAAGGGAAGAAAGATTATCAACTAAAGGAGGAGAGTCAATAAGACGAAATGCCTTTGATTCCACCCTATCTAACAGTTGGACAGAAGAAGAGCCACCCCAGATATGAGAGCAATACATAAGAACATAAGAACATAAGAACATAAGAATGGAGGAAACTGCAGCGGGCCTATTGGCCCATACTGGGCAGTCCCATTTACACCCAACCCCTAGTTTGGACGAATGAATCCCTTGTATACTTGAAGCAACTGCTCAGGAGTGAAGTAGCTACGGCATCTGCACAGCATTCCCAGCCTTATGGAGGCAGCTTTAGCAATGTTGAGGAAGTGTGGCTTCCATGACATATTATAGGAAATGGTGAGGCCTAGCATTTCTATTTTCGAATTTGGCAGAATGATACCGTCCTGAGATGTAATTGATGGGAGATCATCTAATTTGGAAAGTGTAATTTGCAAATACATTGATAGATGTAATGATATCAGCACTAGAAGCAGATCTAGTTTGAGAATTAGGGGGAAGGAGAAAATGTGAAGAAGAGTGAAGAGTAGAATCATGAGAGTAAGAATGGATAGAATTAGTCGTAGTGTGAAGTAAATCATTGATAAAAAGAAGGAAGAACAGAACCCTGTGGGACATCACTATTGGTAGAGAGGGAGCGAGAGATCGATCCCTCGACAACAACTGCCATGGATCGGCTCTCAAGGAAGCTAAAAATTAGAGAACAAAGGGGGGTGGGGAGAAACCACAAGAGGGCAGTTTAGAAAGCAAAGACTTCTGCTATACCCTGTCAAATGCTTTGGAGAGGGCCACGACGAAGGTTTCCCATAATCCCTAAGAGAGGATGACCAAAGATGGGTGCAGTAGGAGAGCAGATCACCAGTATAACCCGCCTGGCAAAAGCCATACTGGTGATCCGACGAAAGAAAAAGGCGTTCAAGGTGACGGAGAAAATGAGAGTTCAAGATAGTTTCGAAAATCTTAGAGAGGGATGAAGTTAGGGCAATGGGGCGATGAGGCGATATTTAAAGGGATTAGAATGGTCACCCTTCTTCGGGATGGGCTGAACCGAGACATGCTTCCAAGAAGAAGGATAATTTTGGGTTTTGAGGCAAAGGCGAAAGAGGCGAGCAAGCACAGGGGCCAGAACTTCAGCACACTCCCTCAGAACAAGAGGAGGTATTCCGTCCGGTCCATGCGCCTTACTCACATCCAACCTGGATAACACACCAGCAACCTTCCGAGTGGAGATTATAGGAAAGTGCATAGGTTCAGTAGGAGGAGCAGGAAGGATACAGTTGGAATCGTCTAAGGTAGAGTTAGGGGACAATAAGGTGCCAAAGAGATTGGCTTTATCAGGGGGAGAGTTGGCTATAGAGTAATCAGGTCGGAAGAGAGGAGGAAAAGAGGGAGTGCAGAAGTTATTACACATGTTTCTGGTTGAGGACCAGAAGGATTTACTGGAAGAAGAGTTAGTCAGGACAACGGTCTTTCGTTTTATAAAGTTTCGTTTGGCCCTACGAAGAATAGCCTTACAACGATTCCTAGAAATAATGAAAGAGGTGTGGGTAATAAGAGAGGAAGATAGTTTCATAGCTTGATATACCCTGTCTCTCTCCCTACATGCAAGAGAACAGGAGCGATCAAACCATGATTGTAAAGTGAGAGTTTTTGTAGATAGGATAAATGCACTCATTCCACCTTGTATAGCCCCAGCAATGCTGTCAGCACATACCGAGGCGTCCCAAGTCGAAAAACAACAGTCATCCCAAGAAAAGTTGGTGAAGAATTCTCTGAAGGATTGCCAGTTTGCCCTCCGATAGTGCCATAGTTGACGTTTAGAGGGGGTGGAGGAGGTGGTCGCGCCCAATTTAATTTAAAAGAAATAAGATTGTGATCAGAAGACCCTCAACACTCATATTTTGTGTTATCGTTGTCAGGTCACCAGGTCACAAGGTAAAGTCAGTCGCCCTCTGTGGGTAATTTGTATGAACTCATCTCACGTGAGGTCATGTAAATCGCCCCCAAACGTAATACCCCTTCTTTCAGCTGCCTTTTCAACCTATCAAAGTTTGCCCTTCTGAAATCTGGGACTTTAGTGGAATTTTCCTTGCCATTGACATTAAGTTCTAGTTTGAATCTCACTTTTTGTGATCACTGTTAGCTAATTCGTTCCCTACCTCGACATTACTAATGAGGTTTTCTCTGTTTGAAAGAACTAAATCGAGTATATTTTTTCCCGGGGTGGGTTCGGCTATATGTTGACTTAGGAAACAGTCCTTAACTGCTTAAAGAACTCCTCTGATTCTTAGTTACCCGTAAGGTCGGTCCAATCTATTTGACTTAAGTTAGAGTCCCCTACTATACAGACTTTGCTTTGTTTGAATACCCTATGCATTTCATCCCAAATAAGTCGTTCATTAACTCTGTTGAGATTAAGAGGTCTCTATATTACTCCGATGATTAATTTTCCCTATCATCAATTAATTCTATCCAAATTGTTTCTGAATTCAGTTCAGTTTTCATTTCCGTATTGATATCACACTTCACATTATCCCCGAAGTAGACTGCTACTCCGCCTCCTTCCCTAATCTGCCTATCGGTATGGAATAATTAATAACCTTTAATGTGGTACTCGACAGGTAACTCACGTGAGTCTAAGTTTATCCATGTTTCGGTGAATGCTATTATATCGAGTTTTTCGGAACATACCAAAGCCCTGATTTCATCCTTTTTGTTTCTCATACTTCCACTGTTTGCATAGTAGACATTTCGGTTGGTCGTATTCTGAGTCCTCTCTTTGTCATTTTTAGGCTTTAGCTCCCTGCCTAATTCATTTCTGTTATCATTCCTAACACTACTTCTCTGTAACTTTTAATTTTGTTTACCCGTTCCCACTGCAGTCTCCTCGATTACCATGCTCACATATTTCCTTAGCATATGTGAGAGAGCCAGCCAGGGTTGCCACCCTCATCCCTGCATAAAGGTCCCTTCTGCTGGAGGAAGGAAGGAAGGAAGGAAGGAAGGAAGGAAGGAAGGAAGGAAGGAAGGAAGGAAGGAAAGAAGGAAGGAAGGAAGGAAGGAAGGGATGGAGGGAGGAGGAGGCGGCGCGACGGTGGAGGGTGGTGTGGATGAAAGGGTCTAGTCGTGGCAGGGTCAGGGTGAGATAATAATGTACTGGTGACAGGGTGAAAGAAAGGAGGAGGGTATACACGTGACTGGGGTAGGAGATGGAAGGGTAGTATTAGTGGCATGGGGGTAGAAGTGACAGGGCAGTAGTGATAGCAGGGTGGCAGAGAAAGTTGGGTTGTAGTGATGGTAGGTTGGTAGAGGAAGACGAGTCGTAGACGGTAGAAGGATGGTTAAGGGTCGCAAGATCAGCAAGATGGAAATGCTGACAGGGTAGTGAGGTTGGCAGGGTGGTAAGGTTGGTAGGGTGGTAAGGTTGGTATGGTGGTAAGGTTGGTATGGTGGTTAGGTTGGCAGGATGGTAAGGTTGGTAGATGGTAAGGTTGGTATGGTGGTAAGGTTGGTATGGTGGTTAGGTTGGCAGGATGGTGTTGGAAGGGTAAGGTTGGAAGGATGGTAGGTTGAAGGGTGGTTGGAAGGTGGTAAGGTTGGAAGGATGGTGGCAGGTTGGCAGGATGGTAAGGTTGGTAGATGGTAAGGTTAGTTGGTGGTAAGGTTGGTAGGTGTAAGGTTGGAAGGGTAAGAAGGGTTTAGGTTGGAATGCTGGTAAGGTTGGCAGGATGGTAAGGTTGGTAGGGTGGTAGGTTGGAAGGGTAGCAAGGTTGGCAGGATGGTAAGGTTGGAAGGCAGGTAAGTTGGCAGGATGGCAAGGTTTGCAGGATGCCAAGGTTGGAAGGGTGGTAAGGTTGGTATGGTGGTAAGGTTGACATGATGGTAAGGTTGGTATGGTGGTAAGGTTGGTATGGTGGTAAGGTTGGTAAGGGTGGAAGGATGGTAAGGTTGGTAGATGCAAGGTTGGTGGATGGTAAGGTTGAAGGTGGTAAGGTTGGTATGGTGGTAAGGTGACATGATGGTAAGGTTGGTATGGTGGTAGGTTGGAAGGATGGTAAGGTTGGTAGATGGTAAGGTTGGTAGGATGGTAAGGTTGGAAGGGTGGTAAGGTTGGTATGGTGGTAAGGTTATGATGGTATGGTATGGTGGTAAGGTTGGTATGGTGGGTAAGGTTGGTATGGTGGTAAGGTTGGTATGGTGGTAAGGTTGGAAGGATGGTAGGTTGGTAGGATGGTAAGGTTGGCATGATAGTAAGGTTGGTATGGTGGTAAGGTTTGAAGGATGGTAAGGTTGGTAGGATGGTAAGGTTGGCAGGGTGGCAACAGGGCTGTAAGGTCATGATGGTAAGGGTTGGTATGGTGATAGGTTGATATGGTGGTAAGGCTGGTATGGTGGTAAGGTGGAAGGATGGTAAGGTTGGCATGTTGGTAAGGTTGGCATGATGGTAAGGTTGGTATGGTGGTAAGGCTGGAAGGGTGGTAAGGTTGGTATGGTAGTAAGGTTGGAAGGATGGTAAGGTTGGCATGATGGCAAGGTTAACATGATGGTAAGGTTGGTATGGTGGTAAGGTTGGAAGGGGCAACAGGGTGGTAAGGTTGGCATGATGGTAAGGTTGGTAGGATGGTAAGGTTGGTAGGATGGTAAGGTTGGTATGGTGGTAAGATTGGAAGGGTGGCAACAGGTGGTAAAGGATGGTGGAAAGGTTGGTAGGATGGTAAGGTTGGTAGGATGGTAAGGCTGGCAGGGTGGTAAGGCTGGCAAGGTTGGCTGGCACATGATGGTAAGGTTGGTTACTGGTTGGAAGGGTGTGTTGGTATGGTGGTAAGTTGGTATGGTGGTGGTTGGAAGGTGTGGTGGATGGTAAGGTTGGAAGGTTAAGGTTATATGGTGGTTAGGTTGGAAGGATGGTGGTAAGGGGTGGTTGGTAAAGGTTGGTATGGTGGTAAGGTTGGTATGGTTGGCAAGGTTGGTATGGTGGTAGGTTGGTAAGGTGGTAAGGTTGGTATGGTGGTAAGGTTGGAAGGTGGCAAGGTTGGCAGGATGGTAAGGTTGGAAGGGTGGCAAGGTTGATATGGTGGTTAGGTTGGAAGGATAGGCGGTGGAAGGTGGTATGGTTGGTATGGTGGTAAGGTTGGGGTGGAGGTTGGAAAGGCTCAGATTTGGCATGATGGTAAGGTTGATATGATGGTAAGGTTGGTATGGTGGTAAGGTTGGTAAGTGTGGTAAGGTTGGAAGGATGGTAAGGTTGGTAGGATGGTAAGGTTGGCATGATGGAAAGGTTGGTGGTATGGGTTGAAGGATGGCTTGGTAAGGATGGTAAGGTTGGCATGATGGTAAGGTTGGTATGGTGGCAAGGTTGGCACATGGCGGGGTGGCATGGGCAGGTTGGTAAGGTTGGTATGGTTGGCATGGCTGGTGGTGGCAAGGCTGGAAGGATGGTAAGGTTGGCATGATGGTATGGTGGCAAGGTAACACAGGTTGGTATGGTAAGGTATGATGGTAAGGTTGGTATGGTGGTATGGTTGGTATGGTGGTAAGGTTGGTAAGGTTGGTAGGTGGTAGGATGGCAAGGTTGGCATGATGGTAAGGTTGGTATGGTGGTAAGGTTGGCAGGGTGGTAAGGTTTGTAAAGTGGTATGGTTGGTATGGTGGTAAGGTTGGTAGGTAAGGTTGGTATGGTAGTAAGGTTGGTAGGATGGAAAGGTTGGTAGGATGGTAAGGTTGGCATGGTAAAGGTTGGTATGGTGGTAAGGTTGGCAGGGTGGTAAGGTTTGTAAAGTGGTATGGTTGGTATGGTGGTAAGGTTGGCATGGTGGTAAGGTTGGTATGGTAGTAAGGTTGGTATGGTGGTAAGGTTGGCAGGGTGGTAAGGTTAACAGGGTGGCATGGTTGGCTGGATGGTAAGGCTAGCAGGGTGGCAAGGTTGGCAGGGTGCTAAAATTGGGAAGGTGACATGGTTGGCAGGATGCTAAGTTTGGCAGGGGGGCAAGGTTGGCAGGGTGGTAAGGGTGAGGGGTGGAGATAGTGGCAGAGTGTGAGGAGAAGGTGTTGGTAGGATGAGGCAGAGGAAGTACTGGCAGGGTGATGGGGATGAGGAGATGATAAGGGGAAGATGAGGGGTTATAGTGCTGGCAGGGAGGAAACTACAGGTAGGGTGTGTGATGATGGGAGCGTGGCAGACGTGTCATGGTGGCAGGGGCAAGAAGCGGCACGAAGGTATCAGCGGGTGTTTTTTGGTAAGGTCCAACTGCGTCGTAATGTCCATGTTGCGTAACCAAAGCCACGTGCCCGGTTTTAATGTGAGGGTTCTCGTCAACTTGCACTGGGACAACATGACATTTTATGGCCTCCTGGCTCTCCAGTATAAACTACCAATGAACAACATGGCCCTCTCTCCCGGATGCAACCATGTTCCTGTCCATGGCAGTCGTGAGGTGAACATCCGAGTAGAGGATGCATAAAATTCAGAGATTGATGATTTTGGGCGGTAAGTGGATACTGATCTTGGCGATGTACAACAGCAAAACTTTTTTATGTTAGACAAACTTCAGAAACTTGAAGTCAGGAGAATTCTATGGAACACTGAGGGTTTAAGTAAAAGTCACCAAACGAGAACATCCAACCGATTTTTTTTTCTATTCAATATATAGAATAAGGCTTATGGGAGACGTGCGTGAGATTCTTTACATGAGATCTTGAAAGAATCAGGAGGAGGGGCGGTGACTGAATCACATTTATAACAGATAACAGTTTCAGACTATCAAGGTAATACGTCCAGACATCAAGCTATACAGACGATGAAGTACATGCATTTTATAATGACTTTATAAACTTACAAGGGAAACAAAATGTCAATTTCAGTATTATTTTTAATAAGATTATTACGAGTGACTTGATATACAAAAAACAAGAACTTGATGACAGAATCATAAAAAAAACCATTTGGTGTTGAGTAATATGAAAGACGTATATTCATCTCAAAGAATTTGCAGAATACATATTATTTTTTAATCAGAAAACTAACGTGAAATCGACCTCAAATGTCCCAACAGAAACAAAAACAAAATTGATTTTATTGTATCGAAATGAAAACATTTATTGCATGATGCATCATTTCTCAATCACTTCAATGTCATAAGTTATTATTGTAAATTGGGGAGGCAGCAAAAAATTATTTATCATGTTTGAAAGAGTAAAACTCGTGAAGAAGAAAGGGTCTTCAAATCTAATGAAAGGTCTGATGAGTTCAATCCATTTTAGAATTTATCTGAAGAATATGTTTGTGTATTAAGTGCTATAACATAAATATGATAAGTTAGCAAACTATGGTAAGTAAAATATTACCTTGGTCGCATAAACTCGAGTGTAAAGTGAGATCAGGAAGTAACAACAATCACCAAACACCTAATGCAGAAGAGAAGGAAAAGGAAATGTGAAAATTACTGAAAAATAAATACATTTAACTGTAGAGAACGTGACGAACGTCTCGAGGAACATATGTGGCCATTTGACAATGAAGTACTTTAGTAAGAAGTGCGATTGAAAACAGCCATACCATCACAATTAGCCAAGAAGTCTTATAATGGGAACAAACACATCTTGGCTGGCAGAGAAGAAGGAACAATAATTGAGAACAAGGATCCCATTGTCAAAAGACTTTAAGAGCTCTATAAATTTCTTCACCAAACACAAGGCGAGGATATGGTTGAGGGAGAGAAAGAACTGAGAATACCTCCAGGGACGTGACTGATACTCCTCCTGAAGAAGTAAAACATTCGATGAAATACATAAAGAATGGGAAGACACCAGGAGATAAACAACGAAGGGAGGGAAGACCTTAAGAAGATTCTTGCATCATAGTTTATGAAGTGTATCAAACAATAAAAAGTACCAAGAAGCTACTACAAGCATGAATATTATGAATTTGATGAGAGAAATCCTTGGATTTTTGTTCATAAAATTATATTTACAAATACTTGACCAATCAGACTTAATTATTCAAACTCCTCATAACGTCCCTGTACAAACCCTTACAACTGCCTCAATGCTCGCAGCACGTATGATTATTAAATTGTCTGTTTGGACCACTGCAAGATAAATATAGTCTAATTGTCTAATATATCATCATCTCGTCCCCAGAATGGAGTCACTGTCAATCGAAGTGGCTTGACCAAAGGCAGACCCAAAGAAACAGTCTAATATGTTGGGCGGCTGAAGGAAAACCCCCTAGGTCGGTTTCTACAGTTTGCGTGTGGTGAGGACAGACATTATTTGAAGCATAAGCATTTTCGTTCAGGTGGTACGGACAAACGTTTCCTCCTGATGGCGGCATTTACACGTTGATGACCTAGTGGCTAGAGTACGAACATTATGATATCTACCTTCATTAGTTATCTCTTATTAGGCGAAACAACTTGATTGGTGCGACATGGGAAATAATCTCTGTATAACTGGCTAGGGTAGGAGGTACGGTAACAGGGGTAACTCAAGGAAGACCAGCCCGACGAAGTTACTCTCCCCCTGTGGCCTGCCCTTACAGTTTTTCATAAACCTATGGAAATCACCTGCCTTGTTTGGATTAAGGTTTTTAATCAATCTATTTTGTAGTTGTCTAAATGTCACGTTTGAAAATATCAAAACTGTGATCGTGGACCGTAAATTACTTGAGACGCTTCATATTCGGTAGAGGTAACAGACTTACGATTTTTCTCAGTACACTGTGAATTGGATACTGTCCATGTAAATTGAAGATAATCACAAGTATGCGTGAATAATTCGACTTTTTATCTAAGCCAATTCCTGTCTCTCTCTTGGTTAATGTTGTATCATTTTCCTAACAATTTCGCCACGTCGTGAAGGTTCTTACCCGCTGATTAACTCCCCATTAGAGCGGAAGAAGAGAAAAGAATAAAAAAATGGATGTATTTATTTCCTATAAATAGAATCTAATATTCTTGTTTTTCTTGATTCTTTTATCCAATACACAGACAAAATTACACGACATGATTTGAGACTACAAAAGCCGTGGTGGTGCAGATGGTGGTAGTGTAGGGAGTGGTGGTGGTGCATGGAGTGGTGGTGGTGTAGGGAGTAGTGGTGGTGTAGGGAGTAGTGATGGTTATGTAAAGAGTGGTGATGGTGTTGCAGGGAGAAGTGGTGGTGTAAGGAATAGTGGTGGTGTTGGTGGTGGAAGGAAGGGTGGTGTTGGTGATGGTGGCGGTGTAGGGGTGTTGGTAGTAGTGGTGCTACAGGGAGTGGTGGTGGTGGTGCTAAAGGGGGTGGTGGTATTACTTTTACTTTTTTACTTTTATCCTCTTCGCCACTGATCGGCTTGTTAGCCGCTTGGGCGATCGGTCACGACTCTTTTCCTTTATATTCTTCACCAAAAGGTCGGCTCGCTAGCCGCCCGGGCGATCGGTCACGTCTCTGTCACGCACTGTTGGCAAATACTGGGCATGCACCGGCTCCTGAATGTACCTGAACCCGCTCCAGTGTTGGTCAAGTCTTCTCTTGAAAGAGCTCACACTCGGTGCCGTCACAACACTTTCTGGTAGATTGTTCCAAGAGTTTACAACCCTCACTCCGAAAAAGTTTGCCCTCACGGTTTTCCGGACTTGCGGCTTCTTCAATCTTGAGCTGTGACCCCTTGTGGGGCGAGCGTCCGCCAGCTCCAAGTAAGGACACTCAACTGAGTAGTGCCCCCTGAGATGCTTATAAACCTCAACTAGGTCCCCCCTTGCCCGTCTGTAGTATAAGCTAGGCAAGTTCAGGCGCTCCAATCTCGCAGGGTAGCTGAGATGCCGAAGTGCAGGCACCAGCTTGGTGGCCCTCCTTTGAACATTTTCAACCAACTGACAGTCCCTAGCATATCTCGGGGACCAGATGGGGTGACAGTACTCCAGATGGGGAAGCACTTCACTCCTGAAGATCGTCACGAGGGACGGACCGTCTAGATATCTGAACGACCTTCTTATAAGACCCAATAATTTATTTGCCTGATTTACCTTCTTCTCACAATGGCCCGAGAACTTCAGCTCATTGTCAACATACACACCTAGGTCCTTCTCACACACAGTCTCAACTAGTACATTTTCTTCATCCCGTTGGGACATATGGTACGCCTCCTTACCGTTGGTACGCCCCAGGTGCATCCTCTTACACTTCGTGACATTGAATCTCAGCAGCCATTCCTTCGACCATTCCTGGAGCCCACAGAGGTCCTTCTGCAGCTCTTCACAGTCCGCTTGGTTCTTAATTTCCCGAAATAACTTGCCATCATCGGCAAACATTTGTATGGAGGAGTGTACAACGTCAGGCATATCATTTATGAAACAAACAAACAACAGCGGGCCCAATACACTACCCTGCGGTACCCCACTTGTTACAGGTACAGATGACGATTTCGTGCCATTAATCACCACACATTGCTTGCGGTCATGTAGAAAGTCTTCTATCCACGCTAGGACATTTCCCCGAATTCCGTACCCTTCCAGTTTGATTTTCAGCCTTTCGTGGGGTACACTGTCGAAAGCCTTGGCAAAATCTAGGTAAATATTGTCGATATTACCACCCCGTTCTAGAATATGGGTCCAAATATCCAATACCTTGAGCAATTGTGTCAAGCAAGAGCGCCCCGGCATAAAACCGTGTTGGCAATCTTTTACAAGGTTGTTTCGTAGTAGATGTTCCATCGCTGCATCTCTGATAATACTCTCAAGTACTTTACATATTATGCTGGTCAGGCTCACCGGTCTATAGTTGTTCGTGGAGTGCCTATCGCCCTTCTTGAAGATAGGACTCACATAAGCCACTTTCCATTCACTGGGGACCATTTGTTCATCCAGGCATTTACAAAACAGAATCTTCAGGGGCTCTGCAAGCTCGTTGCACAGCTCCCTTAGCACTCTAGGATGCACCATGTCAGGTCCAGGACTCTTATGGACCTTTAGCCTGGACAGTTTATTTCTAATACCCTCTTCTGTGAACACAATGTGGGTCAGTGCTGTGTCGAACCGTCTGTCCTCAAACGCAGGAAGGTTAGTTGCATCCTCTCTTGTGAACACTGAGGAAAAGAAGCTGTTCAATGCCTCAGCTTTATCCTGGTCAGAATCTGCGTAACTACCATCTTCAAGCCTCAGGTCTGATACTCCTACTCGCGTTTTCAATTTCGACTTTGCATAGCGGTAAAACGCCTTTGGGTTTGACTTGACCTCGCGTGCAACCAGCCTTTGGAACTCCTTTTCAGCCCTCCTACACTCTATCTTTGCTTGGTTTCTGGCTCTTGCATACATCCTCCTGTCTTGCTCATCGTTTGACCCAACCCACGTCTTGAATTTCTGGGTTTTCTTCTTAATTTTGTCGACCGCCGCATGGTTCATGTGTAGGGATCCCCTCGTATTCCTAGAAGCACTGGGTTTGGTCTTGGGTATATATTTATCGATCAAATGGGTCATTTTACTAGTTATGATATTCAGCGTAGTGTCTGCGTTCTTGTACCTTAATAAGTCAGGCCAGTTGATACCCCTCATCTCTTCCCTCATCCCATTGTAATTTCCCTTGTAATATTTGCACCTTGGCCTGGCCTTATCTTGAACTAGGTAACAGTTAAATCTGAATGACAACACTGTATGGTGACTGGTGCCAACTGGGGCAAGGTGTTCCAGTTTGGCCACCATACCCTCCTCGTTTGTTATGATGAGGTCAAGTGGCTTGGGTGTTTGTTCCCCTCTGTTATTGGTTCAAGGAGTGGTGTTAATGGTGTAGGGAGTGGTGTTAGTGGTATAGAGAATGGTGGTGGTGCCTTAAGGACTAGTGGTGGTGGTGTAGGGAGTGGTGGTGGTGTATGGAGTGATGATGGTGGTGCACGGACTGGTGGTGGTGTAAGGAGTGGTGGTGGTGTAGGGAGTGGTGGTTAGTAGTGGTGCTACAGGGAGTGGTGGTGATGGTGCAGAAAGTGGTGGTATTGGTCCTATGGCGACGGACAAGTGGCGACGGGGATAGGCAAAGATGAATACCGGGAGTCTCTAGTCACAACTCAACACATAGGCGGAATAGATAAGATGGTCGTTTATGCACTGGGATCTGGGTAGCAGTGTAATCCGGTCCTGTCTGTACGTCTGAGCAGCCCTTTCAAGGAGCCACTCCGCTCACCCCACATAGGGAAGGGGCTAGAAAAGGTGCTCTAAACATAGGCTCCCTAAAGAACCAACCTAATTGGGAAACTGCAACCAGTAAGGCCATTCTTATGCTGTCGAAAACACAATCAAAATCACAGATCAAAACAAAAGCAACCTATACAACCTCTTATGGTCGCTGCATGGAATGTCGGTACCCTTCTGGATACCGGCACAAATGTGCGTCCTGAAAGAAGAACTGCCCTTGTGGCAAAAGAGTTGGCTAGGTATAACATCGACATAGCAGCCAATCGTGACTCCCGGCTCCCAGGTGACGGTCGACTCTCAGAACGGGGGTCTGGCTATACCTTCTTCTAGAAGGGTAAGCCTGCTGCGGAAAAACACCGCATTTAAAGAGTTGGCTTTGCCATCCACCAATGCATCCTACACAGGCTAACTGAAATGCTTGTTGGGTTCAACGAGTGCCTCATGACGCTCCGAGTCCCACTAAATCCTTTACGTCATGCCTTCTTCATCAGTGCATACGCCCCAACACTGGATGCAGAGGAAGACATCAAGGAGGCCTTTTATGCCTACCTCGTTAGAGTGCTTACTTCTATCCCCAGAGAAGGTAAGGTTGTGCTCCTTGGTAGCTTTAATGCCAGAGTGGGCAGAGATGCTGACATTTGGCAGGAAATTATAAGGAGAAATAGACTAGGCAAGTGTAATCCCAAAGGCCTAATCCTCCTCGGCACGTGTGCTGCACTTAACCTCACTATCATCAATACCGTGTTTAGGCGGCGGGCTGACAAGTTCAAGGGTTCGTGGCATCACCCACGATCCAAACACTGGCATCTCATTGACTACACCATTGTCAGAGAAAGAGATCTCCGAGATATCCTCATCACCTGAGCCATGCGTGGCTCAGATCACTTCGACACTGATCATCGGCTCATCAGAGCCAAGTTCTCACTTCACGTCGCCCTTAAACGGCAAAAGCAACAAACCTCCAGAAGTGGTTTTAACACTAAGTGTCTGGAGGATCCAGCAGTAGCACATGCTTTCAAAGAGCAGCTCGAACATGGGGTGATAAACAACCCGACAACAAACAACCCAAATCCCAGTGCAGAATGGGGCATTCTCGACACCGTCATGACAAAAACCTGCAGAGAGACCCTCGGCCAGATCAATAGAATACATCAGGACTGACCTGCTGCTTACTAGCCGCCTCCACTCTCTCCTGGAGAATATATGGGAAAAGAAGGAAATCCCCTAAGCTCTTAAAGACGCCTCCATCGTCAATATTTATATGAACAAGGGAGACCAGTCAAACTACGGTAAAAGCCGGGGTGTCTTGCTGCTGTCCGTAGCTGGCAAGATTATCGCCCGAGTCCTCCTAAACAGACTTCTTCCTGAGGTGGAAAACTTGCTCCCAGAATCTCAATGTGGCTTTAGATCATCACGTGGCACCACTGACATGATATTTGCTGCCCGCCAGATGCAGGAAAAGTGCAGAGAAAAGCGTCGTGACCTGTACATGGCCTTCATCAATCTAACCAAGGCCTTCGACTCGGTCAACAGGGAAGCCCTCTTACAGATCCTCAGCCGTTTTGTCTACCCACCAAAATTCATCGCCATTGTGAGGCAAATCCACGATGGCATGAACAGAAGTGTCCTGCACAATGACACCCAGTCTGAGTTCTTCCCCATCCAAAGGGGGTAAAACAATGATGTGTACTGGCATCAAATCTCTTTTCCATTTTGCTGGCTGCCTTCCTTACTCATGACAGTGCCAATTTCGCCGGCGTGGTGGGCATCCAGTACAGGATGAAGTGTCTTTTCAACATAAGGCGAATCAAGACTGGATCAAAGGTGTGTGCAGCTTCCATTACTGAATTTTACTATACAGACGACCTCACCCATGTCGCTCACACTTAACACGACCTACAGGAGATCCAGAACACCTACGCAGATGCGTATGCACACATCGGCTTTGAGGTGAATGCATGTAAGACTCATATTCTCTTTCAGCCTGCCCCTTGTTCTGCCACACCTCCACCATCCATCCAGCTTAACGGTACTAACCTCTCTAATGTTACCCACTTTCAGTATCACGGAGCCCACCTGTCCACTACTGCAGATATCGATGAAGAGAATCAACATCATATCAGATGTGCATCTCAAGCATTTGGTAGACCCGTGTCTTCAGTTGAAGGGAGCTGAAATTATCTACACAGTTTAACTTATATCGAGCAGTGGTCCTCCTCACCCTGCTACATGGCAGCGAGACATGGGTCACATACAGAAGGCACCTCAAGGAACTTGAAAGCTTTCACCAACGTAGTCTACGTTCCATCCTCCGAGTTCGCTGGGAAGACAAGAGAACAAAGGCCAGTATTCTTGCTGACACCAACAGTAGGAGCATCGAGGCCACCATTATCCATGAGCAACTACGTTGGACTGGCCATGTTACCCACATGGACGACAGTAGATTGCCAAAGCAGTTACTTTACGGTCACCTAACCAATAGCTAGCATAACGCTGGCGGGCACCTGAAAAGTTATATGAGCAGTCTTAAGACAAACCTGAAAAAAAAGTGCCAAATCGACCACCTCACCTGTGAGATGATTACCTCACACCGTAACGTTTGGAGAATCACCACACAAGAAGGTGTCAATACTTTCGATTTAACCTTACTGCATACCGAGGCAGACAAGCGCCAACCCAAGAAATACACTGCCGCCACCCCTCCCGCACTAGATGTAGCCCTCCACACGTGCGACATCTGTGGATGACCCTGCCAGTCCCGTAAGGCCTTTGAGTCACCTCAGAGCTCACCAACGGTGGTAGAAGCGGTATCGTTCTTGCCTCGCAAGCGAGATGTCACGGGTTCGATTCCCGGGCCGGTGGAAGTTGTTTGGACTTACTTCCTAGCCCCCATTAGTCCCTGTTCACCTAGCAGTAAATTAGGTACCTGGTGTAAGTCGAAAGTTGCGAATTCGTATTCAGGGAGTTGTTGGAGCTTCCAATAACTTGGTGACATAAACCACTGACTCTTCAGGCTTCTACGCCCTTTACTCTTCAGGCTTCTACGCCCTTAACTCGTGAGACATAAAGGCAAGCATGAACTTAGCATGCTTCCCTGTTGGGCACTGTAAACGCTTCTGCGCTTCACTTTACACAAGGATGTAGAAGTGCCCAATAAAAAAAAAAAAAAAAGAAGACATCATCCTTAATAACTCATATCACTGTATCGTAGCTGGATGATCGTCATACTCGATTCAGAGTAACAGCAAAGTAGTAGTAGTAGTAGGTATGTGGAGAGTGGTTTTGGTGGTGTATTGGAGAGGTGGGGGGTGGTGGTTTAAGGATTGGTGGTAGTGGTGGTGGAGTAAGTGGTGGTGCTGATGGTGCAGAGAGTGGCAGTGGTGTTGCAGGGGGTAGTGGTGGTGTTGCAGGGAATAGTAGTGGTGGTGTTGCAGGGGGTAGTAGTGGTGGTGCAGGGAGGGGTGGTTTAGCTAATGCATCAACTCTATCATATTCACTAATGCCTATGTGAGAGGGGATCCACAGCTGCTTGATCCTGATACTCCTGTCAACAAGACACATCTGCTTGTTTCTGGCTTCAGAGACAAGAGAGTGACAATCTGAGTTTTGGGTATCAAGAGCAAGTAATGAGGATAAGGAATCAGTGTTGATGAGAATGTCAGTGGCAGTGTGTTCAACAGGTCTCAGGGCTGTGAATATGGCAAATAGTTCAGTTTGTAGAGTGGATGCCCAGTTGCTATTTCTAGTTCCTTTCTCTAGTACATTACCGTTAGGCTGAGCCACAATGACAGCGCTTCCAGCCCTCCCACAGACAGTGTTAAGAGAGCCGTCAGTGTAGATGGTCTGTGAGATGTTATTTTCAGTCTGTAGGTTATGTATGTGGTCAAGAGCTCTCACTTTGGCAGTGTGTTAGAAATAAGGATTGTGTGTGGTCAGTCGTTTAGGCGGGTAAGTGGGTGTTGTGATATCGAATGGAACTATCCGCCAGTGTGGGGGGAAGCGCTGCTGTGGCTCAGCTTTGTATAGATGGTATAGTCCAAACAACTTCATATGTTTAGCTGTAGTTTGGATTTATTTAGATTCCTCAGTTTCCTGACTCATATATTCTATCAGTTTCTTAGAAGCACTGTTATCTGGATCACTGCGCAAAAGCCTCAGGGCTATCATGAGGTTGACTTCAATCATTCTATCTTTAACACTGGGTATACCTAGTTCTTTCCTCATATTAAGTACTTTAGTGCTCATGGGACAGCCTAAAATAATTCTAAGGGCTAAATTTGCATTTTTTCGAGCTTGTCAAAGTCCTTTCCCCGTGGTAATCTATCAGAGCTCCTATATAGCCTCGGTACATTGTTTTAATAACTCTGATATTAGCACATAATGTGGGTTGTACCCCGCTACAATCGCTACATATGTAAGGGGTTTTACTTTATCAGTACATTGGCGGGTTAGCTGTTGTATGGCAGGTAAGGTACAGGGGATAAGGACACCGAGATATTTTCTAGAGACATAGTCAATAGAGTTGTTACCCATCTTAAGCTTTAATGGTCCACGTTTGCGGTTACCAGCTGAATACTTTAATTTTCTCAGTGGAGATGATGAGACCAAGGTTCTCACAGGCTGACTGTACATGGTTCAGGGTGGTTTGCATTTCACGCTGAGTTTAATATATAAAAGAATTTCATCAGCATAGCTAACAGTAATATTGCTGGGGCTGTCTGGAATTGACTTTAATAATGCATTCATAAGAACATTGGACAAAGTAGGACTAAGTACTCCACCTTAGGGGGTGCCAAGTTGCATATCTTTAACTTCGCTTTTGTAACCCTAAAACAGTGCACTAGCTCTTCTGTTAGTGAGGTAACCACTTATCCAGTGTATCAGCCGACCTCTTATATCCATTTTGGCTAGTTCGTACAATATAAGTTGCATATTGGCAATATCAAGTTCAGCTTTTAGGAATGTGGTAATGCAATTATGTACACTTTCACCATGGTGAAGCCATTTATGTCAGGAGACATGTGTTCTCTGATTTTGTTTAAGAGTCTGCCCAGAACCATCCTCTCAAAGGTTTTGCAAAGGAAGCTGGTTAGTAGGCATCAGGCTGTCCCGGCTTTGGTATTGACACAACAATACTGCTGGTCCATGATGTGGGTAGGTGGCCTTCAGCATGAATCATATTGTACAATGCCAATAATGGATTGCCCGACACACGCCTTAGTTGTTTGACGATGTTGTAGGGGATTCCGTCCTATCCAGGGGCAGTAGACCTACCTCTGGCGAGGGCGGCATCAAGCTCCCCCTCAGTATATGGAACATAACACTCATCGTGCTTTTTGCCCAGCATTAAGTTAATGAGATTACTTCTTTACAGACTTCGCATCAAGGAGTTCTCGAGTCCTAGTTGGTAACATGTCATAGCTAGAG
Organism: Homarus americanus; assembly: GCF_018991925.1. NCBI lineage: Eukaryota > Metazoa > Arthropoda > Malacostraca > Decapoda > Nephropidae > Homarus > Homarus americanus. The sequence continues at coordinate 14,162,015 of NW_024741901.1, read as the reverse complement.
ACATGAGCCCACTTTGTTATAAGCTTATTCGATTTTTTACAGCATATATATTGTCTAAGTTCATTCACGCGTTCCCGGACTACAGTGAGGGAAACTTGAAACAGTTTGAGCATTTGAGTGTTCTGAGGTGTTTGTAACCCTCACCAGTCTGCCTGGCTATGGACTTAAATGTTCTTTCAGTCTGGGGTCATCATTACACTGTTGTGGTCTGTTCCTGTTATACTGGCCACGTTTCCTTCTCTTTTTGGTGCAGACATTATTGGGGAAGATTGCACAAGTCTAGCTAAGACGTCGTCATGGAGACTTTGCTAATTGTCAGGTTTATAATCTTTGTACCAGTCATAGATGAAGTCTATGAACTAGTTTTCATGTTCTTGCTTAACTGTGAGTCTTAGATTGGTTTGTGATCAGACATAAGATGGTGGTGGTGTAAGGAGTGGTGGTGATGGTGGTGCGGGGAGTGGTGGTGGTGTTACAGAGGGTAGTAGTGGTGGTGCAAGGAAGGGTGGTAGTGAAATAGGGAGTGGTGGTGGTTGTGTAGGCCCTACACAACCACCACCACTCCCTACACCATCACCACCACCATTCCCTACACTGTAGGGTATGGTGGTGGTGATGGTGTAAGAAGCAGCGGTGGTGGTGGGCATGAAGTGGTGGTGATGTTGGTGGTGTAAGGAGTGGTGGTGGTGGTGGTGGCGATGCTACAGGGAGTGGTGGTGGTGGGCAAAGAGAGTTGTGGTGGTGTAGCGAGTGGTCTTGATGGTGTCTGGAGTGGTAGTGGTGGTGTAGGGAGTGGTAGTGGTGGTGGTGCTACAGGTAGTAGGGGTGGTGGTGGGGCAGGAAGTGGAGGTGGTATGTGGAGTGCAGGTGGTATAGAAAGTGGTGGTGATGGTGGTGGTGTAGGGACTGGTGGTGATAGTGTAGGGACTGGTGGTGGTGGTGCAAGGAGTGCACGATGGTGGTGGTGTATGAAGTGGTGGCGGTATAGGGAGTGGCAGTGTTATAGGTAGTGGTGGTGGAGCAGGAAGTGGCAGCGGTGGTGTAAGGAGTGGTGGTGGTGATGGTGCTTCAAGAGGTGGCGCTGCAGGAAGTGGTGATGGTGTACGAGCTAGTGGTGGTGTAGGGAGAGGTGTTGGTTTAGGGATTGGTGGTGTTGCAGGTAGTGGTGGTGACGTATTAACTGGTGGTGATGGTAGTGGTGCAGGGAATGGTGTTGGTAGTGGTGTAAGGAGTGGTGTTGGTGGTGGCGGTGAAAGGAGTGGTGGCGATGGTGCTGCAGAGAGTGGTGTTGGTGCAGGAACGGGTGGTGGAGGTTGAAGGAGTGGTGGTGGTATTGGAGGGAACGGTGGTGATAGTGCAGGGAGCGGTGGTGGTAGGGCAGGGAATGGTGGTGGTAGTGGAGGAAGTGGTGGTGGTAGTGGAGGGAGTGCTCATGGTAGTGTAAGGAGTGGTGGTGGTAGTGGAGGAAGTGGTGGTGGCAGTGGAGGAAGTGGTGATGGTAGTAGTGGAAGGAGTGGTGATGGTGGTGGCAGTGGAGGGAGTGGTGGTGGTAGTAGTGGGAGTTGTGGTGGCAGTGGTGGTGGTGGCAGTGGAGGGAGTGGTGGTGGTGGTGGTGGTAGTAGTGAGAGGGTGACGGTGGTGGTGGTGGAGGTGGTGGTGGTAGTGGGTTGTAGTGGTGGTGGTAGTGGAGGGAGTGGTGATGGTAGTAGTGGAGAGTGGTGGGTGGTAGTGGGGGTGGTGGTGGGTGGTGGTGGAGGGTGGTGATGGTAGTAGTGGAGGGGAGGTGGTGGTGGTGAGTGGAGGGGTGGCGGTGGTGTGGTGGTGGAGGGAGTGGTGGAGGTGGTGGTGGGTTGTGGCGGAGGTTGGTGGTGGTGGTGGTGGTGGTAATGGAATAGTGGTGGTGGCAGTGGAGGTGGTGGTGGTGGTAGTGGAGGAAGTGGTGATGGTAGTAGTGGAGGGTGGTGGTGGTAGTGGAGGAGTGGCGGTGGTGGTGGTGGTGGTGGAGGTGGTGGAGGTAGTGGTGGTTGTAGCGGAGGGATTGGTGGTGGTGGTGGTGGTGGTGGTGGTGGTGGTAATGGAGGTAGTAGTGGTGGTGGCAGTGGAGGTGGTGGTGGTGGTGGCAGTGGAGGGGGTGGTGGTGGTAGTAGTGGAAGGTGTGGTGGTGGTAGTTGAAGGAGTGGTGGTGGTGGTGGTGGTAGTTGAGTGGTTGTGTGTTTGGAAGGCGTGGTAGTGGTGGAGGTGGTAGTGGTGGTGGTGGTGGTGAAGAAGTGGTGGTTGTAGTTGGAGGGCGGTGGTGGTAGTTGGAAGGGTGGTAGTGGTGGTGGTGGTGGTGGTGGTGGTAGTGGAGGGGTGGTTGTGGTAGTTAAGGGTGGTGGTGGTGAGTGGAGGGTGGTGATGGTAGTGGAGGTGGTGGTGGTGGTGGTGTGAAGGTGGTGGTGGTAGTGGAAGGGTGGTGGTGGTGAGTGGTGGAGGATGGTGGTGGTGGAGAGTGGTGGTGGTGGTGAGTGGAGGTGTTGGTGGTGGAGGGGTGGTGGTGGTGTGGAGGGTGGTGTGGTGGTGGAGGTGGTGGTGGTGGTGGAGGGTGGTGGTGTGGTGGAGGTGGTGGGGTGGTGGTGGTGGTGGAGGTGGTGGGGTGGTGGTGGTAGTGGTGGAGGAGTCGTGGTGGTGGTTGGAGAATGGTGGTGGTAGTGGAAGGGTGGTGGTGGTTGAAGGAGTGGTGGTGGTGGTGTGGTGGGTGGTGTGGTGGTGGTGGTGGGTGGTGGAGGGTGGTGGTGGTAGTTAAGGGAGTGGTGGTGGTAGTGGAGGGATTGGTGGTGGTAGTTAAGGTGGTGGTGGTAGTGGAGGGTGGTGGTGGTAGTGGAGGAGTGGTGGTGGTAGTGGAGAATTGGTGGGGTGGTAATGGAGGGGAGTGGTGGTAGTGGAGGGAGTGGTAGTGGAGGGGTGGTAGTGGAGGTGGTGGGTGGTAGTGGAAGGATGGTGGGTTGTGGCGGAGGTGGTGGTTGTAGTGGAAGGAGTGGTGGTTGTAGTGGAGGTGGTGGTTGTAGTGGAGGGTGGTGGTGGTAGTGGAGGGAGTGGTGGTGGCAGTGGTGGAAATTGTAGTGTTTCTTCGAACGGGATCATGAGTGTCATCATCCTGAGCATGACAATACCAGAAGGGTGTTAGGTGACATACTGTATTATGTCTGCGTGTATATCATTGAATAGTCTCCCGTTATTGTCAGATGCCTCCACCAGAGCTACAAGTATCCAATATACAGTATATTAAGGAATTTACTTTTGCTCTTGTACATACACACACATGACATTAACTTAGGTGTCTAAACTTCGGCAGACACATGTGCTCTCTCTCTCTCTCTCTCTCTCTCTCTCTCTCTCTCTCTCTCTCTCTCTCTCTTCCATAAGCTTAATATTTTTACACGTTACGTTATAGCAGACTGACAGCTTCTGAAAATGAAGGGAAACTGAGTGTAAATTTTAAATAAACCATCATTTAGTCTACGCCAGTATTATGAACTTACGGGCGATAAAGTGTGTGAGGTATGGCAACGCACAGCTCTGGAGGGGAGACACGCTGCTGGAATCTAATAGAGAGAATAAGAGAGAGGGAGGGGGGAGGGGGAGGGAGGGAATGTAGAGAAGCGTTTATTAAGGGTTTCTGGTTTTATAGAGGAGGCATATAAAGGGAAGGTGGAGGTGATGGGAGGTGAGATGAGATGGGAGTGGGAGGCAGGGGGTTTGTAGGCAGGGATTTGGGGGTGAGGGAGGTGGGAGTGAAAGTGGAAGGTGGGCTGTGAGGTGTGGGAGTGGGGTGGGGGTCGGGTGGGAGGTGGGGGTGGGAGTGGGGGTGGGAGGTAAAGGGTGGGAGAGTGGGAGGTGAGAAGAGGTGGGAGCTGGAAGGTGGGATGTGAGGCGAGGGAGGTGGAAGTGAGGTGAGGAGAGGTGGAAGGGTGATGGGAGGTGGGAGGTGGGTGGGGGAGGTAAAGGGGTGGAGAGTATGAGGGGAGGAGAAGTGGAAGGTGAGGTGATGTAGAAAAGCATTTACTAAGGAACCAGTTTCCTGAAGGGGGTTTTAAGGAGTAGAATTTACTGAAATATGCTATTAATGTTGTATACTGTTTACTAGAATGGTTTCTTCAAGTACAATTTATATGAATGGGTTAATTAGTAAACAGACAGATAGACAGACCAAATTACAGACAGGTAGATAGATACTGACAGGTAAGCATTAATGGACATAAAAGGTGATCGACCAGTGCAAAGGAGACAGAAAGTCAAGCTGATATGTAGATGAGACGGGCTGACTAATTAGACAGGTAGATGCATACAACAGACGGGCTGACTAATTAGACAGGTAGATGCACACAACAGATTTAAATAATCATCCCAGAGAATTGTTTTACTCTCTGGTAATTTTGTTGTGGTTGTTTTTGTGGTTATGAATGACGTCAGCAGCTGCGCCCAACAACAACACCACCCTCGCCCCTGTTATCGTACACTTTATATCCTTGCCGACTGTCATATATATATGTTATGTAATCAGGGGAGCCCGCTTTATGTGTGGGTGCAAATGTGTTAGTATATGTATGTATGTATGTATGTATGTATGTATGTATGTGTGATGGTAGTAATAGCTGTAGTTTTAGAGAGAGAGAGAGAGAGAGAGAGAGAGAGAGAGAGATCAGTGTCTACACAGCGAAAATAAAAATATCAAAGACATAGGTGACTTGGGCAGGTCACTTGTTGTCAATAGTAGCGTTGCTTGTCATCCATGAATGGTCACTCGGCCCATTCATTTAGAGGGGAAGAGAGTAGTATACACGTCGTAACCTTGCCCTCACCTCCACCTCTTCTCCCCTTCCCTTCCCTTCATACTCCCCCTTCACCCATCCTTCTTGTTTAGTCTCTCTCTCTCTCTCTCTCGACCACTTCTTATTTTGGAAAGCGAGCAGGTTAATAGGCTGCTGTGAAAGGGGGGGGGGGTGGGAGGGGCTTCACAGCAGCCTATTTACCTGTTCGCTTTCTATTTTCTTTCATTTTATGTCTCCCGCATTTCATTTTCCACTTTTATGCATATTTCCCTTCCACTTGTTATTGCCTATTTGTCTCCTATTGGCCGTTAACCCTATTTCCCTCTTCATTCAAATTTTACGCTTGACACTTTATTGCCCCTTCATGATCTATTGCCCTTTACATTACCTTTCCCTTTCATTATCTATTGCAATTTCATTCTTTTGTCTCCGTATTACTTATTGCCCCTTCATAACGTATTGCCCCTTTATAAACCTTTATAAACCCTTTCATAACCTATTGTTCCTTCATAATTTCTTGCCCTTTCATTACCTATTGCCCTTTTATTCTTATTGTCCACACCTCGATACTTATTGCCCCATCATTACCAACCATCCACTTATTAAATATTGCCCTTTCATATTATCTATTGCCCCTCCATTACTCATTTCTCATTGCCTCTTTATTACTTATTACCTTCTCATAAATCAATGCCCCTTCTATTGTTAATGCCATACTTATTGCCCCCATCATTACTTATTACCCCACCATTGGTTATTGCCCCATCATTAGTAAATGCTCCATCATTGGTTATTGCCCCATCATTAGTTATTGCCCCATCATTAGTAAATGCTCCATCATTGGTTATTGCCCCATCATTAGTTATTGCCCCATCATTAGTTATTGCCCCATCATTAGTTTCTGCCCCTTCATTGGCTCTTGCCCTTCATCTAGTGGGCGGCCTCTCACCCTCGCCTCCCAGACGATCATTCAGCGTGTCAGTCGCTCGACGTGATTTCGCCCAATTGAAACGTCACCTCCGCCTATCAATAAATCGAAGTTGTCGGCGGGACCATCTTGCCTTCCCACCTTACCTCACGTTTCGCTCAACTCCCTGAAAGTCTCGTTCACCTCGACATCTCCCCGGCCAGCTGGTGTGTGGGGTGGCGGCTCGAGAGGTGAGCAACTAGGGAACGGTACGATAGCTTGTGAACGGGCAGTTGGTCACAGTATATAATGTGTATGTGCGAGTATGTCATCCCGGTTGGTGGTCAAGAGCGCCTGCCAGGGATTATAATTTAGGGTATATAATGCTGGGTATACCTCTTCTGCCGATGCCCGATATACTACCCACAGGGACACAGTGGCTCGTGTGTCCCCACTTTTCTCATTTATTTTTTTTTTCTATTCTCCCCCAGAAACGACTCATGTGTGGGTTTAGTGTCATAGAGCAAGTCGAGGAGGAGTGGGGAGGGGCGGGAGGGCAGGCGGGCGGTGAGCGGACCGCGGCCGTGGTAAATCGGGAATGGAGGGGTCCGTCTGGCTGGTGGATATGACTACAGCGCCGCCACAGTCCACCAAGACAAAGGTGGTGCGTCAGTGTCTATATTTCAACTGGTTTTGCTTCCTGTCGATCCTCTCAATAGCTTCATCTGTTGGTAAATTATTCATTATACACGCCATTCACACCTACTCATTGCCAAGTGTCGCCATATTAGGGAGCGTCAAAGGGTAGATCACACACTGGGAAAGGCTCATCGGGGAGTCAATATGCACACTGCGTTTACTAGAAAATAAAGTTCTTAGGGCGTTTACCTTCCGAGTGTTTAGAGGAGATGTGTAAGCAGAAACCACATGTATTTGCTTTAGGGTTTGAGTCTCAACATGAGTCTCGCGCTGTGGATAATGAAATGAGCTCCACTACTCTGAGACCCATGATAGGCTCCAGGCTGCGCCGGTGGGCGGAGCTTAACGTCCTCCCACCAATCAGGCCTGGGGGGCTGGGCGTCGCCTCGCCCCGCCTCTTCACACCGCCATGCCAGCAGAGTTACTGCCTGACATAATATTCGAGGTTGGTTGGTGGAAAGAACAAACATTAGTTGACGTTTCACGTAAGCGATCTAATTTAAGAGAGTACAGAAGAAGAATAGAGGGAGAATTAGACAGCTGTCAGTCTGATAGACTACTGACGGCGAGGTGAGCGTTGTAACTTACTCATGTAGTTGTGGTGTCGGCAGTGTGTAAGCGCAGCGAGGTGCGAGAGTATTGCTGTGGCCAGTTGACAGTTACAAGCTGTGTGGTTAAGATAACTCTTTTATCTCCGAGGAATGTAAGTCAATGGTGTTAAACAGTGCTTGTGTATGAACATATACTGTGAGTGTGTAGAAACTGAGGGAGTAGTGTGTTAGCGGTGAGTGTGCGCGGCGTGGTAGCGATGTGGCAGGCGGCAGCGGCGGCAGAGCGGCGGTGAGCAACAGCTGAGCGGCCGCGCCACCCGCTGGGGAGGGCGAGGGTGGCCCGGCCCCGCATGTGTCCCGAGATGAGCGGAGATGCAGCGCGTGGGACCTGGCGACGCTCGCCGGAGGCTGCACCCAACCAGCATCAACCCGACAGTGGCACAGAGGAGGGGGCTGGCACCCCCAGCGATTCCCAGGAGCGCCTCCACCCTGGCATCCAGATAGCAGAAGACAGCGACAGTGACATTAGTGTGGGGTGTCCCTCACCGAAACCCAGTGAAGACAACTCCCCGTCAGGTAGTTCGGGGCCCGCGGCAGGGCAAAGTGAGGACCTGGGCTCCCCCCTTCCCCGGACACCCACCCCAGGGTCGGCCACCTCCCCTACCAAGTACCAGGAAGATGGCGTCACCTCCCCGGAGTGCGTCATGTCGCCCCCTCCGGCTCCCACCACCCCCGTCAGGGAGGGGGCGGAGGACGAGTACTTCAAACCTCTTAAAAAATTAAGGATGATACAGCTACAGCAGGAGGAGGCAGCCCTGGCGGCCCGGGCTAACGCAGGGGTCAAGTCCTTCTCCATTATGGAGATCCTCAGCCACAAGCCCGTGGTGGCCAAGGCGCCTGAAGCCACAGGAGGCCGCATTGTCAGGCCTTGGGACACAGACGATGATGACGACGGGTCGCGGCCTCAATCTGTGGACGACATGAGCGTGTCTTCGGCCTCTTCCTCGGGAGGGTCACCGCGCCCGGCCTCCAGTGGGCCTGGCTCGGCCAGCTCTGGTCAGGGCCAGACCAGAGCCCGCGGCAAAGATGGTAACCCGCTAGATGCGCTCTTCCAGATGACCAGCAAGACATTTGAAGGACTCAAGTCTGGCCAGCAGCCCGGTGAGTACCTCACCTAACCACCAGATAATAAGAAAACACACCCATGATTACAGTCACTCGTGTTGTAATAAACTAACATTTACGTTAAGAAAATTATAACTTGTTGTAATTCATATTGTTATGTTATGTAACCTTTGACAGTGAATTACATTTATGGAGAATTTTCTGTAACGTTATGATGTCTGTTACACTTTATAATACAGTTTCATTCGTGAAAGTCACAAATATAAAATGTATAACTTTATTCAGTTATAAATTTGTCCTGAATTATATAAAAAAAATGTAGTGATTTTTGTTTTCTGTTAATGACCAACTTTGGGTCAGAACTTCAATAGCAAAAGAGAACAATATCCCATTAGGTCAAGTTTAGTTCTAATTCGTTGTGCTAGGTTGAGTATATTTTACCATACAGCCATAAAATTCAATGTGATATTCATAGATACTTTCGTTAGTTCCTCCCACTAGTCGGAGACAAAACTTGACGCAAGGATTTATATATTTAGTAAAAAAAACAACAAAAAGACAAAAACAAGAATCAACACTAAATGAAAACAAAAACTAAGTAGTTCATATTGCATCAATTATTTTCTAAGCCAACATGAAAAATTTTCAAAGCAAACAAATATATTATCTAATAAACGTTATTGGTAAATTTGGCCCAAAACGACATTTTCGGTGTCTTAGAGCGTGGTTGATTATGGCCGTGACCGACGTAGGTGTGTGTGTGTGTGTGTGTGTGTGTGTAAAACTACCATTACACCTAACCAGAAAACGATTTCTCTTAAGAGCTAACGCGGACGTAAAGTTTGACGACCGATATTCTGTGTAAATAACAAAACAAGACTTAAAATGTTTATTGTGTTGTGGTAATTCCCCAAGAGCGCTAGTGATTATTTATATAACATTAAGAACAATTTGACGACAGAGTGATAACTTCTGGTAATAATAATAATAGTAACAATAATAGTAATATTCAGAAAAAAATAAAAATAAAATAATATAATAACAATAACAACAACAATAGCAAGAGTAATAATAATAATAAATAACAACAACAACAATAATAATAATAATAATAATAATAATAATAATAATAATAATAATAACCCACTACTCTTCACCTTCATCAGACTCTCACACCTAGTCACAACACACACGGCAGTTGCCAGGTTCTCAAAGCCACGTAACATTAAAATTCCCCTCACAAGCGCCGATACAAGGGAGCATCACACTGGTCCACTGCAGACACGACACCGAGGTGGTGAGGAGTCCTGAATGGCATCATAATGACACCGAGACTGTACTGTACCTAGATGCTGTCTCTCATACTAAGGCATAGAGATAAAAATAACTCTTCATATACTACGTCACAGCAACGATAGATAGATAGATAGATTATTTCTTGATTCAATATGCATAAGAGCTATTGTAGGCATACGAACAAATGGTAACTTAACTTATATGTATTGTAGTTTGTATTTGGGGCTGACTAATACAATAGCTCCAGAAAATAATTAAAATAAATTTATTAGTATGGAAAGTGACAAGCACATACATTGTACTTAGCCTAATTGATACAGTCCAACAGAGATAGATTACAATTACAGGAATATCTCTCTCCTCCTTCATGCTCAGAGTCTTGGGTATAGTCTCTCAGTGTAATTACGAACTCGTTTTGAATGTCTCCTTATTGTTGTGGTTTAACGGAGTCACTTAAATGCGCACTTATAATTTTAGCTGTGGGAAAAAATAAACGCATGAATTTAAGAGAATCCAAATTTGTGGTTTTAATATCGTAAGTCCAGATTCATAACTGTTCGTAAATATGTTGTATAGCTTATATCTGGTAATTAAAGATACTGAGAATACTGTACCAAACTGGTCGACTTAAACTGTCACAAAAATATCATAGACATTAGCGTTAACGATTTTACTGAAAATATTTCCTTAACCAGATACGTCGTTCGCTTAAACACTACTTGAAATAATTATTACCTAGAATCTTGTCCAGTGATTCTGTACGTTAGTTAATTGTGTCTCTTAACTTACATGACTTAATGTATATAATATTTTGGTAGGATCTTCGCAAAAAAGTTGAGGGTAGTTTTTATAATCATCGTGCTTAAGTGAACCAGTTGTAGTGCACTCTTACGACGTCACTTACAAGGGATATTTATCGTACAATCCTCTTGTGAATGTACACACTGAATGTTTCCTCACCACAGCCCCGAGGCCAGTTCTAAATTTTAGCCCAAACCAGATATATATTGTTGTTCTGTTAGAATGATGTCACTTTAAGAGTCGTTCTCATAACTGCAGCGGCATTTTAAAACTGTCAAGGAAAGACAGATGACATTTTGTTAGTATACGTGTGACTGTCAAGCTTTAGACAGCCATCGTCATTCTAACTGAACCATCTAATCAGTAACGAAAAGAGTCATTGTCATTCTAACCGAAGCATTTAATAAGTATTGGCTAGACAATCAGAGTTATTCTTATCAAATCAGTTAATTGGTATTGGTGAAATTTTCATCGTCATAATAATCAAAACTTTTATTTAGTATTGGCAAGATATTGTCATTCTACTCTAATATTTTAATCATTAAGGGCCAGATATTATTATCATTCTTACTGGACCATTTAATGAATAATAGTAACACGGTCAGTGCCATTCTTATTAATAAATACTATATGCACTCAATATAACCCATGACATAAACCAGATTTGCTTCTATCATGCTGGCAAGGAGGGAAACATTCTCATTATAATTCGCATTTTTTTAGTAAAGAAACAAAACAATAACACGATTATATATATATATATATATATATATATATATATATATATATATATATATATATATATATATATATATATATATATATATATATATATATATATGTATATATATAATAACTACTGTAAATTACCGTTTTATTTTATAATTATATATATCTCCTAATTCTCGGTTAAACCAGGTGTCAGTAAGTTGATGATTTATTGGGTAATTTCACTGACAAATCAAAATCAAATAAGTCACTTTCATTCAATAATTTCAAACAACGTCAGTTAATCAGTCAATACCTTAAAATATCAATCAACAGTTAAAAGATTTCTGTTGTTAAACCAAAACGTTTAATTGACAATAAAAATCATGCTGTTAATCCTAGTGATTTGATGGCCGCCAGAAATTCCCAAGATTAAACCGAGAGTGATAATAACCTGGAATCTTATCTATAACTAATTATATGGGAATCTACCTGGTTTACTTGGAGTCTACCTTGAATCTACCACGAGTATACCTTGATTACCCGAAGCCTACCTGGAATCTACCTAAGAGTTTAGTCAACCTGAAGTACACCTGAACCTATTAAAGAGTTTACCTCGAGTCTATGCAGTCTACCTGAAGTTTACCTCCGGTTTACTCAAAATATACCCAAAATTATAATCGGAGTTTACCCAGAGTTTACCAAGAGTCTACCCGGAGTTGGTTTAGTTCTCAGAGAAGTCGGCTCTGGCCTTGGGCGGTTACCTGCGGCCTGGGCGGTAATATTCATTAATTACCTGAGAAGGCAGGTTGACCAGATTAATACATGGAGGTCGTATATATATATATGGAGACTGGGGTATACATGGAGACGAGAATACGTGAAAGATGGGAGTATACGTGAGGCCAATGTATGTATGGAAACCAACAGGCAGACGCTCAGAGGTCAGTTCAAATGTGCAGGAATACGTGAAGGTATACACTGTATATGGACTGGAACACACACACACACACACACACACACACACACACACACACACACTATGATAAGCAGGTGTACAGATAATGTAATAATTTATCCAGTACAAAAGTCATAAGTCTACATTGGTTCAGTGTGTACACAGACAGGTCAGGTATACAAAGCTGTAAGAAAATGTGGTGTACTGAGTGTCGGGTATCAAGTGTGAGCTCTGACGTCTTCACCAGAGGTCTCCCGTCGCTAGCAACAACGTCCATGCTTACGCCTTTATCCTGTTTTATATATATATCTACAGTATATCCTGGGCTTTTACAAGATGACAAATCTTATTCATAAATTTTATCATAAATTATTACATAATTTAGGTTACATAACCCACCTAGATAACAAAAACTGTATTTTCATCTTGATATAATTTCAAAATTTCACAGTGGACCTTGGGTGAGGGAAACAGGTGGTGTTGTAGTCGGCCACAATATATGTCTTTGGTGGTCAGTTATATTGCTCTATATGAGATGATAATACAGTAGGTCACCACATAAATTATAGGCCTACATATTTTACAAGTCATAATAGTATTTCAACACATCTTGTTACAGAAATAAATAAATATATATATTGAAGTAAGTTTTCAAATAATTTATTTTTATTTGACCAATACAGTATATGGTACAGCGGACACACGTAAAATGATAAACAACAGAAGACTGAAAGTTAGTTGGTCAGGAATCTTTATTACAAAAAAAAATATCTGGACTCCTCTCAGTTCTCGAGTTCAATATGACGAATAACTTCCTAACTTAGCCTGTACGTGGAATATAGAATGGTGTCTGTTAAAAGCAGTACATACTTAAGTTGGCTCGGGATAACCGATATTATTAGGGAGCCGTCTAATATTTAAATATTATATTAGCGAGAATCCATACCAAATTTCGAGTGTATTAATAGAAATGAAGAGTGGCAGTTGTGGACATAAACTACTGAACGTCGGTTTTCTACCTATGGTTGTCTTAAAATAATATCTATTACGGTATGAAGGTAATTTAACAACAAAGGACACAATGACCGTTGAAAAGATAATATAAAACTGGTCTACACACCGTAAGCAACACAGAGGAAGACAATGAGTGGGTCACCCCTTCAGTTAAACCTAAGATACGAGTTTGCTTCACTCAACTAATAGAACCTTAAGTATTCTGTAGGCTCCAATCGTCTCAAAATCGATATTAATCTTATACTTTATACAGAAGAGAGTGGCGTTCTGATGACGTTTCCCTCCTAAGTTTACTACGACATGTATAAAAAACATCCCTAATGAGACTCTCAGTCACAAGCAGTCTCAGATACCGTCCATAGTGTTTCTGAAGGTATGACTTATAACCCAGTTCTAGACATACACACCCACAGAGTGTTCATCTGTAACAAACCTAACAAAATATTAAACTTTCTAAAAATGTCTTAAGATATTCCGGTTTCACACACTCACAGCCTTCAGTTGTTTATTGTTTATAATGTTTCAGCTGAAGGACATATTGCCCAAACAAAATTATTTGAAAAATCACTTCCGTGGGTAGTTGGGTCATTCCGTTCACACAGGTTGGTGCAAAAAATGTGACCCTATTTTCATTGTATTTATATATATTTTTTTTGTATTAATATCTTTGGCTTGGGAGCATCTGAAGTAGGTTGCGTTCACTCAGCGTAAATGAAACATCGTCGAACTGAAGGTGTGTGTGTGTTCAAATCCAAATCCCACATTGCCTTTGAACAGTTGGGAACCATTAATGTAAGTCACGTGCGCTGCCAAATGGAATACTGCTGTCATCTCTGGCCATCAGAACCGTCAACAATAATAACCTTGCCAGAAAACTTTCAGCCCTGGACATTGGCAGGAGCGTCTCATCGCTCTCCCTGTTTTATAGATGCATCTACAGTCACTATTCTGACGAACAACACTCAATAGCGTCATCACCTGGCATCTGCAGTCTGCTGACGAGAACATCTGGGAGTGCTCAGGCCTTTTCTGTCAATATTCCAACTTGCAGAACAGCTGCCTATACCAGCGAGGATTTTATGAAATTCCCGGTCACAAAGTGTTTTTCCGATATTATACAACTTCCAACACTTGAAACATTCTGATTCTATTTCTTCAATTTTGGGCAACGACACTTGCTCTGTCTCTATCTGAGCTACCTTTTATTTAAGTAAGATACACACACACACAACGACACACACACACAACGACACACACACACAACGACACACACACACACACAACGACACACACACACAACTACACACATACACAACTACACACATACACACACACACACATATATATATATATATATATATATATATATATATATATATATATATATATATATATATATATATATATATATATATATATATATATATATATATATATATATTATATATATATAAATATATATATATATATAAATATATATATATATATATATAAACATATATATATATATATATATATAAATATACTCACCCCTGAAGATGCATTACACAGCGCTTGGGAACTTCGTGTTCTTCTTTCCTTGTGGTTATCAGCATATACCTAGATCACGCACCTACAGTGATTTACTTGCATATATATATATATATATATATATATATATATATATATATATATATATATATATATATATATATATATATATATATATATATATGTATATATATATAAACTCAATATTTTTTGTAAACCTGATTAGTCGCCAGGCAGGCTAATAACGCTACAATGACAAAGTAGTTTTTTGTTAAAAGTTAATCATATCTGTATGTGTCAGTGTTAGTAGTGTAACTTAAGTCACTACCACTAACACAACTACATTTAACCGCCTGTGAAATTGATATTAACACTGCAAATATATTTTTATTCTATTTTTTTTTCTAGTGTTCAGAACACTTTCCTCGTGTGTGTGTACTGGTAACATGGTAGGTGTTCATGAGGGGGGCGGGGGAGGCTGGTAGTTACGTCGTCCCTGTTTTGCAAGTCTCTGAGTCATTGATGCATTAAGTATTAATTTATCGTCATATCTTACTGAATATCTTATCGATACATTCTTAAAAGCTACAATATTTATTAAACTATCATTAAAAAAGATTCTCGTTGTTTGCTTCGTAAAACTTTATTACAAACTGTCGTAAGAACAGTCTAGATAACGTGCAAATATAAGACAACTGAACTGTTGAAGACTTATCAAGTGAGAATCTTCACATTAATATTCTTACAGTATATTAACACCCAGTAATATGAATAATAAATAAATATAATCAATATTTATACAACTTTTATAACCCACAGGAAGTTCAACAATCATTTTTATTGAAACTTGGTAGAGGCTAATACTTTTATCTGCGGCGAGAAACCTGCAGACAACACTACATAACATACCACATACTTCAGGAATTTGGAAGGTGATCAAATAACACTCATTAATTGGTGGACACTTGCGACAACCTCAAGAGTAACATGACGAACACTATAATTATGTCACTGGTGAGAGAGAGAGAGAGAGAGAGAGAGAGAGAGAGAGAGAGAGATAATTTTTAAAAGGTATTAAGTTGTTAACAGTGAAGCTGAACTGCGGTTTTGGGTTCGGCGGGCGGCCAGGGTTAATAGGGTGGCTTGGATGGGTGGCCAGGGTGAATAGGGTAGCATGGATGGGTGGCCAGGGTTAATGGGATGGCATGGATGGGTGACCAGGGTTAGTGGGGAGGCTTGGATTTGTGACAAGGGTCGGTGGGTTGGCTTGGTGGGTGGTAGTACTGGTGGGTTGGTATGGCTGGGTGGCCAGGATTAGTGGAGTAGCATGGATGGGTGGCCAGGGTTAATGGGATGGCATGGATAGGTGGCATGGATGGGATGGCATGGATAGGTGGCATGGATGGGTGGCATAGCTGGTAGGGGGGCCATAAGTCAGAGAGTGGACGGGCAAGAGACTGGTGGGTGGGTAGGTGGTATAACTGTTAGGGCCATGAGGCGTGGGTGACACAACTGTTGGTGCCATGGGTGGAGTGTGGGTTAGCAACTGGGCTGGTGTAATTAATGCATGGGTGAGAGGGTGGGCGGATGACAAAACTAGTTAGGGCCTATGGGTGGGCGTGTATAGTGGATGGGTGGGTGGCATGTTTGGTGTGACTAATGAGTGGGAGGGTGGCAGAGAGGGTGTTAAGCTCAGGTAACGTGATACTCATTGGGCGGAAGTAAATAAAATGATTATGTCAAAAAGATAGCTAATTACTTGGTCGATGGGTGGCAGGGGAGGTGTGGGTTAGGTAGTAGGTGGGTCAGGTGGGTCTTAGGTGGGTAGTGGGGGGTGGGTTAGGTGGGTGAGTGGGTGAGGGTGGGTAGTGAGGGTGGGGTTGGGTGGGATGGTGGGTGGGGGTGGGTGGGTAATGGGTAGTGGTGGGGGTGGGTGAGATGGGTAGTGGGTGGGAGGTGGGTGGGTGGGTAGGGTGGGTAGGTGGGGTGGGGTGGGTAGGTGGGTAGTGGGGGGAGTGGGGGTGGGGATAGGTAGGTGGGTGGTGTGTTGGGTGGGAGGGTAGGGGTGGGGGTGGGTCAGTGGGAGTGGGTAGGTGGGGTGGGTGGGTGGGTGGGAGGTGGGTCAGGTGGGGCAGGTGGGTAGGGGGTGGGTGGTGGGGGTGGAGTGGGGAGGGGTTAGGTGGGTAGCGGGGTGGGTTAGGTGGGTGGGTGTCAGGTGGGTAGGTGGGTCAGGTGGGTCAGGTGGGTGTCAGGGGTCTGTTTAATGGGTGGTTGGTGACAGGCAGAGTCCGGCAGTGGGACGAAGAAGTGTAAATAATGTGTGGAGGAAGGGCGTGGTGGGTGGCAGAGACGGACGTGGTGGGTGGCAGAGACGGACCTGGTGGCAGAGACGGGGTATGAGAGAGACGTGGTGGGTGGCAGAGACGGACGTGGTGGGTGGCAGAGACGGACGTGGTGGGTGGCAGAGACGGACGTGGTGGGTGGCAGATACGGACGTGGTGGGTGGCAGAGACGGACGTGGGGGTGGCAGAGACGGACCCGTGGCAGAGACGGACGTGGTGGGTGGCAGAGACGGACAGTGGTGACAGAGGACTGGTGCGTGGCAGAGACGGACGTGGTGGCAGAGACGGACCTGGTGCGTGGCAGAGACGGACGTGGTGACGTGGTGGGTGAGACGGACTGGGTGGTAGAGACGGACGTGGTGGGTGGCAGAGACGGGGGGTGTGGGAGACGGACGTGGTGGGGTGGACAGAGACGGACGTGGTGGGTGGCAGAGACGGACGTGGTGCGTGGCAGAGACGGACGTGGTGGGTGGCAGGACGGACGGTGGGCAGAGAGAGACGGACTGGTGGGTGGCAGAGACGGACGTGGTGGGTGGCAGAGACGGACGTGGTGGGTGGCAGAGACGGACGTGGTGGGTGGCAGGACGGACGTGGTGGGTGGGTGGGACGGACGTGGTGGGTGGCAGAGACGGACGTGGTGGGTGGCAGAGACGGACGTGGTGGTGGCAAGACGGACGTGGTGGGTGGCAGAGACGGACGTGGTGGGTGGCAGAGACGGACGGACGGGTGGGGAGACGGACGTGGTGGTGGCAGAGACGGACGTGGTGGGTGGCAGAGACGGACGTGGTGGGTGGCAGAACGGACAGGGGACGTGGTGGTGGCAGAGACGGACGTGGTGGGTGGGGCACGTGGTGGGTGGCAGAGAGACGTGGTGGGTGGCAGGACGGTGGGTGACGTGGTGGGTGGCAGAGACGGACGTGGGTGGTGAGACGGACGTGGTGGGTGGCAGAGACGGACGTGGTGGGTGGTAGAGACGGACGTGGTGGGTGGCAGAGACGGACGGTGGGTGGCAGAGACGGACGTGGTGGGTGGACGGAGAGGACGGACGTGGTGGGTGGGGGCCGACGGACGTGGTGGGTGGCAGAACGACGGACGTGGTGGGTGGCAGAGACGGACGTGGGTGGCAGAGACGGACGTGGTGGTGGCAGAAACGGACGTGATGGGTGCAGAGACACGTGGTGGGTGGCAGCGACGGACGTGGTGGGTGGGTGGCAGAGACGGACGTGGTGGGTGGTAGAGACGGACGTGGTGGGTGGCAGAGACAGACGTGGTGGGTGGCAGAGACGGACGTGGTGGGCAGAGACGGACGTGGTGGGTGGCAGAGACGGACGGTGGTGGCAGAGACAGACGTGGTGGGGTGGCAGAGACACGGTGGGTGACGTGGTGGCAGAGACGGACGTGGTGGGTGGCAGAGACGGACGTGGTGGGTGGGAGAGACAGACGTGGTGGGTGTGGGTGGCAGAGACGGACGTGGTGGGTGGCAGAGACGGACGTTGTGGTGGCAGAGACAGACGTGGTGGGTGGCAGAGACGGACGTGGTGGGTGGCAGAGACAGACGTGGTGGGTGGCAGAGACACGTGGTGGGTGGCAGGACCGGACGTGGTGGTGGAGAGACGGACGTGGTGGGTGGCAGAGAGACAGAGACGTGGGGTGGGGACGGACGTGGTGGGTGGAAACGGACGTGGTGGGTGGGTGAGACAGACGTAGTGAGTGGCAGAGACAGACGAGGTGGGTGGCAGACATGCAGAGACGGTGGTGGGTGGCAGACATGGACGTGGTGAGTGGCAGAATCGGGCATGATGGGTGGAAAGGGAAGGCTAGGAGCGTGGCAGACATGGACGTGGTGGGTGGCAAAAGCGGACGTGGTGGGTGAGAGAGACGGGCGTGCTGGGTGGCAGAGAACAGTGTGTCGGGTGAGCCGGGGTGGCAGAGGTGGGCATGTTGGGTGGGAAGGACGGACACATAATATATATATATATATATATATATATATATATATATATATATATATATATATATATATATATATATATATATATATATATATATATATATATATATATATATATATATATATACACACCTTACAACGTTGGTTATATATATACTACAACACTGGCGATAAAGTTTCGTCATCTACATCAACTACATCACAACCCTGATATAATGAGCTTCACAGTTTTATTTAGTGAGAAGGGTAATAAGTTTAACCTAATGTCCACCCACTGCCCGAGGCTCTCTTCTTACTACGTTCGTCTGCCGACCTTAAAAAAAAGAAAGATCATATGTATTTTACGTTTGGGAAAATTTTTATTTATCGTTATTGAATTCTAATTCACCCAAGAATCGCCTCCAACCTCAAGGTAGAGGATGTAAACGCTCTCTACTGCACTATGACTCTGATAAAGACGAACCTAACAAGAAAAGCAAACAGATATTACAACACGTAAATCCTCCTAAATCTGCTGGTAGTGATGAAAATCGGGGTAAGAAGGCTAAGAAGGGAGAACTTTCCGGGTCAATTAGAGACATAGAGAACGAACTCAAAGGTCTCCCAGTCATAAGTCATAAGGATATAAGATTTGGCAAGTTGTTGGGATAAGGAGCCCTTGGCGATGCTTACGACGGCACCTTACGCCTTCGGAACAGTGACATTATCCCATAGTGATCAAAGAGGTATGTCGAAAAGAGGCACGGATTTTTCAGAAGGTGACAGGGGTCGCTGGAGGCCCCAACTCTTTGGTGTTGTTGCTTAAAAGAACTGGTGGACACTTAATGGGTTAATGCTGACGTAAAAGTTGGCACACATGGAGATACCCTCGATTTTAATGCAAATGTTATGAAATACGTTACTGATTCAAAGGTTCGCTCGATTGATTTACGACTCGCTCACCGACTCAAGAACAATTGTGCTTATAACAATGTACTTCGGTATAAAGGTTACCTACAACTGAAGGGTCTAATGTTGAGGAGACCGCCGGCTATTTGCACAAGTCCAGAAGAAGAATTCTGCCGAGCAGTCAAAAAGAGCCATCGAATAGCATGTCTGTACTTTGGGACCTCATTAAACTTGCCATTCACGCCCTTAAGGCGTGAGTATAACTAGCCCGCCCTTCATAAGGCCCATCCACTTCTAGAAGATACCGAAGAGTGATCTAATTTTTCTTTCTTTGGTGAGGTTGGACAAGACCAGTAAGAAAAAAAAAAGAAGCGCAAGTAGTAGGTAGTAGGCAGCTACCAAACAAGGAAGTGCTGCCGCCTGGGAAGATATTGGAAGCATAATGTGTTGTCTAATGGTGGACCATGCTGCCATATGGCATCACGAAAATTGTGACCAAGTCCCAGGTTGCTGATCTGACTTTCTGCCTCATTTACACACAATTGCAGGGTCTCAATTGTTTCTCTTACTTGGACAACACAACATATATAATGTATAGAATATCTCACTCGATTTATTTTTTTCGATTTTGTATCTATTTGTGATTATTATTTTTATTAGTTTTATTATTTTATTTTTAGTTTTATTGATTTGCTATTAATTTTAATAATAATAATAATAATAATAATAATAATATCTATTATTATTATTATTATTATTATTATTATTATTATTATTATTATTATTATTATTATAATATTTTCGCCCCCCCAGGCCCTGATGTGGGTCATTACCTGTGCCCGGGTGGGCTAATCCCCATAAAAAAAAGTAATAAAGGCTTACGATATAATGTGACAAACAGGATTTGGATGAAATCAGGAGTAGAATGACAACGGAGGGGAAGCACTGCTGGGCCGCTGGCGTTGTGGAACGTCGGCGATGCTGGAGTAGTGGGACGCTCGGTGAAGCAGTCTTTAGTCCTTAGTGTCCTATACAGGGCTGATGAAGTCGATAGACGTTAGCAGGGCAACGCTGTAGCCATGGCCGTAGAGACAAGGGGAGAGAGAGAGAGAGAGAGAGAGAGAGAGAGAGAGAGAGAGTAAGTTATCCTGGTCATCATCAACATCACGAGTCGAGATCGAATGTTTAGACATTGAAAATCTTAAAAAAAGGTAGACAAATAGGCAAGACAAACAGCCAAAATAGGCAACATAAAACTTCACTTCAAAAAGTTATTACACAAATATTATGCAGAACATTACAAAACTCTTAATAAAATAAATGATAATTAACCAAGCATTTTTTTTCGCCCGTGTTTGGTATTTTTTTCTTGTGGCTCCTGTGTCTTCACTATTACCAGGCTGCTCGCCATTAGTATATTGGGTGAACTGAAAAAAAAATAATCATGTTTATTTGTGTATGTGTGTGTGTGTGTGCCATTTTCCTTACATTCTCATGCCCCCCCTCCACCTCCTCATTAATCAGAATGGGGATACAAATTTGCATAAAGAATTTGAAAAGGAATACAAACAGATAAAAATCTTCTAAAAGAGAACAGATGGATGAGGATAGACGAAGACATACCTACAGCTGTGGACAAAATTGAAAATGATAAGCCTTGTGGCGCTGATCAATTTCAGCAAAAGTTTTTAAAGAAATCGTCATTTCTGGAGTTACTGGATTTGTTTAACATAAATCTACTATGCAATACAGTATCAGTATATAAAGTAAACCTTCCCAATTAATCCCATACTTACGGCTTTATCTAAGAACCAGAAGCCTTTAAATACATCCGGTTTAGAACAACTAGTCCATAATTTACCCTTGCAATACTATATTAAACATTATTTATAAAGAACAAACACCAAAGTAGAAACTGAGATATCACAAGATAACTAAACAAGTTAAGAAAAAGAAGAGGAACTAATGAAAAAAAATATCTTGTCATTTATAAGTTTAACTTTAAGAGGGTCAAAGAAATTCCGAGATGTATTGTACGGATTTTGATGAAGTTAAACCATAATAAGCTCATAAGAGTCTAAGAAGAAATCAACGTTAATGAAGATGTTAAAACTACCACGTAAAGGAGGTAAACAACACAGCTCTACAGGGTTGGACAGCGGTAAGATACGGCTGCTCTCTGTCTCCAGCATCATATAATACCTGCTCAGAATTTTTTAGCACGTTGAATATTATAAATACTAGTTAATCAATAAAAATTAATAAGCACATAATAGGCTGCGGCGAACAAATTTGGATAACGTTAAAAGTGGAGGGCTGTGGTCACCAACCCTCAGATGACACCTTGATAATGGAGTAAGCTACTAATAAGTCGCGGAACACCTATTTACTAAACTCACAGATATGAATAAAGAAAAAATGCCTCTAGTGATTTTTTTCTGCCAATTAATGAACTTAGTGAGATGAGATGTGTGAACCTATCTCCTGTTATTATTTAAAAAAAGCAGTCTCTCTTAGTTCTTATAGACAGTCTCCTGGTTCTTATAGACAGACTCTCCTGGTTCTTATAGACAGTCTCCTGGTTCTTATAGACAGTCTCTCCTGGTTCTTATAGACAGTCTCTCTTAGTTCTTATAGACAGTCTCCTGGTTCTTATAGACAGACTCTCCTGGTTCTTATAGACAGTCTCCTGGTTCTTATAGACAGTCTCTCCTGGTTCTTATAGACAGTCTCCTGGTTCTTATAGACAGTCTCTCTTAGTTCTTATAGACAGTCTCCTATTTCAGACAGTCTTGGTTCCTGGATCTTGTAGACAGTCTCTCCAGGTTCTTATAGACAGTCTCTCCTGATTCTAATAGACAGTCTCCTGGTTCTTATAGACAGTCTCCTGGTTCTTATAGACAGTCTCCTGGTTCTTATAGACAGTCTCCTGGTTCTTATAGACAGTCTCTCTTGGTTCTTGTAGACAGTCACTCCAGGATCTTGTAGACAGTCACTCCAGGTTCTTGTAGACAGTCTCTCTTGGTTCTTGTAGACAGCCTCTCCAGGTTCTTATAGACAGTCTCTCCTGGTTCTTATAGACAATCTCTCCTGGTTCTTATAGACAGTCTCCTGGTTCTTATAGACAGTCTCTCTTGGTTCTTATAGACAGTCTCTTTGGTTCTTGGACATCTCTCTTGGTTCTATAGACAGTCTCTCTTGGTTCTTATAGACAGTCTCTCTTGGTTCTTATAGACAGTCTCTCTTGGTTCTTGTAGACGACAGGTTCTTGAGACAGTCTCTGGTTCTTATAGACAGTCTCTTCTGGTTCTTGTAGACAGTCTCTTGGTTCTTGTAGACAGTCTCTCTTGGTTCTTGTAGACAGTCTCTCTTGGTTCTTGTAGACAGTCTCTCTTGGTTCTTGTAGACAGTCTCTCTTGGTTTCTTATAAACAGTCTCTCTTGGTTCTTGTAGACAGTCTCTCTTGGTTCTTATAGACAGTCTCTCTTGGTTCTTGTAGACAGTCTCTCTTGGTTCTTGTAGACAGTCTCTCTTGGTTCTTGTAGACAGTCTCTCTTGGTTCTTGTAGACAGTCTCTCTTGGTTTCTTATAAACAGTCTCTCTTGGTTCTTGTAGACAGTCTCTCTTGGTTCTTATAGACAGTCTCTCTTGGTTCTTGTAGACAGTCTCTCTTGGTTCTTGTAGACAGTCTCTCTTGGATCTTATAGACAGTCTCTCTTGGTTCTTGTAGACAGTCTCTCTTCCTTGAATCTTAAGTAAAATTATCACGTTCCATCATCACTGGTAATACTCTTTTTTTTCTTACTATCTTTCTCCTCATTATCTGTCGCAACTTTTAAAGTGAAAACGACTTTACATGTGTGTGTGTGTGTATGTGTGTAAAAATTTCCCCCAACACAGAGGCCGCGGGCATAAAATTAGTGGTTGGTAGCGGGCGTGGGTGATAAGTCTTGCTCACAGGGTCGACAGCGTGAAAAAAATACAAAGTAAATTTACACATGCACAAGTTATGCCAGCTCAAGTTAAAGCGTGTTGGACAGCTGGTGTGAGGGACATACTGCCACAAACAAGCTTGGGCCACAAACAAGCCTGGGCCACAAACAAGTTTTGGTCACATACAAAACCTGGCCGCACACAAATCTTGGTCATACGCAAACCCTGGTCACACATAAAAAACCTGGCCACACTTAAACCTTGGCCACACATAAACCCTGGCCACACATAAGCCCTGGCCACACAAAAACCCTGGCCGCACATAAACCCTGGCCACACATAAACCCTGCCCCCACAAAAAATAGGCTACACAAAAAAACCTGACCACACTCAAACCCTGGCCATACACAAATTTTGGCCACATACAAACACTGGCTACACACACCAACCCTGGCCACACACACAAACCCTGACTACACACAAACCCTGGCCACACACACAAAACCTGAAGACACACAAAACCTGAAGACACACAAAACCTGGTCACCACAACCCTTGCCACACTCAAACCCGCCGCACACATCAAACACGCCACACACAAACTCTGGTAACACACAAAACCTGACCACACACAAAACCTGACCACACACAAACTCTGGTAACACACAAAACCTGACCACACACAAACCCTGATCACACACAAACCCTGGCCACACACAAACCCTGACCACAGACAAACCCTGACCACACACAAACCCTGACCACACAAAAACCCTGACCACAGACAAACCCTGACCCCACACAAACCCTGGCCACAAAGAAAATTGACCACACACAAAACCTGGTCACACATAAACCCTGGCCACATACAAACCTTGGCCACACACAAGAACTGGCCATACACAAACCCTGGCCACACACAAACCCTGGCCACACACAAACTCTGGTCACACAGAAAACCGAATCATGTTTAAAGCCTTGACTAGTAAAAAGTAGCGGCCAAGAGCGTCATATAACCACAAACAATCTCTAACTACAAACAATCTCTAACCACAAACAATCTCTAGCCACAAACAATCTCTAACCACAAACAATCTCTAACCACAAACAATCTCTAACCACAAACAATCTCTAACCACAAACAATCTCTAACCACAAACAATCTCTAACCACAAACAATCTCTAACCACAAACAATCTCTAACCACAAACAATCTCTAACCACAAACAATCTCTAACCACAAACAATCTCTAACCTCAAACAATCTCTAACCTCAAACATGACAGTGAAAAAACAAACTCTGACCACAAGAAAAATGCGGCCATGAGTAACCATTTACTATACCACAAACAAGACATGGCCACACCCAAGAGCTGGCCACAAACAACTCATGGTCACACATAAGAGTTGGCCATAAACAAAGCATGGCTACACCCAAGAGTTGGCCACATAAAATACATTGCTACAGATAAGCTCTGGCCAGACACTAAAAGCTGGCCACCAACAAACCCTAGCCACACACAAGAGCTGGCCACAAACAAGCCCTGACCACACACAAAACTTGGCCACAAACAAGGTCTAAATATAAACAGATTCTGGGCACAAATGAGCATTAATTATTCAAAAGAAAAAAGAGACCATAAGCAACAAGCAATACAAACAAACCACAAACAAACGGTCAAAAGAAACACGACATGGACACAAACAAACAGTGACAATAACAAATCATCGCAACAAATAAATCTTGGTCATATAAAAGGGATGAACACAAACAAAGAGACATACTCAAACGCTGGACACATACAAAGGTGGAAACACACAAGAGTTGGACATAAACAAACAGCGGACACAAGAGCTGGACATAAACAAACAGCGGACACAAGAGCTGGACATAAACAAACAGTGGGCACAAGAATAGGACATAAACAAACAGTGGACACAAGAGTTGGACATAAACAAACAGTGAACACAAGAGTTGGACATAAACAAACAGTGGACACAAGAGTTGGACATAAACAAACAGTGGACACAAGAGTTGGACATAAACAAACAGTGGACACAAGAGTTGGACATAAACAAACAGTGAACACAAGAGCTGGACATGAACAAACAGTGGACACAAGAGCTGGACATGAACAAACAGTGGACACAAGAGTTGGACATAAACAAACAGTGGACACAAGAGTTGGACATAAACAAACAGTGAACACAAGAGTTGGACATAAACAAACAGTGGACAAAAGAGTTGGACAT
The DNA here is from genome assembly GCF_018991925.1 of Homarus americanus. Taxonomy (NCBI): domain Eukaryota; kingdom Metazoa; phylum Arthropoda; class Malacostraca; order Decapoda; family Nephropidae; genus Homarus; species Homarus americanus. The sequence goes on along the minus strand of NW_024741901.1, from coordinate 14,136,251 downwards.
AAACAGCGAATATAAGAGTTGGACATGAACAAACAGCGGACACAAGAGTTGGACATGAACAAACAGCGGACACAAGAGCTGGACATAAACAAACAGTGAACACAAGAGCTGGACATGAACAAACAGTGGGCACAAGAATTGGACACAAACAAACAGTGGACACAAGAGTTGGACATAAACAAACAGTGGACACAAGAGCTGGACATAAACAAACAGTGGGCACAAGAATTGGACATAAACAAACAGTGGACACAAGAGTTGGACATAAACAGCGGACACAAGAGTTGGACATAAACAGAGGACACAAGAGTTGGACATGAACAAACAGCGGACACAAGAGTTGGACATGAACAAACAGCGGACACAAGAGTTGGACATAAACAGCGGACACAAGAGTTGGACAAAAACAGCGGACACAAGAGTTGGACATGAACAAACAGCGGACACAAGAGTTGGACATGAACAAACAGTGACACAAGAGCTGGACATAAACAAACAGTGGACACAAGAGTTGGACATAAACAAACAGTGAACACAAGAGTTGGACATAAACAAACAGCGGACACAAGAGTTGGACATGAACAAACAGCGGACACAAGTTGGACATAAACAAACAGCGGACACAAGAGTTGGACATAAACAAACAGCGGACACAAGAGTTGGACATGAACAAACAGTGGACACAAGAGTTGGACATGAACAAACAGTGAACACAAGAGTTGGACATGAACAGCGAACACAAGAGTTGGACATGAACAAGCAGTGAACACAAGAGTTGGACATGAACAAACAGCGGACACAAGAGCTGGACATAAACAAACAGTGGGCACAGGAACTGGACATAAACAAACAGTGGACACAAGAGTTGGACATGAACAAACAGTGAACACAAGAGTTGGACATAAACAGTGGACAAAAGAGTTGGACATAAACAAACAGCGGACACAAGAGTTGGACATAAACAAACAGTGAACACAAGAGTTGTACATAAACAAACAGCGGACACAAGAGTTGGACATAAACAGCGGACACAAGAGTTGGACATGAACAAACAGCGGACACAAGAGTGGTGAACACATGTCTACCAAACTTCATTACTAGTTGTCTTAACATTTCATTCACTCCACTTATTGCTGCGGTGTCGGCAACCATCGAGTCTTTTCTGTGTAATTCGACCTATGCATCAGAGTAGAGACGTAAGGTGAGGTAACGCATACAGTTAGCAGCTCTTTTTTTTTCTCCGGGCTGATTGTCTTTGGAGAGCTGTGCCACATTAAATCATTAACCGATTCCCATCTTCTATATGGAATGACGATGGTTCTGTCTGGTTGATTATATGATATCTTCTGATGGGTATAAAACGTGTTGTGGTCGCTTACACATACAAAATGACTCTCACAGATATGAATGATGAGTAATATGATAAAGTCAATAATCTCTACAAATATTATGTTCAGTTTAGTATGTCAACATGTTTTCGTAACATTATAACTTGTTGCCTCACCCGCCTCACTGCCTCACCTAAAACTGAATAAATTATTCATCGAGTTGCTTATGTAATTTTTTTTAAAGATTTTATCATTAATATAGTTGCCAGTATCTACTTACAAAATTTGCATAAATCAGCAAATAATCTTAATTCGTGTTAATTGAAATGTAGTTTACGTTCTGATTTGTTAGTAAACCAATCAGACGTTACCATTCCGTTACCGTCAAATTATAATCTTGTTGTTAAGATTATTCCCTTGTCGGCCATGTCAGGTGAGGGCCGGCCATGTCAGGTGAGGGCCGGCCATGTCAGGTGAGGGTTGGCCGTGTTTGTCTATCATATACTGTACTATTTCCTCTTTTACGCGTTACTATGATTTGTTTTATCTTTTACGAAATCTTTGTAGCGAATGCATCAACGATGGATACCTTAGTTCGGTCCTCAGGTAATGACACAGGACGTTCACCTATCGTTTATCTTGATATAAATTAATTGACCTTAACATAACACATCATCCGCAAGAGTTGGTTCATGTATCCGGTCTCACTGACTCACACTGCACCACCTGCTCTGCTCTGCTCTGCACATCATCGTACAAGTCATCTCTTTTAGAGCTTTTCCTCATTTTTACTCTTTATTTTATTATGTCTCATTTTGTTTTCCTGTTCTCTTAGTTCAGTTGTCCCCAGCACGAATTATTTTCTGGATAGAATAAGACAACACATTGTGTCATCCCCATTTCCTGTGGTAAGACATGTTAAGGGGGGGGGGGGATACTTCCTGAGGTGGCAAGTAATCGGACGCGCAGAATTCACCAAGTTCAGCATCGTTTCTTAAAAGATGTTCGGCATATGAGAGTGTGGCTTACACGAGTCTTCCTTGTTCACGAAATGGATATTGAATTCAAAATATCAGTAATATTATCTTAGCGATAAATAAATTAATAATGTTCAAGAAAAACTCCTCCGGTCAGTTTCTCGGGTGTGACGTCATTAGAGGAGTCGGGGTCTACGCTCGCCATTTAAATTCAGAGTAACAAAACATGACTGATAGTTCTTTTTTTTTTCGACTCCAGTTCAACATTTTACTTTATCAACCTCTTACAACATTATTTAAATGGAAATCAAACTATCTATATAAAACATATTGAAAATAGTAACTTATAAAGAAGGATTTAATACCTTATTGACCTCCTACATACAGTACATTATCAGTTGAGATCCACCTGTTGTTGTTATGAACACAGCGCTGGCCATATCAGGTGAGGGCCGGCTCACCCTCAGGCCGTGTTCGCCTGTATCATGTACTGTACTCCTTCCTCTTTCAGAAGTGACTGTAAATAGTAACAATTCTGTTACAACCATCTAAAATTTGGAGAATTAAATTTTAGAAGAATAAAATAGTAAATATTTAAAGGCCTTAGATGTTCCTCGCTCACGCTTACACAGTCATCACACAGCTGACAGCGTTAAAAAATAAAGTATTATAAGTGGCGTCCCCATAGCGAAGAGTGTTAAATGTTTGTGTCGCTTAGAGAAGTCACCTCTCTCTGGAATGTCGTTTAAGCATATAAATTATTTATCACGCACACTTACGGGTCAGCACGAACTCACTCACCCCGTAACAATCACTCGGACGTTCTCTACAGTCTGTAGTTACTCTTTCTCTACCTATCCTGATCCCTCTTGGTGATAACTACAGGAGCGTTATCTTCTTGCGGGAAGGTATCGAAACAGTCTCTCACATTATCCCAGGGAGCTACTTACTGGAGAACGAAACTTAATCACCAACGAATTTTACCGCTGATGGTTCCCTCTCCGGACAACAATAGTATCCGCTATTGATACGAAGATTTACTGTATACACAACTACTTCATCTTTCTTCTCTCATTCAAATATTTTCCTGCCATAATAAAGTGCGGCAGGACAGCTGCTAATCTGAGTCTTAGCATTCAGCAACGAGTGGTATACTGCACCACCTGGACGGGATACTAGTATACCCCAGGTTGTTCCATTACCGGCAAGCGCACTCAAGTGTATTTATTTATTTATCTATTTATGTATTTACTGGGTGTAGCTTCATGTTAATATCCCTTTAAAAACTGGCACAAGAAATCCTAGAAAAATAATTTATGACAATTAACTTCTCTCAACTAGTTAGATGCTGTGCATTAATTTGGTACCAATTTCTACTTACTTTTTTCCACGTCATTCCTAAGTTAATTTACTTAAAATATATATATTCCACTTAAACTGTGAACTGTGTTGGATGGTGTTGGTAAATTCTCAAGATCTTTATGGTCTTGACCAGGATGATGGGGCCCAAGGGGGTTAGTGGGGGAAGGGGGGAGTAACAAGATCATTACTTTTGAATTTTTTAGTTTAATAATACACAGAGAGTATTTGCTGGGCGCACGTCCGTCAAACTGATATTCGACAATAAGCACGACGGTTGTTTACCCACACGGCGGCTGTACAGTGATGGAAGACCTCGTTACCCTGCGGCTTGACTCAAGGTAACCGAGCCACGTTCACTACTATACCGGATCAGTGTTACCAGCACAATATAAGTGATTTAATCTAAAGTGGCAATACTCCTGTGGGCAGGGTATTAACCCTCTTCTGGTAACATTTATAGATAGAAAGAGCAGCGTTTTCTAATCTTAATTTATCTGTTACTCTGGGCGATATCCAGTCACTCAATAAAATTACATTCGTGGTTTAGCCTTACAAAATTTTGAAACTATTCTTTCCTGCATCGCCATTCCTCCACATGCTTCAAACTTATTGGCTTTTGCTAAGAGGTACAGCGGCCTAGTGGATATATTTCTTGTTCGGCGGGTCTCTACCTCACTCCCGGGACACCCTCACACCGCCCACTCGTGAATGTATATCTTATTTTACAGTTAGGGAAGTGGAGGCAGAAGTGTGCATTACCACCCACACTCGTTCACAACAGTTCACCATAGCAGCTCAACGCAAATACACTCCTGACGTTTTGTTTCATTTGCGACCCGTAACTTCTCCTTAAAGATTCCCGGAGATACTTTTCCTTGTAACGAAGTGATAATTGTTTCAGAATGGATAGAGAGAGAGAGAGAGAGAGAGAGAGAGAGAGAGAGAGAATTGGCTGGTTGATGAGCACTGACTGACGTGGACTGTCTGACCTAACTGATGCCGAATTAGTTGACGTGGATTGACTGCCATGAAATAACTGACTTAAACTGCCTAACTGACACGGAGACTGGCCGAAATGGATTAACTGTAGGGAATTGAGTGACCCGTGCTGGTGTACACACATACACACACCATCCACTACTGATAGTTTATAACGCCCTCCGGTAATTTATGACGCCAGAAACTAGAGGAACAACAGTTTTTCTTTTAGAAAATCCTTTAAGTAACACAACATCATGAAACATAAATAAAAATAAAGACTGCTTTACTCTCCAAGGAAACAATGAACAAAATAATCATAACAAAATTATACAATGTGAGTTATGACCTAACTATCTGTATACCTTTTGGAGGTGATTGAACCCCACCTTAGCCCGAAAGAAACTTAAAGAGAAGAAATACCAATCGAACACATAATAACACCTTGGCATACTAGTAGCTGTTATGGAACTGTGGAGTCGGGAAGTGTCGGCACATCAGGAACACAAATAAAGACAGACAGCAATCTTACACATCCGCTCAGTAACTCAAGCAGATAAGAAAACTCCATCATAAAAAATTGCTTGGCGTTGTGTGTCGGTTAAATTATCAACAGTGAAGAGGTTGTTGAAGGTATTGGGAGGGAGGGAGGAAAGAGGTGATGAGTCAATGTTTTGATTTATAGAAACCAGATGACGGAGACATGTTGGTTGATTTGGGAAGTAAGGTGCAGGGTGGAGCTAGATTAAGTGTTTGGGTGCAGGGTAGTAACACAATACAGGCATTTGACCATAATTCTACAGCACTATGGAACCTTTACTTAATAAAATGCTCATAGTGACTCGTATACTGTCTTGTACTGTCGTCAACATTCAGTGTATGAGCTATTGAATTGACTGAATAACTACATCAAAACTCTGAATGTGAATTAATATGAGGTTCGTATCTTTCGAAAATTGTGGATGATGAATTGTGGTGTTGAGTTAGATTTGGCCCTGAAGATGTAGGGCTTTGACGTCTGCCCTAGACAGCAGTGAGTATGCCTATATGACCCCCCCAACAGAGGATATTGGTAGTGCGTTTATCAGCCATTTACATATACCTTTTAATCCTAATTGAACTCCTCCGTGACTCAGTACCTCAACCCACAAACCTCCGTACAGCGTATAATGGATCTTGCTTGATGAGGAACACCTTAAAGTAACATTCTCAGGCTTTTGAACATGTCAATCGACAACATCTCGGAACTTGCTTGTTGACGAAAGAAACTTCAGCTGTCCCCACGCAACTCCACCGGATGTGCGCACAGAAATAGTGTCCGTGTGTGTGTGTGTGTGTGTGTGTGTGTGTGTGTCTGCCTTTGTGAACACGATAACTCGAACAAATAACAGTAGAATTAAACCAAGCTTAAGATTCGGATATGTCACAAGAATCTGTCATACGACTTTGATAATAATCATTGCCTACCGTCATCATCGCCAAGAATCGTGAGCCGTCAACTTGGCTGCGGCAGATGACTTGGCTACACCGGCAAACACTTATACTCCTGATGCCTCTAATTATCTGTCCAATTATATTACACGCTCTATAGTGTCTCCATTGAGGAGTTATTTTCAAAATGCAGGATAAAACATTAGATTTTTTTCGTATTTCCTGAGCGAGTAGTGTGATAAAACTTTCTGATGAGCTTCATAAAGGGAACAATAGGAGTGTTTAAAGGTGCTTCCGGTAGCTTAAGTATTTGATGCGAAGAAAATATGCAGTTTGTGTTTTACACCCGAGTAATTTCATCACGTCTTAAGGGTGAAGGTAGTGCAACAAATATTCCAACACTGAGGCTACAACGTGTGCTCACCAGGGCGGCGCCTTCTTGCTGCTTCTAGTTCTCAATCAAAGAGTCTCTGATCTTCACTACTTTATTGCTCTCCACTCAGGTAAGAACGCCCGACTGTAATAGCTTCCGAGTCATTCACGTTCTTATATCTTGGTTTCCTTTCATGTGTCTAGATGACTCTATTCCTTCCAGTAAAGAGATATTACAAAGTTTCTTACATGTGAACATTGTATATTACTCATAATGGTCCAACGGTGATACTTTAATCATCCTAAAATGTAAATATTAGTTGTCTTAGATGGGACATTCGTGGCGACAATTTGTAAACATGAAGCTATAATATGTCGTCAGGAAAGAACGTTAAATTAGAGACCCGCCAACACAGCTCTGAGGGGATGGAACATTTTACAGTGACAGAACATCTTCTCTCCCTCCTCTGTCGATTATCTCGGTCTAGAATCCTTGATTGGGAAGGTTTCGAAAATACTCCACTTTACTCTACCAGTTAGTTTAATTTATTTTTCATGCTTTTTATTGTAATAATTTTTATGTTGACTTCGATATTATATTCTGTAATGAATTCCTAAGTGGGATTTATTAACGTTACGCGCATCATGTTACATCGACGGACAAATATGGTGCTGTTAGCCTGGGTAAATAAGTCATACGATTGAATATATTCACTAAATATACCCGTCATTATTCTCCTGGTCACACCAATGTAAATCTGCCCTGGTGACCCTGAGTAACCTACCATGGTGAGGAAAGAAAGTACTGTGAGAACGAAGCTAATCTGAAAACATAAACAAACCTGGAATGGCCCCCCCAAAAAACACACACACACACATATATATATATATATATATATATATATATATATATATATATATATATATATATATATATATATATATATATATATATATATATATATATATATATATATATATATTGAATGGATTGCAATATTGATGATAATATCACTAATGATTAAACCACAACGTCATATACAGACTCTTGGAAACTTACTAAATAACCATCTGACAAGTCTTAAGTGTTGGTGAGGTTGTTGTCTGACGTGACCTGCCTGTGGTATATTCGTGTTTGTTTGGGTCAGAAGACTGTGGAGGGAGATAAACTAGACAGCAGCGACACCTTTATTACCGTTATATACACTATGTCTAAGTTCAGGTCAAGTTAAAGCTCCTATACCTCTCAGGGAGGAAGAGGTGGAGGAGGATCAGAAGGAGGAGGTTGAGGAGGAGGAGAAGGAGGAGTAAGAGTGCAGGAGGATCAGAAGGAGGAGGTAGAGGAGGAGGAAAAGGAGGAGGAGGAAATGGAAAGGGATAGAGGAGGAGGAGGTAGAGGAAAAGATGAAGGAAGAGTTGGAGGAAGAGATGAAGGAGGAGATGGAGTAGGAGAGGGAGGAGGAAATGGAAAAGAGATGGAGATAGACGAGGAGGTGGAGGAGAAGGGGTCTCAGTGTGTGGTCGAGTAGAGGCGTGACACTCCCGCCCCACAAACCACTGATAAACGCTTTGACTTTGTATTAACCTCTGACCTCTGTGGAGAATATCAGGGAGAACCTTAAAAACTGCTGAGGTAGTTCATTCTCTCACGGCTGAGATCAAGTCTTGACACACACGCACACGCACTCACGCGCACGGACACACACACACACACACAGAGCTCAGATTACTTGGGGGTCCTCGTAGTGTAGAGGTCGTGTGTGTTGATGGCGGGTTATGTACTCCATGGAAAACTGTATTCATTAATTACTGTTATTTTGGAATTAATCATGTACTCGTATTAGTGATAAATGAGTCATCAGCAAATTATTAACCAGGTTCTATATAAACAGTTCAGTGTTTCGTATAATCTGACTTAATTTGAGTTGATAAAGTTACCAGTGTCAGTGAATCACTCTCAAGGGTGAGGGAAGAAAAAGAAGGAGTGATGTTTCTTACGTTCCATCGAAGACACAGAAAGAGGGAATTTAAGTTTCGTAATAATCAAGAAGACAAGAGGCTCTAAGTGCGGCCAAAGAGTAAGATGGTCGGGAAGGAGGGAGGGAGAGATGTGTGTCAGTACATCTGGTCAAGAAGAAGAAAGAACGAAAGAGGGAGAGGCGAGATTATGTCTGGACGCTGATGAGAAATCGATTGAGAGTTTTACGTCTGATTGAGAATGAAGGGAAAACTTTACGTCTATTCAAGAAATCAAGATGGAAGAAACAGGTCAAAGAAGTAGTAGAAACAAAGTTTATAAATGGTTAGGGATAAGGAGCAGAAAGAGAGGAAAGGGAGGAGGAGGAGGAGGTGGAGGATATATATAAATGAGAAGGAGGAAGAAAGAGGAAACTTCTATCTGATTGAAAAGAAGGAAATACTCATATTCTAGTTAAGGGAGATGATGGTTTAGTAGTAATTAAAAAGAGAGGGAATTTTATATTAGATTAAAGGGAGAGGGAGCTTTACGTCTATAAGGGTGTGGCTTTATGAGAGTCTGGCTGGAGAGAGCGAGTCAGTTCATGGGGAGGGGAGCTTCCTTTATAGTTGAGGCAGAAGGAAAATTTCTTCCCTCTGAGGAGATCAACTTTACAAGCAAACTGAAGACGAAGAGAGCTTCTTGTCAGGTCTATAGCTAATGGACAGGAAGGAAGGTGAAGGGGAGGGAAGAAGAAGGAAGGAAGGAAGGGAGGAGGAGAAGGAGATGGGAGAGTAGGGAAAGGGAAGAAAAAGGGAAGGGAGTATGGGGGTACAGTAAACCACTAGAGTGAGTGAATATTATTTTCCTGTGAGCGGTCACATAACACCAGCCACTGTTAATCTATTTGGAGGTTCTATTAATGTAAATAATGTTTGGAGAACCAGTTTGGTGTAGGGAAAGATACTGGAGAGGTGAGGGGTGTAATGAAGGGAGAGGTGAGGGGTGTGATGAAGGGAGAGGTGAGGGGTGTGATGAAGGGAGAGGTGAGGGGTGTGATGAAGGGAGAGGAGGGGTGTGATGAAGGGAGAGGTGAGGGGGTGGGTGAGAAGGGAGAGGTGAGGGGTGGGATGAAGGGAGAGGTGAGGGGTGTGATGAAGGGAGAGGTGAGGGGTGTGAAGGAGGGGTGTAATGAAGGGAGAGGTGGAGGGGTGTAATGAAGGGGAGAGGTGGAGGGTGTGATGAAGGGAGAGGTGAGGGGTGTGATGAAGGAGAGGTGAGGGGTGTGATGAAGGGAGAGGTGAGGGGTGGGAAGGGAGAGGTGAGGGTGTGATGAAGGGAGAGGGAGGGGTGTGGGATGAAGGGAGAGGTGAGGGGTGTGATGAAGGGGAGGTGAGGGGTAATGAAGGGAGAGGTGAGGGGTGTGGGGAAGGGGAGAGGTGAGGGGGTGAAGGGAGAGGTGAGGGGTGTGATGAAGGGAGAGGTGGGGGTGTGATGATGAGGGGTGTGATGAAGGAGAGGGGTGAGGGGTGGATGAAGGAGAGGTGGAGGGGGGTGTGATGAAGGGGAGAGGTGGGAGGGGTGATGGGGGGGTGTGATGAAGGGAAGGTGAGGGGTGGATGAAGGAAGGTGAGGGTGTGATGAAGGGAAGGTGAGGGGTGTGGAGGAAGGGAGAGGTGAGGGGTGTGATGAAGGGAGAGGAGGGGGTGATGAGGGGAGAGGTGAAGGGTGAAGGGATGAAGGGAGAGAGGGTGGGAAGGGAGTGAGGGGATGAAGGAGAGGTGAGGGGTGTGATGAAGGAGAGGTGAGGATGTGGATGAAGGGAAGGTGAGGGGGTGTGGATGAAGGGGAAGGTGAGGGTGTGATGAAGGAAGGTGAGGGGGTGTGATGAAGGGAGAGGAGGGGGTGGATGAAGGGAGAGGTGGAGTGGATGAAGAGAGAGACGAGGGGTGTGATGAAGGGAGAGGTGAGGGGTGTGATGAAGAGAGAGGTGAGGGGTGTGATGAAGAGAGAGGTGAGGGGTGTGATGAAGGAAGAGGTGAGGGGTGTGATGAAGGGAAAGGTGAGGGGTGTGGTGGAAGTTGATGTGAGACGTCGAGGGAGGTGTCGTGAGGTGATTAACTAGTAGTAGTAATAATAAACATCATATATAATTATAAGCATATCCACATTGTAATTACGAGTCAATATTAACAAAATATTAAGTTGGTATTTTTGTTATATTAATTAATAAAGAAATGCTGCCTGTGTTTCCTTGGTCATCTTTTTTATGTGTGTGTGTATGTTTTCGTGTCTGTGTGACTGTCCGTGAGTGAAAGCATGAGAGACGGGCAGATATGTCGACAAAAACGACAAGCCCATCAGGCCAAAAAGCTAAGATGTCTTATGTATTTACAAACACACATAAATATATCTTCGCCAGGTGCAACAACTACAGGTACAGTACATGATACTCTCCCCTCAGTCTCTTTAACCTTCCCTCCTCTCCAGTTACATGACAACTAACCTTCAAGAATCAGTGAACTGTGTGTAAATGGAGATCAGGTATGGGGGATTACTGAATAATTACACAGTTGCTATATAAAGGTAATCTGGAGGTCAGTTCCATCGATCAGTTTATTATTATCTCAGTTCTCTCAGTTAAACAGATGGTAAGTAAAGGTGAAAATTAGTCAAACAGAGTGACTAATGACTAATCGATGTATAAACACAAAATTACTACAATATGAAGGCAATTGGTGATGGCTCGTCGAAGATTGTACACGAGAATTATTGTTACCGAGTGGACGGACAACATCCCGGGAAGGTGACACTGTGCCGTACCTGAGGCGGAGACAGTCATGAAAATATGATCGTGGATGTTACGAAATCTCAGGTTAAATTTCTGAAATACCCTTTTAAATTTTTACTTACTTTTTTCTTAATAGCTTGACATACTTTAACAATACTACACCAACTTATGTTTAGCAAGGCAACACCACTGGACGTTCTTACACGGGTAGAATGACCGACCAAAGCAAACAACCACTATCAGCTGATCACAACACCAATACGGGAGTGATGGAGTAAACCGTTTGTGATTGTGGGAGACCTTGGGGATGATCCTGCTGGGTAACAAGTTTTAATGACCTCAATAAAAATAATCGTTTAATAGTTTTCTTGTTTTGTCCTTGGATGAATCGACTTGTTTGCCATTGTTTGTGTGCCTGCACTGATAATTTATGTTCAACTAATGTGACCATTGATAAAGGTTATGCTATATTTTTATATATTAAATTGATTATAAATGGTTGTGAATAAATGGATAGAAGTATAAAATTATTATAAAAAAATGTGATCCCAAAAGTTATTTAGCGTTTTCGAAATAGAGAAAAAAACTGAATTTATAAGGCATTTGGATAATAATATATGTTTCTGTAGAAAATCTTTAAGTGAAAACAATTTGCAGTATATAGTATCTGTTATTCAAAGTAGCTTTAGGATACCATAAAAGTAATATTTTTAATAAGATTAACACAATCTCTTTATAGTAAAGGAAGAATATACAGTGTACATCAAATATACGCCCCGTGCTGTTCGCTCGACAAATAAGCTCCACCTCTTGTTCTCTTTGTTCGTTCTCAGTCTCGATGACGTATTGGCGACGTACTTCACGCCATCGATGACGTCTTTCCACTCTTTTGTTACCCCCCTAATGAACAAAGGACACGAGTTTCGGGTGTGACAACGAAAACACCGCTGACTGCTGCACTTTCACTGACCAGAGGGCTGTAACCCGTCATCACGATAGATCTGACATACTTCGGTAATAAACATGAGTTCATTATAACGTGAAATGTCATGGGTGTTCCTGATGCAGAGTTGCTCATGGCCGAATGACAGAGAGGGACTGAATACCTCTGGGGAACCGTGGTTGGTCAATGAGGAGCCATAAACCAGTTAGGAACCACCAGTACGCGCTAGTGTTTACTTGCCTACTAAAGTATATATATGTAACATAGGTTCATTTAGTCGTGTGTATATGTGTGTGTATACATACGACTAAGTAACCAATCACCGATCACTTTTACATTTATTCATAACTTTTATTGCGTACTATAGTAAATAAATGGCCTTAAGTTGCCAGCTGTCTCCAGCAGTGTTCGAAGAATCTTGAACGAGACTGTACATTAAAATCAAGTGTACGTTTATATTTGTTTGTGAATAAACAGTGTGTGCGCGTGTCTGAGATTTTGATGTATCACTGTGACCTTGTGAAGACTGTGAGTGTACTCGCTGAGTGACCCATCACCGGATACCTGACACAACTTACCAATTCATCTTACCTGCCCGCCATCCACCCCTTAACTACACTTACACACCTTCCTTCCAACTGTTCAACCCACTTAACTGTTCATCGGTCAACTCTTACTTTTTTTTTATATAGTCACATTTTCTTTTGCCACCAATCCACTTTTTTCCCATCTAGTTTTCATAATCCCTTTCCCATTTTTCTTCTTCTAGTTATTCACGCTCTACTATTAGTCTTCCTTTCCTAATAGTATGCACCTCCCCTCCCTCTCTCTCCTTCCTTTCCCCTCCATGTTCACCCTTTCCTCTATCCCTGTACATACTACTGATAGCCGCGAATGAAGCTCCCAACATATGTACAACACGAAATCATAATTAAATCCTCATCCATCTTGGGGTTGAACGGAGGGTGGTGGTGGAGGAGGGAAGGAAAGAAGGAACAAAACCAATGCTACTTCAATTATCGCAAACAACTAATTCGCAAAAGGGAGTTAAAAATAAAAAGCGCTATTCCTCCTCCCACGCTTCAGACACCAATATGCCAATTTCTGGACAGGAGGTGAGGCTCCGTCATTGTTATCGTGGTGTCGAGTCTACAAAATCCTGCAGATCGCCGGGCGGTAAACACTGGGGTGGTGATGACACGCTTCACATGCAGGTTTTTCGGGACAACAGGGTTAGGGGCGGTCGATACCTGAGGGTAAAGAGCAATTATGAAAGACTCGTTGACACAGGTAAATGAGATTCAGGTGGGAGTTCGACACATCATAATGAGGTGATGACGTGAGGGAGTATGAGCTATACCTTGTGATTTGTGGTATGTAAATCAATCTTGGTTGTTTTGGTACTGTAAAAAGATATATATATATTTCGGAAACACCAAAGACGAGTTAATATGACAGTGTATGAAAGTTGAAATGTATAATGCACTCGATTAATTTTCATTCTTTTTGATTTATATAAGATTTCCTGGTAGATATTAAGTAACTTTTGATGCACTATACTGATGGTGTTTGCATAATGACGGTAATAAAGAATAACTTGTGTTGGAGCTATTGATATATTCATCAAGTACTGTACATTTTAATTACTGTCTTCTTTGTGTCTTACGAGTGCTGTTGAGACTGTAGTAGTAGTTGTAGTAATAATCGCAGTTGTATTAATAGTGAAAATAGTATAAGTAGTAGTAATAGTAGTATAAGTGTTAGTTAAATAGTAGTAGTAATAGTAACAATAACATTATTGCTCGTGTTGATGTTATTTTCGTCAGTGTTATGAGAGTTGCATTTTACCATTTCTGTGAGGTCTCAACAGTGTGTCTTGGAGGTGCTGGAGAAGTAGAATTTGGTTATGTGTGTTGCTGTAGATGTTGTTGTTGTTATCGGTATGGTAACTTGTCCCACTACAGTCCACAGTAGGAGAAAGCCTTATGTTATGAAGAGGTTTTGGTTAAACTATTTAGTATACTCAACAGCTATACAGAGCAGATTTTACCACTCAATGATTTCGAGTATAAAGAATTATGCTAAGTGAGCTGTTTAACACCACCACATCGTCTTACATAAAAGCAAAACTACAGATTGGTCTTCTGTTACAAGTTTTTGTTGTTTTATTATCACACTTCGGTTTAAGATAATATACTTCTCGACACCCTGCACGTGAAGGAGAGGTGACGGTACTTATATAAAGTTTTAATCAACAATTTATACAATTTTTATATCTTCATTGTAGGAAAAATGATGACCCTCTCCCCTGTTTGTCTCATTTTCTCCTCCTCCTCCTCCTCCTCCTATTCCTCCCTCGTAGGTAACACTTACACCCCAAGATATACACCCAACAGCGGCAACAAGGTGTGTGGAGAGCAGAGCGACCGGCAGTGGAAGCAACACCCTCACCACACAACCCTATAATCAGATTTAGGATACGACTAAAATGACATACAATCAATGACAGCTGGTGCAAGACAAGAGGTTTTTTTATATATATGTAAGCACCAAATATAACCAGACTGGCAAGCCTCAGAGACACACACAAATACCGAGTGTCCGATATCTCCATTAATAGATAACATTTAGTAAATATATGTCATTTATAAGAACCTTTCATTTGTCTTTGTATCTGATATTATTATGTTTTATTTATATCTTATAATTTGACGTTTCAACTTCCTCTACCGACTATCAACATTACTGACACATAATGTAACCAATAAAATATTCGTACAGTTCCTAATGACACTTATATGAATATATATGTCCTTGTAAAAATATTAAGTGTGTCTATATTAGAGTATACTGTATATACTTACAACCAAATAATGACACGATGAAAAAATATATAGAATTTGGGTCCAACAATATTCTCATAGTGCAATAATCTGTGTCATTTGAGGTGATATTATTTCGATTCAATGACATCCAAGACATTTACATAAGGTTTCCAGGCTATGAGATATATGTAATGTTTGAGGCTTCGAATCAAGTAAACTTTAAAGTTCATTAAAATCTTAAGGCACGGATGAGAAAGTTAGATATCTTAGATCAATAATACTTGATATCTATGATATTTTACCCTGAAGTTTAAAAAGCTCTAAGATTCTGAATCTGTGACGCTTCGAATCAACCACGGTTCGAATCTTTCTTAACACCTTAATATACAGAGAAGGCAGCCGGTATAATTTGGTGAGTCGGCGTGTCATTTGCGTCAAGGCGTCTCACCCAGTTAATGTACAGTTCACATGACTCTCTATTGTGTATTTTTGTCAACAAATTTCACAAATTACCCTAAATTCGTGAGGGTAAGATGCATACATTGTGTTGGTAATTACCGAGAACGTTTCCTGCTTGCTTCAGTTAGCTGATAACGTGTTACAAATATATACCACATAATGTCGAAGGTTATATTTGGCAATTCACCGAGCTTAATTACTTTCGTTTGTTATTAGAAAAATGTCACGAAATGCTTTTACGTTTTATTCGTAATGCAGTAAATACTAATCCCCATAAATTTATACAACCGTCTTGGCCGGTAGCGTGTTGTAGTGCACCAGCCGCCATGGAGCCTTGGCCACAGAAAGGAAAGACAAATATTTTCTATCGTTATTATTGTTAATGGCGGTTATTTTTGTGTTCATCTGGAAGATTTTACAGTTCATTAAATAATAAAATATACTACCCAGACAATTGTCTTTTTTCATCAGATGTATAACAAAAGTGAACCGGGACTGTCTGGAAGAAGTATTCTACCCAATAAATGATTTGTTTTTCAGATTTGCCCCCGAGGGGGCTAGTTTATTGGGCACCCCCTTACATCCTGTGCAAGGTGAAGCGCAGAAGCGTTTACAGCGCCCAACAGGGAAGTATGAAAAGTTCATACTTGCCTTTAGACCCAATAAAAGCAAAGTTTTCTCCAGCCGGTCTTATACTCAAATATAACCTGCACTGAGTTGATGAATATGAGAAGCCAAAGTATGTTGAAAGTTTCTCGGACACAAAACATTCTGCCCAGTTGTGCAGCACTTTATATCAAATTAAAACCTAACATCACAGTCAGCAGGAAGTGTACTTACCACACGTTGTTCTTGGCCAGGGACTCGAAGCAAACATCTGAAAAAAAAATGCAATTCACTACAAGACAAAGCTATATAAATATAATAAGCTCTTTATTAACTGTTATACCTTGATCGATTACCTGACTACGCTGCCAACAACTGCTCACCGATGTGTCATACACAAATCACTTCCCCATCCGTCATTCGCGTCACGCTGTCATGAGATCTGTCACGGTAACCGAGTCACGAGAGAGGGTATGGAGTTGTATTGGGATGGTCTTTGTGGCTTTTGACACGTCAGGTCGTAATTCTCGTATTGTTATGAAACTTTGCAGCTTAAAACATTTTTTAATAAATAACAATGCCAAGTTTCGTGAGATATTTCATGCCACTGATCACTGTTGTGTGATATTGAGAATTTTTACACTAATAAAGAATGTTCACTAACACCGAGAAGCTCCCCCATTACTTACCATTAAATAATACCAAATAACACCGGAAAAGCTCGCCATTACCAAGTATTATGAAGACACTGAGCACTAAGTCTTTGTCTTTCAACTCGGGTAATTTACCTGTCAACACTAACGATCACATTTTTTCTGCCTCACTTTTATGTAAACCGTTCACATCACATCATTATAATATTCACACATCAGCACCTGGACTGTGGTATCATTCCCGAACGCTGTATACATGGCTTAAGGTTCATAACTTTAGGTATATATTTTATAAATTTCTGAGTTAGGTCACCATTGTACCCATAATACATTCTTAAACTCATCCTGGAGGTGAGTGTCGGGCAGCACCTCACCGTGTTCTGCGTCTCCCTTTAACCTGACCTTCGTTTGTAGATTTCAACTCTACCCCGGGGTAACCAATGCTATGGAAAATAGGTTCTTCGGGAAACACCTTCTGCTTGAGGGCTGTGTGTCGTACTTATCGACTATGACTCGTAACCTAACTTAACATATCATTCAAGTTGCTTTACGATGAACTGTAAATAATAGAATATTAAGTTGACACACAGGAACACAAGCCTCATAGTTTGCCCCATTTCACGAACCTAACCTCAACTAGCCTAACCTTAACCCAATCTACACTAACCTAATATAATCTCAACCTGTGACTGATTCTACCCGATAACCCGGTACATTATTCCCGATCATCGAAAATTTCTTGCTAGTCACCTTTGATTTCCCACTATCGGAATATTTCCTTACGGTAACCAAATATATTATGTTCTCGATAGTCAAATACTTTTCCTCGATAACCGAATGTATCTCCCCATTACCCTCTTGATAACCGTACATTGCCCATTAAAGCTATGGACGTAAGTCGAATGGTGAAGAGACCGAGATGAATAGTCTGAAGAAGAGGAGACTTTTGCCATCTTCAAATACCTCCACCTCACACCCCGTGTAGTCGGGTCTTCCGTTCACACACACACACACACACACACACACACTCCACTTCGCTCATCCACACACTCCCCTCACCAACACACTCCCCCTCACCTACACACTCCCCTCACCTACACACTCCCCTCACCTACACACCCCCTCACCTCACACTCCCTCACCAACACACCCCCCACCTACACACTCCCCTCACCACACTCCCCCACCCACACTCCCCTCACCTTCACACCCCCCACCCCCCCCCACCACTCCCCTCACCCTCACCCACACCCCCCACCCCACACCCCCCCACCACCACCTCCCCTCACCTACACACCCCTCACCTT
The DNA here is from genome assembly GCF_018991925.1 of Homarus americanus. Classification (NCBI taxonomy): domain Eukaryota; kingdom Metazoa; phylum Arthropoda; class Malacostraca; order Decapoda; family Nephropidae; genus Homarus; species Homarus americanus. The sequence goes on along the minus strand of NW_024741901.1, from coordinate 14,118,262 downwards.
CACACTCCTCACCCACCACACCCACACCCCCTCACCTACCCCTCCCCACACCCCCCCACCCCCACACACACACACACACACACACACACACACACACACACACACCCCACACCCACACACACACACACCCACATCCACACTCCCCCCACCCCCACACACCCCCACACACCCCCCCACCCCCACCACCCCCCACCCCACACACACCCCCCACACACTCCCCACCTCCCCCCACCCACACTCCCCACCCACCACCCCCCCACCCACACTATCTCACCCAATCTACCCCATCCACACCTCCTCCCACCCACACACTCCTCTCACCCACACACTCTTCCCACCCACACACTCTTCCCATCCACACACTCCTCTCACCCACACATTATCCCACCCACACACTCCTCCCACCCAATCACTTCCCCACCCACACACACTGCCCCACCCCCACACACTCCTCTCACCCACACAGCGGTACACCTGGCATTATTTAACAGTAGAAATATATATGACTTTTCGAGCTTTTATTTATTCTCTGAAGGACGAAGAGACTTAACCATTTTCAGGACGAGAAGGTTTAACCATCCATCCTTTAGGGGTTATACCTCGTACTCAAGGTTAAACCATAATATTCTAAAGGTTAAACCATCGGACTCAGAGGGTAAAATTATCGCACTCATAGGGTTAAAACGTCGTGATCGATGGGTTTAAATATCGTACTCAAGGGGTGAAATTATTGTACTTAGAGGGTTGCATTATAGTACTCAATGGATTACATTATCGTACTCAATGGGTTACATTATCGTACTCAATGGGTTACATTCTCGTACTCAATGGGTTACATTATCGTACTCAAGGGGTCAATATTACTGCAGCTATTACTAAATGCCGTAAACCTCGTCTCTTTTAGCCATTGATCTCCTTTCACCAGTTTTTTGTAGACATGAGAAGAATGTATGAGAATATTTTTGTTGACAATATTCGTGGAGTGAGGCCAGCGACGACCTCTTGTTTCCCGCCTCCAACATTGTTAAACTACAGCAGTAGTTCATAAAAATTTAGATAAAACAAAGATAAAAATCAAAAAATAAAATAAGAAAGGAAATAACTCGTGTGTGTTTCGGTTCGTTTTTTTTAAAGGGCATTAGCCCCGAGCACAGGTCACTGACCCACATCGGGGCCTGGGGCGAAAATATAATAATAATAATAATAATAATAATAATAATAATAATAATAATAATAATAATAATCATAATAGTAGTAGTAGTAGTAATAATAATAATAATGATAATAATAATAATAATAATAATAATAATAATAATCATAATAGTAGTAGTAGTAGTAATAATAATAATAATAATAATAATAATAATAATAATAATGATAATAATAATAATAATAATAATAATAATAATAATAATAATCATAATAGTAGTAGTAGTAATAATAATAATAATAATAATAATAATAATAATAATAATAATAATAATAATAATAATAATAATAATAATAATCATAATAGTAGTAGTAGTAGTAGTAGTAGTAGTAATAATAATAATAATAATAATAATAATAATAATAATAATAATTCAGATAAGAACACAACTGTCTGGTTGAAGCTACGACACAGTATTGGTGATTTAACACGGTGTTGAAATTACACTTGGGATTGCCCATAACTGGCTAACATCTCTTAAATACTAGTTGCAGTAAGAATTTTAACCCACCGACATAAATTTTAGAAAATCTAGGTCCTGGGGGATGATCTGTCTCGTAGATTATGTGAAGGAAGATTTTTTTTTTTCACGGAGGAGTCTTGATCAAACACATTTCACCAAGCTTGGTTTACACTCGACAAATAAAGAGGTAGTTCGGGGGAGAAACTAACCCAGTAGTGTTTTAAGGTGAAACTGTTGTCAGTCACGAGGAAGGGAAGGACGGATTTTAAGAGGGGCAGTTTACCAGCGGTGTCTTCTGCCTTCACTCTTTGAAGTCTTCACAAATACTGGCAGAGCTGTCAATATACACTTACATACTGAAAAAAAGACACTTACGATTTATTCTCATAATTATTTATACTGGTTTTGCACATATATCGCCGTGGTGATATTTCGATAGGGGGGAGGTTTTGGTTCCTGGCCGGACCACCCGGGGATCCGTGGTCAATAGTGATACCAAGGTGCACAACCTTGGGATCCATGTAATATATGTGCAAGGTTTCAGGTGTCTAACTGCTTCCGCTTTAGAGCTATGGCTGAAACAAACACACTCACAGAGAGACAGACATGTCCTTTTATTAGTATAGAAGCTATAAGCCAGAGATACGATAAGACCTTCCTTCTCTGGTGTCGTCGTCAACCATGTAGCAACAGTGAAGGAGGCGAGGGTCGTGACGTAAGGAAGGGCTTTTGTTTCCCCTCCAGTTTTTCGTCATAAACATTGACATGAACATAATAATAACAGTAGTCGAACACAACATCGTTTATTATAATTTTTTTACTCATATAAGCTGCTGACTAGCTTCGTGAGAGAGACCTTGGTTCATTGTTCCCAGTAACATTATTCAGGAATAATCAGGAAATTGCCTTCAACTTTCACGTAGCAACAGCAGCGGTAAAAATACCTCATTAGTTTAAAAAAAATTTTTTACATTTAAGTTAATGTCTCAAGGACGAGTCATACTCCTGTGAGCCAAACACTTGTCCTAGGTTAATTGAGTATCATCAACCAGCGCCAAGTCTTGTTGTTTGCGTTGGGAGTCGTGGGTCAGTCACACTATTTCACGTACACGAGTAAATTTAAATAATTATCCAAGACACAAGGTTCTGTAATTTCTTCCTTCTGTACATCAAACAACTTTACCGTGTTTGAGAGTAAAGAAAAGAGAAAAGTTATTTTTTTCGGGGATTTAATTTATTGGTTCTTTTTCCATTGAAAATAAGAAATGGGGTCCAAGAGCCACATGCATTGCCTGAAATTGCAGAGAAAAAACTAAAACCATAAATAATGACACGTTTGGTGTCAGAATGATCATGAATATGTAACACAGCAAACATTCTTATTAGTTATTTCCTCATATTAGTTAATGGTAACTCAGTACACCGACCATATGGGTTCCGTAATACTTGTAGCGTGCAGACACAGCACCACCCATCCTTCACCATCAGACCTCACCCAGAAATACAGGTGTGCCACCGTACTCGTCTGCGACATACACAAATATCGTTCTTACACTCCAGCACAACACAACGTTTGGAAGTGTTGTCTGTAATTTTTTGAGAAAACTGAGTTACCTTTTATTTTCTTCATTTTTGGCACCATGGCCTGTATCATGGCTTAAGAGTCCCGCTGAAAAAGCTTGTAGACTAATTCCTTGAGGGATTTCTAACAGATTTTCAGATGGAACTTCCGTGCATAACAGGCCGAGGGCTTTTAAAAACTATGTTCTCTCTCTGCTCATCATAGTCTATTAAAAGCATGTGCTTTCTCAGTACAGCTTCCGGCAATCATAATCTGCCAGACATGAAATCCGAAGGAGCAGCTGCTAGATAAAAAAAAAAAACATCTCCAAGGAATCGTTAAATGCTCACAGTAATACGAGTCTGCTTGTTGTCTGCACCTTCATTTATGCGTTTATCAAATTGCAGGTCTAGACAATGACCTAGACCAAGAACATTTTAATTTGAAGACTGGATATGCAAATCGGACATTATGTAAAGCATGTAATATTATGATGGTATCTGCTTCATCCTGCCTCTTTGTATATATAGAAGGTTCTACACAACTTCATCTTTCTACCAGTTTATATGACCAGTGTTTCTTGCACAAGTTTAAAATGATTAAGGAATTTTAGCGAAATTATTGTTCTTGTTTAAAAGCATTTAGAAACATTGGGAGGAACACTCTGGTGGGTGTTTCATCCATGTAAATATTTTGTCTGTTATCTTTTCTGCTACCCTTCCGACGCTCACGGGTGATCTGTTTCAGCGATACACGTCAGTATGTTATCTAATACAACAGATATACAGTTCAGTGCCTCTGCCTAGACAGGATACACCGTGGCCGTCAGCAATACTTGAACTTGTGTTCGTGTAACCGAGAACTGTAGCACAAGAACCATTTCCTTCTAAATTAAAACCTTCTTTTACTCCAAGTTAGCCGACTGTGCGCTCTAGTGACTTTTAACTGAAATCTGTTAAAAATAAAGTGCTTTTAATCTGTACTATTAGTTTATGGACCTTGCATTTATTCTTGTTATGCCTTCGACCGTTGATAATTTATATCCTTCTATAAATATATATTGCAATGACATACAAAGTGAAAACTGTTGACGATGATAGTCATGTGCATTGACGAGTCTCATTGACAATATTCTGGGCAAACTGAGTAACATGTCACCCTCATAAGGTACCATCAATACGAGTCAAAATAATAAGGGATGTCATACTTTTTGTTGCTAAGAATTTCTTATTTATTGTACGGCGCCTCTGCCCCAACTTCTTAGATCACAGAAAAAAGTGTGTCTAGACTAAAAACTGGGCGCTAAGAACATACGAAGGACAACTGCAGAACCTGATCTCTAATTTCGTATAAATGGCTTGAAAGTGTGAAGAGACATAATTTAATTATTGACCAACAGGAGCAAGTTTTTATGTGCGGTGATCTAAAATGATAATTCATATCTATAATAATTTCAATATATAAACTATGTAGTATCATAACACAATGCCACAATAATTAATTATTTAATCATAATGAAAATAGATGGAACCATATTACTGAAGACAAGTACACAACAATAAGACTTCATAGTGTAATGACCAAATCTTGTAGACGAAGATTTACAAGCATATAGAACATCATAAGGCTTATGAACAGGTTAATACTATGACAGGCTAATGTGAACAGCCATGATAGGACTTAATGGGAAGGTTCAGTGTTGGGGAAACTTTATAAAAAACGAAACAATAATAAATCATATCTGATAATTATAACGAAGTAACGCTTTTCCCCATCCAATACAGAATGCCTTCCAGATCCCACTTAAATGTCAGCTACCTTGTTACTGTCAATCCTAACCTAGTCTCAACTCTCATGTTGCACCACCTCCCTCCTGGACCGATTGACTGGCAGCAATCAGGCGCTTCCTAACCATTATTATCGCCTCGCACCCATAATAGCAGCTTAGCAGTTCTGACGGGCGACCGATATAAAATTCTCTTATCCTCCTTGAATTCAATAATTTCTTGTCACCCGCCCCCCTCCTCCTCGTCCTCTCGTAGCAGCATCCCGAGGAACCAGCACCACAAATGCCAAGTTCGATAGTGGGGGGTGAAAAAGTTTGCGAGACCTTGACATTCAACCAAGGACGGATGGACAAACAGGTGTTGCTAGAGTGCACACGGGTAGTCCCTGCAGAGTTTACTGAAATTCTTTCTATTGTAGTCATACTGGATAAAATTATTTTCTTTTTCTGTATATATTTGTAGTATATAAGGCTATATTATTCATTATGTTTTCCTTAAAAGGAGAGAGGCATGCTTTTACTTTTTCATGTAAACAATTAACAATTTATTGATGATCACTCCCTTAATTAATTCTAAACAAATTAGTATGACATTTTTCTGGTTTCTACCTTGATCTCATACACCCAGATTCTTCATTGTTTATTTATTTTAGATTTTGGTTTATTAAGGATTATATACGGCCAAAGGTCAAACATGTGGGACCGAGTGGGGTAAACATGTTGTTCCTCGCTTGGGTATGTTGTCCCCTTTGATTGAGCTGTAGTATCTGTACGTACACAAACAAGTAGAATGGTGATGTAGACATTATTGGGAGTATTTAGGAGGTAACCTGACAAGTTTCTTTACATTGTTGCTAATCATCGAGTCTAGAGTTGTTTGACTGGCTTGTAGCCTGACAAATCAGGTTGTCTCACCTAGGAGACTGGATGTATCGAGACAACACACACACACACACACACACACACACACACACACACACACACACACACACACACACACACACACACACACACACACACACACACACACACACACACACACACACACACACACACACACACACACACACACACACACACACACACACACACACACACACACACACACACACACACACACACACACACACACACACACACACACACACACACACACACACACACACACACACACACACACACACACACACACACACACACACACACACACACACACACACACACACACACACACACACACACACACACACACACACACACACACACACACACACACACACACACAAAGTTTAATCACACTCTTGATGAAGGTGGCCAGGGAGTCATTAAGACACAAGAATCATTATATAGAAAAATATATAGAAAAACAAAATACATTGCTGAAGTAAATGTACTTGTGTTCGTGCTGGTGATCGTTCTCCTCATACCCACTACACAACAACGAAACAGGACGTCACATTATTTTCAGACGATATCACAAGATAGCACTGTAGATAGTGTTATTACCTGTCTATATTTCATTAAGCAGCTATAAATACGTTGTTGCTTAATAGAGAGTTATTCCACCTGTTTTCCAGTGTGTGAAAGAATAACAACAAGAACGCTGGACAAAGACACAATCCAAATGAAGAACGTTAACCGAGGAAAGAGTGAGTGTGCTAGGAGGTTCATAATATCTCATCGAGCACAGTAAAGTAACTGTTGTATCAGGGAAGAAAATGATTGGTTGGATAATCACACCTTGTTTAAAGCAAGAGACGCCAATTCAGTGGTGATACTTTATAGTGCACCTGCAACTTGTGACTAGAATTTCCTTGTTTGCTAATAGTCTTTTAAAAATCAATAAGTTTTGAAGTTAGGAAAAGCTACAAAGAATCTTAATGAAGACGTTTTCAACATTCAGACCCAATTAGAAGGAGCGAGACCGGGGGAAGTACGTCATAATCAATATACACAAAGGAAAATACGGAAACTCATGTATCTGATCGACACAGGAAAATAACACCTCACTCGACTTGGAGACTCGCTATTATGTGCAAAATAAATCTAGTAAAAAGTCGAGGTACCTGAGGACAGTCTGAGAACAGTGTTAACATCCGGGATCTGAGTCATTATCACCGGCTATAACCTTATATACAAGAAACATAATAAGGAAGATCGGTGGAGGAAAACTGGAAAGATTTCATAATGTGTAGCTCGTCAACCTGGTATTAAGTAAGTAGACAGCCTTGCGGGCTACACCAAGCAACAACCTGGTTTATGAAGGAGTTAAAAAAGGAAATTTTAGTGGCGGGTTAAAGCTGAGGACGTAGACAGAAGACGTCGAGAACCGAATTTAGTTATATACAGAATAAATGTTTACGTCCTTCTAGTGTTTATATCTACAGCCAGTTGAGATACATCTACATTAGATTGGGCACCAACATGGTTGTAGGTTAATCCTTAGCACAACCTATCCCTGAGTAAGGAAACTGACCTGCTTAGCGATACTTGAAGGTCAGTGTTAACCCCCATCTCCTCTGCCCTCCTCCTCCTCTCCCTGGCCAGCCAGGAAGAGCCTCCGAGACTATACTATAAGATCTGTTTGGTTTTTATTTTTGTAGCACAATTTTCATGTAATGGTGTTTCCCATCTTGTGTATTGGCATGTGTGGACGTGATATTTCACTTTTATGGAGTAATGTAACGCTGAGCCTGGGATAAATACCTGTGATTTCCGATGTTCCGTTCACTTGAATGGTGACCACTAAGAGTGAGTAACCGCGACAACACATGCAAATCGAACATTGAGCTGAGTGAGACAACGCCTCTTTCCTCCCACAACCTTCCTGCCCTCACAACAATCCCCCTCCCCTCCCCTCCCCTCCCTCCCATCACCATCCCACTAGATCCCTCCAGCTCCTTCTCCTCCTCCTCCTCCTCCTCCCTATCATCATCCTCTTCCTAATACCATATCCCTTCACATGCCAACCACCTCTTCCACCATCAGCGTGTTTGGGGGTCGTTGTACAATGATGGTGAATGAAGAAAATAGAATTCAATTGCCTTAGTTGATGATAGATGCGTCCAGATACTAGTCTCTATAGTAGGTGGATCCTCTTGTCTGTGTGTATATGTTGAGACTATAAGTGAATGCTGGAAATATAATCCAATTACCTTTGTTGAGAGTCAGTGCATCGGAGGAAATTTAAAGTAATTGCCTGTGTATAAAGTATCATTTATTGTTAGTAAGTGAATTCTATTAACAACAATGTGTTTAGTAGTAGTTGGTCCTACCACGTGTATGAAGAATAAGTCTTTTATTTGTGTTGAGAATGAGTAAGTCTATGCTTAGTTTACAGAACAGTACAGTTAATCAGATTTTGTTTTAGCTGATCAGACTTAGCTGACCGGGCTATCTGAGTCAACCAGTCTTTGTCTCCGTTAACCACTCTCTCTCAGTTAACCAGAATTTGCATCAGTTAATCATATTTTGTTCCAGTTAACCAAAGTCCAGTTTCTGCAGTGTCAGTAAACGCGGGGATCGCTATGGTGGGGGGAGGAGAGTGTATGAATCGGTGGGTGTTTGACTGGAGGGCGTGGCAGCCGTGTTGTGTGTGCGTGTGTGTGTGTAATGTTAACACCCAGGACGTGCTGTAGAGGTGAGACCTACTGTACAATGTTAGCTGTTACATTAAGTACGGATTGAGGAAGATCGAGTAGAGCCGTTACATAGCTGTACTATATTTCAGCTTTGGACGAATTTATTCACACTGGTATATTGTTACACGTGTCAATGTATTTACATAATATTAAGATGTGTGCTGTATATTCATATTGTATCAGTCACCGTTGCAAGAGCGGTTTTCTATGAAGGGAAGGAGATATAAAAGATGCTTGTCCTTTGTAATAATTAATTTATTTTTTCAGTGGACGTGAATTATATTGGTTCTATGTAATTTCTAATATTTTGCAGTCATATAATATTATGTACTTATATAAGAAAGTTATGAGTTAATATTATAATTGTAAAAGATGTATTGTTGTTGACATTCTGGAGCTCTGTCTCAGGTATATACAGGGTGAGGATGTGAGACCAAGAAAGTGACTATAATCTTATATCATCTATCGTGTATCCTATATTTTGGCATTAATTTACTCACCAGTTTTAGGGGTGAATATTAGACGATACTTTTGTGAACGGAATTATGAGATATAGATTACTAAATTAGTTGGGTCACAGGACCATGCAGTGTTAAGGTTTGTACTCTTGTTTACTGTAAACAAAATAAGTATTAGTTGTTATAAGTTGGCGTTACTTGGAACCCTGATTACACGATTTAATGAATAGTTTCCTTGGATGTATTCTCATAATGTAATTATACTAAATGTCATCTTCAACTGGCAGTTGGAGGCAGCAAGAGATTGTCTTCATGATTTTGGTCTATTAACCGAAGTTGTTATTTCAAAATATAAGTCTGATTAATGAGCCTTGAAGTTGGAGCACTGCTGAAAGAGGAGGACTGTTCAGAAGAGGCCGTGACAATATAAATGTTAAAAATTCACTTGGTCAGAAATAATGGCTACTTGCTACACACTTGCTAAGTGAATTATAAAATATTTTGATTTGTTATGTATACTAAAGCATTAACACTTAAAAATTCAATCTTTTTACTGTTGTATTTACTGAAATTTGAACGAAAAGTAATCTACATAAACTCCAGTTTAGATGAAAACAATGCATAGAGAAAGTGCTAAGGATCTCGAACAGTTCACTCGCTTGCTCGAAGAAGTAGAGGCTTCGTCTCACTTAGCTGTAAGAAATTATCACTGACCGAGTGTGACTGGTCAACACTATGTCGCGCGCGACAGTTATATGTCATTGATTGGTTAGAAGCGGGTCAGGAAAGGTGTTAATGATACGTCGGTGAGAACAAGTGAGTGAGGAGAGCACATGGTCATCTGGACACACGGAGTGGACCTATGCGGTGGGAGGCTGATGTTAAACAGACGGCTAGGATGAGCAGCATGTGTGTGTGTGTGCAGATCTGTGCGTGCTTGAGTGTGCGGGTGGGTGTTCACAGTGCCACCTTCAGATGGGCGTGGCCTGGTGGGCGGTGTGTTTCTTACCACGCTCTGCCAACACTCGCCCTGTTACCCTCCTCACCCCTCCTCCCTCTTCCCGCTTGTTCACTCTCCTTGAAGTAGCACAAGGTTGGGTATCAATTTAATGTCCTCCGTGTAGACCAAGTACACAAAAAGTACAGTATAATGCTTTCCTGTGTTTGGAGTCACTGTTGTTGCCTCGTGTAGGGTGGCGAGCACGACCCCTGTAATGGTTTTATTGTGTCACGTGCTGGTGCGGCCATTACCAGGTTCAGGGTCTGCTCATGAGGACACGCCAAGACAATTGTGGTGGTGCGGAGGAGGCCACACACACACACACATATGTGATACCCCACCGTACACGAGGGAGAAGGTTCACACACCTGAACGGAACTGAGTGCTAGGAGTGAGCGAGAAGTGATGTGTGGACCCCTATAATCTCCAGTCAGGACCCGCGGGCTGGGGCGCGCGCGCGTACACACACACACACACACACACACACACACACACACACACACACACACAGGGTTTTTGTTAGGGAAACATGAAATTTGTCTGGCTAAAGTGTATACCAAGAATCGTTTTTTTTTATAAATGTAATCTTATCTTGATTTTGCAAAGCATGTGAGCAATAGTTTACATAGTATATATTCCTTTTAATTGAGCGTGACCACAACACATCACCCAGAGCAACAGCGGGAGTTAACCTCAATACCTCACCTGGATGTAAACAATTTACCAAAGTGGCTGTCAGTCCCATCGAGTTAGGCCAATGGATGACTTTTACACCTCTCACACTCCTCTTCCTCCCTCCCTCCTACTCTCTTCCGTTCCACTCCCTCACAGAACGTTCTAATTCGATTATTCCCGAGCGTGTCTCTAATTCACGCTAACAATCACCAGTGCCTGACAGCCTTAAAAAACACCCACAATCATGGCCTTGCCAAGCGACCGATAACGGATGTCAATGAGAGGCAACAGCAGCTCACGGCCGTCATTGGCGAAACTTACAAGCCACTTAGCTCTCGTGACAAAATACCTGGGCCATAACTCACTACCACCCACACATTACCCGCCACCTTGTTCACACCACTGGGCTGTATTTACTGTATAATCCTTCCCTAATTATCGCAAATTCACTTTTACGACAACAAAATAGCACACCATCACTTGCAATCAATTTACGTTCTTATAGCATATCGGAAACCGTAATGATATCCTCAGTCACATAACATTGTCATCACCAGGCTCAATTATCGCGCCCTGGAAGCACTGTCTCACCGGAGCTCCCCGTTTAATCGAACTTTCAGTTATCCAATAGCGCCATTATCCGTGGGGGATAGATCGACCAGGTCTCCACTTTCAGGGTGTTTACCCGGGCCGAATTGTACATTAGGCAAATGGAAGATCCAACGGGAGTCCCTTCACCAACATCCACTTAGCGCAGTGACAAGTTGAGGCCAAATAACACGGTGCGGCATCATTTTTAGCGTTCCTTAAGGATGTGATCACTTAGGTGTAAACACTGGTGTAAGGGAGTGCGAGAGTGTGTAGTCCTTCCGGTAACCGCCAGGGTGTCATCAGTGCTATATCTCACCCACGAGGACCAGAGTCCAGGGTGTGCTCTTGGGAAGATCCTACTAGTGTAGTGGAAGTACGTGTCTGCGGTGTACAATTGTGAGCCTCTGGTAACATAAGGTATGCAAGTGTAGGTAAGTATTAAGGCGTAAAATTTGAATGAGTTTCTCTGGTGAGAGGTGTAGTGAAGAGGTGTGTGTGTGTGTGTGTGTGTGTGTGTGTGTGTGTGTGTCATTGTGATTCTCGGGTAGTTTTTTGTAAAAGAAGAATTATATTGTTCCTTAATCTATGATCCGGCGGGTGTGTGACGCAGGCAGGATACACGAGGCTGTACTTCAGGTGTCTGGATATGTATATGACGGACGCAGATAATGTGTTTTGTCTCTGATGCACAAGTGTGTCGATGTGACTGTATTGGGCGATTGATTCACTCCGTGTGTGTGTGTGTGTGTGTGTGTGTGTGTGTGTGTGTGTAATAAAATAATAATAATTAACGGTTTTTGAAAAAGTCGGCAGCCCGAAGGCTGAAAATATACATTGGACAAAAATGTGTGTGTGTGTGTGTGTGTGTGTGTGTGTGTGTGTGTGTGTCAAGTTTTCAGGGTCAACGTAAGAACCTCATAGCTTAAATTTCAAGGTCTCAGTTAACCCATTTTAAAGCTTAAATGTTGGTGTGTTGTTGTTTACAGGTATTTCTGATCTTCAACTATCTGTAAACACGTGCACCAAGTCAGTTCACATGAAGGACAAAAATATCCCTCTGTGTCCAGGTGGGTTACGTCCTCTCTTCTCTACTTAGTAAGTGACTACAAGGTGGGGTTAGTTACCTGGTGACCCTCGTTCTTAGTTATTACCACTATTGTTAAGAGGTGAGGTCAGCCTGGTTGTGTGGGACGAGACAGCAATAACAACACTATAATATGAATTTAAAGGCACCGGATGTAAAGCAAACTACCAATAATACATATGAATATATATATAAAAAAAATTATGGAAGTCTTTTTGGGATAAGTGCAACGGTGAAATTATAGTGGGCAGTCCACGTTCGGAAGGTGTAACATACGTATTAGGACGCAGGGCTTCAGCTTCTTGCTCCCTGTGTTCTAGAGTCTGATCATTAACAAACAAACCACACTATTTCAACGGAAAAAAAAACAACAAAAGTATATAGATCTGAGGTTTAAATGCAGTATTACGGTGGAGGTTAGCCAAGAGGGCGGCGGAGGAGAATATTCCTTACACTGAATATTCACTTAAAACCTTTCGTTGTGGCGGAAGTGATAACCTCAGGAGATATGTAAATTTTTCTCTTTAGTTAAGCCAATTATGCACCACAGGGAACAATAATGACAATGATGTTATCCTGTCCGACCAACGCAATGCAGCAAACATTACAAAATGTTGGAATATAATGGTAGTTATTATTCGAAGGACATTTCAAATAAAACTTTGTTCAAATTTTCCTGTTTTGAATATTGCATCTATATATTTTTCTCTCAAGTTGAAGAGATCTTTGTTCTAGTCGTTCAAGAATTATCTATCACCTCCACTCACTACAGAGAACACAAAGCTGCAGCTTCATTATAAACGTACGTCAAAATTCAGTTCTTAACCTGTGCTGAAATATCTTATATACGAAATTTAAAGAAAAATCAAACAATAATAATAAAAAAAATGTAGAAAATTATGTAAACAAGAACAACACCGAGACCTCAAATTTTCAGTCAGATGTCGGTGAAGATAAAAACATTACCGATTAACCACCACAAATTCAAACAAATAAATAAACAAAATAATACGATCCTTCACATGTATAAATGACAGTCGGGGACGTACTGATGTAGGAAGGAATACGATTCGCGAGCTGCGGTAGTTGGGTGAAGAGTGACCGAGAGAGGAAGTTTGGAACACTTTGTACTGGTGGGATAATGAGGGCGAGTTAATTGTATGGTGAGGATGGATGGTGAACTGATGCTAGGATAGTACAGCATATGATCGTGTAGAGCCATATACAATATTAACAATAATCACTAATATACCTCAAATGATGTCTTAAAACATATCCACAAGACCAGAGACAAGTTGTCTACTTTATTTAATAGTGTGAGAGAATAAGTTGTTAAAAGAATGTTATCTATTGAAAGAAATTATGGGAGCAGTTATCACACACACACACACACACACGTTAGGTTAGGTAAGGTCACATCTAAGCATGGTTCCCACACTACGGTAAGTGACAATCGCCATTTACGCCTCACTATGGACAGGTTGGTATTAAACGAAACAAAAACAATATATATCTTTTTATGTTTGGTTTTCATTTACGTTAACCGACGTCTACCTGCTGCTTATTACCGATAGCTGGTAACATCCTACCCAACTTACTTTTCTTTTTCTCATTGCTCATCTTGTCTTTCATCTGGCAGCTATAACTGCTTCCTGAGGCCATATGTTATTGTCACACATCTATTACACACACACAACTGCATTCTTTACCTTACAGTCATGATATTCCCTGTGTGTCTTCGTCTTCTCTTACATGGTATCTCCCGGTATTATTCTCACCTCACTACCTCATTTGCTGTGTCGTACGTCATGGTTACTTTACCCTGACTTTCAACCTCCCAGTCTCACAGTCCAGTCATAGATTACCTTAAACCGTCTATATCATAGGGAAATTATCTGGTTTTTCAAATGTCTGCTTCGTCTCAATGTGTCTTGATTTCGTTTATTTTCGTCTGCTGATCCTAGTTTCATCTGGCTACACCGTTCTTAATCATCATTTTTTTTTATTTTGTTGTTCTACTCTTTTTTTTTATCCGTACCTGTTATCCTATTTGTGTTAATATCTTCTTTTTACTCCACGCTCCTGTTGTGACGAAAGGTTTTGATTTCACTCGTGTAGCTGTTTGTTTTTGGTGTTTGTTGTTCTGTTTGTTAAGAGTGTTTTCGTTATGTACTTTTACTATAATTGGTTTCTGAGGCGTAATCTGATTTTGCATGTGCCGAAAAACATATATTTGCATTACGTAACCTAACCTAACTTAAATAATAATAATTGTTGCTCCTCGTGTAATGAGGATGGCCGGCCCAAGGGCCACCTCGGCGTGAATTTGTTTAAGGTGTTAGAAGCTCTGTCGCCAACACAACAACTACACCCTAAGTTAACGAGCTGCATGATCCAGTGTCAAGGAATAGTCCGAGAAGACCGGACAACTCGCCGACTGCACTGGCTAACCGTTACCCCGGAACACGATCTACAAATCGTCTCCTTGTTTTACTTTCTATAGTTTTCAGCTGATTGCTTGGGTCATGTGATATGGTTCTGAAGTAGAGAGTATGTCTCGAGCTGCACCAGGTATCTCTCCCCGTCTCAGCACACCCCACCGACCACGATACTAAGACAGTCAAGTAACAATTGGTCAGCTTATGTATTCTTGACTCTCTGAATATATGAATGAAGTAACATAATCTACAGAAGACCTTAATGCTATTAAGTTTCGTATACTGACTTAAGAAGAGACACAGCGAGACATTTTATGGTGTTCTCAAAAACAATAGACGTCTGTGTGGTAGTTTCGTGACATTCAACACCCGATAAGTGGCTGTTTTGATTGGTTGGTGATGCCTGATACCACTTAACAATGGGGGGGGGGGATCAGGAAAGGTCAAAAGAGGGTGGGTGGAGGTGTCATGGTGAAGGGAGGATGGGAGCTGTTGGACGTAAATATAGTTAAGGGAAGTATTGAATTTTGAGGAATGTAGAGAGCACAGAGACACGTTCATACCATAAGAGTGCCCAGTGCAAGCGGAAAGTTGGTGAATGTTCGTCTGGCGTGATTTTTATAGAAAAAAGTCACAAGGAATTCGGTGGGATTGTTTGTCTCTGGCTCTACAAAAACACAACCCCTGATTATTGCACATAAGAGAGTTGTGCGGACAATGACCTACTTGAAAAACGGATTACACTAACAAACAATTTGCTAAATTGAAAATTTTAAAATTCGAGGATATTAACACCTACTGCTGTGCCCTATTTGTTTGTAAATCTGTCAATTACTTGATTAACAATAATTACTTCCAGTTCCGGAATTATCAGAGATACAATTTAAGACACCCAGTGCTACTAAGTCCACCCCCATCAGCTCCTCTCAGTCCTAGACCTCCATAAAATATCATGGCGTGAAGGTATGGAACGACTTACCCCCACCCATCCAAGCAAAGACTACGCTCTCTCCCTTTAAATCATCTCTAAAAAATACCTATTGTCTAAGCATTAATATTTGTGTAATACCTGCTTTATATTCCTACTTTTATGTACCACCAAAACCATTATATCATAAATTGTCATGTAGATGGATATAAATTACCATTGCAATAATTATATTTGCCGACAGGACGTGATACTGACAGCTTCTGTCATCTTGTTTCACCTTAATACCCATGTTGTTTTGCTTCCCTTCCTTATATTAATGTATATCAACTCCACTGTAGAATATGTATATACTTATCATATAAATGCAAAAAAAAAAAAAAATAAATAAAATAAATAAATAAGGAAGTGATTACCGTGGTAACATTGCTATGTTCTTACTACTACCACGTTACGTGTACATGATACTAAATGTTACATAATACTTCCTTGAGATAACTGTACAGTATATTTCAGGCGCCTACAAGAGAGGTTAACTGTTTCAGCCATATCAGTATTGTTATATCATCAACTCTGTTTCTGGATTTTTCTCGCTAAATAAACGTTTTCATCTTATTGTGCTAAGTTACCCTCTCACTCGATTCTCTTTTATACCATAATGGACATCATATAGACTTTTTTTTTCAGATGCATGTATGTATGTACAGTATGTACTTGTGGTGTAATGATTAGCATGCTCGCGTCGCAAACGAGCGGACCCAGGTTCGATCCTCGGGCAGGGTGAAACTATGGACAAGTTTCTTTACTCCATTTGCCTCTGTCTTCCCAGCAGGAATTGGGAATCTAGATGTTAATCGTGTTCCGGGGTAATGGTTAGTTAGTGCAGTTGGCGAGTTGTCCGGTCTTCGCGGACTATTCCTTGACACTAGGTCATGCAATTTGTTAACTCAGGGTGTGGTTGTTGTGTTGGCGACAGCTTCTACACCTGAAACAAATTCACGCCTAGGTGGCCCTCGGGCCGGCCATCCTCGTTACACGAGGGGCAGCCATTATTATTTTATATATGTATTTATGCATGTATGACTGGCCTCATGACATACGGGTGACATACACCTCTGTATATAGATATGTGCAGTAAATATGGCGCCAGGCTGCATACATACTGTTTATTTACTGTAAAATATGTACACGAGTTATTTGAAAAATAGTTTGATATTTTTAATAATTTATTATTCAAATTGTGCCGTGCAGGAAAGTTAGAGGCAACAACGGATGAAATCTCTCCTGAACACTACCTCCCCCCGACAAGCCAGGCAAGACTACCAGTACAACAGCAGGTCAATAATTTTCTCCCAGTAACACACATCACGGTGGACTGTCTCGTGCCGGCACAGTGTAATGCTCTATCTGTTGTTATCTGGTTCGATCCACCATTATTTAGTTGCTATGACGTAAGACACGTTGAGGAATTCTCTGAACATAACACGAAAGCTACATCGTGTAATAGTTAACCTCACGAGTTAACTACGGTAATGTGATAACTTTGATACAACTCTCGGTCAGTTGTTTAGAGATCAATGGAATTCCGTCTTGTTTTAACCCGCAAATGTATTCCTAGAAGAGCCTCCACTCCCTGTATCCTCCATCCCTCACTCTAGCTTTCACCCTCCCTCCCTAACACTCCATCTCACTACCCCTACCCATTTTCCTCCCTCTTCCCTCCCCTCTATCCTACTCTTCTATCCTCTCAACCACTCTGATATTGACGATCTTCTATACGGCCAAAAATTATAGGTGGTGGTGGTGGTGGTAGTTGCGGTGGTGGTGGTGACGGCGGCGACGGTGATGGTAGTGGTGATGGTAGTGGCAGTGGTGGTGTTAGTGGGAGAGGAGGGGGGTGTTGGTAGTGGTGGAAAAGGTGTTGGTAGCGGTGAAGGAGATGTTAGTGATGACGGAGGTGGTGAGGGTGTAGGTGGTGAGGGTGGAGGTGGTGGTGATGATGATGGGGTGGTGGTGATAGTGGTGATGGGGTGTTGATGGGGGTGGTAGTCGTGGTGGTAGTAGTGGTGGTGGTGGTGGTAGTGGAGGTGATAGAGTTGGTGGTGGTGGTGGTGGAAGCGGTGTTAGTGGTGGGGGTGGTGTTGGCGGTTGCAGTGGCGGTGGGGTGGTGGAGGTGGTAGTAGTAGTGTGGTGGTGGTGGATATGGTGGTGTATGGTGGTGGTGGATATGGTGGTAGTGGTGGTGGTGGTGGATATGGTGGTGGTGGATATGGTGGTAGTAGTGGTGGTGATGGATATGGTGGTAGTAGTGGTGGTGGTGGATATGGTGGTGGTGGATATGGTGGGTAGTAGTGGTGGTGATGGATATGGTGGTAGCAGTGGTGGTGGTGGATATGGTGGTGGTGGATATGGTGGTAGTAGTGGTGGTGATGGATATGGTGGTAGTAGTGGTGGTGATGGATATGGTGGTAGTAGTGGTGGTGGTGGATATGGTGGTGGTGGATATGGTGGTAGTAGTGGTGGTGGGATGTGGTGGTAGTAGTGGTGGTGATGGATATGGTGGTAGTAGTGGTGGTGGTGGATATGGTGGTGGTGGTGGATATGGTGGTAGTAGTGGTGGTGGTGGATATGGTGGTGGTGGATATGGTGGTAGTAGTGGTGGTGGTGGATATGGTAGTAGTGGTGGTGGTGGTGGATATGGTGATGGAGGGTGACACATCAGGAGTCAGTGTACTATGGACTAGAATATAGCGTCTTCGTTATACTCCCTTGTGAGAGATTTACCGTGTTCGCCTTTACCACACAAGGTTCTATTATCGTGTGGTGATTTATACAGACTTTAAGGTGGAATAACCTCTTGAGATCATCATCCAGTTTCACCTTGAACAGTTTTTATGGTATATAATTACCTATAAGCTTTACTATATGTCGGCAAAGAAAACCCCGATTAGACACCCAAACTTATTTCACCTGAATATTAGCCACTGGAACACCAATCTGACCTAACAATCTCATCAGGTAGCGTTAGGGTAGTTAATCTTTAGGTGAAATAAACTGGGGTGTCTAATCATATGGTGATCCGAAAAACCAGGTGTTTGTTCACTTTTATATTAACTGGGAAAATGGTACACTGATGTGACGTGACAGGTGAGGGTCACCGTAAACTACGCTGTGTATGGGTACGGTTGGACGTGGCACTTACATAATGACACCTACTCTTTGTATACTGATGTCATAGCCTAAAGCTTGTGGCACCATGGCCTTGAGAGTGTGGCACCATAGATCACAAGGTGTGGTATCATGGACGTGAAGGTGTGGTCATGAGAGTGTGCCACTATGAACATTAAAATATGACCTTGCGGCTATGGCACCATAGACGACAGGGTGTGGCAACCATTTAGGTCAAGGTGTGGCACCATGGACATAAGGATGTGGCACCATAGATGTCAGAGTGTGGCCCCATTGACATGAAGGTATGGCCCTGAGGGTGTGGCACCATAGACGTAGGGTGTTGCACCATGAACGTGTGGCCTTGAGGGTGTGGCACCATGGCATGAAAATATGGCCTTGAAGGTGTGGAACTATGGACTTCAGGGTGTGGTCCTGAAGGTGTGGTACCATGATCGTAAGGGTGTGGCACCATGGACATGTGGATAAATGTAAATGTTCATGGTGTCTAAAGAGCAACATTAATGTTATTGAGACGTTGCTAAATTTCTTCTCTCTTCCCTCAACGTAAATATCGCTCTATCTAATTAATATTGTATTATGATTATTTGTAGTTTTTAATCTATGTGCTACGGATCATTTGATAGCTTATATACTGCTAATACAAACTTAATGGCTAATGAATCAACGAGTGACTATAGAAATTCTTACCCATAGACCATTCGTTATCATCCACGGTAACAATGTAGCCGACAGAAGTAGAAAATAATGCTTATTTCTTCTGGGCTGTGTTCTTTAAGACCAGGGCAACGTGGTGACAGCTGCGTAACATTCGAGGAAGTGCGTAACACCTAGGTCCTGCCGCCGGCCGCTCAGGTGTCACACTCTAATCACTTGTTTCCGCCGACATCATCACCTGCTATCACTTCACTGCAGAGGACGCCGGTGGAACTGTGAGGTTGGGGGGAGGGGGGAGTGGAGCTGATGGTGGTGAGAGGGAACGTAGTGGTAGAAGTGGATGGGTGCGTGTGGGATGGATAGGTGGTGAGGTTGATGTACTGTACAATAGGCATTGGTGTATAATGGGAGTTTAGGTAGGTGTTAGTGACCGTGGGAGAGAGAAAGGTGAGGGTGATGATGATGGTGGTGATGAAACTCTGGGCTAGCTGGTGGTGGTGGTGAAGGAGGCGACGGCGGCGACGTGGAAGGTGTGGTGTGATGAATAATTGGAGGAAGTGTAAGTAGGTTGGTGATGGTAGTAAGGTATAGAATCCGGTGGTGGTAGCCCCTGGGAAGTACTGTAGGTGATGGAAATGGGAAAATGGTGGTAAGGGAAAAGGAGGTGAAAAACAGGTCTGGAGGGAATGAAACCTTGGAGAAGAAAATGTGGGCGTTGGTTGTGGTGCTACTACTGCTGGAGGAAGAGATGTATTAGTGAAGACACGGGTTGGGGGAGCTTAGGGGTGATGCTGTAAAAGGAGTGTCTTGCTGGAAGATACTGTAAGGTGATGATGGAGAGATATCAATTGTGACGAATGTTGAAATAGCAACTTTGTGGTAATGAATGAACGATAATAACTCTGGTGTGAGTGGAGACAAGGCCACGATAATACTGATATTTTCTTTTTTACGCGTCACTGCTAGCTATAGTCCTGAAGCAGAACTCCTAAAACGGTGCAGTGGCAGTTTCAATCATGAAAAATAGATATACTATCAACCTCTTAAGTGTGAGGGGTACGTAATAGGCTACCATCACCAGCACTGTGTTGGCTGTACTAAACATTAATTCACACAAAGAAAACTTAGTAGAAGTTTTGTTCTCGCAGCTTTAGAATGAATTCAAATTCAAATTATATATTCAGGAACCTCATTATACATACAATGATTTCTACAAGTTAGTAGTATTATGACAGGGTACATCAACCTGTGATTTGGGTCTTGTGCTACAAAATTATATATTCTTGAACATAAAAGTGGTGCCTTAGCCTACATATAAGTACCAATAAATCTAAACTTATAAAAACCTAATTACTTGTTCCAGAAAACATTTATAACTTGCTCCACAAGCATTTCATACAAAAAGTTCAGTGCCTGCAGTCTTGCTTACAACCAAAAGCAAAAGTGCTCAGTAGCAGGCCATCTATTTGCAGTAATAATTCCTTCATGAGGTCATATCCCCAACTCAGTGTTTCAAAGTTTTTAATTTTTTGATCCTTCGTTTACATTATTGAAAGCAGCATTTAGTAGTTACTCAATCGCCTAATCCCACTGCTTGTTTACTGTGAGACGGTTTGTTCACCATCGTTTGCAATAGGTTTATGATACCCAAAAGTTTCTTGAGATAATGTTGAGATTCATATTGGATATTAATTAAAACAAAAACACTTACTGGAGTATGAATGTCATTAAGTAAAATATTAAGCTGCACTCACTGAAATTAATCAAGTTCGCCAAGGAGAACTTTATCAACTTTAGGTGAACCTCTGTTAAGCTGTCAGAAATAAGAACTCACATGTACGTACAGTCTCAGCCAAAAGTTCGTTAACTCTCCCAGCCAGCTATTGCTGCACTGCCTGCTTCAGATGTATGAACTTGAGTCTGTTACTTCGAACCTTTAGATTCATTCGTATCGATTTCATGTTCTGGTTGGTACCGAGACAGTTTCAAACATCTGAAGCAGGCAGTGTAGCAATAGCTGGCTGAGAGAGTTAACGAACTTTTGGGTGAGACTGTACAGTACTTATTAAACAGGTAATCAGAAAGGTTGTATCCTATAAAACAATAACTGTACAGTACACAGTATCTACTAATATGCTCAGCCAGATACTCATCAACAAGCAAGAGATCAGCAGGTACAAGACTAACACGTGAACAAAATTTCCAGCCCCATTTGCAGGTTTACATAAATTCCCAATATTCATAAGTGCATTAAGTATATCGTCGTGAGACACTACAGTAAGACCTCCCACAACCGTCACGTTAGCCTCATGATATACCTTGCAGGCGTTACTTACTTACTAAGTCATGTAGACAGGACTGGACACTGACGCCCATTACTAGTAATAAAACAGGAAGACGTTCGACGCAATATTGTATTATCTAAATTTTACCAGAGGGTTTATCTGGCCCAGAGAAAAAATAGCCTCATAGGAATGTTGCCAAGGTTCCCACAAAGCCACAAACCCTGTACTACACTTACAGGAAAGCTTGCTCACAAAATCCTACCGGCGAGGCTCCAAACTCTTACTGTTAAATGTTATGTCCCAGAGTTGTTCGACCTCCACCTTCACCAGTAAAGTTATCTTTGCTAGTCATCTAACATTCCCGTCGCCAGAAACACACACCGAGGCAGAAAAAGTATTCTGCAAGATCAACGTCTAGGTCTTGTTTACCTAAGTCAACTTTACAGAATAAAAATTTGGTAATTGCTTTGGGTGTCTTCACTAAAGACAAAGTGTTAACACATTCGTTCATGCCCTAAACATGGATGATCGACAGATCATGATAGTGAACAAAAGATTTCAACCCATCCAAGCTTAATCCAGCTTAAGCAACGTTAGGCTGTTTGATTATGTCTGCAGCGACCTGACCAAAATTGAGTGCGTAGCGCAATTGATGGAAAACTTAATTGTTTTTCTTGACAAATAAAAAGGTCAGAGAAAGACCAGACAATTGTCATCAAATTTATTCGCCAGAGAACGAAAATGTTTCAACCAGAATTAATTGAACAGATGGAGCTAAAAAAAATAGGACAACGCTTGTGGCAGGAAGTTCCACAGTGCTGGTCTGGGTATAAATGAGTTTTAGTTGGCAGAGGCTCGGCGAGGCAAGAATCTTCTCTGCTCCCGAGGTACTACGTGAACCTGACGATGCTGACCTATGACC